>NC_142200.1:111787489-112394989 GCF_049639895.1 Pseudopodoces humilis
TGGAGGTCAGTGGGATTTTTTGTTCCTGGAATGCAACAGGCATCCACAGCACATCTCACCAGCATCCATCAGAGACCTTCCCACCAACTTTGAACAAAGCAGTATTGCCTACATGGCAAAAAGCACTGCCTGAACAGTGTTATTTAGAATATTTAGCACTGTTTCTCATCAAGTATAAAAAGAACTAGCAGAGCACCACTGTGTCACTGATTTCAGTACTAGTTTGGACAAGTCTACTCAGTACAGCACTGCACTTTTGAAAACCCCAGTTCCTGAACAACTTGTTTCGAGATCTCCACTGGTCCCATCTTCCAGGCCATACCAGCTGTGCTGAGATGCAGCCTGGATTTACCGGGACTGCTGCACAAAGTTCTGCAGCTGGTTCTGTGCAGAATGTCAGACTGATCAGAGGATACATTTAAGCTCTGTGAACATCTAAGAAAGAGTGGAATGTGGCCACTGGAAAGCAACGGAACCAGCACAACACTTCATAGGCCAGAGGCACACAGATTATAACTATAGCCAAACTACACAGTGTGAGAGAGCCACACAAAAGACCAAAGTATTGGATAAGGCTGAAACAGAATTAGCCTTAATAGACAGTGCCTCCCTAGAGCTTTTATGCTCACAGCCAAGCAAAACGGTTCTGCACAGGAAGACAAGAACTGCAGACTTCTGGCATGGGTCTTGAGACATAAACAGTATGAGAGACTTGTTCCCATAGTGGAACAAAGAGGTGAAGCAGACCCCCTTGAAACAAACAATTCCTGGCCATCACACCATCCAAACAAGCATAAATAAAATTGTTTCATTTAAGCCTTCCCTTTATTTTTAAATATATAAAGTAGAAAGTAATATTTTTTAAAGTTGCTAGCTTTTTTTTTTTTAAATTGACCTTTCTCTACTTCCCCTAGCAAATCACACACAACCACATTCTTCCTTTTTTTAGAAATACATTGGTAGTAGGAAGCTCTGTTGAAGGCTCTCTTTTCATCTCTTTTTTTTTTCCAGACAGCCTTGTCCATTCTTTTCCAGCCTGGAGATGATCATTCCTATTCTTCATTTCCTCCTCTCCCTGCTCCTCTAAGATGACTTAAAAAGAGAAAGACTCGCACATAGGCTAGGAAGATGGCTTGATTAATGACTTTTCCACTCCTGTAAGTAATTTCAAAGGAATCATTCTATCCAGGGATGACAACAGGGAAGATGTTTCCATAAGCCCCAGTATGCTTCCTGCAAACACATAAGCATTCCAGTGCAGGCAAAGAGAGAGTGAAGACTTCATTCTCTAGCAATGCAACACTTTTCCTTTTCTGTTTGCTTTTTCTCCCCATACTTACTTCCATCATCTCCACTTTCCTAGCCTGTTTTTCTAGCTTCTCCAGCCTTCAATTTCCTTTGTCTGCTAATTTCAGCAATTAAGATGGAAATAGAAGTTCTCAAAAAAAAACCCAAAAAAATCAAAAAAAACCACAAATGAACAAACAAAAAACCCAAACCCACAAAACAATGAAAAAACCCCACAAACAAAGAAACAAAAAATCACCTCAGCTTTTAAAGTTGAAACAAGAAAACTGGACTTTGAAAAAAGGTGAAAAGTAGGCATAAAGATCTGTTTTGAAATGATAGTGCAACAAAGGGAGCAATTAGGGAAAAAAATAAACTGAAAAACTAACCCAAATTTTCACTTGGAATTCAAGCTTTCTTTCAGTTAAAAAAAAAAAAAAGTTCTTGTCCAATATGTTTCTGTACTCACTGATTTTATCCATAATGGGGAGTACACTTGCCAAAATATCATGAAAGTCTTACTAGCAAGGAAACTTTTAGACAGAGAAAATGCCAGAGTTTCTAGATAAATCAGAAACAGAAAGCACTAAGTATTTAAAGGAAGATTTCTCTCATGAAGGAGTGCAGCCCTGTATCTCAAACAAAACCAGGCCCACAAATTGCGTACTTACATTTCTAATAGTCTGCCACGTTAATCAACTTTCTAAGATTCAATCTAGCTGTCTCAGGAGGGGCTTTGTTATCCACACCCTACAATACACAGGGCAGTTTGGTCATAGCTGAAAGAACAGAGCAGAGAACCCAAAACCTCCTCTTGATGGGTGCTGCCCTTTGGGGTTGCAGCATATTTCTAGTGCAGTTTCAGAAAGCGAGTACTCTGCTGCTGTCACAGCTTTTGGTTGTCTGCTGCGGGGATTCCCTGCTGCAACTTGCTTCACAGACACTTGCTTCTGTCCTATAAACATAACTAGAGAACATTCAAGATGAACTTGGGGCCTTGGAAAGTTTCTGAACACATTTAATATATAACTATCTTTTTATCGAAGGAAAATGTATTAGAAAATAATTATTTTACTTCTCAAAGTATGGTTGCTACAGGAGAAAATTTGTTCACCGAATGACAACTCCGAAGATAGCTCAGCTTCTGAACCTCAGTTTTGCCCAGCTTCAGGTAATGTTGACTAATTTAGTAGACAGAAGCACCACATGTGCTCATGTGTCAGAGGAAATGGAGAGCAGCTCCTTTGTAGGAGCACTTCAGCGCTTCATTATCTGAACCACCTCTGAAGGAGCTTCTCTCTGCAGGGTTCATACAGTTTCTAGGAAAACCAGTTTTTAAACTGAGAGTTTTGCATTTGTTTCTAAAACTGGGCAGGGCAGACATTTCCCTCTGCAAGTGTCACTATTCGGCCCTTATCAAGCTTACAGTGCAGGGCAAGATCTTGCCAGCTCATGGCATGTGCCAAAGGGAGAAGAAAGGAAGGGAAAGGAGGGTGAGACTCTCACGCTGGGATTGCACACAGAGGAAGGGACAGGGTAGCGAGGCACTCATGCAAGGCACAGCATAGGTAGATAAGGAAACAAACAAACAAAAAAAAATCAGGAATACACGTGTATTGGATTGTAGTTCTAATAAATAAAAAAAACAGGGCAATGCACCCATTTTTATCACAAGGCTTCACTAATGAGAACACTGCTAATGAGAACACAACATGGACAAAAGCTTCTCTCAAAGCTTTTTCATTCAACACCAAACACTTCCCAGTCAAAATCCAGAAAGACTTCCTAATAGGGATTAGCTCATTTTCATTGTGAGCCAGAGGCCTTTGGAACAAAAATACCAAGTGTTTGGTCAGGAAAAGTAATTTGGGCCAAATATTGTTCTCATTTGCTCTTGGTCTCTCTTTCCCTCCCCTCTCTGTTCTCTCCCAGTGATGATGAAGGGTACGACTGTCACCACTACTTCTTCCTGTTAGCACATAGGAAAGACTCAGGCAAAAGGCTCTTGCTTGATTCCATTCACTGCAGCTGGGTCATGCAGACAAACCACAGAGAGCTGATACAATGAAAAGCAAGTTTTAGCTGGAAAGCATGATTTTTTTTTTTCTTTTGCCTAGAATTGTTCTGCTCTCTTATATAATTTTAAAGTGATGTGCTACTATGTGTATTTTTAAGTAGCTAAATAAATTAAACCAATGAATTCTTTCTTCTTGAATTCTTTTTCTGTACAAAGTAGCCAGAGCACACAGGGATCCATATTATTATAAGTAAGCATAACTTTTATATAAAAATAAGAGGTCAAGTTTGGTGTGATTTACTATAGTGACAACATACTCCCACCAAGTATGCAGCACCCTAATAAATCCTGAAGTGCTCCCTTAAATTTGCATAATACATATGCACTATCACTCAAATCCAAATGTGGATTGATACAGACATATCAAGGAACAAACAACTCACTGCAGAGGCAGAGGCACAGACTACAATAATAATCCTTCTCTGATTATGGCTGATGCCCAAAAGATTAGCTAGCTAGTCAAGACAACTATCTACCAAGCTGACTCAATTTAATGAGCATTTCATTCACCCTCAACAAGATTCTCTTTGAAATAAAAATAAAAAAAACCAAAAAGATTGTGGTGGGGTTTTGCTTAATTGAAAGTGGAAAAAAGCATTACAGACTTCAGGTGCATCTGCTGAAGTTCATCATTACCATGGGAGATCAAAGCATTTTTCTTAATCTCTTCTTAACTAAAACAATTTAAGCCCATTTTCATTGTTACTTCCCCAGGCTGTACCTTTCAAGGACAGTTCCACTGTTTTTAATCTAAAATACAATAACCTGCTTCATACACAACACACATAAATTTCCAAATCTCCCCGTGCCAAGGAAGGACAGTAAATTGAGAAAAGGACGAGGACAGTAACTTTAGGTGTGCAAAGTCTGTTTGCTAGCAGGGGATCAATAACAGCTGACTGCCTTAGGGTCAGAGAAACCAGCAGCAGCTTTGCTATTTTGCTGTTGGAGGTACATGCCCAGGGCAGAAAGGTGCAGAGATCCCTGAAGGAGCTCCAAACAAGCCAGCCTGGTTGCTGGAAGCAATAGAGCTGCAGGACCTAGGGAAAATGGCCAGTGCAAAGCCAGGTTAGCACAGCAAATGCCTCACAAATATATTCACTTCTTCCACAGCTTAAGTAGGACTATTTTTAATTCTTTTGAACTCACACATCACAGATTTACCGGCTACATCCATCTCCCTAACAAAAATAATAATGCTAAAAAAATTTTAAAGCACAAGTCTTATGAGAAGCAACTGAGGAAGTTGGGGTTGTTTAGCCTGGAGAAAAGGGGGAGGCTCAGGGAAGATCTTATCACTCTCTACAACTAGCTGAAAGGCAGTAACAGGCAGGTGAATGTTGGTGTCTATTCTCAGATAACAAGAAATAGGACAAGAGGAAATGGCCTCAATTTGTGCCAGGGGAAGTTTAGATTGGATATTAGGAAAATTTTCTTCACTGAAAGGGATGTCAGGCATTGGAACAGGATGCCCAGGGAAGTGGCTGAGTCTTCATCCCTGGAGGTATTTAAAAGATGTGTAGACGTGGCACTTGGGGTTACAGTTTAGTGATGGACTTAAAGTCTTGGGTTAATGGTTGGATTAAATGATCTTAAAGGTCTTTTCCAAACAAAATGATTCTATGGTTCTGTCTCAGTTTCATCTTTGCAGGGGTTACACTTTCCTCTCACAAAGAAAGGATGAGTTGGTCCAGCTCACAGAACAACAACTAAAAGGGTGAAAAAAAATAGGGTTCTCACTGATTGTCCTAGATCACCAAAGAGGGAATGTTACTTTACTTTATCTCCCTTTCTGTTTATCAGTTGAGCTTACCATTCTTATTCCCTTTACTACGCCATTGCTAAGGTCTGCAGACCTTCCTGTAACTTAATCTCTTGCTGCCTCAATTTCTTCTTGTGTAAAATGGGAGTAATACATTTATATTCACCTTTTGGAAACTAGATTAACTAATCCAATTAACCAGTTATCACACATTTGTGAAGAATTGTAAGGTCCTCAGAAGTAAAGCATTACAATAACACAAAGTTTTATTGTTATTGTTGTAAAAATAATCAAAATTCAGAGGGAAAGGGAAGATGCCAGCTTGCTAACTGAATATCTAGTCTCACCTATTGGCAGCAGGACCATTGCTGATTATGCAAACTTGTACTTCCCGTCTTCAACTGGTTAAGGAGCTGTTGTCAGCTTATTTCACAGAAAGCTCCTTGTGGCTCAAAATACTGTCTGATCAGCTTCTTTTCATGGATCCAGGATTCCCAAAAGCAGAAGTCCTTAAGCACATGCTTAGTGTAAAACCAGCATTTAGGTGCTCTGCTTAATCAGACTCACAATAAAAAACCTGCTCAACGCAAGAAAATAAAAAGGTTTTTTTCCCTCACTAAAATACACACATATTGAAGTATTCATGGCCAAAATTTCTCTTAATAAAACTCATCTTCAAACCTTGCATTTGCATAGTTTGTTTCAGCTAAGTATATGCATATATACATACATACAAACATGTATAACACATATACATATTTCATTTTTCTCGGGGCTTGGATCTTGGTGTTGCAGAAAGATTGTAAGACACTACTGGGCTTTCACTCCTGTTCAAGATATCTGAATTACCCAGGTCTAAGGGATATATATTCCAATTTAAAGGGCCTTTCTGGCTGTCTAAGAGAAGTTATGTGGTCAGGGACACAGGAAGAAGAATGCATGGCACAGAACACACCAAGGTGACAGACTCTATACTGGCAAGCATGGACTCTTGCTGAAAGCTGAATAGTAATAAAATCAGTGAGGATGTACAACAACTTCTGAAACAGAAATTTGGAACATTTGGAGCATGGCTGCATCAGCAAAAAATGTAAAAATAAAGGTTATGAGAAGAGTCAACAAAAATCTCCTCATGAAGTAATTACTCTTCCTGGAATAGGCAATAGTTAATAATGAGAAGCAGACAGCCACTGAAAAATGAAAATAAAAGCACAAATTAGTTGAAGAGAGAAGATGGTTACCACACACAGGAAGCATCATTAATTAGGACTTCTAAAAGAAGATTTCTCATCTTGAAGGAACTTATTAGCAACTGATTGCTCCAAGGTAGGTTTCAAAACATGTGAAAATAACAATTATAGAATGTTGCTAGCTAGAAGATGACTAAGATGAAGAGATCAAAGATTAAATCTTCAGGTTTTTTATTGGCAAATTCCCACAAAAGAGAATAGGAAAATGGGGAATTTCAGCATAATGGAGATATTGATAACTGAGCAAACTACAGGCAAGTCAGACACTGATAACCATTGCCTACTCAGTAGAAAACGAAGCTGATGACCAGAGAGCTGTTTCCCAAAATCAGTGCCACCATATGTCCTGAAGTGTATCCATGCATTAGACCATCTCACCAGGATGTCAGAGAAACTGAGATCATGAGCAATATAATTCCTGATAGGTAAAACTGAAAATCTAGCTTGGAAAAACCTCATGCTCTCACTCTTTTAGGAAAAGCAATAGGTAGCAGATGGCTGGAGGGTTGACCAGAAGATTTGATACCTCTAGAGAAATCTAGGCTGGTCAGATGAACAGGGTTAGATCAGATCTCAGGCACTGGCACGCCTCAGTTTTGCCTTTATGACAACAGAAAGACAATGCAGCAGCTACAGCTGCAAATTGCTCTAGGAAGGCTCATCTGAAAGCCTGCATAGGCCAGGATACCAGCATAAGAAAGAAAACAAGTCAAACCAAATGTTAAATTCTACAAAATATGTCCCCAAAGAAAAAGGCAGGAAAACATAATGTGTAAATCAAAGGTGGTCTAAATGAGTCTGATTATTGGTGACAGGGAAAATAGATGACCCATATTAGCATATCTAAGAGAAGAGCAGACTGGATTTCAGAGTCCAGAAGACCATGTGCCTACCACATTTTTCACCTTCAGAACAGTTACTGAGAAGCACATCAAGTGGCAAAACAAGCTCATTAACTTAATCAGTTTTTGATGGCATCTGACAGCCTCCATCACTGCTCACTTAAATACTTAACAGAGGCATCTGAAGGTTGATCAGAAGCAAAACAGACCTTTGTTGTCACAGACACAGGGGGCCATGGCTGGATTGTTCTTTTCACCAGAGAAGAAAGCATTAACTATTGGTTTTTCGGGTCTTGAAAAACGATGTGAAAAGAGCCCCCTTACACTTAGCCCTACTCCAGTAGTAGGCACCTTCCAGCCCATCCCAACACCTTGTTGGCCACACCACCAAAAAACGCAGCTTCCCACGACTCTTCCACAAGTGACATAGACATTTGGGGCCACCACTATTATCATCCAGGCTGTTAAATTTGCTTACTTGTAGCACCTCTGCATCTTTATATGTCATGGATTCCTTCAAAAATAATGTCAAGCCATAGCATGAGCTATCAATGTGAAGCAATAAATGCATGGGAGCAAAATATGCTGTTTGTCTTCTGCAGGACACTGACACAGATTTTGACGAGAGGAATAGATAAATGTCTAAATATAGCGTACCCTTTTAGCATGAGGCCAAAGTTTGGTATTCAATGCCAAAATAGCAAAGTCACAGTTGAACTATCATATACATGCCTCAAAATTTCATACCCAGTAACGATAACACAAACAAGAATCTGCAAATGATAAGTTAACAAAAACCACAAATCACAAATGAATTTGTAAAGCAGAAAACACAGCAGAA
The DNA here is from genome assembly GCF_049639895.1 of Pseudopodoces humilis. Lineage (NCBI taxonomy): Eukaryota > Metazoa > Chordata > Aves > Passeriformes > Paridae > Pseudopodoces > Pseudopodoces humilis. The sequence continues at coordinate 111,795,549 of NC_142200.1, forward strand.
ATCATACATATTGGCACTGGCATGCACATTAAGAGGGATATTCACGAAGACCTATCAGCAAGGTGTTAAGCATTTATTCAAACAAACTCAAAATCCAGCTGTCAAATCCAACACTTAAGACTGCAATACATGTCCTCTTCCCCTTAACAAACTGGCATAGAACAATACCCTTGAAAGACAGATTTGTGGTAACAGTCCCTGTAATTTATCTTAAAAAAAAAAAAAAAGGATGAAAATACCTAGTTCATTTGCTAAGAACAAAGCCTTACTATCAACCACCAGGCAGCTGGGGAACATGTAAGGGTATCTCTCCTTTGGCATTTCTTTTCATCAGGAACATATAATCGATGGGTCCTGATAGAGAAAATGCACTGAGACCAGGCTAGGGGTGTCCAGGTGTGAGTTACTGTTTGAGATCACAGGATGTATTCCAGTTAAAGTACATCATTTACATACATTTATAGTCCTTACTCCATTATTGTCTACACTCCACAGAATATACCACTGGACCTACAAGCATTTCTGCGCTTTTCTTGCTATAAAAACAAACCCTGGCCTTCTACTGTTGGGAGTTCTTTCATCTGAGATTTCTTGGTATTGGTGACTCATTTCAAAATCAAACTTAAGAGTTTATTTTCCTAATAATTTTTGATTTGTTGGTGGTTTTCTTTTTTAGTGTTTGTGTTTGGCAAAAGATGAGGTTTGAGGAACAGGAATAAATAAATCTGAGTAAGCACATAATGCTACCTCTTTGAGGGCTATTTTAAAAGATGACAAAAAAATATGACACTGTGATAGTCATTGATTATTTGCATTATATTGTAGAAGAAAGGCTAGCACGATACTTGAGGCCCACATTGAAAAGCCTTGTAGAGCAAAACAGGAGATATATTTCATGTCTCAATCAGCTATGGATAAAATATGCGTGACAATTTCAGCTTGGGAGGCCCAGAAAGGTTATTTATTTTTCCTGTCTGGGAAAGAGTTATTTGTTTGTTTAATTGTACTGTGCCTTTTAATAAGGAATGTTAAGGAATCTTATGTTGACAGGAAAAACAATACAGTCCAAACCATTTCAGCAAGAATGCCTATTATTCACTGGATAGTATTATGCATATGACATGCATTGTATTTGCTGCAAACAGGAAAAACATTTGCTGTTTTGCTCAGCTGAACAGAGAACAGCTTCTCAGCCATGCTTTATCTATTTTTTTTCAAACACTAAATATTACATCACTGTGAAATAAATTAATTGACCTGTGCTATGAATAAATAAATTAAAAAATTCAATATGCTGCTTTGAATTTGCAGCTCATTTCTGCAAGACGGTGCAGTAGCTCTAACATATGAGTTAAGTAAGCCTTTCTGACAGGTGTAAAAGCCTTTCATACCGCTTGCAAGGTTATGCTAGCGAAATATGACAGAAAATGTGGACTAGTCACAATATCATATGTTCCATATCAGCAAGTATCATAACAGAAAGGCTCACTACACCAAATAGAATGTACTATATAGTAAAACAATGGGTGTGCAGAAATAATGGCATAACAGGCAGGAGCTGGGGCTCTAATTTGGCACATTGCTTTGCCATAGGACTAACCCAAATGAGACTCATTATCTGGGAAAAATAAAATAATGAACTTATCCATCAGGAGCATTACCCTATGCTTGGCCAAGGAGAGAGAAAGCAACATTTATTTATTTGTTTGCTTTTTTAGAGCTGAAATGAACTCATACAAGATTTTCAGTTTTCATATGTATTGCCTTTCTTTGCCATCCTGTTCCATACGCTTTCTCAAAGGGACTTTATCGATCTCTCTTCCCAGATGTTTCATATCTGAGGAAGTGTCATAAATCACTGCTAGAGAAGGAAACATTGCTGGCTTTCACCCACAGAGAGCTCCAAATCTGAATTTGATTTTGTTTTGCCTAGTTATTAGCTCATGCCCAATCCTTGGCTCGTGTGCCTGTACCTGGCTCATCCTGGCAATGCCCTGCGTACTACACAAGGGACATTTGAATGGCCTTGGCCAAGGGATGCTTTTGGTTGCTATCAAAACTGCGTGACTCTGCTGAGCCAATCCATTCAGAAGAACAGCGAATGCTGGAAAGGGACTATTTTTCTGTCATAAGACTGAACAGCTGATGAGCCAAACATCATGTAACTACTGACTTGTGATTTTGGAAAGAGCTCTACCCTGGAAAAAAAAGGAGTCTGTGTGGAACTGCAAGCTGGGCTTCAATCAGGGTCTCTGTGCTACAAGGTCAGCACTTCATTTGCTATGTGATCCAGAAACTTCTGCAGAAGGTTTATGTGAATTACACATTGCCTTATGTTGAGAGTCAGGCAGTTAAGACATACTGTTCTAAACATCCTCGTTCACATGAACTTCAACCACTATTTACTAGCATTCAAGAGAAGAAAATAAATAAAAATGACATCAACACTGATCTAATGCTTCGATTTTTCACTAGGAAGACAGCTGTTTATACCAGTCTGCCTCACATCTGTGAAACAGCACAACTTATCAGGACAGCTGAGGGATGTAGGGAGCAGTACTGAAAACCAGGTTTTAAACTCCCCAAACCTGAACTGATATCAAAAAAGTAGATTTTTTTACTCCCTTAAAAAAAAGCCAAACAAATAAAACATCAAAACAAACCCACAACACTGTAACCAGCCTTCAGAGAAAGAAATACGAACAAACTAGGTATCAACAAACAAAAAAAACAACCCACCAGGATATATAAACTAGGGATTAATTTTTTTGCTCTATGACCGTCAACAAAGTCTATCTGGTAGCATCTATTTCTAGAACTTCCAAATTCAAATTACGTCTAATGAGTTTACAGTACAATTTTTAAAGGGTCTCGCCTGAGCCATAAAGACTGAAGCAACCATTAAGGCCCATTTGTTAACAGCTATGATAACTACACTGTCATTACGCTCGCTGTAGGACACTGTGCTACACAAAGGACTAATGTTATTGCACCAGACTAGAAGCACTTTAAAGTCATCTTGTGCAACTAGTAAGACAGGCAAAACACATTTTCTGATCGTAAAAAGCATTCTGGAAATTGCCAAAAATCATGCATTAGCATCAACTATACGTGTAAAATATGACGTTGTTTTACCTTTTAAATAGATGGGATTAACCTGCCATGTTTAGCTTTGAAATTTCATAACTATGGTTATCTAAACACCACTGTTACAGTTATCTATGCATTTAGATTTGATGACAGTTTTGTCCTCTTATGCCCGTTAAATTATTTTCATTTGAGGCAGGAAATTTGTCATCCCTTCTCTTTTTAACAACATTAATTGACATGTTATTTGTATTATAACTGTTCACAGAGTCTAGACAATGACACAGAGTGTCAGCAGATATCTTAGAAAAAGTGATGAAAACTGTGGATCTCTGTTTGAAGCTTGATGGGTAATCAGAGCTTATCTACTTGCAATTAAATTGTCACCAGGCTAAAGATTTCAAATTGAAATCTACTGACCATATTCTGGTCTTAATATATACTTGGAGAACACTAAGGATATGAGACATTATTCTAATTTAGAGTGATGCAGCTAAAATTGGATTCTGAAGGTTTGTGTCTTCAGCTCTAGAAACCTGGTCTTTTAAAAATGCACATTTAAGATATTGTTAGAAAAAGTAGCTTTAACTCAATCTTAAGGATATCTTTATGTTTCATTTATTTATAGAAAATTAAAATGTAGCAATGGCACATCACAGAATCTTGCGGCTATGTCCTGTCAGGCTAGAAGTTAGACAGGAGACCTTTGATAGTTCTTTTGTATCAAAAGGGAGGTGTCTCTGACAGCATTGACATGAGGTACTGCAAAAGAACGGAAAAAGTTTTGAGAGGACTGCTGGAATGGATAACAACCGCTACCCCGTTGTACCTTCACCCCAGGTAAACATGTAGCACTCACACAGGCTGTGTGAATGTTGCACTTCAACATTTCATCCAAGGTATTCTCCTTGGATGAAAAAAATAATGACTTAGAACCAAAGAAAGCAGAGGTATTCCACAACATGCAGTGGTTTACAGAGACAGATCAATTTGCACAGAAGGATGTGAAAGACATCTTAGAATAAAATTTTAAAAGCCAGTCTCTAGAAACCCCAGTTAATGATCCATTTATTATACAGCTTTAACTATGATCCTGTGATGACTTTTCTAGATAAGCAGGAAGAATTAGCAGGCTTTTTATATAGACTTAGCAAAAAACAGAAGGAAAGAAAATCTTGGTCAAACCTGTATGTTGAAGGCAGAATCTGTATGTTGTATGTTGGTATGCCAGAGAATTAATTATAGCACCATTTGTTTATACATTTCAGAATAAATAAGGCATCACAATAGGGAATGAGTCCTTGTCCTCTCCTCCTTACAAGCCACTTTATCATTATAATTTCCTGAAAGAATTATTTATAAAAGATTCTCTATAGATATTCATTTGGGGGCATATGCCTAAAAAGATAATCACTTAATATACAAACATCTTAATTTAGAGTTAATATTTGGCAGCATGTTCATCTGGTAACCACCAAAATGTCTCAGCTTAAAGAAGGACTTTCATCTGAGGGAGGAGGATGAGAAGTGCATAACATCTAATGTCAGAGCAATGTTTTAATCCTCTAATCAGTCATAAACCTTATGTTTTAGTGTTTATACCACTTACTGTAGCTATTTAATTTCTAAATCAAAGGTTTTCCCACATCTCACTATGGCATCTTCCTACAGGTTCCTGCCTGCAAAGTTTTCACTTCTACTTCCACAGGCAAGTCAATATCTTGTAATGCCCCACACAGTTACAGCTGCGTGCTTGTGGTAAATTCATGCCTGAAAGTTGGGTGCTTACTTCTTCTGATTAAATTTAACTTCTAGGCTTCTAGGTCAGGCTGGTGAACTCCTCACTGCTCTGATTATTTCTAGTCTTACAGTCTTAGTGCCAGTACAATCTATGCCAAACTGCTTCAGGCTTTCCTCTGACCAAGTGCAGTCTGCAAGAAGTCCTGGAGGTAGGGGGGTGTTCACTCTCCTGGGCTAGATAACCCAACACTTTGACTCTCCAAGTCATTAATACTTTCCTCCATAACTCGTTCCTAAGGCAGATACAAATACTGCAGGCTCAACAGCAAATGGGCTGGGAAGTAGCCAAACAAATAGCTCTCCTCTGAAAAATACCCCAATCTATTTAAATTAACACAAAACATTATCGTGGTTTCCATAGACCTTTCACCTCCACATCATAATTTCTACTTAAAAGTTGTGACAGAGCAGCCTGAGGGTCAGGACACCCTCAGTGGGGGTGGAAGGGGTCAGGCTGGCTGCTGCTTCAGACCCAGAGCTCCAGCCTATGCTTTTCAACCCTCAGCCAGCTGTCTGGATGGGGTGCTTCTTTCCACGGTTACTACTAACAGTGAACGGGAGAACAGGAGAAACACAGGTACAGACAAAATACATTATACTAGACCAACAGACAGTTGGAAAACATATAAGCACACACAAGTTTGCATATATAAGCTTTCCTTCAGATTTGAAAAAGCTTCTGTTTCTTCCCTCACTCTCTTCTCCCCTGCCTCCGTTTTTTTAAAATCTTAAATTCACCCCAATCCAGAGTAGGTGAAGAAATCCTCAAAAAGACTTAACAGATGGGAAACCCCTGTTTCATCCAAGAGTATTAATTCACTGCTGACTGCAGCTGACAGAAAAGTTGGATCTCCAAGGAAAAAAAACCTACTGAAACAGCACTCCAAAAGGACATAGGAGAGTACTAGGCAAAAAGCTTATTTCCAAATTTTAAAAAATTCATCCAAGTGTTGTTCCAGCTGACACTGCCTGCTAATACAGTAACTGTCAAAAAAAGTCATTATTTGGATAAAAAAAATGTTGCAGAGATTTGGGGGCTTGAGTCTGAGGCTCTTATCTCTGTGACGGCTATCTGTAACTACACCTGTTTGCAACTGAAATATTTACAGACAAGAGCATTTATGCTTGAGAATGGTCTACATTCTTGGCTTTTTCATGATAGCCAAGAAAATAGTCCTTTCATTAGTTCAAACTCTGTATTGACACATGGGCTTTGCTGTCCAAACAGTAAGAAAAACACAACTCAGCTGAGCTCCACAGATGTTTTGAACTGGCCCAAAAAGGCCAAGCAATGTGATCAACATCCTATCACCTAAACTTGTCCCCCTGAGCACTCAAGTACACTGTATATTTCTTCTTTCATTAATGACATCCAATCAAAACCAACTAATTTAACACAGTTGCCAGTGGATTCTTCAATATTTCACTTAAGTCAAAAAGAAAACAGATTGATTTAAAAAAAACAAAGCTATTTAATGTATCATTCCTGCTTGGACTTGGAAGCCAGGCTGCAGACAACAGCTTATAGAAGTCACTGAAAGCAGGGAATAAAAATGTGTTTTGAAACAGTATATTGATTTTTATTTCTTTTCTAAGGGCATGTGAAATTTTCCCTGGGTGTAATTCAGCTTGCCTTGTCAAGGAAACGTTCTCTTTGTGTGTGCAAATTGAGTGTTTATCCTTTCAGTCACTTGGGAGCCAGTGGCTTTGTGCTCCTGGTGCCCCTCATGCCAGCAGCGTGAGTATGCTTTGCTCATCCATTTCTTACCAGCCTTTCAATACTGTGACACTGGGGCTGAGCTAAAGGCTGCCTCTTAGCTGCATGCACTTATGATATCATTGTGTTTCCTTTGTAGCCCTTCAAAAAAGGACAAATGTCAAAGAAGCCCTCTAATACTCAAACTCTGAACAATCCCTCCACGCTCTCAGTTTGCAGCCGCTACTTGCACCCACTGGTCTTGTCCAAAGACACAAATTTTCCAGCAAACACATACATTGCCTTCTTTTATCTTCCTTTTCACAATCCAACCCCCTCTCTTTCCTTTTCTTTTTTTTTTTTTTTTCTAACCTCTTTATTTCTAGGGCGATTTGGTCCTTTTTACTATATGTGATCCATTAGTTGCATAACTTTACAGACCAAGATGTAGGTTTCAAAGGGATTCTCAGGCACCTAAAACCTTGGAAGCTGAGGGAAAAACGGATTAAAGGAGGCTAATTTGTCTGGCTTCCCATGCCAAAACCATAAAGATGACATGAAAATCAGAGACATAAATGCATGGATAGGTGGTCTGGCTCCAAAAAAGGACGGTTCTTGAGTCCTAACACATGGGAGTGGGATCATTTTCCACATGTAATAAGCTCAGCTATGTATTAACATAAAAGCATTTTACAAAGGGCAAAGTTTTTTTGGGACAAACACACAGATAAAAAGAACAAAAGAAGAAAATTAGGAAATTTTCATTTTCCGTATTTTACAATGTTTTTTCCCATAAGTATAAAGCATTACTTCTCTTTCTTTTTGATCATTTAAAAGGTATGCTACTAAGAGTACAACAATACCAGGAATGTATAGAAGAGAAAAATTACAGCAACAAATTAAATTGGATTGATAAATGATAGGAACAAATAATGGCATTCTACAATTGGAAATATGACCAGATATTTTCCCCTTAATTTTCAAAAATATTTAGTATTAGTAATTATTTATGATTTTTCTTTTTTTGAAATGTTTAGAAATTTTTAATTAACCTCTTTTAATTTCCCCTTATCTTTCAGCCATTGGAAGCAGCATGTTGGTACTCAAAAATTATCTGCAAGCACTGAAATGTTACAGATTGGAAAACAATGTGTAAGCTAGGTTGGCTGTGGGACACTGCCCTAGCCTTTCACTTCTGTTGAGCTGGGAAAAGAAATCTGTCTTAGGTCGTAAGTCAAATGGGCTTCGTGATGTGAAGGAGTCCCTCAGGAATGCAGACACAGAAATAAGGAATGAGAGACACACACACTAGGACTCATAACCTACTTCTGTATTGCTCTGAGCCAGCTTCCTATTAAAACCTCATACAAGCAAGCTCCTTCCTACCAGATTTAAACTGGATGTATCCTCAAAAATCACTGAAAAAGCTATGCTTTCAATCTTCAAAATCACACGCACAGATACACAAAAAGCTCTTCAACATTTTTTGGACCTAGATTGATCTTTATTCAGCACACTGAGCTCTTGGCATGGAACATGCAGGCTTAATTCTTCCCACTCCTGCCTGTATAAACAGGCATTTGTGTCCAATGCCCTGTCGTGTTCAGTGAGGTGACTCACAGTAATGCCTAGCCCCTGCCCTCAGCAGTCTGCAACACAAGCCTGCTCTCCAAAAGTGGGTTTTGGATGTTCAGTCTCATCTTTCTTTTCTTTATTTAATTCTGTAAGCATTCATCTTACTCTCTTGAATCATCCTTCAGGCCAGGTAGTTAAGGAATCTCCTATTTATACCAATCCCCTGTAGCTCAGGACAGCAGTAAAATGCTGGTGTGCCAGGAGGATTACCTGAGCAGAGAGGTTTTCACTACAATACTTTCCGCCCCTGCCACAAGCACTAAAAAAGCAAGACAAATCCTATAATGCTCGTAGGGAGTAGCAGTGACTTTCTGTAGTCCAGCTCAGATAGCTGAAAAGCTTTGGGGCACCAATGACTTTTTCAGGGCTCCCTGTTTGATCACTGCACTGCTGCAGCTACAGCTAGATATTTATTCTTGTGATATACAGTAAAGTTATTGCACATATTTTTATGTGCATGTCTGCATGTAGCAGAGGAAAATGAGATATTCAGGTAGTATGACATACACATCTTACTACAGGCTTTGCATTAAAGGACATGTCCAAATGCAGTTCTTTCCTCCAGCTCCTGAAGGCCCTGCTTAGGCTGGACATATTGCAACAGAGCTGTAGCAAATGTATTAAAATTGTTTTCTGACAAGTAATAGCACATTTTCACGAGGCTTTACACATGGCCAGAGATTCAACAGTGCCATTAAGGAGAACAGTCAGCCAGTAAATATCTTGTGCTGTTCTTCCCTAGCAGGAGTGTAATTACACCCCAGCATACTAAACCGCTCTATCTCGTCCTTGCGACCTTTGTCCTTTAGCAAACCCACAAAGGGAAAAGCTGGTACTCCTGCTCCAAGAGCATCACACACGGGTTTTCATCTGCTTCAAGATTTCACTGCCCTTAGAAACACTGAACTCTCTTCTGTGTGAACAACCTGACAAGAAGCCAGGCAAAGGGCCACTCGCCGGTCAACAGGAAGTAAGCTGGGACAAAAGGTCCAAGTTGAGGAACGCTTCTCTGGGCTCTCTGTCCATGCCTCGGCAGCCTGCACTTGGGGCAAAGCCAGCATAAAAATGTACTCCGGGTAACTCTGGGCTTTGATTAAAAAGCCACAGTGCTTAATAACAAAACCTGACTGAAGAGAAAAGAGGACTGAAAAAGAAAGAGCCAAGCTTATGAAAAATAGCTCGTGCCTTCAGGCTCATTTTGAAAATATGTTTTATTGACTTTTTACTCGATTAAAGGATATTCTTATTCTCTCCTTAGAAAATGTCCACTGCTTCATCCTGCACATCAACAGATGATAAACCAATGCAAAAAGCTCAGGTAAAGCAATCCAGAGCAACTGTGTGAACAGGTTCATACTCCTCTCAGCATCTTGGAAAAATGAGCTCTTGAACTGTTCGGAAATCCCATTAAACCCACACATGGGTAGAAAATAATGGCATTTTCAGAATGTCTGTGTGTGCACCGACACCATGGAATACTAAGTATGAGTAGAACCGATGAGTTCCACGAGCACTTCTGAGTTAACTGTTGTGAAAAGGAGAAGCTTGCAGGCAGCTGAACCTGGTGGCATTGCAAGTACCAGAAGATGTTTTTCACTGAAAAATCTCTGAAGCAGGACTTTGAGCAGAGATACGAAGGCTCTTCAGAAATCACATCAAGCACTCAAAACCAAAACCCTTTCCTCACTTGAAGTAGCCTTTGTGCATACAAAGAACATGTAAATGTATCTTGTATGGGAAGATCTGTCTGTAGCTACCCCTGCAATTTTACTGTATGCAGCTTTGGGGGAGTCAAATGGATGTCACTTCTTCCTTTCCCCTCTCACTCTTTTTAAAAAAGACTATGAATTTTTTTTACATATAAGGAAAAAAAAAATCCTTAAAATGAGATTTAGCTCAAATATGACTTTCTAGAACGGGACTGTGTATTCCTCTCCAAGTAATTTTAACTGGATGACTAAAAATTTCAACTGAATTATTAAAAATAGAAAGATTCTATTTCCTTACTGCCAGAAAATTTCTGAGTGCTCTGAAGTCAGTTGGCTCAAAAAGTATTACTAATAAATAGAAAGAATAAAAATAATTCACAATTTTAAATTCAGCAATACAATTTCTAGTTTCAATTAGGAGACTTTTCCACTACATTATAAGTCGTGCTTATAAAGGCCTCCATATTTAAAAACTGGTTAATTATTTTTTCTTACAGTTCAGGAGAAAACCAAAGTAGCAATACAGGAACAAATTTCTATCCATCATCATCTGTTTTGCTACCTCACTTGCAAATTCTCACTCCATAAAAAACGCAAAGCAGTTTGTTGCTCCTTTGATGAAAGTAATGTCTCTGATAAATAATGTGCTTTTACCCCAAAGTCCTGACGTGTGTGAGGGCCTGTACAGCTCCTGAGGAGCATGCAAGAACTTGTTGCTTCACAGTAACCTGCACATGAGTCTTCACTCACTCCCTCTCTCCTTTCTTTGTTGACTTCACCATATAAATAGCAAGAACAAAAAAAAAGTGGTAAGAAGAGATTTTTGTAAAAAAGTAATCTAATATCATGCTTAGGTCATACTAGGGACATATTTTTAACTAAAGAGGGGAATGCACATCTGGCAGCAGCTTTAAAAAATATATGGAGTTAATAGTGCTAGCAAAGTGACCAATACCATCAGAGCACCAAAAAGCAGATCTTACTGCAATGAGTGAACAGGAAGGTGGTGCAAACACCAACTACAATATTTTCTCCACTGTTTAGTTTGGAATTGTGTGCCCTTTTCTGAAAGCCGCATTTCATGACCAACTGGTAAAGTCCAGAGTAGAACAAAAAAATAATTACAAGGTTAGTATGAAGAGGAAAGACTGAAAAACTCAGGGTCCAGTTCTGGACAAGGCAGAGCAGAGATAGGACGACAACAATCTGGGAAATTAACAGTTGCTGCAATGTGTAAAAGTAAAATTGTGTTTACTTCTTCATTGGGAACAGTAGCCTAAAACACAGCAAGGAAAATAGATTGGGTGTCAAAAAAAAAACAAACAACCCAAACCCTGTGGGTAAGCATAGTATGCATTGCCTAGTAATATTTTGGAATCCCAGTCATGGAACTTTCTGGGGACAGGGTGTAGGAATAACTGCAAAAAACAAATCAGCCTGCCTTAAGATCAGGTGGATGTACTACATAAATTCTTCCCAGCCCTATCTTCTATAAGTATTATTTTTATCTAGCCTCATTTTAATCTCACTTGGAACTTCAGAATTTATGCTAATATTGTCAGGAATGTGTCTCACAACAGGTTTATACTACTGAGAAGACATTGATAATTTGAAGCCTGTAATAAATATATTTTGTAACTAATGAAAAGTTATACATATTAAACTACCAGCTGAAGAGAGACCGCATATTTCACTGCCGTATTTTTTCACTTCAAGGATACCAACATTCTTCTCATGTTAACCTCTGTGAATTTTGAACTAGTGTTCAAAAGCTTATGTATGATGTGGAAATACAAATCTCAACTTTACAAAGAAAAAAAAAATTGCATAGATATAAATTTTAGGCTATCCAGACAGTCAATTACACAGCTGGCACTTCTCTTGCTGTCTGTTACAATCTGTTTGAAATTACAGCCATCTCTTACTGTAAAAGCTTGCAGAAAACTTGACAATGGATTCTGATCCCTTTTTTTATTTTCACTGCTCAGTAACAAGACCTGTGGAGGACACCTGCTTCTACCTTCTGTACATAATTTTCTGCAGTCTTGACTGGTAGCAAATAATAAACCTTAAAATTTCATTATAAATGTAGCCAGCTTTGTCATACGGATTTTCCATAGTCATCCCCTCCAGAATTCAGAACTTTGGATTGATTTATTAGGAAAATCTGAAAGATAGTCTGGAGTACAGTATCTTAAACACAAGGAACACTGATTTGCTATTTCCTTCTTTTGTGCATTCTGTGTTGCTTTCCTCATTCGTTTGTGTGTTACACTGTCAGGCACATTGGAATTAACCAGAAGATATGACCCAGATGTCAGTGCATTCGTAGTGGAAAAAGGCAATTTCAGAGTCTAGGGCTTAATAAAATTTTTGCATGATTTCCTACAGCTGCTATCCATGTGTTATTTCAGGATAGCTGAAACACTGCTGTTAAAGAAATGAAACAAACACTCAAAACACACTGAAAATTCAAATCCACAAGTTACTTTAATGTGGGATGTAAGCCTAACAGCGTATTTGGGGCTAGCACTGATAAATAACCACTATGTTATCCTTGCCACCAGATTCTGGATCCCAAAACCAAAAACCTACTAAACATAAGTATTTGCCATATGTAATTATGGTATCCTGATTTAGTCACTGGAGTCTCTCCTTTCCCTGAGGTTTAATCCTGTTTATTTTTGACACAAAGTGGTTTCTTGTTGCATTCTAGAATCTAGAGACAAATACTAAGTCTGTGGATTAAAACAGAATGATGTAGAAATACTTCCATATGAACCCCATCTCTGATGATTCTAAGGGCCACAGCTTTGTGTAAGTTTGAAACAATAGTCCTGCAGCTTTAAAAAAAGAACAACTCGCTTCCCCTTTAAATGTTAAAGAAAGCACGGATTGGTTTGCCCCATGACCAGGATGTGATCATTCTTCATCTCCTACTCCACCTTTGAATACAGAGCTTTTGGCCTGTCACACAATAGATATGCGAGTTCAACAAGTGTTAAGCTTACCCTAAGAAATAGACAAAAACAAACATCCATGCTTAGGAATACACTGCTATTTCACTTGGGTGGCCGTCTGTAAGAGAAGAGATGCTGGGACCAAAAACTTCTCTGGGATATTTCCAATGACCTCAAGGTTACATCAGGACCTACTTGCCCATTGCACTTACTGATACACATCAGGACTTTTAAATAAAAACATATCTTGGGTGAGAGAGTTCCAGAAACAGATGCGCAAAGCCTTAGAAGGGTTTCATACTCAGCATGGAGTAACTGACTGATCCCATCCAGCAAAACACCGGAAAAGCACATTAATCAAGAGCCAAAAGCCCACATTCTGGATTTTTTTGTTTATCTTAACATAATTTGTTTACATAAACTTTGCACAATATTTTTCAACTCACTGTTCCTTTGGTATTTACTTATCTTCCTAGAAAAAGCTTCCTGCCAAATAAATAATTAGAAAATAGATATTCCCTTTCCTAATTATTAATTATTGCCACTTGTAAGAGAAGAGATTTAAAGAGAGTTGATAGTCAAGAACAGCCTCCTCTGATATGTTCATCATTAGTCCCACAATTTCAGCCCTTTGCACTGTTTCAGATAATAGAACATAAAATTATTAGAAAATATAAGTCTTATACAAAGGCAGATGGCTGAAAGCAAAATTCCAGGTACAAAAAAGAAAACAAAAACAAAAACAACCCTAGGCTGTGATTTAAGAAGGCCTTTTATGAAGGAAAGGAGATTTTGCAGAATTTCATGAGATCAGGCATTAGAAAGAGGGGAACCAGTTACAGACACCTAGAATGTGGCTGAGTACTCATTTACGCAGAGTAAAGAGCAAGATCCAGATCAACAGAAAAACTCAATGGTATCTAAGAACGATCCTTCCATGCCCAGAGCTGTGGCTATAATCCCAGGTAAATACTGACAAGTGTTCTGTAAAGCTTCAGCACAGAACACTGGATACCTGACCTTCAAATGCTCTACTGCTGTAAAAAAAAGTTTTTTATAAAAGTACAGGAAATGCATGTATCAAATCTCCTTCTAATACCTCCATTTGAAGTAATTAATGATGGAATTTATGGGTTTGCACAGAGCCAGTCACTTGCAGGACAAGTCCCTATGGGTATTCGCAAAAGAACTTGTTTTTCTTTTTTAAAACACCTTAAATAACCACTGAATAGACACCTTTGAAACAGGTTTCATTGTTAAAAAAGTGTTGGCCTATCAATAACAAAATAACACACCCTCAAAACCAGCTGCTTCGCATTCCGTTCATCAATCTTTTGGTTGCTTATGTCAAACATTGACAGGTTTAATGTATTGAGAGATAGGAGTTTGTCCTTGGCTCTAGCAGGAGGGAGGAAATGACGGCTGAGCACCAGCTCACAGCACACATATTGAAAAGCCTCAGAACTAAACTGGGGCCTTGAAAAAACTCATCCTTCCATGCCCTGGGATCACCCCACACAGACACCACAGGAGGCACAGATGTGTGTGCATGTCACCCTGAGCAAGGACAAAAATAGCAATCCCTGAACTTTTTTTGGATGCACTTTGGGCAATGCAACAGAAACAGACAAAAGCCTCAGGTACTATATACTGGGCAATTCCAAACCTCCCCTAAGCTTAAAAAAAAACCCCCAAATAAAGTATGTTCATACAAGCATGTATACCAGAATGCTCTGCACTAACACAAAGCAAATATCCCCTGAAAATGTAAGCATACCTTAAGCAGCCAAATAGTGTGTCCAGTTTCAATTTTGTGGGTAAATCTGAACCATGTCTGAACCAAGTACAGGTGTCTTCAAAAAAAACATGTCCTAAAAAGAGCAAGTGGTAGTACCTGTCACCTGATAAGATAGCTGGCAGAGTAGAGAGCTGGAGAAAACAGGAACAAATGTGTAGGGCTTTTGCTCTGAAACATTCCCACGATTTAAAGAAATAAAATGGTGATACTGAATTACGATCTCTGCTTCCCAATGACAGTTTTGAACATAGCGTTTGGGAAGCCATTTGATCACAGCTAGCACTGGAATTTTGTCCTGTCTTACAGTGTCTCTGAAACAAATGTGTTTACCCTGGTAATCTGCTGATTAAAGTTAAAAAATAGGGCTGCAAGGCTGAGCTCAAGTTGAATCCTGTTTCCCCAAAATCTTGGGAGCATCTCCAATGGTTCTCAGGACAGTCCTTGCTTTCCCTGGGGCTTCTTTCCCCCAGCTGCTTCACACACATACTCAAGACAATTTGTTTGGGAAAGAAAGGCATCAACTTCAACCACAAAGACAGCAATCTTTCCTGTAAGTTTGTAACACCCTCTGGTGCAGCAGAACACGTCAGTATTGCACAAGAAATTCAAGACACTTTCTTTATTCTGTTTGTGGTATATGTTATTATTAAAGTCATGTTGAACACAAAACTGAGTATGTTTTAAATTTTACCAAAAACCTGCTCATAGTCCCATCTTTACACTGAGCACTATCTCCTGGATAGAAAGAAAGGTTATATTCATACACTGGTCTTGGTCTACTTTGGCCCAGGAAATAGTGGCTACATTATTGGAGCTACTTGGGCCTGCAGCATCCATTTTATGAAAATAGTCAGAGGGAGCTGGGCCTGTTCAGTTCTGAGAACAGACAACTGAGAAAGGGCCTCACCAATGTATATAAATATCTAAAGGGTATGTGCCAAGAGGGTGGAACCAGGCCCTTCTCAGTGGTGCCAAGCAAGAAACAATGAGCAGAATCTGATGCACAAGAAGTTCCACCTAAACAAGAGGAAGAACTTCTCTACAGTGCAAGTAAAGAACAGATTGTCCAGAGATATTGTGGAATCTCCCTCACTGGAGATACTCAAGAACCTCCTGGACACAATCCTGTGGCACGTGCTCTGGGATGGCCCTGCTTGAGCAGGGAGGTTCCATCAGGTGACCCCACTGTGGTCACTTCCAACCTGACCCATTCTGTGAACAGCTGTTTTGGCCAGCCAGCTCTAATCCAGTTAGGAATGCCCACATTTTACTGAGAAATACCAGTGGTGTAGTCAGCATCACAGCATGTTTCCTGAAAGATTTCCTGGTTATATTGTAAGCAGGGCCTACCTTGGCTGAGGCAATAGTTATTTAGCCAATTCAGCTACACAATTGACACCTTCACCCAGGAGGATATAAAAAAAAGTAAATGCTACTTCCAGGATCCTCCACCTTCTCTGCGTATTATATATGGTTAGAGGGAAAAACATCTCGTAACAACCACTGACCTGCAAAATCTGCTCTACCACACAATTTCTTTAAAATTCTGTAAAAAGGTATAAACAGGACGTCTCCCACATCCTTGGGTGCTGGGAGATCAAATGCAACCAAGACTGGGAGCCACTCAGATACTTCAGTGATGCTAGCTATGGAAGAATCCAAGATAGACAGATAATCCTCATTTATACCATATGGGGAAACACTGAAGCAGAGAGAAGTTAAGCAACCTGTCACTCAAAAAAAATACGTGCAGAGTGCTGCAAGGAGAATTTCATCCCCTCTCCCCAGTACTTCAGACATTTGGAACAAGCTTCAAGATGAAGAATATTACTGGAAATAACAGCACGGGAGACAAGTGACTAGCAGATTCCCAACTACATAGCCCAGAGCATATAAAACACCCTCTCCTCTATCCCATCACTGTTATTAGCATATAGAGCACAAAATGACTGAATGCAGCATGACTATAATCATTTTGATAGTGATTGTTTAAGTCAGTCAAGAGAAGAGCTGGCTGTCACTTTTAATCCTTTTGGTTTGAAAGGTGGCAGCGCCAGTTCTGCCTCAATCCTTCTGCAGGATCTTACACCTCTGAGCATCAAGGGCCTGCTACTACCAAACAAGTTTCATGGTAATGTATTAACTAATGACATTGGAAGAATGACTCTTGATTTCCACTGGCATTAACTCTGCCTGGGTGGTTTAAAGAAAAGAGTTATCAGTTAAGGAACAGCAATTTAGAAGCTGTAACTGTGGGGACTGAGGCGCCCGTGGGATTTGTGTGTTAGCCTTGTTTGCAAAGATTAGAAAATGAAGAAAAATAAAATAAAAAGACAAGAAACTAAAGTTGGACTGATAAGAATTACTGCAATCCCTGTACTTTTGAAATATAGGTCTAAGAAGAAGATATTCATGGGTCCAGAGGGTTTATATTTCCCATGTGTTCATTCACAACAGTTACACACCTACTGCATTTTCCACGTGCAAAACAGTCATAAGTGGTGATTTAAACTACCCATGAAATCAACAATTTAATTGTTTTACTAACAAATGTTCAACTCAATGTTTTTCAAAACAAACCAGAAAAATGTACTGCTATGTCTTCAAAAGAATAAACACCAATATTTCACCAGACATTTTAGTTCAAATTTCATCAGGCTCAGCCCCCCACAAATGTCCAGCTTAAAACAATGCATCTTTTTAGAATGATTGGCACTATAAAAAACATATATTTATTATATTAGCAAAGAATGTACAGCAATCTGCTGTGGCAACACTACTTCAGAATTCAATGATACAATTACACAAGAAATGTGTAATTTCTGCTTTCTGATGGCAAATGCTGATGGAATACTGCCCTCCCTCCAAGACTTCAATGTCTCACACTAATCTAAATAGTACTTTCCATAAACAGTGACAATTGTGAAACTCAAATAGTAATGGATTAGGACCACAAGGATATATGGCCACAATAAACTGATTATCAATTCAAGAGCATAAGCGTGGGAACATATCTGCAACTGTTTATCCATCACTACTGCTATATTTTTATTTTCACAAGTTACTGTAGCTATAATTTGCATTAGGTATACTGCTACATGTTTTTAGTGCATAAATTTGGAATTTTCATAGCAATTTTAGTGGTTTGAATCGTCAGAAATCATTATGTTTCCCTTCAACTCTGCAACATGAAAAAGGGGGAATCTCCTTTTTGAAACTCAGGTTTACTACAGAGCATTTTAAAATGCATACTTCATTTTTATTATTCAATAATTTTATTTCACTTGCCAGGTCTCCCTTTTTTAATTTTCTTAACTACACCAATTAATGCAGACTTTTTCTGGTCTAAATGGGTTTTACGAATTCTTTACCCCCTGGAGACAGTTGTAAAGAGTTTTGTGAGATGCACATGAGACAGCAAAGAAAACTCAGAAGGTTTAATCCTAGCTTTGCCAACACTTCCCCCTGAGACTGTGGATAAAAGACAACCTCACTCTCCCTTCTCCAGTAGCTTCGGTTTCCTTGAAAGGATCTCAAAATAGACTAATAGACCACCTGTGAGGAGATCTTAAATTCATTAAACTCTTATAAGGAGTAAAATTTCTCACTATTAATAATTTAGTCCTATTGCTGATCCATTTAAATAGAAACACTGCAAAACCATTTCACATATCTATTAACTCTGAAGTGACCAGCAGCCCATTAATTTGTGACAGTTCTCCAGTCTGAGCTTACTCAACCTTCCTGTTACATCCATCAGGACTCTTCTATAATCTCTAAGGTAAAAATTTAAAATGCACTAATTCAGAGCATTCTTTCAGAGTACTCCTTATTCTTACTTTTCCTGCTTCACATTTATTAGTGGCCTACAACAATTTTCCTCAGGCAAGTACTATCATCAGTGCTTTTACACAGCTTGGCCTTTTCTCCTAATCAACCATGGAAACACAGTCCAGAGAGAATCTCCTTTTTGTCAAGAGACAAAAAACCAGATTGTTTTTCTGTTATTCATTCTGTCAAAATATTCAGTCCTGGAGAACATTCAGATGATAATTTACAGGACTTCTTGCAGAAGGAGTTGGCCAATATAGCCTAACAGACATAATCACTAATAAAGGATTTATTCTTTTCAGGAAAAGCTCATATCATTCCTTCTTTTTGTAGCAGAATGTGTCGTATTTGCCAGGTGACAATGACATGCTCTTTCCAGCCTTTATTTGCTCATCAGCTGAGACAGGGCTTGGTTTTGTTTGGGTTTTTTTCCTACTTGGGTTTGGTTGGGTCTTTTTTTCTTATTTTTAAGGTGATTGGTAATATGAGATGGTACTGTGCTCCCTTTGAAACAGCAGTGCAGGCAATTAAATGTAAAAATTATCCAAAGTGCCCTTTTTCATAGAACCACTAAGGTTGAAAAAGTCCTCTGAGATCATCATTAACCCAGCACGATAATGTTCACTGCTAAATCATGTCCCCAAGCACCACATCCACTCCGTTTTTTTAACAACTCGAGAGATGGTGACTCAACCACTGCCCTGGGCAGCCTGTTCCAATACCTGAACACTCTTTCAGTGAAGAATTTTTTTCCAAACATTCAATCTAAACCTCTCCTGTCACAATTTGAGGTGGTTTCCTCTCATCCTGTTGCTTGTTACTTGGGAGGAAACACTTGACTCCGCCTCACTACAACATCCCTTCAGGTAGTTTTTGAGTTATAAGGTGCCCTCTGAATCTCAAAGGCTCTGTATTGCAGCCAAGATCCTAATTTTTAGAGCCCAAAGCTTTTCTCCTTATCTTGAAAGCCTCCTGTGTCTGTACAAACCCTCATTTCAGGGTAAAATCACTTCACTTAAAGTTCAAAGCCTCATGTTCTTCATTTTCAATACCCCATTTGATGCATCCAAAGATGCATTTTTAGGGTGTAAAGTCCTGTTTTTAGGGCCAAAAGATTCATTTGTAGGGTCCAAGCCTGTCTATTAACACCCACAGAAGGAGAGGAAGAAATGATGGTTTTGTTGAGGTTCAGATGACTAACAATTAAGATTAAGCATTTGTTTCATTACTAAATTGTTAAAAGTTTCCCTACAACTGACATGTAATATTTATGACACAGATGATAGTAGCAGGGGAGAAAAAATGAGGGAGGGCAGGTGTGATAGCTGTGTACAAATATAAGATAGAATGTCATTAAGGAACAGAGACTTACTTATTTATCACTTGTTAATTATTTAACTAACAAAGGGTAGAATAATAAAGAAGGGGCCTCAAAATGTTAAGAAATCATTCCAGAAATAGAACTGATGGAAAAGGAGAGACATGCAAGCCGAGACTTTTGAAAGGTTTATACCAGGACACCCACATATATATCAAATGGCAAAAATAATCAAATTATTAAAATCACATATGCCCTAAATACTTATTAAATATGACTCCCTAGATACATATAAGAAGTGTCAGATCATAAAAACTACAATCAATCTGCCTTTAAATAAAAAAAAAAATGAACAACCCAACAGCAACAATAAAATAAAGCCCAAGAAAAAGCAAACAAAAATGCTTTAAAGGCACTGATATATAAAATCCCAGTTTACAATGTCACTCACACACTTACCTGGGGTAATGCATCTTGTTCTGATCAGTTTCATACCAGCAATTTGTAAACAAACCAGAGGGTTTGTTCACTGATGAGCAATAACATTGAATAGAGGTCAGCAGAAAGTTTTACAAGGAAAGATTGCTGGAGCTCAAATATATCTGTTGAGCTGAGTAAATACAAGAACAGAGGAGTGCATTTTAACATTGAACTATAATATTGAAGGGTAAGAAGCAAAAACCAAAGAGGGAGATGAATTAATTAGCGTGGTGCCCAGAGGTAGGGGAGGAAGGATAATGAAGAGTAGTGGGATTAAATTAGGAAAAGCAAAATTTAGGCTGAGTATAAAGAAAAAAAATCTTGCTAATAATGAGTTTTATTATTTCGGGAATTAGTCTCTCAGGTGAAATGATGGAAACACCTGTCTAAGATTTAGGACTTTCAAATTTAGGTTGCACAAAGGCATTAATGCATGAAACACGAAGTATGCACAATGGCACACATGCTTTGGGGAACTAAACAGCACTGGTAGGGACAGAGCGACTGGATGCCACCACATCCTGGTTACAGTGCAATTACCAACATCCTCTTCAAGAACTGCCCAAAACACAGCCTACACACACAGGTGGCACAAGCTCTCCTTGGGGGCACTGCCCACGTGGAAAAGAGATGGGCATGTGCACAAGTAGGTGGCTGGCAGGAGTTCCTGGCCCAATGGATTTCCAAGCACATTGGGGTTAAGGACACATCAGCATACCGGGTCTTCGCTCCCAGTGCCAGCATTAGTTCTCTTTGCTTCCCTTCAGGGCTTTCCAGTTTGATGGTAACAGCAAAAGAAATCCATAACCACAATTGTAGCATTTTGTTGTTCTCAATCAGGTAATTTTGTTTGGAGATGAGCGTGCCCGTACCACACCATTCAGAGGCCAGGCTTGGTGCTCCAGTCACAGCAACTCTGCTTTTGAGCACTTTCTGGAGTCAATAGTGCAGTTCAGAGGAACAGCTGCTATTGCTCCTGCCTCTTCATTTAGTTCATGAAGGCCAAGCAAGCCAGCTAACACCATCATAAAACAAAATAAAGCATCCCTTCAGAAAGGGCTGCAAGATGAAAACGCCATACACTGCAGTTGGCAATCTGATGTCTTGTTTATAGCAGTTTTCCTGATGTCTTAAGTGGGAAGCATCACCCAAAATGGTTCTAACATTTTTATTTTTTTTCCTGGGTTTTGCTTTGCCTACCTCACATAAAAGTAAAAAAACAGCAAAACCCTTGCTGGCAATTCTGAGAGCACTACGGGGACCACAACTGGATAAACAATTTGTGCCTAATAACAGTCAGGCTGTTCACCCAAGTGAAAAAGAAGGGTTAAACACTGTAGCTTTATCAGGAAATTTGAGGCTTTACACTGGAAGCAATTTGTTCAATGGCTATTTTGACCATAGAACTTCCTAATCTCAGTTCCCATAAAGTTTGGCTTGGAGCCAGCCAGAATGGTTCGTTTCAGCTGCACAGATATCTTCCACAGAGGAAATAAAAGGATTTCAAACCCCAGAATCATTTCCTTTGGTTCCCGGCTCATTCAGAAAAAATGTCCTTTCGGTCAGTGATATCTCCAACTTAATTCCTGCAGCATGACTTTAAAAAAAAGAGAAAAAAAAGTCTTTGTGGGAAACTTTTTCTGAAGGTTTGGAAGTGTGCCCTATAAGCTCTTTGCCAGTTGGTGTAAAAAGCCTTCTTTGCTCCAGAAGTTTGCAAAGAAAAATGTCCTCTTCACTTCTATATTAACTCTGAGCTTTCCAAAAGCTTTTACTCATCTAGCAGTCCCCATTTAATAATTAAAGGAGACATTCACACTCATACACACAGATGTATGAGTTTACAGAACTGTGCATCAAAATAATCCACTAAACGTATTTTAATCACAGGGACTGATGCACGTGCAACTTCAGAGGTAGTAGCGCAAGCAGAACAAGCAAGCACTTATCAAGTGTAGCAATGTATTTCCCGAAAGTATCATTGACTTTGAGACATTGTAAGTCTCTGTATCTCACTTTTGAGAGTAGTTGACAAACTACTTGAAGATTCAGCCCCGAATCTGAAAAGTAACTCAAAAGATCCAAACAGGATATATTTAAAACAAGCATGCAGGCCAGCCAACATAAATACCAGGAGTATAATGTCTTCTCCAAGTGGGACACGTACTCCTTGAGGCTGCCACCATCTTAAACACATAGTCAGGGTTTCACTGAGATAATGGAGACAACATTTTTGACATGCCATCTAGCTGTAATGATCAAATTCATTCTAAGCGTGTCAGACCCGCGAACACCTCCTTTACATCATCATGAAAGGGAGAGGAAGCTTTTCAAATATATCCTCAGGCCTGTGATATTTCTAAGAGTCCTATAAAACAAAATACAGAGGGGCATGGGTCAGTATAAATGGCAGCTTTTGTGGGTTCTGTAATAGTGAGCTTACCCATCCTTTGTCCTAAAATGAACTTTGAAGCACCGGGATGCCTAGGAGCCGACACATGGTTCATCAAGATTGATTTTAGTGAAACTCAAAGCCTTCTTCAGTACTGTGCTTCAGCATGCATCTAATATTAAGCATACACATCCTGAGGTGGCCCCATCTTATGTACAGAAAATTTAGAAAGCAGAGTAAATGACACATGCAAAATGGAAACATTAATGAGTTGAACTCTACTGTCAACTTCAAATGTCAGCGCTGATCTTGATAATTAAACTATGTTTTCTAGGAAAGTTTATCACCAGATCAAAATTATAGTTTTAATTATTATTTATGAATTGAGCCTTGTATAACTTATACTTAAATGCACAGAATTGTTTTCATTATAATGATTCAAGGTATTATATGAGATGGACAGAGACATCAGCTCATCATAAAGTAGTTCAGCACACATACACTCATATTTACATGTATCTCCATATATATATCACAAACTCCTCAATAGCACTGCTCTGCAAAGGGCAACTGAGGCCTTAGAACTAAAGGCCTTCTCTAGCCTAACTTAGATATTTTCTTACAATATCTTGAATAGCATAGACTAGACCTTCAATCTGCAGATCTCTACCAGAGAGGAAATAACCTATAATATTAGATCTTATTTCAGTTTTCTAAAGGAATGGGGGTGGGGGGGGGTGGGGGGGGGTGTGTGTGTATTCAATTTATTAAGTAAATAAAACCCTAAAATAAATAATGAAACACAATTTTCTATATTCCAATCCAAATATTTCTGTATTGCAAAGTTCCCTCTACTTAAATCATTATTTACCAGGATAAAATAACAGTGCAGAGAGCCTGATGAAGCATAGAAAGAAAGGCATTTACAGAACAGATAATTTTTCTGAGGATAAAGTGGACCTACACTGCAATGGTACCTTTTTCCTTTTTTCCTATTCTTTTCTAAAGCTGTATGGAAATTCAAACCAAATGTTGACTGGAAATTTTTTCCCCTTTTACATTCCAACTCTTCTCCCTTTCAGGAATGCCGAACACAGGAGCTGAGTGTCAGTAAAGGCTGCCCAAATTAAAACAAAATTTCTGGTTTCACTTAGTCCTATGGGTAACATGTGCTTCTACTCTTCCCTAAAACACAGTGGGAACATGGGGCTTTAAAAGTGTAATCTGAAAATCCTATTTTCTTACAAGCTTTATTAATATGAACTGACTCAGTAACAGTCAGAACTTCCATCTAAAATAAGAACATTTCATAGCCAGTCCTCTGCCTTATCGTCACTTCCGAAACACTGAAAGCTCACCTTGCTGGACCTTTTGAAGGTTAATTTGACAAAACCCATTTTGGGGTTGTTTTTTTTTGGGTTTTTTTTTCCCTTTAATGTGCAAACCTGCAGACATTTCCTAGGCCTCACACTGGCAAACACACAGATAATTTGCAAGGAGATGAGCTGTAACAGAGCCACACTTCACTCCTCCAGCTCCTGCTCCCAAGCATTTCAGCCAACCATCACAGCTTCTCCCACACACTCCCATGCACCCCAATACAGCCAGTCAGGCTGGCTCAGGATGAGTGAGACAGTTGCCCTCTATTTTAACTCAAGAGCCAGGTCCTTTCTTCAAAGAGCTGCCCTAGAAGCTGTCTTCCAGGTAAAGATTTGCTCAGAAGGGCTGTAGATAGCATGGTGGAGTATCACAGTCCCAAGAGCCCTGAGCCAGCACCCAGCCACAACAGCCCCAAGGACAGCAGTCCTAAAAGGAACTCCCCAGCTCCCTCCCCAGTGGTCCTTGCCAGGGTGCAGCTACTGAGACTATTAAAGTAGTTGTATAAAAATACATCTTACAATGTTTGCCTGACCTCAGACTCAGAAAGTTGGGGGAACTCTTCAAAATAATTGCATGCATTTGGGCAAGAATCCTGACCCCACTCTTAAGCAGGCTTGTGCCACAACTCCCGCTGTCATAAAAACTGAGTTTGCTCCACCCTCTGTACAAAAACTTGGCTGCTCTGGTGGTCAGAAACTCTCACCCATATTTAATCACAGCCTGTTTACTCTCGCTTATTCTTGCTGCCAGCATTGTACACACATTTTTGTCCCTTGCCTAATACCAGACACTGATTTCTTCATCTGGTGTTGTGAATGTTGTTTGCTATGTCTTCCATTCCTCACCAATCCTTCTCTATACTCATTTGAGTAAGAAGAGCCTCAGCATTTCCAAGAACTAAACTGAGACCATAGGAGCATGAGTTTGACTGCATGGAAGAAGGAACAAACTAGTTTTTGTCTTCAGGGCAGCAGAGGAGGGAGGTGAAATAGATTATCTGGATAGAAAGAAGTGGTAGGAACAGCCCCATCAAATAGCTTGGGAGAAGAAACTGAAGTGGGAATTAAACAATTTAATGTGCCAACTATCACAGTTCCATGTTTTGCCCATGGGAGAGCTGCACACAAAGGCAGCAGGTCCAGGTCTATTATGGCAGATCCCAGTTCAATGGCAGGACTTGGGTGGTAAAGCAGAATATAATCCAGTGCTGGATCTTTCCCACTGAGAGCTGTTGCCATTGCATCTTCTTGCATTGAAGTGTCCCTCTAGAACCTGGAACTAACCAGAAGGAAGGAGCAGGTTGGAGTATTGACAATCTCTCTCTCCAGGCAAGCAGATGGGGGAATTGGTAACCTTTGAAAAAATCAGAGGGTGACCTAGATCTATCCCTCTTGCAAATGAAAGACCAGGCTGGAGAAGCGAAGTGGACATACTGTAATGCAAAGTGACCATGGAGTCACTCAAATGCTGACAACTCAACTGAAATATCAGTGGCTCCCTAAGTGTTTTAAGCCTTAAGAAATAAGATGGGTGAACTTAAATACATACTACAGTCAGAAAACAGACACAGAAAAACTGTGAAAGCAAGGTAATCTTAAGATCTTCTTAACATCAAGATCTAATACGCATGGCACAGACAAAGCAGGCTTTGCTGGTGTGGTAGAAATGATCAGACAAAACATGGCAGAGAGTAACACATAACCTGCAAGAACTGAAATGCAGAACTGTGCAGAAAAGCAGTAAGTGGAGTGCTCATAGAGGACTTTTATCATCCCTACACAGATTGGGCAAAATGGGATATAATGCAAAGATCACATTTTTAGGTGCCATTTCAGAGAGCAGCTGCTTAGGAAGCCCAGAACAGATGCAGCTCTTAATTTTAAATGACCACAGAGAAGGTTATAGGACAAATTGACAAAAGTGAACACTAACAAATTGCAACAACAGATGGTATTTACCCTCCCCATTTGAAAAGATCTCCAGGACGCAATAACTGACTACACACACTAGAGAAGTGGTGTGCAGGTTTTTTTTTTTCCTAAAACTCACTTTGTACTTGAGGACTGGGAGGTGGCACACATGATCCCAATGTTCTGAAAACATCCCTGGTAAGATTCAGGTACGTAAAGATCTGTAAACTTGATGTCATATCACCAGAAATTACAGAAACAGAGTAAAATCAATAGAAATAAAATATGTTGAAAGAGTTAACCTAGCTGTTGTAGGTTTGTCTCACAGAGCTATTGGAGTATTTTGAAAAGGTCAGCAAGCCTGTGGATAAGGGTGATCTGGCTAATAGAGTCTGCTCAGATCTCCAAAGGACGTTTGACAAGGCCCTCACAAAAGACTTCTTAGGAAACTAAGCAGCCATAGCTTAAGAGGAAAAGTTCTTGGGTAAACAATTGGTTAAGAGATAAAAACAGAGTGTAGAGGGCATGATCTTTCTTACAAGGGGGAAGGAGGACCAGTGGACTTCCACACGGAGCTTTGCCAGGAACCATACTGCATATCTCACTTCTAAATGACAAGAAGCAGCTAAGCAGTGAGGGGACAAGATAATTTAGGAGACAAAACAGGAGACGCATCTTTGAAGAGCTGCAGAGAATCTTATTAAAGTAAGAAACTGAGTAATAAACTAGAAGAAGAAATTAAATTGAGATAAATGTAGTGATGCACATGTGAGAAAACCCTGGCTTTACATTATGATGCCCTTTGAAATGTCCATAAAAGCGTCAGCTTTCTATTTGCTCAGAAAGGTAAATTGAATTCCAGGAATTATTACAAAAGAAGCAGAAAGCAAGGCAAAGAACACCCAGCAAAAATGTCTACATACATTTCCCTGTCAGCACCTCCTTTCCCATAACCTTTGAACTGACTGGCCCTGTTCAAGCAAATTTGACAGAGGTAGTAGTTTCAAAGACTTTTAAATTCCAAAACTTCAATCTCATTACTAGACACTGGTGAAAACACAGCAGAAGTTTGTTAATTCCAGCAGCCTCAGAAGGACTTGTTGCACAGCATACACCTCTCTCTATTAAGTGTAACAATTTTACCACTTCTGCAGTAAAAAAAACATGACAATAGAGCATGGCAGGCAGAGCTATGTAATTCTTTCTGATGTAAGAACTTAAATTCACCCAACTTGATAAATATGTATGTGTCTCCAAAACTCAAAGCATATTTAATGTCTGTTCTATGACTTACTTCTCTAATAACTGTCTATACTAGCAATAAAATCTATTTCTATTTGAAAAGGAAATTACTAAAACAATGTCCAACAAATCAACAAAAATTAAACACTAAAATAATGAGCACAGTTTTGGTTTTTTTTTTTTCCCTTAGTTTTGGGACTTTTTCTAAGGATACCTTCCATCAATTATGTGGAATTTACCCTGTAATTTACTGTTGGCTGAAGTGACTGACAAGAGCAACCAAGATACCTCAGGCAAACCAGGTCACTCAGACCTTTTTCTTGCTGTTTTGTGATTAAAGGCTGACCACAAAAACCTTTACTTTCTGCAGAATGACATGCTTGGTTGGTTAAATATGCAGGCAATTAACATAGAGATAACATGCATTTAAATGGAGGTCCCATTGACCCCCATCTCCTGACTGCAGCCTTTGCTCTGAAAGCAGACAGCTTAGCAAAAATATTCAATTAATAAAAAGCCATAAAGGGCAACAAGTCCATTTCAATTAATTTAAAAATAGTGTTTACTGCTCCATATTTAATAAGTTAATAAAAAACAACAGCACAACTAATATCACAAGAAGCAAAGGAACGTGCCTGAAAGATCTTTATAGAGATCATATAAAAATACTCAACTCTTTTTCTCCCTTGTTTACAATAAAACAGAACATTCTATATGCAATGAAACAAAGAAAGCCTATTTTTTTTTATACATTTGAGCCCCTTCTTTCTTGCCTCTGCCCATGTCCTGTCCCCAAGTGTGATGCTACAGCTTGCTGCAGTGACTCCCATCCCCCTCTTCAAGCATTTCCTACTATTTTCACCCTCTACTCTCATACCTATATCTCCCTCCCAAACTCCTTGTTGGCCAAAACCAGACAAGATCTGGTTCTACCATAGAGGACCAACTAGTAAAATGCTGTAGTTACTTCAGGTAGGCTTAAACTAAATCCATCCTTGTAGTAGGACAACTGAGTGTCCATTCTACATAATTGCCCATTTTCTGAAAATATTTAATGTGGTTCTGTTTGAAAGTCTCAGCCTTATTTTGATTTAAACTGGACAATAAGTTGTAAACTTCTATGTGAATAAAAAATTGACAGCTTGAAGACTCTGAAATTGGAAACCAAACTAAGAAAATTTAACCATTTGTAATTTTTTATTAAAACCTGCAGTTTGGGGGTCCAGAGAAACCACATATCACACCACTGCCATCTAATGGAAGAAAACATGAGCTAATTATTCGTCCTGGGGAAGACCCAGTCAGACAAAAACTATTTCATCAAGTAGGAGAGTCATTCCTAACACCCCTAACATGGCCTCCTCCTTTACTCATCTATAAATTTATCTCTCCTCAAAACATTTTGGGTTGAAAAAATTCACTAAATGTTATCCAAATGTACAATTATTCTCAGGAGAGCTGAAAGACTGGTTTGTTTGTTTTGTAGAGGATTCAGTAATTTAAAGAAATGTCATTTAACTCCATTCAAAATCCTAATATTACTTACGTTACCTAAATTGATTGTGGACCCAGCTCTTTTTCAAAGATCTGGGCTGCAGTGTCCATAGGACAAGGTGGCCTTTTAGTTGTTTTTTTTGGTAAACTACAATTGTTTTCTTTACTTTTGATTACCACATAGAGCATTAGTGCTCACACAACTGTATATGGCTACCACAGCCTAAATAGATGGAGCAATATTATTAATGCCTGCCAGTTCCTTTCCCAGAAGTGGTGTGGGTGGGTATTTTGATCACATGAGGGAACTATGTCTTTATTTCCAGCGGTTATGATTTTTCTCTTGTGCTGCACATCTATTCCTGTTCAAGCAATTCTAGACCATCTCCAGACAGGCAGTCCTCAGACACCCAGAAAGACAGATGTAATAAAAATGAAGGCACAGTCTCTTACTGTTTCACAGCATGCCCTCTACCAAGAAAGAGAACATTGACTTAATTCACTTGGGTAAGCGAATGCTAATCTTTGAAACAAAAGCAGGGGAAAAGCGAGCAGTGACCTCTCTGCTGGCAAACCACTGAAGTGAAGTAGCATTGTAACTCACAGATCTGATTCAGAATGGTTCCTGTTGAGTACCCATGTTCAATAAGAGCCTGTCAATCGGATTCATTATCAAATTGTCACTATATCAAGGCAGCATATGTTTGGCATATGCAGTATACTCTGAGAGAGCCTAACGGAGTAGGCTCCAGCAAAGCTAAGGAGCTGGGCACTGCCCTCTTCCTCCTGCCTCTGTCCTGGGTTTCTACAGCTCGGCTGTTGTGCTGAAGGTCTTGAGATTTTTGAGAAGTAACTTCTGAACAGTGTACCATCACTTTTAGATGAGATGACTTGCCTTCAAGCAACCAGAGGCCTAACAGATTTACTGGTGTCTAGGTGCTGTATCACGACATCAGAAAAAAAAAGTTTAAGCAAAGATTCTTCAAGATATTTGAAAAAGCCAAGGCATTGTAAGGAAGCTTTCAACAAAGCTGATTATGAGCCACTGTTCAGATAAAAAAAATTTTCTTCTGTTCATTTCTATGATATGAAATAGATATTTCCAAGTCTGCTGAGACCACTAAGAGCCTACTAGCATTACCCAGTCACAAAATGCACTTCAAGTGCATGCCAAGCTATTGGCAAAGTTTTACACAGACCAATGAATCAAAACATTAATCACTGTGTACAAATGGAAATTTTACTTTTTTATTTCTCTGGGAGGAAACAAAGTTAAACCAATTATTTGTCAGTGATATGGGCCTGCAGATTTTGGAAGCAGTAAATTAAGAATAATCACAGATTAGATATGTCACAGAATTCTTGAGCATCTTGGGTCTCCTTACAGAAAATATTTGCTAGGGCATGAGTTCATTTATGAAAAGATAATGACCCAGGAATTTTTTTCCTTAATTGCAAAGAAGCCGTTTAAGAAAGCGTCTGGGGAACTAATTAGGAAGGAGTTTCCTCTGTAGACGACCTGGCTTTAGACTCAGTAAACATCTTTTAGAGGTCCTGCTTAGACAGAGCACTGTTTAGAGGCAGTCAGGAATGTTTTCTGAGATGCAGCTGCATTTTGCAGGCATTGGGGTGGGTATGTCTCAGAGTCCTCACCACGGTGACACACTGGCCAGTGCTGGCATGCTCCAGCTATGAGGACTTGCTGGGCACAACTCATTGAATTATTTCCTATTTCACTTCAGCAGACGTGAAAAGCATTCAAAAATATACAGACAGAAGAATCTCTGCCTCTAAGCTAAAATGAGATTTTGCAAAACACTTGCACATTTGCCAAGACATAATAATGCCTGCTGGCCAAGCCAACAGGTGCCAGGAAAATTGCTTTGTTATGATACCTAAACACCTATGAACATATCATCTGTAAATTCAAGGAGACAACTATGTAGTTATTTTTAATTTATAGATACAGCTTTCCCACCCCCCATATAATTTCTGGTAACTTCTTAAAGTGGTCAGATTTACAAAGCATCATAGCTCATGAGCCCAGAGATCAAACAAGCTTTTATTTGCTAAACTTGAGTGTGAATTTACACTTCATTCGTGAGGGAACAACCTCATGTTTTTTTACTGGCAATTCCTTTCACTTCATTTTGATGAATACCTGCCATCATGGTGTTTAGATGTCTCCTTTAGGTATTTTTTCTTAAGTCTTGACTCTTTGTCTCATGTGGTTCCATAGTAATATCACTTTTTAATTTAAACAGAAAAAATATTATCTCAACCTTTACTTATAAAAACCACAGGAGTTAAAGTAAAAAAAACACTGAAGTTTAACAAACCTCCCAGAAATAAGACTGAAAACACCTCCAAATATTTACAAATTTTAAACAACTAGCCTCATGTTGTTTAATGTATCTTATCAAAACATGCAGAATTGCAAGTTTGCTTTTTTCCTTTCAACTGTTTAGAAACAGGGACTCAGTGACACTGTTGAAGACTTTGTCCTTGTATCTCTGGAGATTTGGTTCTATCAGCTGGCTTGCTAACCAAAAGTGGTACAACTCAGCACAGTTTGTGTTCTCTGTACAGGAGACCCAGGAACAGAAGGACCATGCTGCAGGTCAATGGTGAGATAGACCAGCAGAGCCACAGACAAAACTTGCTGAGCCCCTGCCACACCCTCAGCCCATGTCCAGCTTTCACAAACACCTCACTGCCAGAAGACCTGCTGAATTAAAATATTCCATATTGCTACACTTTTAATAACTTGAGAACTATTATGCCACTGGTTATATAGTGCTTTGGATTGGATCAAAACGAATAAAAAAATAAGAAACGCAAACAAACAAAACTAATGCACAAAAAACCAGCACATCTATTGCTACTCTGGCACTGAAAACAGGACTGATTTATTAGCTACACAAGTCTAGAATTTCAAAATTAAATAAGTCTGTTTTACAAATTATTTACTTTCTACAAGATCCATTTCCCCTTGAAGCACACTGTGCATGCCCTCCTAGTGTGAACAGTTTACAGTCTGTGATCAGGCACAGACCTACTTGTCTGGATTTTTTTCTCTCTCAAAATGGCAGTTCTGAGAATCATAAATTACACAGCACAGTTATTGTAATTTGAGCTTACTCCCAATAAAAAAAATGATTAACTAAATAGCTTTCTATGTAGCTTAGCTCTTTCTCACCAGCTTATTATTTTACATAGGCTTGCTTCACATTGCTAGTCATAACCAAATTGTGCCATCTTAAGTATAAGAAAATTAACTAAAAAATATAAAGTAAAAATGCATAATTTAATATAATCACAAATAACCTCCACTTTTCATAGAAAATATCCAAAGAATACTTCATAAAATTTGGAGTTTTGAAAGTATTTTATCTAACACACATACCGAGGTATATCAACTATATGTATATAAACTCTGTTTATCAGAACACCAGAGCAGAAACCTCCAGCTCATTAAGCTCCAATGCATTAGAGTACTTAGGGATGCTGGTGAGCTTAAGCATACGAGTAGCAACACTGACACAAGGCAGGACAGACTCCTTTTGGGAGATATGAAACACCGCTTTATCGTGCCATTCCAATTATCTCCAGCACTTATAGTAAGCCTCCAGTTATTCCATTTTTGTTACACAAATAAACTCTCAATTTATAAAATAGGTCATGGTAAATTTTTCGTCCTGGTCTAAAAACAGCAAGGCAACTGGAGAAATAAAATTGTATGTGATATATGGTGGGTTAGCACAGATGACCTCATGGCATTTTTTATTTTTTTTTTACCATAAACCTGCCACAATCCTAATGAATACATATCTGTATCCACAGTTTTCATATTTTAAAAATAAATAGATCATTGCTAAGAGTTCTCAACTAGAAAAATGTCATAATGAAATACTAAAATTATAAAGTCACTGTAGTTCCCCTCATCATGTTAGACACATTTCTCTCCCAAGACAAACACTGCTATTCAACATATCAAGTCACCCATGGTTTGAAAAAAATACACATAAAATTAAGAATATACTGCTAAAGTGTTTGTCTCCTACAAATTACAGTGTTTCATAGGTTGTATTTGTCAAAAAAAAAAATTTCCACAGGTGGAATTTTAGACTTTTAGTCATTCTCATGTACTGATCTTCTAAGGTCCTAAGAAAATACTCAAAATCATGCAAGCCCCTGATTAAACCAGGAAGCAAATCTGCATGCATGCAATTACAGTGTCTACAAGGGCAGACGCAGATGACAGTAATTCATACTCTAAGAAATGGGCAAATGTGCATTTGGCAGATTAACTGTTCTGTATTCCATTGCTATGAGGTATGGAAACTGTACTGCGAAACAACCATTACTCATTCCCTCAGCTCTGAGCACATAGGTCTATCAAAGGCAAGCCAGGCTGGAGAGGGTGGGGGGCGAGCGCTGGAAAGAGAAGAGTCTACACGTTTCAGATTAACGCTTCTCTTGAATGGTTTCTTTTATTTAATTTCCCCCACTTTTTAAATTAGCAAATACAGTAGGCCCAGAAGGGGAAATGTGTGAGGGGAAGAGGGAGAGAAGGGAGGGAAAGGGAAAAAGCAAAAGCAGCCAAAACTCTCCAACTTGTTCATTAGGCGTTTTGTATTTGAACATCTGAAGGAATCATGTGTCTGTTTTTCATTATTCTCCATATGTATTTGTTCTTTGCTTTGTTCAGAGATTTCTGGCTGTTTTGTCATGACTGTGCTTATTTTGTTTTATATATTGTTCTGTTACAGGGTGATTGTTACTTCTTCTCTGCCTCACTTAGCAGTTACACCACCAACAAAGAGCAATCTGAAAATGAGAGGTTATGTCAAAATGTGTCCCTAGCTAACTCCCTTGCAGCCTATATGATTAATTTAGGTCTGACTGCTTAATACAGACCAGGGAGAAATCCTTAGATAACACTGCTCCTTATCATGACAGGAATGTTGTGGGTATCTTTCTAAAAATCTGAGGAATAGTGGAGAATGACTTAAAGTACATCACTGAATGTTCTCCTCATTTCTCCAAAAGGAAACCTTACACTTCTTGCTAAGCAGTAACCTGTTTTAACAGATCTGCTGTTGCATGGAAGTTTTGAAATAATTTCCTTGCTAAATTAAATATTTCTACTTTCAGCTTTACTCTATACACAATATACAATACACAAATGACACTGAAATACATTCTGAAATCACTAATCATGTGATAATTTCTATCATCTCCTTGAATTTAATCCACCTTACTTCATTGGATACACATCACAGGATGATATGCTCATTTAACAAGATAATCTCGTACTTGGCAGAAAGTGAGTGAGACCCAAAAGACTGGAAAGGAGCAAACAAATAGTGTGCTTTTTTTTCCCTTTTTGTTTGAATACTGGCTTTTGTTTGGGGTTTTTTTTGGGTTTGGGGGAAAGGTGGATTGTGTTGGGCCAGGGGGAGGTTGCTGTTTGCTGTTGGTTTTTGCTGGGTTTTTCTAAGGAATGGGTGTAGACTCCACTGTTTTAGAGACAGTTTCAACTTCTGGAAAAATCTTGGAGCAAACAGTTGTATGAATCCATTCACAGACCCTCTCAAAGGTGATGATTAGTCCTATGCAGCACAGATTCAGAAAGAGTAAAAAATGTCATATCGTAATTTTGTCTAAAAGTATGTAACCAGCCTTATGAATAGCTCAGTAATATATATTTTAGTTAAATCTTGCTTCTCTTTCATAACTTGAGCAGATAGGAGAAAAAAGGTCTAGCTGAAAATGCTGTGAAGTAGGTGTCAAACTGATTAACAGATCCAATTTTAAAAATAAGTTCTCAATGGCTTAGTATTGCACTACCTGGTGTACTGAGAGGGTTTTCTCTGAAGTCTTCCCCAGGTCTGTTATTATTCACTCTTTTCCACATTATCTTGTCCAGTGGATTAGAGAAACCATTTATTTACTGTGAAGAGGATACTAAAGAGGTAAGTGCTGCAAGCACTCTGGAGGCTTAAGATTATACTCAAATCTTAGTAAATTAAGGAGACCACAGGAAAAAAATAGGATAAAATTCAATACAGACAAATGAAAAGTTCTAGCTCTAGGAGGGAATAATCAACAACCCAGAGCAGAGCACAGAATAAGGAATGCCTGGCTGGCAGCAGCACTGCAAGAGAGTAACAAAACCAGGGAGCTATTCTGAGATATTCTGTGGCTGCACAAAATATCTCAGCATAAACCAGCACCATTTTCCTCATGCAACGCCCTGTGCCTCAGAGATGTATCTATATTTTAAATACATATAAAATTATTTATATGCATCAACAAAGAAAAGGTTCACGTGATCACAGAGAAGACATATGAAACCCCTCTATACTGTTTAAAATTATCTAAAATCCTCTGCCCAGCTCCAAGTTCTTCAGGTAAGGAGTGAGCTGATTAGAGAGATCAGCAAAGTGCAATATATTGAGAAATGTAAAACAAATTGCCTTTAAGGAAAAATTTAAAGAACTAGTGTGTTCTAACTAGAAGAACACACTAGCTTAGTCTAAGGAAAAGATAAGGTAGATGCAGATCAGCCTTCACATATATATGTTTGCTGCAAAAAGGAAAGGAATATGCTGCTCTACGTGTCCACTGGGGATAAGAAAAGAAGCAATAGATTTAAATTGCATCAAGAAAGATTTAGGTTAGACATTAGGAAATGCTTCATTATAGTGAGGAGAGGGAGTGTTATCAAAGATTGCCTGAGGAGCTTCAGGAATCTCCACCACTGGAGGCCCTCGAGTGAAGGTTACAGGAATTCCCCTCAGCGGTGGGTCAGAGCTGATCCAACCCCAAGGCAGGTCCTGACCACTTCAGGTCCCTTCCACTTCTGATTCCTCGGAAGCTTTTTCTTTTTATTTTGGCAGCCTTACTGAAGAGAAAGGAAATTGTACCCAGCATTTAAAGCAGTAAAAAAAAAAAATCTATTCTTTTTTATGTCATAAAGCATACTGTTAATAAATCCAATTATGTTTATGATCTTTTAATGGCGTTACTTATGTCATAAAGATCCATCTCTGAAAATCAAACAGATACCTCTGCCCTACAGTGTAATACAACAGCATGAAAGCAAACTAACAGAAAATACCAATTCATTGTTATATGGCTCCTATTAAAATAATCTCAAAGCTAACTATAATATAAAGAACACTAAACCCAGACATTTTTCTTTCTCAAAATTTTACCATTCATATCCTTTACAATATTTTCATTTCACATTTTGTGTTTCACAAACAGATCCACTCCTTCCCTTGTTTACCACTGGCAATGGGAGCAAAGGAAGTTTTGCTCACAAGAGTACTGCTTTATAATGCAATCCAAAAAAAAAGCAAAAGTACCACCAAATCCCAAATACAATGAGATCTTATTCCTGGTTTGATATTCAAAGAAAGAGAGTGATGTTATCAGAATTCTGACAGATGAGTGCCCCAAGGAAATCAAATGCATGTTCAGGCAAAAGAAAATGCACAGCAGTGCAACTTGTGACAACAGCCCATGACCAACTGGGTCAGTGGGGTTTTCTAAGACTAGAACTGCAGTCTTCCAATGTGCTTTTCTCCTGAGTACCTAATGAGTGCTGGTTTTGGCAGGCAACAGATAAAGTCACACACTTCTACAAATCTCAAAAACATCTTTGGTATGGGATTTTTCTCCCATCTCATAATTTCCCCAGAACGCTTCCCTGTTGCTTCTCTTCACCCCATATCTGGCCATTCACGAAATAGTCCTAAACTGCAATGCCTTTTCTTTTTACTAACACATATAGAAATGCTATCCAGGATGTGCTTCTTTTCAGGAGAACCCACTCTAGTAGACCTCATGACTCCAAAAGTTTTCTGTACACCTCTTGTGGAAACCTACGGAATCATTTTAAGGCAGTTTCTCCCCCACAGACTCAGTGACACTGCAGACTCATAAATGAGTAACCATTTTAGTCCTGAGATACTACTGCACACGTTAGTCAATATTTTCCTCAGCAAATGTAGCCACACACACACACACACACAAAACATCCTATATTACATTTAAAAATATTTTCATACATTAGCAGAAATCTAGCAGAAAAATTAGGAACATAAAACTGGAAGAGGAATTATTTCTATATCTTGGTATTGCAATTTGCAGATATATTTGTGTTATAAAAAATATTTTCTTCTTCCATTAGCATATGCCAAGACTTCACAAAAATATAAAAATTAGACCAAGTTTTCCTTGGGAAACTTTTCCCAAAGGTTTCTCAGTTTTATATAAGAAATCAATTTGCATCACTGATGATATCATTCAAATCAGACAGCACTATGTGGTTAGAAGGTAATTTACTCTTCTGCTGAACCAATTTGATACTTGTTCTGATTTGTGATTTTCATTTTGTTTGTTAATGAAAAAAATTAATGAGCAATGTTACTGGAAGCACAACTCAAAGCTTTGGCATTATTAAATATGTTTGTAATATACTGTGCATTATGTTGATTGCACAGTTGGAGTCAGAGCTTTGGCAGTCAAGCCACCAGTCAATCATTCAAACTGATAATGAACTCACAGGGTGGACACTTTGCACGTACCTTTGCACTGATTTGTGTTTTTGTCAAGAATTGCCTTTGTGGATACAATTTTCCCATACCTACAGAGAAAACAAAAATCAGAGGTACAAGTTACTATATTTTAGTAAAGCACATAATCATTTTTGCATGCATATGTAACACATATCCTAGGAAGAGGTCTAGAGCTTTTCAAAAATGTTCATGTGATAATCCTGGAGAGATCCCTTATGCCACTACCTCAAACACCTTTATAGCTCCCCTGAAGAGCCCTTACCACAACCTGCCCATCTCTGGTCCATGCACTGCCAGCATAAATGCCAATCATAGTAAGGATTTTAGAACACTCACACTAGTAAAGAGGCTTCTTTGACTAAATTATTTTAAGTTTGTTTGGTTTAAATACAGATGGATCACATTCCTTCAGGATTAACAAAAATGCAGGAATTATGGTCACTTTTTATACACAGGCACGCACAGCTGTGCTCATGTGTGCATTCATGTCTATGTATATACACTCTATCTAGTTTGGATAAACAGAACCTTGGAGGCTTGTGTGCATCTCCCAGCTCTTTCCAAGATGAATGTTAATACTCATTTGAATTTATATCACCTCCCATAGATAGCATGGCACTGAACTGCAATTTGATAGACTCAGCACGGTGAAGAGGGAATTCCGGCAGCTACAACTTGTTATATAAAACAACTGGACCATAAAATAGGTATCTGTGTTTACCTCACAGAGGTTAAGACTAAAAGTGCAGACTTAATAGTGAGTATCACAAAATCTTGGGGAAAAAAACACAGAAGATAGAACTTATGGATGAACATAAGACATCAGAAGAATAAGCAAAATAATTTTATTTCTCAAATCACTGATGCATCTGGGTCTTTGTTGAAGAGAACTTCCCTTAAAATGCCCTTTCCCACATTTTTTAAAAATCATTATTGATATTGTGATATATTGGGCTTTCATTTTGAGGACTTTTCCATGAAACACAAGTTTCTACATCCACAAAGAACATATTATTACAAAAGATTTAAGAAATTGTGTCTTCTAATGGTAAAGCAACTCCCATGGAAAATAACCAACATCAATTATAAACCATTGAAACATAAGTTAGACAAATGCTTATTTGGTTTATCTTTATTAACCGCAATATAAATATGGTGTTAGTGACTTCTACTTGAAATCCAGAAATCAGAATGTGGAAAACCTTGCTGCTATTTCCTTCTCTGCCTCAGGAGGAAATCAATGTCTCCCACTATACAGAAACTCTAAGGGCAGCTAGAGCACTGTACCACACACTCTTCTTTATCCTATGGGTCTGTAAAAATGCTCAGGAAACCATTTAAAAAGAAAAAAAGAAAGAAAAAAAAGGGAAAAATACACACACAACACCCCCCCCCAAAAAAAACAAACAAAAAACCAAAATGCACACAAAGAAACAAAAATCAAACAGGGAGAGAAAGAGGTAATGGTACCATAACTTAGAGTGTAAAAGAGATCCTTTTTTTTTACTCTGGGATCAAGAAAACACTTAAATACCTCACAAAGGAGAGTAACACCTACAGGAAAGACTGAGAATGGCCTAACTAAACACACTCTTTGATACCAGCAAAAATTTGAGACAAAATTCTCAGCTGAAGTTTCCACACTGCAAGTGACATGTAGCCATTCTGTTTAAGATAAAGGGCACTGCCTTTCCCTCTCTCTCTTTACTCTGCTTTTTTGAGTGATGCACAGTGAGATTTTACATTTCACTCTTTTTCCTTTCCCTAAGAACTTGCAAACACATTTGTTTCCATTTGACTTTCATTTGAGGAGGAAAAGCATGTTTGGCTTCATTTTGTTTCAGACTGCAACCAGTCAGGAGGTGGAGGAAATACTGACCTAAGGGTACTAATAATTTGTGTATACTAAGTCAAGCCCCAGTTCAGCTATCTTTTAGGAACCAAAAAAAAAGTCATACAACCCTTCCTCCCCTCCACCCCCTTTTTTTTGCTGATTCTGTAGACCAGAATGATTTTGGGCTCTGAAGGCAGGCACAATCCATTGTTCACTGCACTATGATGGGTACATGGGCAGGTAGTTGAGAATCTATTTTGCCACAGCTGGCTCCACTCCAACCAAATACATAACAGATTTAATGTTAGCCATGGTATCATATGCTTTTCTGACCTCAGGTGTTTCCAGAATTGGGGCCTTTATACTCACTCATGTTCCACTTAATTTTATAATTCTTTATGTACCCGAAGTTGACTTTGGCCTCTACGATATTAGAGTATGTCTTAAGAAGGCAAAGAGAAATTCAATTAAGTGATTTATAGCTGTTCAGTGGGTCAGCCTACGCAGCAGGAAATCTGGCTCGTGCAGTGCATCTTCATTTATTTGATTTACTTAGATTTAATATCAAATACATTAAAAACATGCAAAACCACACCTATCTTGTACATTAATGCACCTCTGACAGATAAATGGAAAAAGAATCCAACAAAAATCAGCGGCTAACCCGCAACAACCTCAAATAAAACACAACCCCTACCAAAACTTCCACCACCAAAAACCAACACCCAGCCTCGATTTCAGTCCAGCCACTGCTAATGAATTGATATGTTGTTTCATCCAAGTCACCTGAGAGCTAGAAGTTTACATTTCTTGCCGGCAGAGACAGGCATTGGTGGTACCCCTGCTTTTATTACAGATTTCACAGAGTTATTTGCTCTGTACTGCAATGCCGCAAACACGTGGTTATGCTAGAGATTTTACTCACAGAATTCTGTTCCATTCAGGAAATGCTTCTCCCCACATTCCAAGTTATGTGCACACCTTCACGTTTGCAAAAACAGACATCACAGTGGTAAGAGGCACCACAATTACAAACACTGTTATAGGCAATTAGCCATATGTCGGCGATTTAATCTACTGCTATAAACCCTGAGTGCTACCACAAGAAAGTAATTGGAATTAATTTGGACACTGTTTTACTAAATATTTCAAGTAATTATTTTACAGTAATCAGAACATCAGTTCTGATGAAGAATGTTAGCTTGTGTGCTGCATGAAATCAGGAAGGTATTTTGTTGCTACAGATGCAGTCATATTTCTTTCTCTCATGTGTGAAGTGTGGTATTAAGCTATAGCTCATCTCCAAAGTTGTTTGGTTTTCTGCTTGTTTTATCTTCAGTTGCAATTTGATTCACCCAGAAGTACAAAAAAAAAGTATTCAATGGGATTGTTCACAAAATTAGGATAAAATACATCACAAGAGTTTACCTCCTGTTTTCTTGTATTTAAATGGAAATTATTACAAAATTTAACAGCCTGCACACCTGTGTGTTACAAACCATAAATGTAAAGAAATAACAGGTACGGTCTCCTTGTTGTAAGAAAATGTGAGCAATATTTAATTTTCTCTTGAGTACAGTTCATGGAAGTACTCTTTCAAAGGCATTGAATCAAAAATTCTGGTCATAAAAGGATGACTGTAGAATTGAATTCACCTCAATTCCATATTACCAACCCTTCAAAATAATGGCTGTATCATTAAGGATAACCTACTGCATCATGCTGTCCAAGGAAATGGGTGTAATGAATCTGAGAAGGCTACCTCTAGAATGTGTCTATTGAGCATCTAAATTGAAATTGCTGTTCAAAAGGTTTCCAGACACTCTTCCTGAAGTGTTATCTGAATGCATAGTAACCACTAAAAAAATTGTTCAAGTGCTTTTAAAAATCCTTGTAATTGTTGATATTTAATTATTATTTTATTTTTTTTTATGTAATAATTTTCATGGAAAACAAGGTGGTCAAATTTTGAAAGACTTTCCATGTCAGGAGCAACTGCACAGACTAGGACTTCACCACATCAGTGAAGAACCCATGCAGTGAAATAGTGATTAGTTGCCTTCACTGTTTCCCATAATACATAAGGGCTGCCCAGAAAATTATAAAGTTTAAAATCTGCAGGTTCCAGAATGGAGAGCTGCTTCGGGAACTCATTGCCACAGCCCATGCCAATGCCCCAACAGAGACATCACTACAAAAAGCTATTGGACAGCTTCTAGGAGAGAAAATCTGTCATGAAATTAAAAGCAAAGACATGTTTGTGTCCGAGAAGTCACATACTACCAAAAACTGAGAGGATACCAGAGTAGCATCATCACATGTTGTCCCAGTTTTAACATCAGGCACCTTCACTTCCTGCTGCTGAAACAAATTCCTATCTGGCCCAGCCCAGCCCAGCCCCTTTTACACTCCAAGAAAACATTCAGTTGGGGGTGGAAATACCTTCTTACAAACATAAACAATTTTACTTTATCTTGTATATATCAGTGAAACTGGTGAAGTCACCTGACATACTCTACTAGAATTACAAGGGTCACTTAAAAACTCTTCACTTACCAACAGCAGTAACTGACATCACGTCACACAAAAGGCAGAACTAAGGGAAGAGCCCACAGAGCTCTGCACAAGAAACAATCTCCCTGTTCAGTCCTGGCTATAGAGCTATGTCAAAAATCACTCTTGAGAGCCCCATCCCATTGCACCCCATATTTTCAGACAACTCAGCAGGCTCAGGAAAGATGCAAGCAATGCAAAATAAACCCTTAATGTATATACATCAAAGCAGATCACTTTAAGAGCTTTCAGGCAGGCGGTCGATCAGCACTTACCCTACAGACAAAGCTCAACGTGATCAGTTCCAGAAAGTTATTTGATAACTGCTGTTAAAAGGCAGATAGCTCCTGAAGGAAACCATTCCTCTTTGAGTGATACCCCTTATAAGATGCACAAACCTTAATCACAGCCAACCCCAAACTGAGGAGAATTTGCTGTCTCAAAGCACACAAAGAATTTGAGCCATTTCTCCTCCTGCCTGTGGAAAGCTAGGGTGCAGGGGGGGTAAGTGGACAGCTAGGGTTAGCCAAGGACTAGCTCAAGGCAGAGCAACCAGGTGCCACCCACCCCACTGCTGGCAGGCAACATGCCAAGGGAGGAAGCTGGCTGAGCAACAGCTGTCACCAGGAGTTGCTGCATCAAAGAGCAGATTTCCTAGGAGGCCAGGATGGTGGGGGCCACTCAAACTTTTTAACTTTTCTGTGTTGTTATGGGAAACAAAACCTCTGGGATAGGCACAGCATATTCTGTCTTTCAAGGAGACTTTCAGGCTGGCCACAGCTAGCCCTGTAACACCAGATGTCTGTGGGACCAGATAGGATAAACCTCTTACCACTCACCCTACCCTGTGCTGCACATGTGCTGCCATCCTCATCTACAAGGCAGTGGGTGCAGAGGCATGTACAAAATACAGCTTTTACCCAATTCCAACCACTGCTTGTACGCTTCAAAAAAAAAAAAGTGAAGCTTGGAGTTGAAACTCAAGTAACCAGCGTATAAAACTCTTCCTTGCTTAGTGAAAACCAATGGAGTCATCATGTAATTTCCGAGTTCAGAGCTTAATAATTATATCCCCAGCGTTTGAGTTCACTCAAGGCCTCAAGCATTGCTCTGAGCACAATCCACCCAACTGAAAACAGTCTGCGTTTCTGGGCATTTAGGTAATGTATGCTTTTATCTTGGGAACTTTTGTACTGGGATGAATTTGACCAGCAGTAATTGGATTTAGATAAGCAACTCTGAGGCTCTTTCATTCTTGTGAATTAATATCTAAATAGCATAACCAGGTTTATTTTGTTTAAAGCAGACTCTATTAGGCAAATCATGGGTTTCGGGAGGAAATAAAGCCCACATTATGATGACCCAAAGCATGGAAAGAACTGCTGTTGAATTTCTTGGAGAGTCATTTTTCCTATAATACACTGTGACATGATCTTACAACATCAAAATACACACAAACAGGAAATTCACTCCGACTTTTTTTTTTTTTTAGTATTTGAATGATAATTTCTGGGCATTTCATTGACTGCATGGCAGTTTAAATGTTTACAATTTTCCCCAAAAACACATTACTATTCTGTCCCTTAACAGAACTAAGTTCCTTTTCTGCCTTCTCTCTGTATATTATTTTTAATTTAAAAAACCCAAAAACCTGAAAAGTTAAGACAAAATCCTTATATTCACACAAAAATACAACACATGCTACTCAGAGCACCTCACACAGACCAGTGCATGGCTTGAGGAACAAACAGAAGGAGCTACTTGCAGGGAACCGATGCATGTTTCTGTAAGAGCTTAATATTCAGATGCTCTGTCTTCTCTAATTTCTTTGGTCTGGCTGTCATGTTTACAAAAATCATTCCTTCACTCAGTAAAATACAAGCTTTTGACACTGTCTCTCACAGTATCCAGCTGGACAAAATGTCCAGCACACAACCAGATAAACACATGATGCAATGGGTGAGCAACTGGCTTATGGGCTGGGCACAAAGGGTTACAGTGAATGAGGGGACATTTGGCTGGGCATGGTCACTACTGGGGTTCCACAGGGCTCCATCTTCAGCCTCAGTGCTCAAAGTGTTCAAAAATGGCTTGGACACAAGACTGGAAGGGATAATAAGTTCACAGAAAACACAAAATTGGGAGGAGCTGTTGTGTCTCTCAAGGGCAGAGAGACCTCAATGAACCAGAGGACCGTGCAGACTTTGTCTGACAAAGGAAAGGGACAGGTCAACCCTGGATGTACAGACAGACTGTACGAGGAACACAAGGCTGGAAAGCAGCACTGCATAAAGGGACCTGAGGGTCCTGGGTGACAGGAGGTTGAGCATGAGCCAGGAGCATGAGCCTGGCTGCCAGGAGGCAGCACCAGCTGGGCAAGGGAGGGGATTTGTCCTGTCCTGCTCTGGGGCAGCCTCACCATGAGTGCTAGAGGCAGTTTTGGGCACCACAATCCAAGGAAGGTATAAAGTTAACAGTGTCCAAAAGAGGGCTGTGAAGATGGTGAGGGGTCTAGAGGGGAAGCCATTTGAGGAGTGGCTGAGGTCACTTGGTCTGTTCAGCCTGGAGGAGACTGATGTGAGACCTCATTGCAGCGTGAAACTTCCTCATGAGGAAGAGCAGGGGCAGGCACTGACCTCTTCCCTGTGGTGACCAGTGACAAGACTCAAGGGAATAGCTTGAAGTTGTGTCAGGGGAGGTTTAAGTAAAGGTTCTTCACCCAAAGGGTGACTTTGATTATCCTAGTGGGTCTGTTCCAATTCTTCACAGAATATTCTGTGAAGTTAATAAGCAATTTAGACTAGCAACTTGTCCAAGAGTTTCACATTAAAAAAAAGGGAAAGGGACCTCTTAAATCTTTTGTTTGTACATCTAAACCAGCCCTGGACTTTCAGAAGGGATCCTGAGTCATTAGCATCAAATTCTGAAAGGGCAGATCAGCAATTTTGAAACTGAGACCTTCTGTTTCTAGCAGCACAATTAGAAGCCTAGTTTTAAGCAGACAGTAATGAACATTGTAGCATGTGGGAAGAGTGAACTTTCAAGAGAATGCAAGCTGATGAATCACTAAAATAACATATA
The DNA here is from genome assembly GCF_049639895.1 of Pseudopodoces humilis. Classification (NCBI taxonomy): domain Eukaryota; kingdom Metazoa; phylum Chordata; class Aves; order Passeriformes; family Paridae; genus Pseudopodoces; species Pseudopodoces humilis. Next base: position 111,840,337 of record NC_142200.1, read on the forward strand.
CATATTCAATAGTATCTTCTGGCACAGATATTTACTACTAAGGGTGTAGTGATTTCACTCATACGTGGGCCTATTAGTCACCATTATCCCACATCCAATGAAAATATATTTTTCAGAACTAGGAGACAGAAAAAGCTATTAAATCCCTAAATAACTATGTTATATAACATGTCTGTAAACACTATTATTGCTTTAGACAAATAAAATCCAAGATCTTACCATTCTATTGAAGAAAAGTTCCACATTAGGAAGAAAGAACCTAAAAAGCTGATTCAGATTATGGATCATGCCATTTATTTTAACACTGCATTTTCACATCATATTCAGAATTCCCACTTTTCAGAAGATGCAAGCACCATTTATCTCAAATCACAAGGCTCTAATACAGCCCCGAAAGGCTGTGTCAGGTCCTTTGGCGCCCTTCTATTGAAGGATAGGGAAAACTCAGTAGTTTTAGTGAAGTTTGCTTCTTGTAAAATTTCAACAACCTCAGAAAGATAATCCTGTAAATAAACAGGCATGTAAAGAAACACCTATAAATAAAAAATTCCTCTGCTGTTAGAATTGTAGCTTTCATTTCCAAAGGAAAATCTACTGCTATTATAGCCCAGGAATGTGTTTCACCTTCACCTTCACTAAAGTGAAAGACATGTCTCACATTAAAGTTAGAAATGTATTTACAAGACAACACATATTTACCAAGAGAGTCATAATTCGCAATCAAACTAATCTGCATTTATCTATTTATATACGAATATTCACAGTTTCATATGAAAGTGTACAGGCTTGAAGGCTTATTGCAATTGTTTTAAGTACTTGGGAAATTAAACCAGATAAAACAGAAGCTAAAGTAAATGAAATTTAACAGACAACATTTGTTGAAATAGTAAGACCTTGAACTTTCAGACCTGCAAGATGTATATCATTTTATAGTTCACGGGTAACTTTTCCTGTAGCCTTGTCCCTTTCTTTGCCAAAATCAGAATAAGAATGTTTTTTTCAGCATGCAAATGAAATTAAGTGGTTTAATGCAACACTTGCAGAAATCAAAGATAGTTTTTTCATTGCCTCCACTAGGTATAACCTCAAATCCTATTGACAGAATTTATAATAAGGCTATCACACCCTTGTTACCCAAGACAGAATAAAAGACCACTTACTAATGTGGCACTCCCCACAACAGACTGACATTTTACAGAGTTTTTCCTCTGCTTGCTGCAAGCAAGACACTTGGCTATTAGCTGCAGTTTCTATTCTAGATGCTGTTTATTCTTAATTAGTGCTATGTATTATGTTCATATTAAATCTGTATATTTAAATATTGAAGCTATTTAAGACTATTTAAAAATTGATTACATTATTGTATATCATATTAAAATTATGACATTTATGTTTTTACTTTGATAGAAAGCTATGTTTTTCCCTCACAGTTCTGCCATGACAAATAACCAGTGTTAATAATTAATTAGCAAAATATTCTACAGTTGCTAAATTAAGTATAGAAAACTAAATTCATGCACAAATTAATAACTATGATTTCATGCAGTACAGTTCAGTTCTTTTTGTGGGCCATCATTAAATCTTCAATTACTAATTATTCCACATTTTCAAGAATTCAGATGTCTTAAAAAATAAAATGCAACTTTTGTTTGCTGTCACTTAGCAGTGCCTCTAAATTTACTGTTTGATAGGAGGCTCTGTTGGGAAGACAGTTTAAGGATCTGAAATCCTTCACAGAATGAGATGTGGTTTACTGTAGCTTGTAATAATAATGCCAGGCATACCCTAATTTTCAAAGGGCAGTAGATTTAAAAAACGTCCAAATATTTTCTACTACAAAAACTTTGCTCATTGGCATTGGAAATAAAAAAAAAAAAAATAAATAAAATGAAGCAGCTCTTCAAACTTGAAGAATTTCCTCTATCCAACACTTGTATTATTTTAGATATTGTGGAAATAGCCCCCCTCCTCCTCAACATATCATTCCAAAGTGTGAAATTTATTTGCTTTGTATGTTCTAGCATGCTGTGCTGTCTTGAATACGATTTCTCATTCACAGTCTTGCTTACTTACGGAAGATTCATTGTTAAATTACAGTTGGTATGAACCAGCACGCCAGCATACCATGATATTAATCTCTGAAGTGTTCAATCATTTAACAATAGCCTCATTATTCAAGGGAACTCTGAGAATTCAGGTTGTGAAGATTTTCTGACATTTCACTAAAACAATTTGCTCTTAAAATAATTCAATGACTGCAATATATTGTAATATATATATATGTATGTATATATATATATACACACACACATACAGCCCTCAATCAGATGGTTTCTTTCTAATACTAGACAAGAAAAAGAAGAGGAATTGAAAAGAAAAGGAATTACAGATAAAAGCAAGAGCTCCAGCTACCACCAGGGACTGTGAACTCAAACTGTTAATTTAAAGCTAAAGCATTTTATAGGGTTCACACAGAGGCCACTTGAGTCAAATGTGTGAGTGAGACTTCTTGAGTTTACACAGCTCCCATTTCATTATTTACAAGTTAGAAAAATCCAGGTACTTGGGTAGTCTTTAGAGACAATACAGTTTTGAGAGGAACTGTTTCTTTAGTATTTTACATTGCAAAATACCTCATTCAGGAACTACATCATATAAAATATTCTTTTTCTTCAATATATTTATTTTAATTCTTTTATTTCCAGAGCTGGAATGTTACAGTTGTATTCATTTTCCAAAGGCTGAACTTTGAAAAAAGTGGCACAGAGAAGCATATTTTTTTTTCTGCCTGAAATTTTCAAGAAGAAACAACGAGAGCTTGGATTTGGATTTTTACAATTATGCAGGCAAAAGTTCACACTGCTTACCCAGAACTGGAACAGAATACCTCTGGGTTTGAGTTCCTTTGAATTTTAATTCCATCTGGTATATTTATAAAAGCAAAGATTTTTTGGTCCATTTATTTGTACAACTCTAACATAATGACAGGCTCAGGAGCGTGTGTGAAAACAGATTTGATAACCTATTTGTTCGTGGTATTTTTAAATACTCATGCACGTGTACAATTTCAGGCATGTTGAACTTAAACAGGATGAGCAACATTTCTCAAGGTTAAATTATGTTTGTAGGCTCACAAATTAATGTTCTTGTTTGGTGTGGAAAGTCCTCCCTACAGCCTCGACACAGCAAACAAACGCACACAGGACATACAAGTGCATGTTGCCAGTCAGCCAGGGCTTCGCTTTCCTCAGTGCAAGGCCTATAACCATCACAATAATTAGCTTGAAGAAGACAAATCTGCTCTGGCTGTTAACTCACCACAACTCCCAGGTATTCATCAAAACCTTCTCTTGAGTGATGGTTATGCCAACAATTAAATTCAAATTAGGTGAAGCTGCATGAATCATGTAATAATATTTTTTATGTTTTCAAATCCACTAAAACCTTGCAAGTGAATGAAACATTAAATTAAGAGTCACCTGATACAAAAACACATTTACAGGTTTAAAAAATATATTTAGAGTCTATGCCAACTGTATAAATACTTCTTCATTCTATTATCCAAAGACAGATGGACATATTTGAACATATTAGCCTCACTACGTCAGGTGGATAAATATCTTTGGAGGGGAAAAGCTTATTAAAAACTTCACTTTGGATCAGACTCTTGCTTTCCAGAAATGTGGTATCCTTCTGCTGGCTCCAAGGGCTGCCCTAATTTACACTGATAGAGCAATTGCTTCATGTCTTTAAGTGCTGAAGTTCTACTTCAAGAAAACATCAAGAGGCAGGTTGTGCAGCATAACTAGCACATCCTGTAGCTCTCTGATCATCAGTCAACATTTCTGAGCCTAAGAAAAACAAAATTTTAAAATTTTAGTTAACCAAAATCTCAGGGTTTGTGCCAACTGCTCCCACCGGACACCTTGGCCATGAGTCTTCTACAGAAAAAAGCCAACACTGGCAATTGCTGTGCTCTGCTGTAGTTCACTTTGTGCTCAAAAACAGCCAACAAGGACCAGGAATGGATGAAACAAGCCATGGGATTCACTAAGGAAATAAGCTTTTTATATCCATAGAGTCTTCTGTCCTCAAAAGGACGTTTGGTTGGTCCTGCTAAGAAGAACCCTAGATGGAAAGCAATGAAGAGATGCATTGTAGCCCATCCTTTCTGAAATATCCATGGGCAGATCTACAGAAAGGCACAAGAATTTAAATATTTTATGTTTCTGCTGAAAATTTTTACCCTAGGAACAAAAGACTCACTGAAAAAACACAGTGAGCCCATTTTGAAATCTGACCAGTAATACTGAATTTGGAAGCAATTTAGCTTCAGTTGCTTGGGAGCCCCCAAGAAAAGACTTTTGTATATTACTGGCTTCAGGCATTTTCAAATAAACTAATTAAATAAGATACAATCCTCAAACCATATAAAGATACACATGGAAAATCTGAGACCTCATTCTGAGTATTGGGCATACTTTGAGAGAGAAAGAAATGTGATTCACTGGGATAAATTCACATCTTCCTGAAACTGGTCAAGGAGCATAGTATTGTCAATTGCCCTTTAATGCACAAGAAAAGGTTATGAAGTTTATTATAACATTAAAAAATTACAAATAAATATGAGACATCCTTTTCTTTTGCTTATAATTTTCAAGCCTTTGAGATAGACTCAGGCTATATTTTCATGTTTCTCTTTAGAGCCATGAGGGAAAGAAACCTGCTTTTTTATAAGAATTGAAAGACGAAATCTCTACCTTATCACATGCCTAAGGAACTAAGGGTTTAAGAAACAAATACTGTGAACCTAGCAATAAAATTTTGAGGCATGGCACAACCAAGGGCTACGTCTTCATCAAATATCAGTGAACAACCTCAGTGAGGGTAAGAACGCTGCTTGACAGTTGCATGGTTTGGGTCCCAGAAAACAATCCCAAGAAAAAAAAAATTATAGCAAGGAAAAAATCCAGCCTATGATCTATTCCCCACTTTATAAAAAGAGCTGGATTTAAAGGTAGATCAAAACCCCAGAGCTGACCCCTCACTATTATCACACAAATAAATAACAAGTATATCCTATACAGATGAATCATATTCCAGCATATCTATTCTGCCAAATATAATCTCCCAAAGGTGCTGGGTTTAAAAATTAGTAACACAAAATTTACAGTAATCACCTATAGCAGCAAGCTGACTACTTTTTGAACATCCCATCAGAAGCAGTGAAAGCACAAAGCCTATGTAAAAAGGTCACAGTCATTCTTCTTGGACTCAAACACACATTTGACAAGTATTCAGCAAGTATTCTGCAAATATTTACAACTGTGAATGACTGAATTCATATCCTGGATGGTCATGAATGCACCCAATGGCCAGCTTTTATCAACCTAGCACTTGTAGTATGGGACCATATATTTATGCATTCCTGAAACATCTTATTCATCAATAGCATTTGTACCCTTTCCTCCCACTTACTCAGACCTTGGGAGTTTCTGACCCTTTCCCCTTCTGCTGTTCAAGAAAGAAAGTTCTCAAAAGATCAACATCTTGAATAAGAAACCAAGGCAAAAGAAAAGGTCTGCTCTAGCTACTCATTTCCCATATGCCTTTGCCCTTCGCTTTACTTGGGCTTGCTCCAGAGACCACAGAGATCAAGAGAAAAACCTGTGGATTTGCCCTGTTTTGCAATTCCTGAGAGCCATTAAATGTTACTCTACATGCAACATTCCATTTTGTAAGACAATTTCCTATGTTCAGACTTCAGTTTCTTTTTGATTCCCACATTCTCGGGACAACAGTTTCTTTGTTCAAGCTTCCATGTTTATGGTATGTTATCTTATCTCTGGTTTAGCCTTTAATATTGAGCAGAGTCAGGAAAGAATCATCCTCTTGTCTGAGATGCAAAGGTTTATGTCTGCTTACATTTTTAAGATACACAAACATACTTTAAAAAGTCTAAGAAAATATACTCTTATTAATGCTGTTATCTGAATTATGATATTTAATACCAGTTGCAGCTTAGTTCCCTTATCTCCCCTGTGAAATAGCTTTTTTTTTCCTCTAGGATGCTGTCATTTTAGTCTCATATCAGAGCTTGAAAAAACTTTCAAGTTTTTTTCAAGCTCTGCAAAAGGAACAGCAAGGTTGGATTAGAAGGAAATTCGCAGAAATGAGAGTGAAGCAAACTATTACAGCAGGGGCAGGGAGGAAGGAGAATTTTCATAGCCTCAGGGCCACCCAAAGTTGAGAGACACTCAATGTCGCAGTGAAACTGACTCAGAGAAGAGACACAAAAGCATAAGAGTGGAGAAAGTCAGAAAAATTCAACTTTTGTCTGAACTCCACCATCTGCACCTGCACACGGTGAGGAACACAAGGAGCCATCCACACCACAGTCATGCCAGTTTTGCAGGAGAACATGGAGCTACCTCAGCTGGCTTTGACCTGGTCCCAGGTTTTACTGCATGGCTTTAAAACCCAGAAGAATCTTCAATAGAGGCTCCTTCAGGAACTGCACACTGTGAATGTGAAATGCACACTACTGACTGAATTCTGCATGTTTGTTCTCCATCTAAAAGAAAAAATGCACTTTACAAAAGAAAAAAGAATCATCATTTGTTTAAACCCCAGGCAGTACTCTCCCCAATCTCCTCATGTTCCCCCATCCCTGACCTTCTCCCAAAGACTGATTTCTCACCCACCTCTAAGATTAGTATGTTCAAGACCTGCTCAATTTTGACAGGGGGGGAAAAAAAAAGCCACCTTGAACAGAAAGCCTTTTGAGCCTTCCCTTACTTTTGAAGCCTTTGTATTTTTTAATCCCAGCTCTTCCAATTTTGTCTCCCTTTCCCCTCCTCCCCTTCAGTGGAAATTTTCTACTCTTTACAAGCCTGGCTCTCTGCAGAAAATTGATTTCCCCTAGGACACAGCCATCCTACTGTTCTATGCATGGTCATTAATGACCATCCTGTTCACCACAGAGACAGACAGACACGGTGGCACTCCTCCCAGCTCCTTAGCACAGAAAGCATATGGGGAAAAATTCTAACAGCCTCAGAGCTCAACCATTCCAAGAGTTCATCGTCCCCGGAAAACACCATACAAAATCCCCAAATGAGCTATTTCAAGAATAAAATGATTCTTGCTGGTTTCTGCCACTCTTCCATTTTTTTTTTTTAAATCTCTCCCAGGTTAACAACCATTATGTAGTTTCCTCACTCCCAGAGGAGGTAGTTCCCTTCCTCCTCCACATAGGAACAAATCCTAATCAGATGTTACTTGGACTCATACAGATTTTACCGGAGGACTGGCATCAGGCTATCTAAGGGTAGAATGCATTTCAGCACAGATTGCACAACCTGCCTGAAGATGTGAGAAAATACATGGGTGCTGCATTTCTTGCCATTTTAGCTGCTTCACAAGTAATGCACCTGCTGACTTCACTGTTCCTGGGAGATCTGCTGCCTCACATCTGACTGCAGCTGCATCCCATCCTTGGAGTGACAGACAATTCTCCCCTTAACTCTTGGTGTCTCTGATGCCAGTGGGTAAAACAAAATGACTGTACTCACAAAACTGCTTAAAACTGCTTTTCTATAAACATCTTGTGGATAGACTCTAAACTGACTCCCTATCTCCTCCTTGACCCATGGGATTCTTGCAAGAATTTCCTTTGTCCCTGCTGCTACAGGGAGGTACAGTGGAGGACTCAAAGTCACAAGCTACATTATTGGTTTCAGCAGGACCAAAAATAAGGAAAAACATTCATAAAGCCTTAAGATGGATATAGAGCTGGCTTTTGTGGGTTCTGTTTACCATTCAGCTTGGTTCCAGTGCATTCACATTAAATAAACAGGAGTAGTGTCTCTAAATCAAAATGTAAATTTTAAATAAAAGAAAACTTTTTCAGTGACTATGGTCATAAAAAACCCAGCTCTAAAAATTAGTTCTGAAACTAGAAGAGGGCCTTAGCTACTGAACTACAACTTGATCTGAAAAATGTCAACACAGTGAATGCCTGATGCAGCACTTCAGAAAAGCTGGGTGGGGAACTGCCCAAACCAAGATGTTCATATTTAAATCTCACGTTGTCCAGGTACCCTTTGCATATTGTGCTGTGATTTCTTTGTATAATTCTCAATAATGCTGGCTGATATTAACCAAGGAAATCCTCTGCATACAAACAGCACTTAGGTCCCATAAAATCACACACTCTGTGGAAATTTCCAAATACCTTGACACAATGTGGGTGAGCTAAGGATAAAGTTTCAAGCCTGAACTCCATAATTTCCTGTCTTTTGCTGGTCTACACAGCCCTTTAATGTTACGTTAATATCATTTCTGTGGGTGTGATCGAATTACCCGCCACTCCTGATGCCAGCATTAGTGGATTTCTGTGTAACAGGAGAGCACACTTTACTGCTCATACTATTGCTAAATACCATTAAGCAGAGCAGCTGAAGCCCTCCTGATAGCAGGAATGGAGGGCTACCTCGTAAGGAGGGGACAAGCACTTTACTGCTGGCACACAGCCTGAATCCCAAGAGCCCTCAACACATCCAATTTGCTTCGATGTCCCCACCAGGCAGCCTGCCACAGCATATCCCTCAGCCAAAAAACATCCCCAGGCCTGTAAGTCTGCTGAGATGCAGAGATCTCTCTCCCAGGCTCAACATCCAGAGTCCTACGTGATGCTGCCGTGACTTGGCAGCTTGAAAAGATAGAGATGTTTTTACTTGGCGACCTTTTGGCTCCAGGTGCAACACAGGGCTGCTAAACTGTCCACTGAGAGCACGCCTCACACACTGGTGACAGCTACTAACTAGTGGCACAGTGCTTTAAAAATCCCCTTCTGAAGTCTTTGTGGAGAGATTAAAATGCCACACGTACGTGAATTGTAAAAACTCCATGGCAGCCTCCAAAGGGAAATTTAACGTGAGTTTCTCATCAATACCTTTGCACTGCTAAACTGTACCTCCTAAGAAAATTATGAGCCTGACTACCCTGCAGACACATCCCTCTTTAGAGGAGGATTGCATTAGAGAAAAGGGAGACAAGGAGCAATGGAAAAAAGAATGAGGGAGAATGGGGAGTTTACATCTGTTCCACATAGTTGGCTCATTACACACTGGCAGACAACGTCATACAAGCAGTTGCAATGGGCTGTAGTTACACTTCCTGCCTCTCTAATCCACCTCTTCCTCACCACAAAATGTCTGTATGCTGCTATACTTGACCAGTGGGAGATTCAGCTGCTAGCACAGAACTAACAGCAGCCCCATGGCCTCAATGGACCATGGGAACAGCATGGCAGGGACACAGGAAGGGTAAGAAATGCAGTCTTGTGATTGAGAGATATTCTTGTTTCTCTATATCTACATTCAGTAAGAACAAACAAACAAACAGGAATCTTAACTAACACTTGCAAATCCCATGTTATAAAAGAGACAGTGTTTTCTTACCCCCCATGAAAAGAGAGTTGGAGCAACCACAATTCCTGAAAGTGATGATAGCTGTATCATTACAACCTGCCTCCTGCATCTATAAGACCTGCTAACAATTTTTCCTGTAGTCCAATTCTTATTTTAGGCAATGACCAAATACATGGCACGAGTATAGTGCCCTGCTTTCATTTAAACCCCACCAAGAACTTGGTCATTTTCCATTTTTTCCACCGTTGGCATAATTTTTCCTTTCCATCTAGAAGCACTTGCCTTGACTTCATCCTATTCTGAGTCAAGAGATTGTCCTGTATGAATCCTTCAGGTCCTTGAACTGGCATTATGTTCCTATATGTGATAGGAATTAATTTGTTATAAGGCACTTCATTTGTTCCTAAGGCACTTAATAAACTTTATATTGAAATGTTTGTGCTAAATTATTAACATTTTAAAAACTTCCTATCCATAGTCAATTTAATCGGCAATTCTAAATTTGGTGTTGATTTAAGTAAAGCAGAGGAGACCTGACACATTGAAGGTGAGTAGAGAAATTATTAGGTATGGCTTAGATCCAAATTCCTCACTTTGAAAAGTAAAGATTCAAGAGTGCTGCAGTTTTCTCCTTCCATGGGGTTTTGTTGCTCACAGACGAGGATGAACAGACATGACTTAAAATTATAGGTAATCAAAACCCAGGGATTTAGGGATGAGCTTCTGCCATAATTTCAGTACCAGCGTTCTGTGATCTCACAGAGTGCATGTGGCACCTCCTGACACTCCTACTTAGACACTACAGCAGCTTTTGAGTATTCTCCTTTGAGTATTTGAGTATTTTGAGTATATATTGAGCTTTTGAGTATTCTCCTGCTCAAGAACACAGATGTTCCAGTATTACAATTCATCCACTTAAGGACACATACAAAAACTAAATATAATAACAAATGTGCATAAACATGAAATAGTTAGTTTTAAAAACATTTAAATGATGCCTGCAGTCCTTGATGAAATTATCCAAAGGCTGGAGAAAACTGTTTTACAATCAGATACTTAAATTTCTCCATCTATTTGGATTATTAAAGAAAAAAATTCTGAGAAGTGACTGCATAAGTGCATCTGAGAGAAGAATGGAGCAAGAGACTCAGAGATATCTTTAACCTCATTATACCAAGAATAAACAGCAAAAAATTGAGACCAGAAACTTGATTTGCAAGTGGGTTAGAAATTCTGACCAGGGAACATGGTTAACAGGAACAAACTCTTAGCAACAGTGGTAGGTTTGCTGTAGTTTTCATATCTTCAGTTCCAGAGTGGGTGCTTTTCTGGAACACATTCTTTACATCAAAATAAATTTCTATGTTTAGTCCAGGAGCAAAGGAGTGAAATTTACAGATCTGAATCAACCATAAAATTATGGTAGAGCATCCCTTGGTCTCTTCTGGATCTTAAATTCTATGACTTTGTGAATAATTTTATCCCTTTTAATTATTAGTTCCCTACTATAAAGAAGCTAAAAAGTTAATGTTCTTCTTGAATCAATGAATTACAGAAAATAATTGAAGTTTCATAATTGGATTATAACCCCAGGAGAATATGGAAATGCTGAACTGGGAAGCTGAAGTAAGGAAAGCATGTCTGTTTTCTTTTTTCTTTTTTTTTAATGTGATCACCTGGCAGTAATAGCCATAAATGCTTCACTTATTACCTGTATTGCACTGAAACAAAAACATGCCTGTGATCCTGCAATAACTGCTATTTGAACAGACTGCTGTGCTTCCATGAAGCTTCCACAGAATTGGGTGTCTGTTGGCAGAAATCTTATTTCAGACTAGGTCCTATAATTCCACATAGCTATTGCCTTCATTGTTTTATTCAGGGTTGCTCCCAGAGCTGTGGCTAGATTACCTTCCAAGAGAACCAGAAAGCAGGGATCTCCACATTCCCTAGAACTCATGATGGGGACACAGAAAATAGATGTCCAAGACAGAAAAAACCTTTTTAGATCTCTGTCAGTTCAACATCTTTTAAAAATTAGGCTCAAAACATTCTATCGTTCCAGTGTCTAACGAGGCAAATAGAAAAACCTCTGACACGGTTGCAACAATTCTAAGAAATTCCTTCTCTAGTGAACATCTTTAAAAAAAATTAAAGCCTTTACAGCTTTTAACACAAGTCTACTAGCAGTACTTGTCACACAAATAATTCTGGGAAGTTACCAAATACTTGGAATGAAGGACATTGCATGCTACATAGCACAGAGCTCTTGTCAATGCTTGTTTGGAATGGTATGAGAAAGTCTAGCGGCTGAGCACAATGACATTTTTGTTTTCGTGCTGATAATATTCAATAGCCTTGCCACCAAAGTTGGCCTGCCACTTCCCCTTGCATAGAAATTGTAGGCATGCACTAAGGTTTTTGCCATTAGCTGGAAGCGGTGCCCAGGTTATTCTTGGTTTGGGGAGGGGGGTTGTTAAGCATAGCTGGTATTGTTTTCTTGCAGCAAAGCTTTAGGACAATGTAGTTCTCAAACAGAGCAGAACATTATCTGCGTCATACCTTCAAGGAAAAGGTTACAGAAACATTTCTGCTACACAAATGTCAGAACGTGAACAGCATGTCTCCATCTCCTCTCAAAAGCTGGTGACTCCTAAGGAGTACAAACCACATGCCAGTCACAGAACTTCCGTCTCCACTCTGCACATGTGAGACAGCAACTGGCTGTGCTCTCCCACTGCTGCCATCAACTCTCAAAGGATATGAGATCAGAAAGACACGCTGAACCTGACACCATGGAATTTAGGAGAACAAACACCAAAAATGCAGACAAATCTAAAACACATGGATAAGCTTCAAAACAGAAGAAATAAAGATAACCAGAACTTGCATTGCCACTAAAAAAAACCCTAACAAAACACCACTATGACGTAAAGGACGGCAGTGAAGCAACCTTTATCAAACCAACAACATTTCAGCCAGCCCCCTCACTGGAAAACAGAAGCCAAGCATCAGAGTTTTACAAGACACCTTAAGGGGCTGAAAAATTCAGACTGTCAAGAGATCCATGGTTATGGAAACCCTTTCACAGACAACATCCACATTACAAAAATAGACATGTCCCACAGACTTGTATGGTGGAGAGCCTGTCTGTCCTTTGGACAGTTTCTGGCCATGAGCTCTTTCAGACTCAAATGGCTACAGCAGTAGTCTCGTGAACGGATGGTGATGCCACGGTTGACCAACTGCACAAAAAATATGCTGGAGAAGTAAAGAAAGAAAGAGGACAAAGAAAGAAATGGTAGAAACATACATCTCAAAACAGGTTAGAAGAAGCTCATTAACCGTGTTGCCCTCCTATCTCAACACCACTCCTGCACAGTAAGCAAAACAAGTGGCAGGTATGGTTATGCCCTTCACACTCCTACAGAAAACTCAGTATTTCTGAGTTCTCTTTTTAGTTGTGGGGTTATTTTTTTTTCCTTTTTCTTTCCTTTTTATTCCACAAGGACTTTAATTAAAATTTATCAGAAGAAATATTTCCAGCAGCAGTGTCTGAAAGTGCTGCCTCCTCCCATATCTTCCATTAAATCTGGTTCATCCAACTTGAAAGGAGATGAGAAACTCTCACTGACATTCTGTAACACTCCAGTGAAAAGACAGACACATTCAAAACAGAGGAGAGTGCAGGTGTTCATTTATTTTTACGCAGATTATTTTTCTGCCTTTCTTCCTGACAATGGGTATGTTCACATCCCAGATGGAGCTCTCTGCAGTGCTGTGGGCATTTGCTGACCTAAAGTTTTGTTTTCCCTGATGAAAGAGGCAAGGTAAGAAGAGGATTGGTTCATTACCTACTGAGGCAGCTTTAATGTTTGTTTCTAACAATGGAAGGCGTTTGGGGATCATTTCAATGGGAATGAATGTACAAATAATTTTTCAACTATATCAGGCAAAAACCTGTACACATCCATGTCCATATTTACACACCGCAAAAATATAGCATTCATATAACTGACTTCAAAACTGCAAAGCAACTCATTTTGGCCATGAAGATGTAGCTCAAAGTAAATTCAAGGTCACTGCCTTGCATCATTTTTCTCCTAGAGAGTAACCCCTCAATGTTTCTCATAGCACTGATAAGCATCATCACTATAAAGATGTCTTGAATGCAAAAATTAACAAATCATGCCCACAGCATCAAGTTTCTCTGCTTTTATACCTACTTTATGCATCCTTAGCATTCACCATCTGGCTCCTGATCAAAAGCATTTTGACTTAAAAAAAACCCCTTCTTTTCCCATCCTGCCCCTCTCAATAAACTTTTAGGAAAGGTCCATGATATAAAGAACTTGGGAAGAATACAGGTTTCTCCAATCTAACCAATCAGTGTGTTTTCATCTGGTGTGAAGAAGCAAACATGAACAAATGACAGGAATATACTCGTGTAGTTCCCTCCTTGCTTTCTATCAGCACATTAGTCCAGCAGTACACCCTTCTTAGGACTTTGCTTTCCTGATTTTACTGGGAAAAACGAAGAAAATCATGGGGAGGGGAGAGGGGGAGTTGTGGGTTTTTTTCTTTTTTTCTCAAGTGTGGGCATTTCTTTAGCTCCCATGAAGACTGATCTCTTCAGCAGATTTCATAGCTATTCCCAATTCTTATATCACCAGGATACACTGAACCAAAATATCCACCAAGAGTTTAAGCAGGAACTATTCCCTGTGATGCCACATGGTTCCTATATGAACTAATCCCACTGAATGAGTGCTCTCACCTTCATGCCCTCTCAGTTTCTGCTATATCATAGAACAATGGTGTCAGCTGATATTAATTACAGGAGAGAGGGAGGTTGTGGTTCTGTTTGAATTAATATGGAAGACAGCGTGCACATTGCTTTAACATACAGAATGTTACAGAATGCAGTAAGTTCCTTTACCACTCCAAAGATTTCTTCTTAAAAACTGAGGAGCAGACACAGCCTAATACTCTGTAAGTCTGTAAGTCTCAGGTAGTTTGGGTTTTGTTTTCACCAGAGTCAGGATGAGAACATCAGTTTACACTGGGTACAAATTTTGTCTGACTTCATTGTGGAACAGATTTACCACAGAGATTGTTTTGGTCCTGAGCTCACTACAGCAATTGTATTTCAGTTAACCTTTATTTTATCTATAGTTCACAGTAATTATTTTTAATTAACTTTTCAATGCAGTAAGAAACAAGAAAATAAAGTAATTTACTTTCCCCATGCCTTCATTTCATCAGTTTTCATACAATAGAATATAAAACAACAATAACAATATAAATAGAATATAAAACAAAATAAAAGGAAAATAAAAATAGTCAGGAATATATAACTCTTGCTGCCTTAACACATGGAGGGAATGACCATCATGAACTTGCTATAAGACTTGGTCTAATGGAAATGTTGTACTTGTTGCAGCTATTAACGAGACAACCTATCCTGAAAGGCACCTTGAACCCCTCTGAAAACTCAATGAACTCGGCCTTTTTCTGTGAGGGCAAAAGGAATGCACACAGTTCATTTCAAAAATAGTCTAGAATTTAAGTAAATTAATGTATGACTTTTCAATTGATAACCTCAGTTACATTAGCCTTGGGACTAACCCTTTAGTAGAACCTAAACAGTGACAGCCTGAATATTTATTCAGATGTTCCACAAGACAAAACCAAGGGCATTCAAAATTAAACAAGTGTCTAAAATCTCACACTTGAACTGTCAAGAAGTCAATTGGGATACCTTCAGACAAAAGAGAAATTAAAAAAAAAAACCAAAACCAATAAAAAAACCTACCCCAGTAATCCAAAACAACCCTAAAACACTGAATAATCTGCTCCAAAGTATCAATCTAGAAGTTATTTAAAGAAAACAACACTCATGGAAATCATTATGCAGCAGGGATTTTCCATACCCAGAAAACTTCAGAGATTTCTCTCCCATCTTCCTCAAGAGTTAGCCTGAACAGCATATAGACTTACTCTCTTTTAAATATTTTTATAGTTGTTGTTTAATTAATTAAATAGGCCCTTTAATTTTACCCTGGAATACAAAGTCAAGTTGACTGAATCAAGATGGACAGAGATTGTCTTCTGAATACATGTCAATGTCTTAACTGCAATGCAGAATGCTTAGGTTTTAGCCAAGTGCTGGAATTTTAAGCCAACTTTTCAAAATTACTTGGCGGACAGGGGGGGTGGGGGGTGGGGAAGGGAAGAGATATGAAGTAACTCTTTTCCCAAATTTTCTTTCTCTTCTGCAAAGCTTATTTTATCCTTCAAAAAATTTTGGGCCTAAATCTTCTACAGTGAAAAAATTTAAGAATAAATAAATACCAAAATACTGAGAAGCAGACTGACTTCTTTAAATTAAATATGTTTTAAAATCATAAAGCTCAGATGTTTAGTCTGTGCATGAGATTTCTTTCAACTTATCTTCACCAAGACACAGTTAGAAAGAACAGGATGTATCTAATATTATAATAAGGCACTACTTCATCTGCGCATGTTTTTAAGAAGATGTTGGAATTTTTCTGGGTGAAATATAAGACAATGCATGAAAATTAAAGTGACAGATTATGAATATTTCAAAGATAATAATTTATATTTTGCTTGCACAGTGACACACCATGCAAATTTTCCCATCTATAATGTTACATTTTAGGGCTGATTATCTTCCACTTTGATGAAAAGCATATTTTGACTGGACAGATACACGTGCAATGGTGTATACCACCGCACCAGCAGAGAGCGTGTACCTTCGAGAAATAAATTATAACTATGTGATACTTACTATTATCTTTATGAAATATGTAAGTGTTTAGATTTTAGACTAATAAGGTCTGATGATCAATATAATCACAGATAGGTATAAAGCCCCTTTTTTTAAGAACCTCAGGAAAGGTTAAGAGAAGCCAAGGTCCATTTTTGGAAGTTCCTTTACTCAGTGTTTGTGAAAATCCAGAAGACGATGCATACACAAAAGAACAACAGATTCTTGCTTGCTTTTACACTTTTACTCTTTTTTGATGTAACTTTTGAAAGAGTTATTGTATAGAGTCCCAAAAGATACAGTGCAACCTAACAGCTCCCTGCTGCAAAAGAGAATTTGATGAAATTCTGCTAGACACATGTTAAACCAACTACTGAGGATCAGAACCACACAAAAAGAAAAATCTTCCAGTAGCAATTTTTTTTTCATTTACTCAGCTACTGTACAGCCTATGATGACTTGTTTTCCTTTAGTTATACGAACAGTTTGACAGATTACTGTGACAAGGTTACTCTCAAATTGATAAAAGGTTTGATAGTGTCAGAACATTTGTCAGAAATGTCTCACATCACGTGTAATGGACTCTGCACTTCAAGCATCAATGGTACTCCAGTCTGCTGTTTTCTGTTTAGTGTGCAATGCACACCAACAAAAACACACAGCAGAAAGACAGAAAAGCAGGCAGGATTCATCAAAACAGCCCCGTACTTTATCAAACAATTCTGATGAAAGGGTTTCTCTTCCTTAACCCACCTCACAAAATGCAATTTAATGAAAAACTTTACGCGTGACTTGAAGGGTAGCCTCCTTATGGGACTCTAAACCAGAAAATGGGATGGGATATGATAATGCACATAAACATAAGTGTTCCCAGCATTTTCTGAAAGAGAAATATTGTTGGTTTAGAACATTATTCCACAGCCTGCCAAATGTGAGATATTAGAAGTGATAGTTGTACTGCTAGCAGCCCTGTCCCATGCTAGAGCAGAGGAAATGGGGTCAGAAGGGCTCATTTTAGGCACTGGCAACTAGCCTATGGGAACCAGTGCGCTGGACATAAGCCAGCTTTGGTGAATACTTCCCTTAAATACAGCTCTCCAGAAATATTGTACTTCAAAATAATAATATGTTTTAAGGATTGGAATTAAGGTTTTCACTTCACATCTTGCAGCAAACGATGCTAATATTAGGCTATGCAGGAAGCCTAGGAGCCAGCACCTTCTGCTCATTTGTAAAGATCCATTCACATGAAGACTTTAATGCCTGGTGAAGCCCCAGCCACGTAAGCTACAGGCGAGCTCTACAGCGGACAACATTTCTGAGCAGAAAAATCCTTCTTGTTCAAAAAGCAGCGGACTGTTTGGCTTGGTTTTAGATGGGGTTTTTGAGGAGAAGAGCTGGGTTTGAGGCTTTTTTGGGGAGTGAAGTCAGGGGAAGAGGTAAGGTCTTTGGACCTTTATCTACCTCTACTGTGTAGCCAGCTGCAAAGGTAGAGAAAATACCTTCCAATATATTACTTAAAATCTACACATTGCTGACATGAGCAAGAGTGTCTGAGATTGCTTAAAAAATCACAGACAAGGGTATGAGCAAAATTCAGATTTAAGCATTTCTCAGATCACACTGTGGGCTGGAAAGGAGGCAGGGGGAATGCACCACAGCTGCCAGTACAAATTCTTGTATTTTCAAATGTTTAAGTTTCCCTTCATTGTCTCTCTCTTCTGCTTTGATAAATTCTTTTAATTTTCTAGAAAAAAAGAAATTAGAAGAACTATCTAGTTTCTCCTTACTGACATTCAGCCAAAGGATAGAAAAATCAGTAAAATGAGTGTCAGCATTTCTGTTAAAGAGCATCTGTTCACACAGGAACCCCATGACAGCAAGACAAAGCCCTCTAATCTTATCAGATTCAGTTTAGTGGAGCACATTAAAAATTTTGCCACAGTGCTAAAAGGAAGCTCTCAGATACTTGATGTGCACTTCCCATACGCAGACAAGGGGTACGGACACACTCTCTGAACTTCATGATTCAAGTATCACTGCTCACACCACAGCCTCACACCATGATGCCAGCACTTAAGCACCAAAGCTGTGAGGCTCCTTTAGGAATAGTTAGTTCAGTCCTGATCAGCTGAAAGCATTAATGTGAACTGGAGAAGGGTCAGACTGCAAGAAGATGTATCACAAAACAGCTTTTTGAACATCAGCAGACTACAGTCAATTTACACATACTGAGGATCTGTCCCTTGAACTGGGATTATCTGTGACTGTCACATGTGGAAAGTGTCGATGAATGTAGTTTGTACAAATGTCAGACAGGTACACTCACATTTCAGCTTGCATGAAATATGAAACATCACCAGCACACTATTCTCCTGTGAACAGTGAATCAGTTCAACCCACAGAAGCTTTAGGAGCAGAAAGTCACAGGGAAGAGTTTCAAGTTCACATAATTTTACTCAAGTCTGGATATCACTTCAGTAAGATTGCTAGCTCCAGTCCTGGCCAGTCATAACCACATAACGTGTACTCAGGGAAGCCTTTCAGGATTTTTGATCAAACTCAGGAAAGGCAGAATGCTGTAAAATTGAAAAAAACCCACTAAATTGTTACTCCTATTGCAAGCTTCAAAACAACAGTCATTTGGATTAAGGTCTGTAGATCAGCCCCAAACCAAAATTCACTTATTGATACCTTTTTGAAAGGCTGATTTCTGATCACAAAATACAGAGATGATATTGTCTTTTGGACTGTATGGCAAAAGTACTGCAGCTCTATATCATAACAAGAGAGGATTTTTATATTTCAAATTTCTCCTTGTGCTTATTTCAATGCAAAAAAAACCCCATGTGTTATGCTTAATTCCATCATGGTGATCTCTGGCTGGAATCTCAAACTAGAGTATTCCCTTGCTACATATCATCAATGATAATCAAGACTTTGGAATTTCAATCATTTCATATTGCCCACTACATTTAGTCAAGAGAAGAAGGGTAGAAGAGTGCAATGCTTTATAAAGTAGTACTTTTCACAATGCATGAGGAGCAAGGAGCTCCTTTATGCCACCCCTTTGCTTTCTACACAAATAAAAGACAATAAAACCAATCTTTATCAGTACAGTCTGCAAATATGACTCTCAAGATAAACAGGGAGGTAGAAGGTGCCACCTTCTACAGCATCATTTTTCAGTGGCACTATAGTTAATTAGACGTTAATTATAGGGCTACAAGGCCACCTTCAGCAGGTTTCATACTTCTCAAACTTTGAGCCCAGCAACGTGTGACACAGCAATCATAAAATGTGATAAATGATCAAGGGAGGAACACCCATGTTGTGTTGTGCACTGGATTGTGATTCACAGATCATTATAACTATAAAATCTGTCATTAGGGAGGTTTTCCTGCCATGCAAATTCTCCTTTTAACATAAGAAATCAGCCACATTAGAACAAACAGAAGTCAATGTGAAGTCGCTCACCTCTTTTCCCCTAAACTCATTACCTGAAGGTTTTTAGCAGACATTAATTAATCATTCAAACTAGAGGAAAAACAGTCAACCTTCAAGTGCAGGAGGCTTCTGATGCCTTTTAGTGGCCACACAAGTGTAAGCAGGAAGGCCAGCTCTGACATCTTGCTCCAGAAAGACACTGAGTATTTTAAGGGCACTTACGGCTGGCACAGCTTGATAAGGTCCTGGTCGGTGGTGCCGGGTGGAAGGCCGCGAATGTACAGGTTGGTTTTACTCAACTGCTCTCCGCTGCTGTTGTTGCTGCTGTTGTTGCTGCTGTTTGTGCTGGGGCTGGGAGGAGCCATGGGGTGGGGAGCTGGTGCATAGGACTGCTGGAAACAGAGCAAAACAAAAAGGCTGTTACTGGAAAAGGCCAAATAGCATGGCAGAAGTGTGTGCTTTACCTAGGTAAATCCCAGAACTATGCTACGCTTGTCCTGCCCTCCCTGACCACTTCCAGCTGTCCACTGCTATGGCACCTGTACCCACTCCCAGCCAGCAATGCCTTTCAAAATGCAAAACAGGACCAACCAACACTTTGTGTTCAGCCATAGCTATGAAATGCATTAATCTACTGTACTTTTTAATTTGGAATTAAAGTAGCTAGATCACAAAACAAAACTCTGAAATGACAGATACTCAAGGAGTAACTAGCATTAAAGATAGAAATTAAACACAATCTGCTCTAAGAGTACGCTAAAACACAAATAAGAATATCTAGCCAAAGGTACAGAAGCTGGTGCCAGAAGCCAAGTTAGTCTTTTCTAAACATGAGGAGCACCCAGTACACACACAGTCAGGTGGCAGAGAGTTGGCTAGTCTGAGAGAAGAAAAAAATTCCAAAGCAGCCTGAAAAACACTCTGTTGTTACGGATGTCTTTCGCAACAGAGAAACAGGGTTTGGAAAAGACGATCAGGCCAAGACCTTCTGCTCTCAAAATCATACCCACTTCTGAACAACCACAAACCACACACAGCAACTGAGAAATATTGCTTAAGAAGTGAGGCATTCTTACAGGGAAAAACAGTATTCTCCCGTAACTCACTGGTAACTACATGCTGTGAAAAAAGACACGCACACGCTAGAAAAATTACTTAAACATCTCTGATCAGAGGCAACAACGGGGAATTTCAATTGCTGCAACCATCCCTGGCTCTCTGACCACTGGAGTACTTACTCACAGCACAGGGTGCCTGCCAGGAGAACAAAGGAGTGATTGGAAGGAGGAGGCCATCCTCCTGTGACCTATGCAGAAAAGCTGAAATCTAGGTAAGAACTTGCAGGAACTGAAGGATCCTGAGGACCAAGCTCCAGATGAGTAGCCAGGGGAACTGAAGTCAGAGGTCCAGCAATGTAACTGCCTGCTGAGAGGGAGAAAATCCCATTTCCACAACCCAATCAGCACATTCTGCTAGCTTTATGTGTAGTGACAGCAGCAGGTAAATGCTGGACCAATGCTAAGTTAAGCATGCTATGCTAATGGACTAATAAAAGCAAAACATCTGCAATTTTCATTACAGCAGCAATGACACTTAAGTGACTTCCTAATATGTCTGTTCTGCATTTAGGCCTTGAACAGAGAAAATATTTAAGTCTGTGGGAAATTCTGATCACGCTAATCAACTGCCCCTTTAATGTCAGTGCCTCTACTTTAGTGCTTATAATTATGCACACACTAAATCACAGTCTTGGTAGATGGATTAGTAGCTCTAAACTATTTCAAACAAGTCCCTTTATTTAGTTCCTTATTTAGAGGAAAGGAAAAAAAATAAAAAGTTGGAGAATACAAGGGGAGCATCAATGACATCTGATGATCAGACATTTCAACAAAATGAAACAACACACTTGCACCAATGCCTTTCCTCCTGGCCTCCTCCTTCCTTCTTCCCAGTTTCTCCCATTTAAACCAGGAGAGAGGGAACAATGTGCCAAGTGTCAAGACATCAGAATTCCTCTGCAATCTCACCTGGTTGTAATGTGACTCAAGCAGGAGCCTTGATTCTTTTAAAAGAAAAAATACCGTTTTTTACTGTGATCACCATGCTATCATGTAATGACATTAACTCTCCAGTAAAAGAGAAAGGGCAATGAGCTCCCTTCCCCAAGTCTCTGCACAGATACTTTTGCTGACAATCAAAAGCACTTAGTGCATACGGATCATATTTCTCTGCACACACATTTTATCACTGGGTAATCCCCACCCACTCGAGCTTCAATGTCATTCCCAGAAACAGAGAGCTGAAGAAGCAGCCCTGAGTACCAGCACAGGCAACCACCTCAACTGAGCCCCAACACTGGGGACACATCATGGAAATCAGCTCCATGCCATGGCCACGGCCCAGCTGGTAACACTGCAGGCAGCACCAACCTGCATTAAATACATAGGCATCTACACATTATAATATCCTTTCTGAAAGCATATTTAAATATATGTGCACTACAGGGCCATGGAAGAAGCAGGTATGACTGTATATAACACCTTGGGCTTTAATATATCAAGAGATCAGGAAATATCCCATGGTAATCTTGCACATTTTGAGCATTGCTAAGGTAAATTAAAAAGAGAAACAGAGGTTGAGGTTACATTCTTACTGCTTTACCCTACACCTCCGAGATTACCAGGCACACTGAATGCAAGTAAATAACGTAAAGCAGTAGAAGATCTTTCCATAAGCCAATGAAGTGCTATGTACTTTAATTATTAATTATTATTATATGTGTCTTAGCAGGGGATAATGAGTAAATGTCCTATTCTCACACCTAATAAGCAAGAAAAAGAAAGAAAAAAATTGGAAATTTACCTTTGAAATACAAAGAGCAATTTTCATTCTATTATAAGATCTTTATCCTCACACAGAGGAAAACACTGGGGGCCTAATTCTAATTTAAGCTTAAGACATTTTATCCCTCTCAGCCGGCTGAAAAGGTATGTAGAAGTGAACACAAATTACATTTACACCAATTTTGAGGCCACAGCTATCAAAAAAAAAGAAAAAAAGGCCTCAGTTTACAGAGAATGAGGCCATACGACAGGCTGTCCCTCAAGGAAGAGCTGCTCAGACAACAGGCACACATGGATGCCTGGGTTCACAGCAGTATCCTCAGAGATGTTCTAAGGGTGGGCAGAGATGCAGCCACACTCCACTTTGGGGGATGCTGATCTTCTCAGCCCAACAAACACTGCTACACTCCAAACCCTCTTCACTAATAAATCTTAGCCACAGCAGCCCACAGTAATTTCCATGCATATCCAATACCCCAGAATACCATCTGCAGAAAGATTACAAAATTGCCTGTACTGAGGCTGATGACATCTTCTGGCTGGTTGCCAGACTAAAAGCTTCAGGTCAGAAGAAAGCTTCCAATTCTTGTTTCCTGAGCTGCTGAGTGTATGACTGATGGCAGAAGTATGTGCTTTGCCTCTAAATGAACAAAGGATCCAGTTTGGTAATCTCCAAGTAATAACTGGAATGAAAGAAATGACTGGCAACCTAATGATGATCCCAGATATAGACCACTTGGTACGGGGCACTGTCTGGGGAGCCACCTGCACAACTGGTGGTAGGAAATGTGTGCCTTGTTCTGATGTTGGACACCTCCATGGCTGAGGGCAACGCACTTAACTTCTCTGCCTCAAGAGCCAGAAGGAGCAGCACTGTCAAGACTGGTTCAAAACACCCTGACACCAGCTGTAGAAACCTGGAAAAGAAGTTTTGCCACCACAACCAAGCAAAGGACCTGCAGCTTTAGGGAAAAAAAAAAAAAGAAGAGAGGCAAAATCTAAATGTTTCACTTCAAAAGAGAGCTGGAATTCAGAGCTGGTTTTGCCATTAATTTTTCACATAACCACTATAACCAACTAATTTTTCAATTCTCATGCTTCATTATTCAGTGGAAAGTGCGTGGGGAATGAACTGGTTTGTAGATCATTCCAAGCAGCTTATTAATTTAGCATGGATGGCTAATAGGATTTGTTTTCATCTTTGAAAAATGAATGAAATTTCTCCTTTTTCATTATTTAAAAGTGAAAAAATTAATGTGCTAATTCTTATCCATTCTTAGGAATGCACCCTTCTGCTTAAACCCTACAGTTCAATTCTCTGAAACAAAGTGTTCTGTGAAACTGCACACAGCTAAGCATAAATAATGAGATACACCTTGGTCTTTCTAAGTAAATAACCCAGCAATGCTGAACCAGAAGCCTCTTGGATACTAAATGAACAACGCCCCTCCTTCCAACATCCAACCTCCTTACACTAGAACAGTATTTATTTTTCTATGGCAACCAAGTAGTCTCAGGTAGTTTTTCCACTAGTTGCAAGCTTAGACTAAAGTATTTTCCTTCCAAAGCAAAACACTACTTAAAAAGACGAATTTCAAATATTTTTCACATACAATTCTTTTTGGATGGGAATCATAGACCCCAGATGCCAAGTTGTAGAGTCTGCTTTATTAGCAGCAGCTGGCTCCTTGGCAGGCTTCTGAGGCGGTCGGGCTTGTGGTTTTGGAGTGGCCTCATAGCCTAGGATGCAGCTGGACTGCTATGCTAATGGACTAGCCAATTTGTTTGTAGTCACCTTTGGCTATCCCAGATTTGTACTCTTTTATCCACTTGAAAGGGAGGTCTTGGAAAAATTCCCTATTAACACCGATATGTTGACTTTTCCTATCATAGTTCATATTTTATACGAGAAAATAAGTGCAACACACAGTCCTACATTAAAACATGTGTTATTTAAGCAATTGTACACACACTATCCATTTCGCTCTGAATGAAGTGTTTTCCAGCTGCTAGATTCATCTAAGTGCCCAATTACAACACAATTCCCTTCACTCCCAATTGAGAAAAATAAAATAAGACAAAGTAAATACAAATAAATTGTGCAAATACCACTTAACAGCTCACATTAGGAAAACACTGTTCTCTCTATACCCTACTGTACGAAGGAGTAATTTTTGTGAGCTGGAGAGTTCTTACTAGCCAATTATAGAGAGGATGAGAGGATGCCACCAACTTTTAGTCTGTTGATGGGATTTTGGAGCTGAGTGAACAGAAAATCTCCTATTAAGCAAAAGACAGTCATCACAGTTGAAGAGAATGCAGAGCAGTAAGGGAAATATTGGGAAAAAAAATAGATCAAAGTAACAGCAACCCTCCTGCCTTTGGTTTGTTTCCTCAGTGAGGATCAGCACCAGGAGGTAAGTTGTATTTCTCATTCATAGAGAGGTGGAACAGACAAGTGAATAAAAAATGAACATTGAAGTGAGCAACACAGACACCTCATGTATTTTAGAAAGGCTTCAGTCAAGGGAACTCAAGTTATAATTTTCTTCCCAAGTCTGTAGGGAATTCACTGCTCTTGCAGAACCCAGCCATGACTACTGCCTATCACCCATCTGGCCAATAAGGACCTGGAAGACAGAGCTTCTTCTGGATGCTTCTCTGCATAGTCAGGCCTTTCCCTGGCTATATAAGAAGAAATAAATAGATATAAAAGGGTCTGTGTTTTCTAACTCCTCTGCACAGCAACAAAGCTTCCTAGACTGTTTCTGTAGAAGCACCAACTCACCTCTTGGCAGCGTTTTCAATTTGTAAATGAATGGCATGTGAAAACATGAGTAAACTCAGAAGATGAACACAGACAATAAGGTTCAAAGTCTATTCCCTCACAGTTCTTTCAATCAAGAAAGCCAGATCACACCTCAAGAGGATTTTGATTTCTCTGAATTCCTTCCAAGGTCTTTAAAAGTGATTTGCTGGATACAAGAAACCCAGGGAGTCAGAGCTGCCGGGTTACACTCTCTGTACCACAAAATCACTGTGCTACTCCAAGCAAGTCATTTCAGTTCCTTACATCTCAGTTTACTAATCTGTAATGATTCTTCCTTACTTTCTTAAAGCATATATAATGCTCTGTGATTACTGGATGAAAGACGCTACTAAGGATTGCAATATTATTTAAAGATGGGGGAAATATTATTAAAGACTAACTTAATAACTAGAGCTAAACCTAATTCTTTTGCAGATAAAATTATTTCTGAATACAATGATTTTGCTATTCTGTATCTAAACTGAATGAATGAAATAATTTAAAATAATAACATACCAATCATAACATGTTATTTAAAATAATAACATACCAATCAAATTCATTTTCTCATTAATAATATTTTTTAATTTAAAAACAAATTTAGAAGTATGTGTTCACAAAGCTATTGTGATTGTAATTTATGCATTCAACTCACTTTATTCTAAATGATATCTTTATTATTATTTATCTTTATTATGGGAAAAAGGTGCAATTGTGTTTTGCTTACCCTTTCATTCCACACAAGGAAAAAAAAAAGGTACTTGGGGAAAATGGAAATTATGAAAAAAGCCCCAGCCTGGTCCTCTAACAGACACAGTAGTCATTCAACAGTCAGATTGA
Organism: Pseudopodoces humilis; assembly: GCF_049639895.1. Classification (NCBI taxonomy): domain Eukaryota; kingdom Metazoa; phylum Chordata; class Aves; order Passeriformes; family Paridae; genus Pseudopodoces; species Pseudopodoces humilis. The sequence continues at coordinate 111,866,500 of NC_142200.1, forward strand.
AATTGAGATTTGATGGATCAGAAAAATACATTGAGATCTTTGCTTCACAGACAAAGCTGCTGAAATCAGTAGGCTTAGTACTCCTGAGGCTTATAATTCCCTTGAACCTGGCACAAAGCATTAAAGATCCATAGAATGGAAAGCACAGGCAAAATTTGGCTCAATTTTTTCTATTCCAAAATACTTCTCTTCCAAATCATGACTGTGCAGATTTTAGCATTTTATAAATATTTACAAGGAGTCAATACAGAGCAATTGAGGCATCCACAGAAAGAGGAAGTCCTTTATTGGACATTACCCACAAAGTAGGTCTTATTTTATACAGTTTTCTGAATTAAAACCACCCAACGAAGCAAAGAAAAATCTCCAGCAATTGACTGTTCTGGCTATCTTCAAGAGCACTGAGAGTTTGGCAGTCATTAGCCAGGGTGACATACACTAGAAGCCTGAAAATCTCCTCACTAATCACAGTATCTCCTATTTCCAGTAAGACAGACTGAAATAATCTGCACTACCACCATTATCAACAGGAAATTTCAAAAGCAAATTGGTTGGGTGTAAAGTAGCTTATTTTGAAGTGTGACGAAGTCAAAATAATAAAGTGGATTAGAGAACATATCATTAGGGGAGTCTGAGGATCATTTCACCTGAGGATGAATGGGCCCCAGCAAAAACCAGTCCAAGAGAGGGGAACAGCACAGAAATTAGAAGCCTTGTTTGCAGATGGAGAATACCCTGGCCATCACTGCCTGCCTGGGTTTTGGTCACTGAATAGATGCAATAGAAGCTGCAGAGCTGCCAGCTTCAGCTCTTCACCCTCTCCTGCCTACATATTGTCATACCACAGACAGAGCTACTCATCCCTCATAAGCAATTTTCTGTTTACCCACAGGCTACTTGAGGCTCGGGTCTAAAATACGGCAACTTCTTTGAATTTAGGGCTTCTTACATCCAGCCAGGAGGGCAAAATTTAGTCCCTAGCATTAAAAAGCCAAAAACCAACAATAAGAGCTGTGTCATCAAATAAATATTTTCTAGAGTGGAAAATAACCTTCACAGTCTTGTCTCCTCCCATTTATTTCATGGCAGGAGGCTTCCATGACAGAATATTCCTGAGGCATTATTTATTTCTCCACAAGGGAGAGGAAGAATTCTTTCTGTAGATAAAGTATTTTGGCACTTTGGCAAACCCGTAAACAATAGCCTATATTCTTTGACATAAATTAGTGTTATTGCTTCATTATCCAATCCATTCATATTTTATTGATGTACTGAGACTAAATGTGAACAGACTCTAGATCTTAAAATTACTAAATCTGGGCACTCTGGACAATAAAACATTGCAATTCCTCTAAGAAGAATATTTTAGAGCACAGATCAAAATATGATGGCAATTACGGTTTGTGATACAACAACTCCGTAGTACAAAAAGAAAAGCAGAGGGGGAAAATAACAAATTCAAGGAGAAATTATTGTTTGTGTTTACATTTCCACATAGGCAGTTTTGGGGCTACAATGAGCTATTGGTCCATTTGAAGGTTAAGAATAAAAATGCAGACCAAGAGGCTGATACTTAACTTTCCAAATGTTTGCAAGAACACACATATTTGGTTCTGAGAAACTAAATTTACTCTCTGGGTATTTGTTTACATGCGGCAGACTTAAAGGGTCTTGGAAATGAGATGCTGCAGGCACATGCTGCATTGCATTGCTTCTTTGCACACAGTCCACACACACCCTGGCATCAATACTGTTGTGAGAAACCAGCCATAACAAAAGCCCCCCACATAAACCTGAATTTACAGCATAGAATGAAACTGAACATCAATATCATCTCTTTCCTTGCCACTTGAGAATCTGGCGAGCAGAGATCAGAAGCAGATGTGTTTTCATTCTGCAGAAAAAAAGTCCAACCAAAAAAGTTTTTCAAGATCCAGCCCAAGTTTCCTCAGCTTATTTTTCTTATAGAAGAATTTAGCAGGAAATCTGCCTTTGTTGACATAAGCACTGTTGAGATAGAGGATTCAGGGATGGCAGACCTCCCCAGGAATATTGCTCATCATCTCCCCATGTTACCACAATCTTTTGTAGATGTACATGGGGAAGATCTGCCTCCTCCACCCAGTGTATATAAAGATAAGTTGAGCTTCCCATCCTGTGGCCGAAAGAATCCATGGAACGCAGAGTTTGGGAATGGCTTTTCCTTTCCACAACAGTGTGGCATCATCACCACAGAATTTGGGGCATTTGACAATAACCGGAGTTGGTGTTTTCTTTGAGACCCCTTGAGCTACAGTAACACACTGATCCCTGGCAGGGTGCCAGAGGATGCCCACAGAAGACTTGAGCCATCACAAACCTCACCACATTTTTGCTTCCAGGGCAAACTCACGCAGCACATTGATCACAGAAAACAGCTTTTAAAAATACTGCCCACACGAGTCATTACAGTTCATACATAATTCCTCACTTAAGAAGAGGATACAACCAACCCTGTGAGACCAACATATGTAATTTCATTTTTAGGAGAGCTAGAAAGCCTTCCCCATGAGTAAGCTGATATGGTGGGGGTAAGAATTTAAGTCTAGGTTAAAATTAAGGTGTCAGCCTATGGACATAGCTGGCCAAGTGGTGCCAGACACCTTCCTGCTTCTGACAGCCCCAAATACTGTACCAAAATAAGGCTAAGAGAGACAGGGAAGCTGGGGTATGGCTCACTGCAGGCAGCTGGGTGTGAAACCTCACGTTAAGAACCTCTCTGTCCCATTCTAGATATTCTTCTAGGTTGTTAAAACCAGTTGACTGTAAGAGAGAGAACTTCATAATGAAGTCATTGTTGTACATGACCAGAGAAATTGTTTGGGGCCATGGAAAGACTGAAGGAATGGGACTCTGCAAGCCTAAATTTGGTGAGGAGGTGAATTCCAGACCTTCTTCAGGTCAAAAGGGGCTTTGAGCATCACATTACTGGCATCCCAGGAGAACACAAAACATTATGAACATGGGAAGGTGAGCAAGATATGCCAGGAACATTCTGGAATGTCAACTATGGGCTTCAAATCATATGCTAAGGAAAATGAATAAGCACTCTCCACTATTTTATTGCATATTCTGACACCTTATCAAATCTCTGTTTTCTTTAGATTTCATGTGGCAGACTTGGGAGGTAGCATGGGAAAAGCTGTTTAATTTTATTTGATTTAACAAGCAACTAATATCACTTACAATTAAAATATCTTCCAGATATCAATAAAATCCACTTGAGGCAAAATTTACTAAATAAACTGATAATTAATGCAAAAAAAGAGAATTTTATTCTATCTTTCAAATTTTCAGAATTAAACCAAATTTATTTACAGACCTTTTTTTTTCCTTAAAATTCAATTTTCCATAAATTTTATTTGTTTTGAAAATGAAGTTACTTAATCATGCTGAGAGTGAGTACAGAACTCCAACACTAGTGTCTTTTTGGATCTATGAAACAAAATATTGCCATATTTCTGTTTCCATTTATACTCTTACAAGGAAGTCATATGTACCTTAGGCTGAATTGAAGCCTGAGCACTGAAATCTCAAGATACAACCTATATTCACACAAAATGCAGACTGAGGCAAAGGTCCAAGTTGACCAGCCCACTCAAAGGTGTATTTGGCCACCTAAGTAGATGCCACAGCAGTTAATGCCCAGTATGCACTTTGTTGCTGTGACATCAGGTCCTGGAACCAGAAGATACTGAATGATTGGAAATTTTGTAATAGTCAGAGTCACTGAAAGATGACAAGATTTTTTTGCAACGAGTGAGATTCTGGCACATTTTTCCTACAAGGCAAATAAAAACTACGAAGCTTTTTTTGAAAGGTAAAAATAGCTTCAGAATGCTCATCTGTCTTCAAAAAGAGTGACTCCAAATATAGATAAACCTGACCTGCTGCTTAGATCTGCAGAAGACCCATCACTTTTAAAACTACAATCCAGTATTATTCAGTAAGTTCTTTCCCATCTAATTCTTACTTCTTTCTTCAATGTTTTCCCCACCTCTGATTTTAAGCAGTTCTCAGAGCAGGGGGGGAAAGTTTAAAGATCTACATTTACTATGGTGTAAGTTCTCAGTCTCTTCCCATTTGTTCAACAACAGATCGTGCTACTGTGCTTGTCCCAAGTTTCAAATGTCATTTGACTCATGCACTCAGAAATGTTGACTCAATTAAAATATCCACACAAAACTTTCAGTTTGGTAAGGGCAACCTACTCTCTTTTTTCTGATACACTTAAGATGTCTCATAGCGCAGAAATTTTATTTCAACGCGAAAACTTGCTTTTTCTCAGTTCCCCAAAATCATCACTATTTTCTGCTAAATGTTGTGGCACCATGAGCCAAGTGTCTTGCTAACAGACACAGACTCAGATGAAGATGCTCTGCCTAAACCATTTTGGGCTCTGTGCCATGTGTTTTTTCCATACCATGCAAAGTAACAATATGAAGAACCTGAGCTTCTGTGCTCAGAGGTGAAGAGCTATGCAATGTGGGGATGCAGCTGCTTTGTTACGTATCTGTGTAAAATCCAATGCAACACTAATTGGGATAATGAGGTACTCCTGTTGCATGCAATAGGAATTCAGAGGAGCAGGGTACATATGTTAAATTCCTGAAACAAACCACTATCTCTATTTACTGTTTTTCATCCAAATTATGTATTTCCTGATAAACAAAAGCTTAAATTTTCTTCTGTATTGCAACACTGCCTCTAATCTCATCTGTTAGCTTTCTGGCTTTTTGACCTTTTAATATTCTTCATTCACGCATGATTTATTTTTTAAGTTGACATTTTTTTCTTCTGGAAATAATATGTATTTGAAATAATTTCAAATGTTAAATCAGGATAAGCAAAGGAAGAAAGAAAATCTCCTTAATACATTTTCTTAATAAATGTTGTACCATGCTTTAGAATAGAAGCTTGAAGAATTATAGCATGCAACAATAAGGTTTATATTTCAAATCAGATACATATAAATATTCTAAAAGTCTTAATACCACTTAATGCCTCTGTCATAGGCTCATATGCATGAAATGTTGTGGGGAAAACAAAAAGGCTTCAAGTCGAAAATGAAAAATAATTTACATTAGAAAAACCAAACCAGATCAGGGAAGAGTGGCAACTAGAATACTTCTAGTAAGTATTATTACTTTTGTAATAATAACACACAGTGTTACCAGCTGGAACAGAAAGATAAATTGGTTAGGGATACCAGCTCGTCTACAGGTGTGTTGGCAGCAAAAGGAAAACTAAAGAAAAGATTTGCCCACTGCTCAATAGGACAGGGTACAAGTGACAAAGGACAAATGAAAGCACTTGGTGCTTTCTTTGCCTCAGTCTCCACTGGCAAGGTCTGCTGCCAGTCGTCTTGGCTGTGCTCCCCTAGTAGTCAGGCCAGGAGTGAGAAGTGCTGCTGAGGAAGAACAGCATTAAGTTAGAAACTACTCCAGGAAGCCAGTGAGAAGTTACTGAACACAAACTGTAAGGGAGCCGGCCGGTGTTACCCAGAGGCTGCTCTCATCTCTGAAAGGCCATAGCAATTGGAGGCCATCAGGATGTTCCTGATACCTGGAAAAAAAACAAACATTACACCTGCCTTCAAAAGGGTGAGGATTTGGGGGTCATCAGGCTGGTCACAGCCTAGCATAACGAAAGAGAAAAGCCTGACAAGTTCTGTGTCTAAGCTTGTGAGGGACAAGAGCATCCAGCAGGGATGAGCAAGGGCAGACAAGACTTGGCCTTCTTGCTCAACTTCTGCGTTGGGACAAGCAGCTCCACAGATCAGGGGAGAGCAGTGGATGTTGCTCACCTTGACTTTAGCAAGGCTTACAATGTGGCGCTGTCACAAGCTGGATGACGAGAGCGAGTGCACCCTCACCAACACTGCAAGTAACACCAAGGTGGGGGAGTGGTTGGCCAACTAGAGATAAGGGCTGTCTGAAAATATTATTTCCAGTCTATCCAATGCTATGAGAAAGAACTACTCAGCACAGAACTCCTTCACCTCACACATTATGTATGCTAAAAGCTCTCCAAGTTTACTTACAGAACAAATGACTACTAAGTGATTTGTTCAGGTACATCCTATAATGAAATTCAACTGCACAAAAAGGATTTACTAAAACTGAGACATCTGAACTTCATTCCTTAGCTATGCCTTGACCTCAAGTTTAGTTCATTTGCTAAAGTCATTATTAAACAACAATGTTCCACACAGATTTCAACAGCAGTAGTATTTACATTAATGCAATATCCCTGGATTAAAGGCATTAGAAATACTGAATATCCTATTCCTCAGCTTCTTTGAAGATCTACAGTGTAGACTAAGGAAACACTCTCTAAGAAAAAGCAGCACTAATTTAAGGGCAGTCATTTCAATCATTTGAAATTAAATAAACTGGAAAGTCTTTAAAAATCTCTGAGACTAAAAGTTACACAATTAATGCTACTACCAGTTGCCATCAGATAATCAAAGTTCAGTCTAGATAAGATTTTAAATTATATGTATCCACAGTTGTAACAAATTGATTTTTTAATTTTTTAATTTTTTTTTTAAATCATCTTCTTAAAATGGTGAAGGGAATCTGACTCCCTCAGTCATATCAAGGCATAGGTCCCAATGGGCATACTCAGTCCAGGTACTCAGAGTATCTAGGCTCAATGTCAGACACAAAGTGTCACACAATAGATCTAAAGGGCTAACTTCAACTTAAGCCTCAGGTTTGGGGAATTTGGTCCAAGAAAACTTGAAAAACATCTGCAATGGCACACTGAAAGATAGCTGCACAACTACTGCAGGTCCTCCAGGTGGGTCTGAGAACAACTACAGGACTGAGTCCTAGTTGAAATGAACCAAACTATCACTAAATACAGAAAAGCCTGAGTTCTTGTGGAAAACATAACACATACAATCAAGTGTTTAAATGACCACATGCCAATGACTACTCACAAGGGATCCAAATTCAGGCTCATGAAGAATTCCAATATTTCTTAAATTCTGACTCTGACTATATAATCTTAACTTCCCCTGACAGAATTAGCAGAGCGTGATAAAAGGAGCTGAGACTTAGTTTCTGTAAGAAACAACCCATTTGGGAAAACAAAAGGCCTACCTAGCAAAAAGACTTACATTTGAGTGTTGCTAATAACAGGTGGGAACATCTTAGGAAATGGCATGAGAAATGCAAGCAAGAGAGTAAATATCCCCAGAACACATTTCACTTTGCTACTTCCTACCAGATGTTGTACACAGATAATCATCCTACGTCTTCTGTGATTTGACCCATTAGAATTTAGTCCTCTAAAAACCTCCTAGTGGGAATCAGTTTTAGAATTAGATTTTATATTAAAGGAAAAAAGGATCTGTGTGTTTTAAATCTGCCACCAAAAAAAGTGTAATTGATGCTGCTTGCCTCCACTCTTGTTTTACAAGAAAAAATTTGCAGTGGTTCTTTTTCCCCCTTCTTCCTATCATTTTATATGAATCATTTTATCCCATGTCTTATGTGGACAATCCTCAAACACACAAGGAGGTGGCAGCCACACAGCCAGGGAGATTGCTATCACGTCTTGCAAGTAAATAGAAACACTGTTAATATGGTGATGCATTTGACAAAATGCAGAGACAGACTATTGAATGCACTGGATGTTTTTAATACACTTAAAATAAAAGTCTATATTTAAAAATGGTTTTTCACAGGGATTTCTCTTAAAAGAAGAAAACAGGGAATCTAGACAGAAAATATATTGATACTCTTAACTCTGCTGGTGTTAAATATCTGTGTTATCCCTCATATGCCTAATATTTTGTTTGCAATGGCTTGCCAATAAACTTCCTTTTTTGAAACTTGGGCTAATGCAGGCAGGCAAGCAGTCTTTCAATGATAGAAACAACCTGTTATCAGGCTATTATATATTTCACTGAGGTCCATTTACCATTACAATTCCCTCATCCTATCACCCCTAAGAGATTAAGTGTTACTGCAGAGGAATAAATAGAATACAACATCATGGCCCCTTCTGGGAAGGACCATGCCACAGCTTTTGGCTGCCAAACAGAGCCCAGGTTTCCCCACTCCCATCTCACATCTTGAGACCTTACCCTGCTCTGAACACATCTAGAACAGCCTCTGTAGCCAGCATACCCTTGATGATCCACTGGTCTGGCAAGGAGGACACAATTTAAAAGTTCCTTTGCAGGCTGTATACTGAGTGCTTCTGAGCCACAAGGGGTCTTCTGACGTCTTCTACCCTTTCTTTCCTTTCCCCCTTCTAAACATCATCAGCTGCATAAAGACTCAGACCATCTAGAAAGACAGGGTTTGTTCTGGCTCTGATGGCAAAATGGGTTAGTATAGGTGAGAGTCAACTTGCTGAGTGATTCCTACAATTCGGTAGCTCTGAAAAAATACAGCAATGGTTGTGAAGTTGCATGTATGTATTCATTGCATTTCTCAGTGCCCATATCTTACATTTATTCACCAAAGAAACAGCTTTTCTTTTCTCATTAATGCTTTTTACAGTCTTCAGCAATCTTCTGCAGGCAGCTAGTGCATTAACACTAGCCAGGAAAACAAGACTTTGAAATACTCCCTGCTAGGAGTGCCATGGAGAGCGATGGCACCGTGTAGCCCGGTTTCCCTCAAAGCACTGCCACCCTCCCGAAGCGTTAACTGCCAGGTTTCTGCAGCAACATTCTGCAAGGCTAAAATTAGCAAGCAGCACCTTCCCTTGCACCTCATCACATGATAGGAAACAAACATAAATAGGGAAATACAATATGTTCCTAAAGGTGGAGTCGGAATACTTTCATCTCCATAACAGTTTAGTAAAGGACACTTGGACAAGCAGCTTCTCATAATGTGTCTAAAGACGAGCACCTCTAAATGTGCTCCTTCAGAACCATTTCTGGCCTGGATCAAACTACTTAATGTCTATGCTACAGACAAATTGTTTTATTAAGCACCACTGTGCTATCAGATACCTATTTATTCTTGCATTTATTCTTACCCTTCTGCACGGATAAACACCAACCTTTCAGTGAATTCATCTCACTGGAACTGCAGTACATTTCACTTTAGGAACTGTATATGGACTATTCCAAACTCCTCTGCAGGCTACATCCCTCCCTCCTGCACTACTGAGGTGCAGCTAATTGAAGGCTGCATGAAAGACTTGAAAGATAAAGGACCAGGTCATATTTCTACTTTTTTTTTTTTTTTTTTTCCCTAAACAGTGTCCTACAGGTTTTAACAGCCATGCAAAGCAGCCATGGCTCTCTTTTCTCAAAACCTTGTCCAGAAGACTCACAAAAAATTAGGTGTATTGAAGTCAATTTGCAGACTCAAATGCAACAAAGGGCAAACAAATCTGCTGAAGTTGCATCAAAGTCTGCACACAAAAAGAAAGTGTGGACAAATTATTTAGGACCTTTAATTCTCCTTTGTAAGGGAAGCATAAATAGTCCTTTGCACAGATACAAAACCCCAGACATATATCACAGTGTTACATAACATGACACGGCATACAACAGGAGGGCACAGAGCTAATGTGATTCAACTCACACAGAGCTCTGACAACCTGCTTCTAAAGCTTATCATCACCTCACTGCCTCAGTTCTAGCACAGCTCTATCAACTACCTCATGTACTCCTCTTCTCTTGCAGCCTGTGGCTGAGGAAAAGTGACTTCTCCCCAAAGCAAGGTTCTGGCTTGGCCACAAATCCCGGAGGCAGCACCCAGGATGTACTGGAGCCACAGCCATGTCAGCAGTTCTGAGGCATGGAGAGATTGAGATTTTTGGGGCTTTTTTGTTGTTTGTTTTAAATCCCCCCAAGGATCTGGCTGCTACTATTTTAGTATCTCTAATTACAAACATGGTTATTTTAGTCCTAAAATGTTCTGAGCTTTTATAAAATTAGCTGCAGCATTTTAGTTGAAGATGCCCTGGCAGAGGGCAGTTCCACAGGCTAGCAGCCTACTTGCTAAAATAGTATTTATCAGTTACTCACTTGATCACAATAATATTTCTGTCAGTTTACACTTGAGTTGAAATTGAAAGATATCTTTAAAAAAACAGACCTCTTGATTAGCAGTTCTCACCCAACATCCCAAGTTTGTGAACTGTCCTTGATGTTTAATAGAATCATTTATGTCAATAAAAAGAATCAAAAACAAACAAACAAAAAATCTCCTCCCCTGACACAATTGCTAAGGAGCAAAAAAGGCCATCACCACTGATTCCTCTCAACCCATTTATCAAACTAGTGGCAAGATAAAATAAGGCCCAGCTTCATTACAAACAGAGCAATAAAGAAAAAGGAGATTGAATATAAAGGAAAAAATGCTCACAGACAATAGACAAGTTTAGGAATATTTTTTTTACAATATATATTTTCTGTCAATAGTCCAGGCCCCAGGTTTTTTCATTGCACTTAAGAATTACCAACAAAAGTATAAACAAAATATTTTTTTCTGTTTCTTTCTGGTTTTTTTTATCTGTTTGTTGTTATGTTTCATGATTTTGAATTTCAATTGGTTCTTGAAATATTTCATTATTGATCAGAGCTTTTTAAAATATACATACAATGTTCATTAATGAAATCAGGACAGGACAAATCACTTTCATCTTCATAAGCAGTAGCTGGTCTTACTCAAACAAACACCCAAATTAGCTTACTTTTGCTGTCTGTGCTCCCAGACTATCATTCCTATTTACAGATTTTTAAAATGAGCTCAGCTGTTTTGAAAAACAAATGAAAAACAAAGTCCTACCAAAAAGAAAAAAACACCACCTGGAAAGAATTCTCAACACTTTGTTCAACATAAGCCTGCAATTTTTGTATTCTGCAACCATGGGCTTCAAAATGCCTTAGCTGCATTTCTTATCTACAGGATGGCATCAGATCAGCTCCCTTTGCCATTACACCCAGGCCAAGAGACAGACACCTCTCCCACAAGGTTATGGTCCAAGGCTTTAGTGTCATCGCCAAGGAGAGGCAGCACTAATACACAAGGAGCACCACACTCCCCCAGGGAAGACAAGTTTCTTAAGCAGGGGGGAGATGCTGGGCAGAAGAGCACAGGAGTCCCACCAAGAAAGGGATGCAAACCCTCAGGATCTCAGGGCAGCATCACTCAGCAGAAGGCCACTGCCTTGCTGCAGTGCTTGACCCCTTCTTCACATTCATCACTTTGCAATGGAGTAGAAGCTCTCAGAAATGAGTGTGGACAGTGCTGTTGGCACTTTGTATCAATTAATAAATTTTAAAATAAATAATACCAATTGTGTGACAAGGCTGTGAAGTGATTACCAAGATGCCTCATAAATCAGTATCAACTTGCCATATTTTGAATTTAAAGCAATCAAGGCTATGAAAGGAGAGCCTATTTTTAGGAAAGGTAAAATTGGCAGGATAAAAGGTCTCTTGACATCCACTGCCAATATTAACACTTGCACACTAAGTGAGGTAGTAGCATAGTTATCCTTTCTGAAGATCTGGAGTATTGGTTATATTAGCAGGTTAATTTTCTCAATTTTCTAAGCTCCCTTGGAGTGATCCACTGATGGCCAGCCTCCCTCTGACAGTTTATCCACATAACTGACACTATTGCTGTTATCATTAGAATAGCTTTTATTCAAGCTGCCATTGTTTAACAGCCATGGTCTGTATATACGGAAAGGAAACCCATTAAAACCCATTTCAAAGATCTCTGTTAGCCCAGGAAATATTTAACAGCAGCAGTAACTATGCAACAAGAAGGTTATGCCAGTTAGTGTTTGTGACAATTGCACTTAGCCATTCTATCCAATGGCAAGAACATCTTTGCATTTATCAAGAGAACAGATTTAGTAAGAAACTACACACAGCAAGAAATAAATGAGAGATGCAGGGAAAACTCGTATTATTGTGGCATCTGGTAGAGCTATTTTAGAATGGTGTCCCCCTGTGCTGCTCTGCTGACAGGCTTCTGAGTATTGACTAAAATTAAAATCTGTTTCTCAGGCACTTGTAAATAGGCCACAAAACTTAATATGTCTCAGGTTTTGTTTTGGTTTTTATGTAGCCCCATAATGTTCTACATCAATTTAGAAAGTGTTTCAGCTTATGCTTTGCAGTGGTCTTTGTGCCCTGGACCTGCTGTGAGAAAGGCTCTGAACTTCTCTCCTCCTCTGCCAAAGAAGATATTCCTTATGGCACACCCTTGTCCCTCTTGCACATAGGGCCAGTTGCAGCAAGAGTTTGCCCTAAGGAGTATTCATTTCTCAAACAGGATTCCAGCATTAAATCCAAATTTTTTGTGAGGACAAAGCAGGCTCTTTGTTCCCAACAGGTTTGGGTATCCAATTTCTTTAAGCATGTATAAAAATTCTGCTTCATCTTCTACTTTGCCTATGCACAGGAATCCTTTACACAGGGAAGGCCAAACATGTATGCCTTTTCACAACTCACCAACGTTTAATTGTGTTTTGGCTCCCATTAGGATGTGGCAGTCTGACCAGACAGCCAGAAAAACATAAATGCAGAAATGGCTTTGAGCAAGACTGCAAGCCCTCTGCTCCCCTTGGCATATCTGAGCTACTCACACAGGCACTGAAAGAATTGGGGCAGTATGAAAATATGCTCAACTGTGAGAACAAAGGTTGTGTAAAGCCAGCCACAACTAACTTCTAGAAAAATGCATATACCATCTCTCTTACCATGATATTTAATTTATTTATTATTTTAGTGGGAGTAACGTGCAAGGTCTGTGTTACCTCCAGAGACAAAGAGAGAAAAAAAGAAGTACTGGGAGCCTAAGAGAGAGAACCAAAGTGGTGTGTCTGAAATTTAAACTAATATGCTAATCTAAAGCCTCTTTACTACGTGACTGGGTTTGGAACACAGAAAGCAGAATATGACATGATTTGAATAAGTTGCACTTGGCAATACGAAGGAGAACTGCTGAATCACTGACTTCTATTTCTGGAAAGATGAAGTTTATACTGATTCTGGCTATACCAACACATTAACTCTTCATGTCATCAGTCTCCAGACAGTACTATCAAAAGTGATTTTCTCCTTCCTCAACAGGATGAGGAAACTATATACTCTTGTAGCTATACAAGCTACTTACTTACCAGTTACTTTTGGTGGAAAAAGCTGTATCTGTACCATCAAAATGGCCATCAGCTTAGGTAGAGAAAATGCTTTGCATGCTGAAGAAAGGAAGTGCCAAACTGGAGAACAGAGCATCTGTTATAGAGAACGCTATAATTGTCTCATACATCTGAACACCACTGGGCATTGAAGTTACTCGAGCTATTTTGCCAGATACTCTGCGTTCAGGGCTCTTACTTGACACCAGCTGGAAATAATCAAGAGCTTGAGAGGCCTGTCAATGTAGACTTTACACACTTCGAAGGGCACTACTCTTGATGTCGTATGCCGAGCCTTCTTGCTCTGATGGGATGAAAATCTGAACTATTTTGCTGCCACTGTCTCATATTACAAAACACTATGACATTGCTAACTGTAGCACTCGCAGGCGAACAACTACTTCTGTACCATCCATCGTGATGTGCTTCACTGCTTAGGCATTTTAATGGAGTCCTTGGCAGAAAGAAAGCAGAAAGCAGCAAAATTGCCACTCTGCTACCTTACCTCCACCCAGCAGAAAAAGCAAGTGGTTTCCCTCAACAGATGTACCGTAAGTGCTGCTGCAGGAGCTTTTCCCTGGGGGGGTGCCAAGCCGAGAAGACTGGAGTCTGCTCCCAAACCTATGGGCAGGAGCTGTGCTTCTCTGTCTCTGCAGAGGCAACTCCCAGGCCCTACATTCAAATCCTCTCAATGAAAGCCTTTCACGGGTGCATTCTTTGGTATTTTGTTAGCTTATCATGCACTTCTGGTCCACTCACAGAGAACCTATCAACTGCAGCTAAGCCCCAGCAAGACTTTTTTAAATATCCATCTCATGCTCAGCAGATACACAGGACACAGGAAAATATGGAAAAAGGTTATAAAGCTGTTCTTCTTTCAGGACAGAAAATAGCTACTGTTCTATTTTTTCAAAAGTAATACGCATAACTGTTCACTTATGGCAAAGCAGCTGAAAAAAAAAGTAAAACACATCTTCCCCTGTTAATTCTCAGCCTATGCCTGTGCTTTTCTGAAAAGGGGATCAAGGTAGAAAAGGAATGATAAAAACACAGAACAGCAGCAAGAAGAAGAGCGTACAACAATTTCCTTTGATTCTGGGAACACTAGAGGCTAAAAGAAACTCAGCTGCCTGGGTATCTCAAGGACAGATTCCCACGTGAGACTCCAGCCCGGCTGTGTCACAGACACTGACAGATGGGTTTCCCCAGCCTTGAACAACCTAATGGAGCTTTTAGCCAATTTGCATAGTGGCTGTCCCTGGGTGAAATGGGTACGTGTCAAGGACATTAAGCAGGCCAAGACAAAAGTGTAATAGCCTTGTATACAATATCACTTCTTACTGCTTGCTATTTTTAACCCCCAGGGGGAGGAAAAAAGAAAAGAAGAGAAAAAGAAGCCTCGCTGAAAGCCAGTTCTGGGCAGCAAGTTCCTGCTTTGGGGAATGGGCTGAAGCAACAAGACTCTTTTCTTGCAAAATGGAAGAACAAAAGCCCTGTACAGACAATTACTAACTAGTTTATTTTCTTTTTCTTTTTAAAGCAGGACATTGTTGGAGTCTCCAAAGCCTGTCTATATTAGTGATCTATTTTGATCTCACACCTCAAAGAGAAGCATGCAAAGCCGATTCCCACACCTGAAACAAAGTCCAAAATATCACCTCTAGAGCCCCATGCAGGTACAAGAGCCCAGCTGCTGCAGCTCTGTACAAGAGCTAAACCTAAGGCTAAGGTTTCTCAGACCCAAGTCCAGATTTTCTTTTCTATCTCCTAGCACCTCACACATGGCTGCTTCTTAACAAATTAGGAAGAAGAATGAAAAAATTCAAATTGGACTCACAACGAAAATTTATAGCTTGATGTGAAATATAAGGTCAAGCCCCGAGGGTGGCTGAATTACCTGCTGAGTTGCTGCAAGCCTCACACACTCCAGGGAAAAGCACATGCACTTCGTATTTGCTCGGCAATCACCAAAACCTCCTGTCTAGATTCTGCTCTCAGCCACATTAGAATAACTCAGCTACCAGACAATAAGCTGTGATTGAAAAGTGGGGCTGAACTGCAACTTGTGCAAAAAAGAGCCCCTGCATAGAATCACTGAATTTTGTTGCCTTGCTTTCTCCTTCAGATTTCTTCCTTTCAGTTTGATATAATGCACAACAGAGGGTCTGCCGGTGCTTAAACTAATTCTTTACCATTTAGTAGAGATCAGATTAAAAATTAAGCATGCAAACAGAGGCTTCCCTGAGGAAAGACTCAGCTCTGGCAACTAAACTCTGCTCATAGCATAAAACATACCACAGAAAGTGTCAAACAGTATTTTTGACAGAAACAAAACCCACACCAAAAAGGCTTAGTTAGGATTTAACCCAGTTGAGCCATAATATTTCAACACCGAGTGAATACACCCATATGTGATGCTACGAAAAACGAGAGATCTTCAGCAAAGAAGCATGTGCAGATTTAAGATGTGTTTATGATCCTCCTGCTCATGGTGAGTGATTATCTATCCTGACAACACAGGAGGGACCAAGAAGATAAGTCCTGGTTTTGAGTGTAGGTACCTCAGTGCTATTTTTGATTTTGTCATTAGCTGGCTGCGTAATTTTGACTAAGCTGTCACTAGGGACTCCCATTTCTTCTAAGCAAAATGAGAACACCAACTTTATTTTAGGCACTTCTGAGGTCTTTGGATAGAAAAGCTCTATAAATGAACATTATTACTGTCAGCAATACTGTTCTACCACTTCCATGGTTATAGAAAATCAAAACCAGCAGTAGTGCACAAAAGAGCTATCTAACAGCTATCTGCAAATCTAGGTTATGACATAGGTCACCACTTTACGTGTTAAAAAGCTGCAGGATTTCCAGATGAGCATCTTCAGTCATCATAATAGCTCAAGCCCAGTTCTCAGGTCCATTTAATTAGAGGGGCTGGAGAGGGATAAAGCCCAGAGGGTGTTTCTGCTTGAGTAATGTGTATACATTACCCTGTTTGTTTAGCATTACAAAAAAATGCTATGAGCTTTTGTGTAAATTATTTCAGCCTTTGGCACTATTCAATTATATATGGTAATTTTAGATGGAGTAGATTGTACTTGAAATAATGGGATTGCATGTGAGCAAAGCCTTCTGTGGTGAAATTCTCTTGATACTCTCTCAAATCTTCTCTCTTGCAGACATCAACCCTTTCACACTGCTGGACTTTTATTGTGAAGAGAGGATTCACTCTTGGTGTGACAAATAAGCATTTCAATTTAAGCTCCTCATTCAGTTCAATTACATAGGAGCATGCATGTATCTACCCAGTAGCTAATGATAGGGAGTTGTAAATACTCTCACATTACTTGATTTTAAGACTTTCAGTGTTATTAGAAATATGTTATCTACTGAAGCTGTAAATAATTTGATTTCTCCAAATTAGGTGAAACTGTTGTGGTCATTTAAAATAAGTAAGTTCAATTTTTATAACATGTTAACCAACACAATACAGCATTTCATCCCTTTGTCAATTCATCTTTTACAGAAATAGACTGGATGACCAGCAGATAAAAGGCCAGTATAACAGAACCAGAAGTAAGGCTAAGGCTTAGTCAAAGTAAGGCTAAGCCTAATAGTAGAGATAAACGTCTTTTTGCATCTGAGCTGGTTGCTCTGCAGTATCAAGCACAGACCCAGAAGCTCATTCACAGTGACCTGAATTAATTTAAGGTTGCATTATGCCAGGTAGACAGTTTCTTACACAATTTGAAAAAAACAGAGTATAAAAAAACCAAATATATAACAGCAAAAATATGCAGCCCCACGATACCCAGTGTCTAAAAATCTAGAGCCTATGTAGCCTTCCTATCTTCCTAATGGACACATCAGAATAACACTCAAAAATATCAGTATCATAAGGGACCTTTAAACAAAGGGAGATTTTTTGTTTCTTCTACACCTGTCCTGGAACTAGGAGAACTTCATATTAAAAAAAAAGTTATTTGGGGCTTGACTTTGGTGGCCTATTCCTGGTTTCAGGTTGGGGGGGGAGGGGGCTGGGTAGTTTGGTTTTCAGGGCTTTTGTTCATTTTTAACTCAATTGCATTTAATTGATAACACAGATATCCATCAAATAATTCTGGAATAGCAGAGACTGTAAAAGTGAAAAAAAAATAATCATTATTATTAACAGTACTTCCTTCACTAAAGAGGGCTTAAGAATTTTATACACACAGCAGCGGTCTGAAATGCTGACCTCCTCTAGATCTTGAGTTCACACCTCAACCCAGCAAGGCAGAGTCAAGATTTACAGCTTAGTGACAAGTCTGCCAATTCATCACCACTAAACCATCTTGAGCCCTCTCTGGAAGTGGCACAGGTCACAAGAGGAAACCACCAGCTGCTGAAGAAATCCCTTCTCAAATCAATTAATTCCACAAGTAGGCAGCCTGGCACTAGCTCTCCCACACACTTTCCCCCACTCTCCACCAAAATCTATGCTGCAGTGGGGCCATACTCATCCCAATTTTCCACTTGCCTTCTAAAACCACAAGCATAACTTTTAAAGTCTTACCAAACTTTAGGATGAGTTAATAGAAAGAGTCAAGAAGAGAATAAAACATAACCACACAAAGCTCCAGTGCTTCTGATGGTTGAGTTTGCTCTAAAGACAAGAGTAGGTATCCTATTATCTTTCTTAGCCTGTAGAGGCATAGTAGTTGGGCATCTGAAGTTGAAGAGTAAATGAAAGAGAGAATTGACTTCTATCAATCTTTAAAGGAAACTACAAAATAATTTAACAACTTATAGAAACACCCAAAGAGAGGATTTTTGTGGAACTGGTGTTCTGGCTAAGAAAATTGAGTCAATTTAAGTTAGTTTGAGCAGAAAATGCATATCCATATCTATACACCTTCAGTATGCCTACCTACATAGGTATTTTATCAAATATACTCACATTTCAGTTTAAGAGTGACTTACTTTAAATCTTTGTCCTAATTAATTTAAACTAAACAGTTATAAAGCAAACAGAATGTGGACTTAGGCTTGTGTATACAGTCTTTTGAATAAGTTTAACTCTATCCGTTTGAAATTACACCCTAAGTTGGACTAGTGTCATTCTGCATAAGGTTAGCCCTTGCAACATCAGACACCTAAACCCCATCAAAATGCTGTGACATTCTTTAGGAAATCCTAGCCTAAACTGTGGAAGCAATCATAGCAAAACCCTTCAGAGAGGAGGTGGGCAGCTCACATCTCCACCAGACCTATTGCCGTTCTCTTACCACTCCTTGTATAACAGTACTTAAACCACACACTTAGTATTTTGCCGAAGAACAGTAGTTACTCAGGTGTTTATGGACAAGTTGTTCTCAATTCTTTGCTGGGACTTCAGAAATTACTGTTTTGGTTACTTCTGCATCAGGTACAATATCTCTGCTCCTCAAAATCTGCCATCTAAGAGCACTAAGGCTTCAGTGAGGATTGGTGGGTTGGGTACCAACCTGCTAGGTCATATTCCCCATCATCCAGTGCCCTCTAAAAAATGCAGTGGGGAGGGCTGGAGTTCTGCCTGGCTCATCTCCCCCCAGAAAACTGGCCCCAAGATCTACTGAACAGCCTGACCAAAGAGACACTCTCAGATTGCCTCTCCATCACTGCAGTTACTCTAAGGCAGCTAAAAAAAAAACCAAAACAAAACAAACAAAAAAAAAGTGTCAGAAGGCCGTTAGCATGCAATTTTGCATACCTCATGGCCACTGCTTCAGGAACAGTTTTCAGATGAGTAATTTGGCAAGATTCGCTGTTTGCAAACTGCATACTTGGTCTAAAGAGCACTTACAGAGATGTCTACAGCACCAATGTTCAGACCACAGATCTCTGTTTACCCTGCTTTTCAGACCACCCAATCCGCCTGCTTTCTCACAGTGTTGATTATTACTTACTCTTATAGAACTTTGACTAATGGCTCTTCTGATACAAGGACTTTTTTGGGTTTGGTTTTTTGGGTGGTGGTTTGGGAGGGTTTGGGTTTGTGGAGTTTTTTTGTTTTCTTTTTCTTTTTTAAAAATAAAGGGAGGAAAAATAATAATGTTAAAAGACATAAAGCCTAAACTAGAAAAGTTCATGTCCTATCATTCACCATCAAGGAAAGCTGTGAGGAGCAGTGGGATACAAAAAGACAAGTTCTCTAACTGGCAGGTCTCCACCAGCCTTTACAATTAACAAGCTAGCTCATTGTCTGGGCTGTTATCTAAATTACAGTCTAGGCATTTTCTGCTAACATATTTTCTGACTTTTTAAACACTATACTGTACAGTACCTAGTACAAAGGCGTCTTTCTCTAATTCTATTTAAATCTCTATTTTCCTGTTTTAAAAATTAACTACTGTAACCATAGCCCTAAGCAAAGAAAAGGAGAAGGGGAAAAAGGAAGAGAATGTACTTTTAGCAAGGAGGGAAGGGAGTTCAGGTGTTGGAACTTTCTTTGAGGCAGAGGCAATAAAAATTATCCACTTTTTAGAAGACTTAAAATCCATTTTTGTACCCATCACATTTGTTTTATCAGCATTCATCAAAGTAACAGGCAACTGAAAACCAGAAAGAACAAGATCACTCCTTTCTTATGACCTGTCTGAACCATTGAGTATATCTTCGTTTTCTTGTCTTCTTTTTTCTGTTGTTGTTGCTTTTATACCTAACTCCAAAAGAAAGAAAATTACTATGAAACTTTTTTAAAAGGGGATCATATAGTGGGGGATACAAAATAATACATGTTAAGTTTCATCACAAAAATATGTTCCATTATATTTATTCTAGTTATAGCGCATAAAAGATAAAATGCACAAAACTTGGGAAACATGTACTAAGCGTTTTACTTAAACTCATAACCAGGCATCTTTGGATCTGTCCTCTCAAAAACAAGCACTTTCTCTGCTTTTACTTAACTTTTGTTTCTTGAGATTCCCTTCTAAAGTCATCTTTTGTATATGTAAATCTTTCACATACAGGCAGGTATGCTTTTATGCATTACAACCATTGTTTTTTATTCAGATACTGGAACTGCCTTTAAAACAGATTAACCACAATTACACATATCCCATACTCTTCTTTTGGCCAACAAGAAAGAGGATTAGGGAAAAATGGAACCTGCTTAATTAGTTGGTTGTTTATTTTGAATTTGTGGAGCCTGTTAAATAATATTTCACTCCAAGTTAAGAAAACATTGTTTTCTTCCATTTCAGAAAACAGGAAAGCATCAAGGCTTTTTTCATCATGTATGTTATCCTCAGCAATATTACTTCTATGACTGAAGGCAATGTAAAAAATAAAAAAGTGCTTGCCATAACTTTTAATGGTGAAGTTATAGGATAGCCCATCAATAAATCTATTTAAAAAATCAGCAATAATTACAAACCATTGAACCACTATAAACAAGATTTCCATATCTTTGATGTTTGCTTTTCAGCACAGAGTTTTACTAGTGCCACCTGTCAAATCTGGCTGACATTATTTAAACAGGACAGTAACAAAAGTAAATCATCTTTTTTTGACCAAGAAAGATTACAGATACAAGAAACTTCTCAAAATTTACTTCACCCTTTCACTGAATGGTGGTTCTGACACACTATATCATTACACCATGAGAAAACACTGAATGCTGAAAACCTCCTTTAGAAGATATCTACCAGCAAGTCAGTGTTTACCAAGGAAGTAGTTTTCAATTAAAATACGTACTACTTGAAATTCTAGATATTAATTCAGATGATTCAGTACACCAGTAAAGAACACGGATCTGGTTTCACTGAATTCTTTACATTTCTCATGGGATGGCATGCTGTAACAATGGTCTTCCTGCTACAGGAGCAGTCACAATTTAACATGGGCGTGGGTTGGGCCACTTTCCTCATGCAGACTTCATTGAGACATTGGTAACGTAAGGAAGTTAAGACAAACCCTCTCACTACTGAATGTGTTCTGGTAGTTCCTTATTATTTTTGAAAATTCTTTCGCCCTCACTTTTCCCAAGCAGCATTTATTGCTAAGACACGTTACCATCCCCTTGGTTACGTTCCCCACAGCCAGACAGCATAGGTGGCTCACAGAAAACCCTGAGCATCAGCAGCAGGCTGACAGCGGAGAGGTTTAAATTGCAGCAACTTCTAGTCTGCTCCATCTGGCACCTGGAACAAAACCAGTCCTCTGATGGAAAGCTGTCATTGGTGTCAAGCTAAATCTGACCCATCCTTTCAGCTCAATACCAGTGAAAGCATAGAGCTGCTTTGGGATCGATAACTTAAAAAGCTGTTTGCTCTGATTTGTAATCCAAACAAGTATGTGGGAGACAAAGAACTGGAGGACTGAGCCCAAAGTCATTACTTCTGACTTTATACTTCCAGAAATATGCCTTAGCCATGCATTTTACTGATTAGCCTTAAAAATATCCACATTTTGAAGGTTAAACACATATAAATTGTAAACAGGGCACCGCATAGACTTAACACAGAGTTTTGAACATGAGGCATTAATATTTATTCAAAGAGTAAGGCTTTCATGTGAAAAAAATAATACCTTTTCTTAGCTGTAACATGTTTAAAGGTTCTTCTTCTCTGAGCAAAGTATCAAAATGCAGACAGATAAAAATCCAGCACATACCATGTCCATATTCACATATAAAAAGATATTTTCAATCTTTCAATTCAAAGACCAGTAATAAAAAAAATCCCTCTCATATACTTAAGATGCTAAATAATCATTTCATCCATATCTCAGTACTGACTTACAAAGACATTACTTGCTTTTGCTCTGTAGTTCTTATATACAGACAAACTGAGGAGAACTCATTGTTATGGAAGTCAGTGGGACTGTCAGCTTCCTTACCAAAAAAAAAAAAAAAAAGCCAGTTAGATGCAGCTGGCTCACAACTCTGGAAAAATATTAAAGGCGACAGAAAGAGCATGATGTTTTGGCTCTTCTGCAGCCATTATGATATTGAGCAATATGCTGCAAAGAGCTATTGCAGTAAAGTGCTGTGAGACCACCTCCTTGCTGAATAAAGGTCACACAAGGACTCCACTGAATACCCTGAGCGGTATTGCTATGTCTGCATCTTCCAAGTTATAATTTTTATGCATCTTTGCACCATGAATTTTGGGCTTTTCGCACACAGACAGAAATTCTGTGTTGGTGAATAAGATCTTCCAATTCCAAACATCACCAAAAACCTAATTTTTTAGGTTTAATTTTTGCCATTGAAACCACATTAGCTGTTTGGCTCATAATAGCTTGAAGAGCTTTTCATGATCCCTCCTACAGAGTGGAGAGACAGAGGTACCATTCCTGCCCTGAAATGAGAGGATACTGCTCTTCTCCAGAGAGCCTTCCGGTTTTCAGAAACATCTCTATCCATCCATCCCCACCACAGCAGTTGGTGTTGGTGGCCAGATGTACAGAAAGAGCCCTGCAAGGACAGATGTACTGAAAGAGCCCTGCCCATCTGACAGGTCCTGACAGCCACCCAGCACCTGCCTGGCCCATGTGCTGCTGCCCAGTACCCAACACCCATCACTGGGACCCAAGGAGGTATCCCTCTACTCTGTTTTATTTCCATGATGTTATCTTATGGTGCTTTATATATGAATATAATGTATACATTATATAGTTCATGTAAATTTGTGCCTCCATAATGTATACAGTATATATTCACACACATAGTAGAGAACATACATCAGCAAAAGGCCTCTTTTACTGCAGGGATTGCATTGGTCACAGTAATAGCTGACACAGTAAAACAATTTTACAATTTGCACTCTCTCCCATATTTTATATTTTCAGAAGGGGAAAGGAAAGAAAACACTGCAATTTCTCCCTCTAGTTACTCAGACCACAGAACCAATATAATTCTGCTGTCTTCATTCCATTATTTTTCCCCAGAAACCGTAATACTCCAAAAAGATTAAATTAAATAATACTTTAAAAAAAAAATGAAACAGTTCTTTAATTTCATTTCAATACCATCTTGCTCTTCCAACAGCCTCTCAGATGTGCAGGAAATGGCTTAATGATATGCCTTTATTAAAGGGAAATGCTGAGGTATCTCTGTAGGTTGCTCCCATCCCCCAAAAGTTTGCACAGCAACAACTCTGAGAATACGTATCTGCCAGTAAAAAAGGTCTTCGCCAGAGCCTCCTTTTATCACAGAAGTTGCAACAAAAACAGCACTTAAAGGGCATAATCATCTCTACTCACAGTACCTCCTGAACTGTAAACACAGTTTAAAAACTGCACACCATGCAGCTCAGGCGTGTTATCTAATCCTTTAGAAACTCTATCCTACTACAAACACGGGGGGCAGCAATGCCAGCCACACCATGTGCTTCCACTTGCTGACCCACTCCCTTTCCACAGGCGCACACACACACACACTGCCCCCGCTGCCCAGCACAGAATTGCTAACACAGCTCTTATGGCCAAAACACTCGGGGCCTCACCTGGGAAGCAAATCCTGCCATGCCTGTCGCCCTCCCAACTCCCCCAGATGGAACAGCAAGGGCAACTATGCATTATATATGCTTTTGTCTACAGTTATATTCCCTCACCCTTGCCTGCACTCCTCCAGCACTACCGCTGAAAAGCAGAATGAAAGGAGTTTTTTTCGTGCAGTATCTGGGGCTGCTGAGCTTACTCTGCCTGGTGGTGTGCTTGAAACATTACTTACCTGAGCAAGTGTTGCAACACTCTCACCACACTTACATTGTTAGCAAAGCAAACAGCTCGGGTGACTTTGCAATTGCCTTGCAGAGCAGCACTGCAACAGTACAGGCTTTGACAGCCAGATCTGTCATAACAAGGAAGACACAGCCTTTTTTTGCTTTTTAATTTATTTTTTTTTAATTTTAATGAACTCTAAACAAGGGAATTCGATCTAACCAGAATTTTTTAATTTCTTGTTAATAGTGCTGAAGACTGCTGAAGACCCATGTGAACACAAGCCTCACTCAAAGTGGCCTTTGGAGCAGCAAGAAATGCTTGATACCTGTTTCAGAGCTTAATGTGGCTGGGACAGGTGCTGCCCTTCACACATCATCCTTCCAGGGACCATTAAGGAGCCAGTCTCATTAATAGTGCCGATGCTATCGCTGCTGTAACTTGCAATGGAATACAGCTTCCCCGCAATAAAAACAAACAGCAACTGTAGGTGAATAATTCTGGGCAAGACAAGGTAACAGCTGATGGGTGTGGGCCTTGCCCCATGTCCCAAATTGTGCCAGATCAAACCATGACTTAACAAACTCTCACTTTTGTAAATCCTAGTGCTGTGAAAAGCTGATGGTTTTTCTGAAGGGTGGGCAGAGCTGTTTCTTTTCTTCCCCCATACTTTCAGTACAACCTAGATGCAGTAGTTTCACTAAGGACCATATGACATTTTGTAAAAGCTACTACCTATTTCTGCCTCTGTTAGTCTCTGTCCCAACACTCTACATTGCATTTGAAGTGCTGAACCAGAGAGCATTTGAGTCCTAACTTGCATTGATTTTTAAAATCTGTCCACAGAGAAAGAGGAATCTTCCTTCACAGATCAATTTACATGACCACCATGGCATTAAGGTCACAGACACAGGAACAATCTTCTGCCACACAGTTACCCTGTAAGACCTGAAGGAGTTCTCCCAGTGAAATCAGCTTTGCCACTGGAAACACACAGGACCTTGCTTTGGATGATGTGGGACTCAAAAAACTACATTTCAAAATCACACATAGAACAGATGAATATTCAAATGTTTATCATTTACCTCTTCTATTTCTTAGACAACACTTGTTTAAAATAAAATTAAAAGTATCTTCATTAAGGGTCAGCCATACTGTAGATGATAATTTAGGTCAAACAGTACAATCAATTTCATCCAGCTGCTCTCTAGCATCACAGATCATGTACCTGCCAAGCACAACTTCAATACCAAATCATTCTTCACACAACTACTTCAATAATCCCTATAAAGCTTGCAAGATCTCAGAGACAAAAATGAACATCTATATAGGTATGAAAACTAGAGCAGAAGACAATGTATCCCTGTGGCCAAAAATTGAACATTCTAAGAGAATTCTTATATTGTGCCTGGATTAATTACTTGCTCCAGTACAGGACAATGCTTACAGGGATTAGCACACATTGTCTAGCAAAGGGCTATGAACACTTTTTCTCGCTTCAAGTCAAATATGATTTCCAAACACCAGTGAAAGCCACACACTAAGCTAGGCCTTAGCAGCACCCACACAAGGATGTAAGTCATGTTGCATTAGACCCTACGAAGTGAAATTACAGCCCACATCCAACACACAGATTGTGTCCTAGCAGGCCAGATGTTGCATGCATGATTAACTGCCAGCCTTCTAGGGGAATGCGACAAGCATACTTGTACATGTCCTCTACTCAGGCTGTCCCTGAAAATCTTTTCCTTTTTTTCCAACCTTGTGAAACAGTTAAGCTGCATTTCAAACATATTTTAGGTGCTGTTTGATTCCCACTGTCATCACTGGTGGGCAGACTGATCCACAGGAAGGAAAGGCAGTCCCAGCTCACAGGGAGCAGCAGCTGCCCTGCAAGTACCCCCTCTGGAGCATTGTTGGGAACTATGCACTGCTGTGCACCCAACATGCACTCTTAGAATCAGTAAAAACTACATCATGACCTTAGGCAAAGATTAATCGCAACAACACAGAAAAGAGACCTGCCCAACCTAGAGAAAGACATCACAATTGATTCTCATGTAAGAGATGGGGATGGAAAGTCAAGGGAACAAAAAGGGGAAGATCTTCCACCAAAAAAACTGTGTTGGGCATCTGGGCTATGAAACACATTGGGCAAGGAAGAATGAGTGAAATTTCACTGGCCTTCACTCTTGAGGCACTGAAAATTAAGAATGCAAAAAATGCTACTCTGACATTTCAAATTTTTTGAATTTTTTTAAATTTGCTTTTTTTCTTTCTGTGTAGAAAAAAAAGAAGTTTAGACAGCACACATTTAAAAATGAAGCACAGAGTTCTTAAGAGGCTTCAATGACATAGGATATTAGCAAAGACCCTATAAATCACACCTGGCTGCAAACTAACAAAGACCTTAGAGAAAGCTAATTCACATTTTGTAAGACGGTCTGGAGACATTCTATCTGTATTTATCTTATTAGCATCAAGCAGCTGACACTACCGTGAACCCTGCAATGCAAAGGTATCGTGAATCTGTACCATTCATAAGTGTGTCTATTGTACAGCTGAGGACTTAGCAGAGCATCAGGAGGAGGAGGAGGTTTTTCTGCTTCCTAATTAGCTATCAAGTGACACGGTTCTCCTTGCTGTCTGCAACAGCATTTTGGGAAATGGTTCCTCAGTACATTAGGTCACACAACCCATGTGAAGCTAAATGCACAGTTACTACCATGGGATGTGAAGGTGCTTTAATTTTCACCCAGACTATTTATTCTGCACTTGTTTGCCAGCTACCTGAATTTCCTCCACATCTCACTCCTTGTTGGTCTGTTCCCCGCTTTACCCCCAGTACAAATAACACTGACTTTTTTTTTTTTTAACTCTTAATCTACATTGGACAAAGCATTTGTTCACCCGTTTGTCCCATAGTTCTCCACTGTCAGTTTGCAGATGTTCCACTGAATTCATTAAAATTTTAAAGCTTGCCGCCAACACAAGAAAAATTTTATCAGCACATACTTCAAATGTTAGGCATGACATCTAAGAAGCTACTAGATTCACATCAAATTTTGTTCCCTTGAGGGGAAAAAAAATAAAAAAATAAAAAAAACCTGTTTTTCTACTTCCCTCCAGATATCAGGGTAATATCCCTATCTTTTCTGGTTACTTTACTTAGTTCTCAGCTACTGTTTGAAATTGATGCTTCAACTTCTTTAAAAAGAATTAAACTCATTCTGCTCACATTTGTGCCAATTTCTTGGATTAAATTTATCAAAACTTAGATGCACCAGTAGGTCACTGAAAAATAAGCCTCTGTCTAGGAGCTTTCTGCACTACACAGTAAAGGAATGCTTCCAACAAGACTGCAACTCAAACTCACCACTAGCTGAGCAGCATCACAAACCCTTTCAGCTCCTCCCTTGCATTTTGTGATCATTTCTACTTCTCGATGAATTTTGATTATAGCTCAGCCAATGTTAGACAAAAAGTAATTAACCATAAGTGTATTCATTACAGACACACACCCATAAACTGCAATATGAACATCAACTGTGCTTCCCTAAGTGACAAGGAGTCCCTCAAGGCTCAATTACTTGCCACTTTTTGCTCCATTTCAGATGTTAGCAGCCCTACTCTTCTAAATGGGTAATAACTACGGATAACCATTTACAAGCTGCAATTAAGAGTTTTAAACCGATGCCAATGACTTCTCCCAAAACTGGGATCAAGCTTTACTTATTTTTTCCAATTTCCTAGATAATTATCTCAGTGTTATCTGTTTCCCACATACTTTACTCAATCACTATTTTTCACAACATACACCTAGATGTTTACTGAAAACCCCTGGTCTGTAACAGGGAAGCTGAAAGTATTGATACATCAGATGAATTTTTCTCTATAGCACAGATCCAAGAATGGTGATTTACTTTGGGTGAGACTATGTTAATTCAGAATATCTGCTTAGATCCAAGTACAGCAGACAAACCAGGCTGAATAAGCTCTCAGAGCCCCACATTTTCTGAAACCAACTTCTACCCCTTCTCTATAATTAAGCTTAGCGTGTCAACATAATTCTAGGGGATATTGGAAGAAATCAGTATCACATAATGATTTATCATGTGTTAATTAACTGCCTATTGCACATTCCCATGACCGCACTTGTGCAGCTTCCTCCGCTCAGCTATTAGGTGCACGCACGCCCATCGGAGACAGGAAACAACACAAAACACCCCAAATGAAACAGGACCTGTCCCAGCACACTCAGAAACTGATTAGCCAAACCTGATAACACACTCTGAATATTGACAAAACATCCAAATGTCTGGCAGCCTGCAAAAAGGAAAACTCAGAAACTTCCAGCAGAGGCATCTGAGCTGATCACGGCAGCAAGACTGTCATTTCACACCACAGCAAGAGCAAACAGAAGCCACAGATCTCTCAGCACCACAGACCAGCAGAATTACCCTGAGTGATAAAATACAATGTCAGGTGTTTCAAAGTCTTTATCAACACCCTTTAAAATTATTTCCTGTTAACCAGATTTTTTTTTCCCCTCTATCCTTTTACCCTGAAGAGAATGGCCCTTTGCATTCTATTTTATTCATTAATTAATGATGGTTTAACGCTCATAATTTCTATTAACCAGTTCTACATACCAAGTAGATGTTTCCATGGATTTAAAGAAAGTAGTGGACAAGTACTCCAGGGAGTAATTTAAAGATAGTGCAAACATTCCACGTGTTAAGAGTGAATAATGTACCCTGTTTACATTCCTTCTATTTAGGATTCCTTCTAGAAAGAAAACTCTACTCTTCACACTTTTTTAGCTGACTTTTCTTTAAACCCTTTTGTACCACCTGCATCTCTCCTTCCCAGGGTTACACAGCTTGTGGCAAAGCATACATATGGAAGTAGAGTAAGAAAAGTCCTTTCACACCTATTACCCCGAAACCTAGTCAAATGTCAGACGCAAGAAAAAATAAAATTAAATAATCTATACTTTTAAATGTATGTTCAACTCACATTTTTTGTGATTTTTTTTATTGTTTTTTTTTCCTTCTCCTTTTTAAAACAAGTCCTCTATTTGTAAAGAAAAACAAAAAAGCCCAAGCAAAACAAAATAAAACAACTCACAATAGAAAACAATACAGAGGTTAGACACAGTGCCTTGGTGGGTTTTTTTTGGTGGTTTTTTTTTTTCCCTATGGTACTTATATACTCTAGTCAGAGCAGGAGACAGAAAAATAGGAGAGTGTAATATATTCATCTTTCTTCAGAGTCACATGAAGATGTATTGGGATGAGGCTAAGGGAAAAAAGGAGTAGAAGTGATGTTTGTTTTACAGTGCAAACTTTCAAATGTGTACTACATTAAAATGAAATATCTAAACATAGCATCTGTAGTAGTCAACAAAAAACCACAGATCCAGCTAACAAGGTTGTTGCTATTGCCGTGATCTCTGATGCTGAGCTTGTGCCATCTTGAAAACAATGAAAATTAAGGCTCATAAGTAGCAGCAGTCAGACCTCGCAAGAATGTTGATACCTCTCTCTCAGAGTGCCATCGGCTCCTGACAGCCGGATGCAGACAGGCAAGGTAAAACATTTCAATCTGTGCATCCCTCTGGTCTGTCTGCAGAGCAATGTACGACTTCAAACAGCCCTCAGTAAACAGTCTTCTCATCACTCCAGCCTGGGCTGAATTTTAATCAGGGTCCTTTAAATGCCATTGAGCAAATCCATATACTATAGATTGTTTCTTGCATGCCTCCGGCCAACCACTATTTGGAGGGTCATTTATTATTTTTAGAAAACCAAAACAATCCAGTGTTACAGTACATATCACAGCAGATCTCAAAGCAGAGTGCAGTTATTTCTGGACATCTCATATTGCATGTAAATGAAGCTTTTAATTATTCGTTTAACGTGACAGTGGATGCATTCATCTGTTCGTCACATAAGAAGAGGAGTTAGGTTTACCTCACAATAAAACAGCAGTTAAGTTTTCAGGCCACTCAGATGTAAAACTTGGATTCTAAAATTCACATATTGTGCACTAAAGGCAAGCAAAAGACAGAAATATGGGAAGAACTCCCAACTGTAATAGTAGTAATAAAAAGTCTACAATTCAGAAGGGATAAGGGATGCTATGTATGATGACACTGAGCCTGCCCATAAACTACCTTTTTTTTCCCTTTTTTTTTTTTTGAAATCTGTCCCAGGGAAGGTTAGGCTCTGTGCACAATTATCAAACCAGGAATATGTCCCCCTGTTGTAGAACTACAAGCTCAGCAAAAACTCATTAGAAAGTGTGTGTGTGCAGGGGGGAAAATGTGGTCATTATTTGACTGCTCTGATCTGCAAAGAACTGTATTAGGGAGGTGTGTGTCAGCAGAGTGCTGACTGCTACAGTTCTTTCTATCTCCCATAGATAAGTCAATTAATCAAACTTTGCTTACTATCTGTCAAAAGCCTGTTTCTGTCCTCTTGTTGGAATACAGAAGGAATGCAGGGGCACTTCCTCCGCCTGCAGGTTCTCTCTTGCTTAAGGAGTGGCTCCTGTCATTTTGAGAAAACATTATTTTGTCCTGTTAAACAGCTTTAGGAAAATCTCTTTTCTGTCTTTCTTACAGAGCAGCTGACAAGCAGGGAGTGAAGACTCTCACTCAAAGAGAGGAGTGGCACTTAGCACAGCATCTGAGTGCAGCCCTTAAAGACCCTGTGGTGCTTCTGACACCTTCCTCCTGTCCAGGGCTTGGTTTGGGCCAGGCACCAACACAGGCATCATCCCCTGGCTTCACAATTGTCCATTCAAGTCTGAATTTCAGACTGGATGGACAGTCTCAGGACCAGCAATTCACATACTTCTGCTAGCTCAGAGGAGGATAATGAAAGCAGGTCTTTCAAGAAATGCATATCTGGGAAAAATACTTCCTTTGCCTCTATGTCAGGCCATGATACAATCAGGGCAGCAATGTGAGATGAAATGATGTTTTCTGTTCTGCCATAACAATTACAGTCATTACTTCCATCATGGGAAATGTTTGAGTACATTTTTAATTGGAGACTCAATAAACATTCTTTAAGAAAGTATGTCATGTCCTCTTCACAAGAACAGGGGAGAAAAGGAGGAAAAATTTTCCCTTACACCTTGAAAAGCTCGAGAAGCCAGATTTTTACACATCTGGAATTCAGGCAATGTACAAGTAGTCTATATAGTTCTTGGAAGGCATCTTAAAAGAGGAATGTTTCCCACTTTGTGGGAGAAAAATAGAGTGCCAAGGAGGCTGATTTGAGGAAGATTGTGAAAAAAGGCTACATATATAAATCCTGAAAGATCTATGTCAGGGAAAACAAGTGCAGGATAAGGACATTATTGCTGTTGCTCACCCAGACCAAAATGAGCCCAGGAATGTGGGCAGTCACCCTATGATGAATTGAGAGTCTACCAAAGTAGATGGAAACACCACCACTTGTTACCATTTCTTCTGTCCACTTCTGGCCTGTGATTGACTAGGTTTTTCAGTACTTTTATAGTAGATATTTCTTTCACACTATTCACATTGATGAAATGCTAAAAATGACCAGTTGTTAAATACAGCCAATTCCCAGAATACACTTATTTTGGATTAGTTTCTGAACTAGGTTCAGACTAAGCATTTTTAGGTCTATTTTTATTTGTATTGAAATAGATGCTTCAGTGTTTTTAGCTGTTGGAGCAGCAGCTGTTGCCACAGACTACTTTGTGGCTGCATGAGCAAGACTTGGATTCAGTGTTATTATTATTTGGAAAGTATTTGATTTAACTTTTTTTCTCTTAAAACTGTCCTGCATATAGATTTGTTTCTAATGGTTTTTCTGCAGTTCCTATAAGAAAATAAAATGCTCTTGATTAAGTTCCCTAACCCAAGCATAGTGAGAGGCCACACTTATGATGTGAAAACAGAATTCTGGCTATGGTTGAAGACAATAAGACAAATTTAATTCCTGTTAAAAATGTATCCCTTCCTAATTTTTGTTTCTTAGACTTTCTGACTAAACTCTAAACTACTTTATTAGGCAATCACAGCCTAAGGTATCAACTAAGAGCTAAAATTCTAATCAGAGGATCCAGCATCCTCCATGATCATAACCTCCAGACATTTAAAAAAAGCCCCACACAGTCAAGCAAGACTCTGGTGTTTCCACTCCCTAGCTTTCAGGCAGGTGCTTTCAACTCACAATAATCCATTTCATTAATTGAATTCTCCCACTCTGAAAAAAACTCAGAAGTTTGGAAATGGAAGAAATTGCAAGTTTTGCCTAAATACAAATATCTTTTTTTCTCTCTAGTGAAGTCAAAGTAAATTTAGTGAAATTTATGAAGGAGCATTCCCCATCAGTTAATCAAGGTATATACCAAATTCTTCATTGGAAAATAAAGATTACAGCCTCCTTGCAAATCTATCTCCAACTCTTCTACTATTTCCTCATGTATTTGTCTTCCTTCACGTGTGCTGTGCTCCTCCCCCTTACTGACAAGCATGGCATCGGTGAGTACTTTATCATGCCTTATGTAGTGGAAAACAACTAAAGGAAAAGTGTTCCAGGTCAAGTAGGTAATTCTAGTGGTTCAAAAGACAATTTTTGACAGAACAGAAGTGCATTCTTTGGTTCTGGCCCACTCCACTAACTGCCTGATAAGTACCTTGAAACATCTAAGCAAACACACTCATCGAATGAAGCAATTTAACACAACCAAGATGGTTTTGGGAAATAAAAAATTGATACTAAAAGGCAAAGTTATCCTTTCTTACAGAGTTGACTCTACAGATTTGCACAGGCACTACTCTTACCAACTTTTCCGTGAAAGAGTTGTTTCCATTGGCCCCTTGACTTTTGGATTCTTAGAGTTATTCTTCTAAGCCATGTTGCTCCAGTTACAAAACCTGATGAAGTTCATTTGTCATCCTGATTACACAATGCATTCAATGAGTCCATTTTGCAATATAATAGACTAAAATATTAAAAGGAAGTGTTGACAGGAACCAATCCAAAATAGCAACTCATGTACCCTGTTATTAGCAGTGTAGTTTTCACCATTAAATAGTCAAAAAAATCTTAATTAGATTTTAGCAGCCCTAAAAGTCAAGAAAAGAAAAGAACCTTTCAAAGTATTAACATCTCAAGTTCTGCAGCATGTTTCAAGAGCCAGCACAGACCAGTGACTTGTTATGCATGTAAAGTACTGCAGAAGATCACCAATCCTTTCCAAAGTCCTGTTTCTTTAGCCCTTGAGTTGAAAATTAGAACATGGCATATAAGGAATTTTCACCTGAAGTTTAAAATGCCTGTATACATAGAAGTTTAATTTATTATTCTAATGACTTTCACAGCTTGAGATTCTCACTGGGAGACATGCCTGTATGCATTTAATAAGGCTGCAGAGATTGGGACTATTCCTGAAGGACTTTCCGAATCATTTCCAAAGCATCTTTTTATAGCTGGCAAAGTATAAATTATGTAAAAAGGCAATTAGATAGATACCATCAAATCTATTTGACTGTTAACCCCTCTTTGTTAGATTAATCTATAAACCTGAAAAGAATCCACTGTTAGCATTCCAAGACCATGCTCACATATTTAGATGTGAAAACGTAATCATTCAAATAACTGCAGCAGGGGGGCAGGGAAGGGAGAGAGGGAGAGGCAGGAAGTCTTCATGTTCTTCTCCTTTTCTCTCGAGACCTTAACAGCACGTTCATGACAAATATGCTGTCCTATTACTATGACATTGTTAGCTCATAAACATAACTGATGATCCCAGCATTAGATTTTTGGAAATCTAGTAGAGATCTAGTAGAGAGCATTAAAAAAAAAAAAAAAAAAAAAAATCATTATATCTCCTTTCCCTACTGATGAAATCCTAGTTCTTTGGGGATTCAAGAACTGAGAAGAAACATTCCCACTCTTCCCATAAATCTTCCAGTAACAGAGAAGGAAGAGAGCCAGTGGCACAAAACAGAGTTTCAATTAAGCCACATAATTTATTTTTTTTTCCATGAGATCTTCCCACAGGTAACAAAACATCAGGGTTGGTGCTGCAGCTCTCTGCGCCTTTTCATAAAGGGCACTTCATTGCCCTCTTGGAATTTGCGTATCGTGGCACTGAATATTAAATACAAGTTTCACAGGGAGGGCAAGAACATGAAATTCCCTAGAGTTTCTACCAAGGCCTAAGTCTAAGTCCAAAATTTCTCTTCTCTTCATAAGGAAGTTATAAACAACACACAGTGTGTTTCTGCTACTCAAGGCCAAGATACTCCTGAAAATTGCCTATCTCCAGTGTCAGTGCCCTTGAAGCCAGACAAGATCATTCAGCCTCAAACAGAAACTGCAGCCTGCCTGTAATCCAGAGTCAGATCTAACACCCTCTTCTTCAACCATCTCTAATTATGGGTAACCTTGATTTGCTTTGTAGCTGGATAAACAGACAGTCTGGCTCAAGCATTTCTCACCCCATGGCAGAAGAGTAGATAATACATACATCAAAAGTGCTCTCTTCCCCTTCACTGCATGACTTCTGTTTTACGAGGCATGCCCAGAAGTAGAGATCATGTTAAACCATTTGACAAGAACATTCACTATTTCCTCCCCCCTCCCAGAAACTGACTGTGAGATT
The DNA here is from genome assembly GCF_049639895.1 of Pseudopodoces humilis. NCBI lineage: Eukaryota > Metazoa > Chordata > Aves > Passeriformes > Paridae > Pseudopodoces > Pseudopodoces humilis. The sequence goes on from NC_142200.1 coordinate 111,901,015, forward strand.
CTAGTTACAAAGACATTTTGTCAGTTCACTGCTGTAAGTGGCCACTTTTCATACGCGCCAGCTAAGCAGAAACAACCTGAGAGTTATGAATACTTATCAGATTGTGTGAAAGTCACAGGCATCACACTGCTGTCTGACTCTCAATAGCAGGGGACTTCTGGGTGTCATTTGGGAATGAAAAGATGCTGTCATTACTCCAAGAGGAGAAAGAGAGCCAAATGAGACTACTTGTGAAAGCAGCCCAATGATAGAACATTTTGATTAGAATAAATGACACCAAGAAATTGTCTGCTGGCAACCACACTTTTTCCCATTACAAGAAGATGATACAATAAAAGGGAATTTCTTTGCCAACTCTCATTCTACTGGGAGGTTTCTGAAACCTCAAATTTCATGAGACAACAATCTCTAGAGATGAAGAAACAGAGGAAAGTATTTTCAGTTAGCACTTTTCTGGGGAAAAAAAGGAAAAGTTTCCTTACATATATATACATACATGTATATACATATATATATATATATATACATACACACATACATGCACTTCCCTTCCTACAACTGATCTTGTTTCTTTAGAGAGTAAAAATCTTGCATTTCAAAAAACCCAGACTATTAAGAACAATCTTCAGTAAAACTATGTTGCCTGGCCTGAAAATGCATTAATAGTACCAGTGGGTGCTGCTCGTTCGTGGCCAGCAAAACTGGTCTTCACAGGGAGCAGATGATCACTGTATGGAGAGCATTTGAGAGCTGCTTGTACCCAACAGCATTAAAAATTGAAGCCCAGCCCAGTTCAGAGCTCTCTGCATGCACTGCCAGCTCTGCACCTCGCTCACTGACCCATCACAGGGCAGCAGTTCAGAGGCATCTGTGCTCAGCTGTTGGTCTCTCTGTCTCCAGCTCTTCTCTCTTCCCCCACCATTTTACAGATATTCATTCTATTCACATTTGAAGAGAAGAGGCATTGCTAGTACACAGCTGTACTTCGGGGGGTTTCAGTATGAAAATATAATTAATGCCTTTCCTACACCAGTCACCAGCTAGACATTCCACCCTGGAATAAAGCTTTTTTCCAGACACCTCAAACAGATGGAAAGATTCAAAAGAAGTCATTCTGATGTGTGTGCCATAGTAAGTGCCTGATCCATGCACCTAGAGAGCCAGCCCTTCCTGAATGAATTTATATTTAATTCTACAAAACTGAATCTAAGAGAAGGGAAACATCTTGTTTTGGGTATGGGAAACCCAGAAACCAGGGCTCACATCCAACTTAGACAGCAGCTGGAAACTGCACTGTGATCATGTTCTTTGCATGGGACTAGCCAAAAAAAAATGCCTTAGTGACTGCACTGGACACTCCTCCTCTCTCTCAGCTGAAAACTCACCATACACCTCAGGAATATTTATGTAGAGTCTTTTTTGAAGCTGATAGGTATTCGAGTGGTAAGTAAGTCTGGAAGAAGAGGTATTCTGTAACTTCCTGCCCAGCTTTGCCTGCAAATCTCTCCAAGTGGTCAGTCACAATGAAAATTGGTTTAAATGTTTACTGAGAGCCCCAGCAAGCCTGAAAACAGAATTGACCTTGGACTGAGTCACAGTTTGTAGAAAGCTAATCATGTACCTGCAAGTCCAAATAAAAATAAGCACATAACACTTTCAGCTAGATCAGGGAAAAGGGAGGAAATCAATACTAAATACACTGCAAATTTTATTTTGTGTTTTGAAATACAAACAGAACCTATCTGTGGTTCAAACTCAGATAATAGTTTCAGTGAAAGGAAGGTTTCTACTCCTATATTAATTGAGAAATTTGATCTATAAAAATAGTAAAGTTTTTCTCCACATTTTTTCATTAAATCACTTGAAGCTGACATTGTTTAAATATTAAAACCCCAAACAAACCCAGAAGTGAGAACACACAGGATGTTCTGAACAGAAAAAGATAAGGTGTTTTGATCTAAACACTCTTAACTTAAAGGACAAAGTATCATTAACTAAGATGGAAAATATTAGATTTATTTGGTTCAATGCAAATCAACTTTTCAGCCAACTTTCCAATTAATTGTCAGACTTGAAAGCCCTGTATACATACAGCTCCACAAGCCATGTATCTCCCACCTTGCTCTGGTCCTCTTGCTTTCTTTAAGGTCACTTCTTACATGGCTAGAGATGGATGTCCCCAAAAAGTGGTAGCACTCAAGTGCAAATGAGCTGCTGAAAAGTCAGTGGGTAATTATGGTTATCCTACTTCTTGGACTGTGGTTACACTTACTTCTTGGAATTCAACTGCTCAAGTTTCTGGAAGGTAACTTGCAAGGGTGAGTGCCCAGGACAGAGCAGTTTCAGTGTGCCCCAACCAGGAGGAACTTAAGTACCGTATCTAAAAATAAAAGTACTGTTTTGTCAGGTCACCACTTCAGTGCTCTTGGGAAGTCATCCGGGTGGGAACTGCAGTCTTCCCCCAAGAGCCACATCCAGTGCCTGAAATCAAGTCTGAAATCAAGGTGCTGTGATCAAATTACAGCTGTGATGTTTTTCACATTTTAGACTAAGACACCAATCTCCACATCAGCTCCTTTCTGCCACATCCCAGAGGTGTGGCAGCATGAAAGTCTTGCAGCTTACCTGTGAAAGATGCACTGAAGATGCCTGAACTGAGAACAGTTTTAAGGCTACTGTAAGTCGTACCACACTTGTCCCCAGCATTTACCCTGTGGAAAGCTGCAATACTCTCACAACTCCACTCATGCCTACAGTGACTACAGACCGCTTACCCAGGTTCCAAGCACGTGGTCAATGCTAAAATCCTTTACTGGAGCTTCTTCACATGGATAAACCTGACAGCATGATGGCTTTGCCCAAGCACAGCCACCCTAGGCTCCACAGAATAGGGACTCCATCTCGCTGCTTTACAAAGCATCGCACACATCCTTGGGACTAAGGAATACACACTAATAGCAAGGAGGACTTAAAGAAATAGTATTCATCCTACAGCTTCCTGATCACAGAGAGGCATTCTCCTAGGCACAGGAGCCTTTCAGAACAGAGTTTATCTCTGGCAAGCACAGTCATTTACAAGCTAATGCCCGTATTAGAAAATACCGATTTATGCCTTTGAGGATAATGAATTTCTGTGACCAAATCAAATAAAGGTTCATCTAAAAAAATGACCTGCTTGTAATTTAAAGGTTTGAGTTTTGGTTGTTTTATTTTTGATTAATTCTCCCAAAGTTGTGCTAAATTCCAGATAGATACACCACTTTTCAGTACCATTCTTGCATGCTCTTTCCAACACATTTTATTAATGCACAGTACAAATAAATTCTATTGTAGAGTGAAAAAAAGAGAGAATTGTAGAGAGAATGAAAACATTTAGTAGCACAATGCAGATATTGGAGGCATTCAAGTAAAATACAGATCTTAGTCCTCCAGATGTAAATGTGAAGACAGCAAACTGAAAAGAAGATGGGAAAGAAATGGGAAGGAAAAATCTTCCTTTTGCATAGAAAAGTTACTTTTGTTATGAAAAAGACTAAATCAAATAGTAAAAATTCCTGTGACTCAAACTAGATTATATTAATGTGGCTCCACAACATAGTATGTTGCTACATTGTATAAATTAACTTTCATTTTCTGGAGACAGTAAGTACAGAGTGTTTTGTCTAGCTATATGGGATCATGAACAATGTAACAATTTCAAAGCATTCCCTTCACGCATAAAAACCCCTGCATAACTGTTAATATATCCTGACTAGATTAAAAGTCTTGCAAATGATTTTGCCTGAAAAGCCATAGTATGAGATCTCCTTCAGGGAAATATCTTCAGCACCAATTAGTTTAATTGACAAGGAAGCCAAGAGAATAGCAGCGAAGAGACAGAGACAGAGTAGACCAGGAAAAGCTCTGTTTCCCCATTTGCTCTCACATCCTGGAATCTATTTGCTATTAGTACTTGCAGCCTTCCCCACCCTAACTATTTATATTACTACCACTTAATGGATATGTTGAAACTTTAAATCATGAGAGACCAGCAGAGTAAAACTTTATGGGTTATCGGCACCACAGTCATGCCTCACACACCTTTTTTTTTTCTTTAAAAGCCTTACTTTCATCACTTGCTGTCCCCAAATAGTTGGTATGCTTTTGAACAATTTTAGCACACCACGATTATTTTCCTCCACCCTCCAGGGAGGAAACAAAGGAGAAGCAAATTTAACCTACTCTGTGTGATAACAACTGTGAAATCTTCTGCTTTCCGTTCCTCACTCCCCCCACAGTGCCCTCCAGAAGTAACCTGAGCCTACCATCCCATCAAATAAGTGACATTTTAAGGCCCCTGTGCAAGGGGAGAAGAAAAAAAAAAAAAAAGTCGTTTCAACCTTGGGAATCATGTGGAATCCACATAATTTACTATTTCCTGTGATTCATCAAACTTCCTTCTTCCCAAGAGTAATTGGTCACCACTTATTTATACACCACAGAGAGGCTTAACTCCAAAGGTCAGTCCAAAATGTAAAAAAAAAAAAAAAACCCAGAGCATTTATTCAAGAAATCTGAGTGGTTTGGGGTTGTAAGTTGTTTCTTGGTTTTTAAAATTTTTGTTGGGGTTTTGGCTTTGGAGGGGAGGTGGTTATTAAATGTGTAAAGAAAAAAAAACAACTTACGTGTTACATGTCTTAAGCAGGCATTTACCCTTGCAGAAAAAGCATGTGTTACTATCGCTGAGGCAGTATCACAGCGTAGATTTAGGATGCAGAACCTTTAGCAGAGAAAACTGCATGCATGTGTGGTATATCAGCATGTGTGGTATATCAGGCCTCAATTTCAGGCAGAAGAACTAGGAAAACTGGGAGCACGCACCACAGCATCGCACACTCACTTTGGCAACTCCTTTGCCGATTTTAAAAGAAAAGGATGTCACCTATATGATCCAGACCCGCCTTGATGCCCAGGCAAACGGGGCAAAAAATACTTTTGCAGGAAGAGCGTGTGTGTGGCTTTGTGTTTACAAAGCAAACCATTTGGTTCCCCTACAATAAAAATGTTCAATCTTTACTATAATAAGAAGAAAGGAAGAGCAATCATGAATCCAGAAGCCCAGAGGAAAGAAAGAAAATAGTCCTTAAGTTCCACATTTCAGACAAAACTGTAATTTTAACATTTAACATCTACTCTTAACATACATGCACTTTTAATAAACACTGAGAGACCATGGAATTGAATACTTTCTCTAGCTAAAACTTCTGCCCAGTTTTTCTGGTCTCTCTGCACCTCACAGCCCTGTAGCCCCATCTACACAAATGAGCGAAGTAGCATGAACAGTGATGCTAAACAAGTAAATATCACATAAACTGCAAACCAGTTTGGGGGAACAATTTGTATTATCCATGTTAAAGATTTCAGTAATTAACTGCTGAGATATAAGATATCCAATCAAAAGGAAAGCTTACATATATAAGCTTAAATGCAGTTATTTTACAACATCCAGGAATGTTCAGCACATGTCATAGCTGACATTAAGAAGGTGACATTTTAATTCAGCCTGTTTAAAAACTAGAAAATACAGCCCAGCTCTTCTTTTAAGATATAACTGAAGCATATCAAACATATTTATTTATTACATCAAGAAAACAAAAGAAACTTGCAGAAGCTAAGCCAGTTTTTTCTAACCCTCTTACAGATTCCAAAGATCTCCTTTATGGGGAGCAAAGGAATTCCAAACATCCTTGCAGGGCACTTTGCCCCAGGCATTAACTGAAATTCCCACCATGATCAAGGCAGAGAAAGAGGAAAAGAAACAGTGTATTTTTTAAAATATATATGTATAGGTACATTAATATATATAAGTAGAATTCTGTACATATGCAAACAATATGTAGTCTATTGTATTTCAGATGAGGAAATAGCTGGAATTAGTCATTAGGAATATTTATACTCTTAATTATGAAGTTAAATATGACTCTCCATGACAAAATTGTACATGCAGAAATCCCAATATATTTAGGAAAGAAGTTATATGTAACTGCATTTATTCACACATTTAGGTCAGGTTTTGTTTCACTTTTTTACCTTCATTTTTTGTTAGGAAATATTTGATGTCTGAAAAAACAGGGATCTGAGAAAAAGCCTTTCCTCCAGCTAAAACACTTCAAGATTTTTTTCCCTTTAAGCATTTCTGTGTACCTGCCTAACACTGGTCAGATGTATGGCCAAGATCATAACCATTTTTTCAAATTAGTTCAAAGTACTTCTTTTACTCCAAATTAATCATTTTAATTATGCTGTCAACGGCTGCATCAGTGCTTCAAATCAAATCTGTTTCATTAATGAGATCCTGTTGCCATATGCTTTTTATCCAATACTCTTTTAAATTGCTTGTAGTATTTATATATTGCAGTTACATGTTAGGATATTCCATTATAGGCAGGTCTTCATATAGACAATCACTTTAACTTAAAGAATACAGTCTGAATTTTCATATGTACACAGAAAAAAAACCCAACCTCGTGGAAATCTTGTCTCAGGAACACAGGAATTTTTGTCCTTCATTCGAATTCTCATAAAAGTAACAGGGGGAAAATCGATTTAAATGGAAGTGTTAGCAGAGAAGGAAGATAATAATCCTTTCCTTTTTACTTTGTGATGAGCTGTGATCCTTCCTGTTTCTGCATTTGCTTCAGTGAAGCCTTCCTAAATTGGCAGAATTTTAATGCAACAAAAATATGTACTGGCAAGGTCGGGATTTTGCTCAGCTCTTTTTCCTCCCCTCCCTGGTGCTCCTTTAAACCTTACAAAAGAGCCTGTAGACAGGACTGTCAGGTAAAATTCACAGAACAAAAGAATGCAAATTGCCACCTATTACCTCTCAGGCACATTTCAAATAACCAAAAGAAGTCTAGATAAATGATAAGATTCCAGTCAATAGCTCATTTCTGCTATAACCACACAGCTCTGAAAGGAAATACACTGCAGTTAAACCAGTAGTGATTACTGGACAAGAAAAATACAGTTACCTTTTAACCATGGCACAGTAGCATTTACAGATCAAAACCATGTTATTAAACTCACAGACTGGCCACTCTCCACGTCTTCTCATAATATTTCTCAAAAGCTAACATTTCTAGGAGCACAGCACCTGAAAGTATGCATACCTCGCATTTTCTTTCCTGGCTACAGCTTCCATAAATCCCATCTGCCCCTCCAGGAGGCTGAATAACTATCCTTTTAAGAAAAGTATTAGCTTTTGTAAAGTCACACGCTTAAAGCTGCCACTGAAGCAAGGTGCTTATAAGCACTTTGTGTTGGCCTAACCCACACTCTTTTGAAAATACCACCCTCAGGCAACTAAATCCTTGGCCTAATTTTCAAAATTGCTGAAGATTCAGCAGTTTCTAATCATTGCAGGGGAACTAATGGGGTGTTAGCAGTTTGAAAAACAGGCCACTTATTTGAGTCCCTTAGGACCAGAGCTTGGGATGCCTAATTTTACACAGCCATTTTTAAACAAAACAGCCTTAAGCCAGGCTTTTTGCCTAAACTTTGGCCAAGTAGCCTGTCCCTCACCATGAGAGGCTAAAAAGGCTGAATATGGAGGGGGGGATGGACAGTGAGAAGAGCAAAGTTTACAAAAACTGCATGGGCAGTGGAAGAGGTGAATGCAGAACTGCTACTCCCCAGAGCTAAGGCTGCGTGGCAGGTGCCAGGAAAAAAAAAAGAAAAGGAAAGCAAGTAGAACCATCATGAATTACTATATGGAAATTAAAAATATGTATCCATCTTACAGGCAGACATAAATTACATCCATAGCACTATTGCTTAGGCTCTGTGCTGGATCATGAGAAAATTGTGTTACAAAAATGCTGCTTCCCAAATGTCTTAACTAATATTTTAGCCTCAGTACACAATACCCCTCCCCGACACAGAACTCCTCAATGTAATTCCTGCTGTTTGGCTATCAGTACCAACTTGTGTGATAGCACTCCTGACAGATCAAGGTGCTGGTGTGCCCTGGCCTGCCAGGAAACAGGTGAAAAAGTCTTCCATACGGAGCATGGCATTTGCAGTCACACGAGAAGCCCCACCTCGAGCTTCTAAAACAGCTTCCAGTTGGTGCTGTACATTGTGTTGCTCTGTATGTATTACAGCTGCTTCAGAACTGAAAATAACACACACAGGAAAGGACAGTCTGACGCTAAGAAAGCGGTTCTCTTGTGAAAATATCGAGCATTTGGGGTTTGTAAAGCAAGAGGCAGCTCATCTTTGTCACCAGATTTCTAATGACTTACATAAACCGCTATATCTGATGCTTGACAATGCTGTAAAATATGTAAAATAAGATGGTGCTTGAATGGCATTGGGCAACTAAAAGCAGGAAAACAATTATACATAAGGTCAAATTCTAGGGATTTCTACAACTTCTATACAGATTTGTAATAACTATTTTCATTCATAGAACAAACAATGGAAACAATTATCAAGGCTAGATGTAAGTTTTTTAAATATCACACAGGAAGGTATTTTATAATGCAGTGAATCTATTTAGCAGTTTGAGAATACCACTATCATCAACCAGCTAATAATGAAGTCAAAACATTACCCAGGAAAAGTAACAGACAAATTCTATCTCCTAAAAGTCTGAGCTGTATTGGAACATATTTTCTACATAAACATTACTGGTGTAATCCAACAGATTTATAAGATGTATTCTTAAAAGCTTATTATCAAACCAACATTTTATGAAGGATGGTATGCTGTGCTTTATGGCAAGGTTCTGAGGTAAACTTTCATTTAAATGCATACCATAAAATGGTCTAAGCATTATTTTGGCAACTTGATGTGTAAGAAATTCATCCTTACTCCAATTTCATAATATCTTTAATAAATTCTTGTAGACTGAAATTGTGCCTAGCAATTATTTAAGAAAAATGACTCAAGAATCTAAATATAGTTTACAAATATTGCTAAAGTATTTGCCAGCAAAATATTGAAGTCTTTTCACTTTCCCCATAATGTAGTTAGATTTCTCTTTTGGGATTTTTTCAGTGATGGGAAATAATTTTTCCCTTAATATCAGAGATACAAGCTCAAAGGACAGGTCCCCAGTCCTGGTTTAAATCAGGCAGCTCTGAGCAAATCTATTATCCTCAACTGATGATCCCCTTCAAGAAGACAACTCAGAGAAAACAACTCTTGCTTTTTATGTCACCAAACCACTCTTCCCCACCATGAATTTCCATTGCATCTCTCTTTTATGGAAGATGAGTTACAGCAACAGCTAACATATGTCTCCTATTTCAATTTTGACTTATCAAGGTTTCACTAGCCTCTATTACCTCCTCCTTTTTACCGACTGTAATTTCCAGGATTGTTTTCTTCTTTGAAATGTCCTTCACATGCAAATGCAGAAGTTAGCCAGGCTGGGCACCTCTCCCCTCTCAACAACAGGGGGGAAAAAAAATCTACCTGCTATGAGGAATCGGAAGACTTTCATGCTGTTTCTAATTTTAACATTTCATGTTCAAGTAATGCTGATCAGGCTTTTCTTTCCTAATTACTGTTTTGGATGAACTATATGATTTTTAGAGCTGGTGGAAGAACATCAAAAAAGTTCAATAAGCAAGCAGGGCTGCTGAGAACATAACACAGGCTAGCAAAGGAAAGCCAATAAATAAGAGATTGAAAAAGGGAATGAAATGTATGTATCATTTAACAGTTTATTCAGTGCAAGGTAGTTTAAATAAATCGGGATTTGAACAAAAAAAAAGTTTCTCTTTGATGATGATGTAAGTCATGTTGATATCATTTAATTCCCCCATATATTACCTCTTCATGCTCATAGGAAGAATTAAATATTTGCCCACTGAAAGAAAACTAAAATATTTGGCTATTTCACAAGGCTGTAGTAATAGTAGAAAAAATATTTCTAGTTAAAATTTGTGTCTCAGCAAGGCAATGTATGATAACAACGATCTACATAATTAAATGAAGGTGTTTCCCTTCCAACTCAAGCAGCAACAAATACAAACAGAGGACAAATTCAAAAATTCATATTTCCAGGCAAAGAAATTAAAATAGAGCAAATTTCATTAGAAATGCATTTTCACCTCAAAAACATTTCTCCAAGTCTCTCTACCTGCCACAATCTTTATGTAAATATTTAAGAAAAGAAAAACAAAAAAAGAGAAAAACCCAAACAGCTTCATACTACCACCTAGAAGTAACTTTTAGCTAAAAATTGGACCTGGGAAATCAGATCCTAAAAAACAGTTCAATTCACTCAAAAGAAAATTTCTGAAATTGGTTTCTGCCCAGCCATGCTTGTCCTGTCCTGAACCTGCACTTGTGCAGTTCACACTGTAGATTCCTGCACTTCATGGTCCCCATCATATCCACACATTTGTGTACAGGTAAGAATTTAATTGGATGAGATACTTTTAACAAGGCAACTCTATTTCCATGGTACAAACTTTTACTGAGACAGATTACTTCCCAATTATAAAGCACACTTAGCTTGCTCCTTAAACTTCAATGTCTGGGGCTCCTCTTGCCTCTCAATTTCCAGTTTCCTTGCCTTAATGATTTTTCTTTCCTCTCAGATAATTTAACATAATGAAACTTTTTGATTCATGCCATACAAGTCACAAATTAAAAATTATATATGTGTATATATAAATATATATATATATACACACACATAAATGCAGCAATCCATGCAGTACATATCTAGGTTATTCAATTTATTTATGATATACACTGTTAGGAGCAAGTCTCGTTACTGCTATTAAATTACCAACAGGGAGGCTAAGTATGAATCCTGTGGTCGTATCTATTTTAATTTTCAGCAATCTTAAACAATCTGTTCCTTATGTATTTAATACAGAAATTCCTATGCAGACTCACAGACTTTTATTGTTTTCTCTATTCTATGTCCACTTATCTTGAGAATATTTTGATGTGTGTGTAGTGTTGGTTGACATGCTATGTTATAAGGAAAACTACTATTATCTGGAGTAACTTCCTCCAAAAACTGAAGACCAGTAAAACACTTCTTACAGTTCAGCAGCTCTGAATAAAACAAGTATATGGCATTCAACTCCTCTTTAAACATCAAGAATTGAAGACTTGCCTACGAATTCTGAAAGATACTTTATTCTTTATTTGCCTGACTCATTCACTAACATTTTAGGCTGATTCAAAAGCCAGACTACATAACCAGGCACTGTATGATCATCCACAAAGGTTATGTGATCTTTTTGCCCTATTTCAACAAGCCAAGTTTAAGATAGAGAGATGGTGATCCAGACCAGCAAAGCTTTTTTTGTCTGCAGTTCTGAGTTTAGGTTATTTCTAAGAGGCACTTTATAACTGTGAACCCCCATATACTGTAGTCCTAGCATTTTACCTTGACCCTGACTAAAGAGGTGTTTTTTTCCCTATCTACTGTCACTATAAAGGATTTTCAAGAATTGCATCTCATGTCAGCTCCTCCTTGCAGAGCTGACCTATTTGCAAGTCAGAGCCTGGAAGCATCAGGACAAAAAATGCAGAGCAGCTTCAGCAGAAGTCATACATCACATACAAAGAACACACTCAAAATTACATTTGCACCAGTGATGCTGCAGTTACAATACAAAATCAAGTCCAGGAGTTCTCTCCATCCTTCCTGGTATTTTTGCCCCTCCAGTCATTCCTACTCAACTGTAAAAGTTGCACATTCCTGAAAGTGAAGCACAATTCTTTTGGGGGCTTTCCCAGCATTTCGGTGTATTTCTCAGAGTAACTTTTTGAGAGACCTTTTTTCATCAGAATACATCAAGAGACCAATCACAAGGAAGCACTAAGCTACTGTAAAGACACTCAAAGAAGGGAAGACAGGACCACTGGATGAGCCCCTGAGCTCCTATGCCTCAGCCATGACCTGAAGAGCTGAAGCAGCTACTGCTGCCCCTTTTCCTGACAGCACTGTGGTTGGAAGTATAAGTCTGGATAACAGTCCTGCTGTGCTATATGCAGAAAGGGATCTTTAAACTCTGCCCACATCTGTAGAATTGTCACAACCCAGGTGCATTCCAAAATGCATCCCCATCTGCTGAAAGCACATTTCTCAAAACCTGCAATCCTGGATTATTCTCTTGTCTTTTCCACTTCATGAAAGCCCTAAATTTTGGGTGTCTGTTTTCAACACTGGACACAATGGAGGATTACTCCAGGATCTAGGGAGCATTCAGGACTCAGGCCACATATTAGTATTCCCTGATAGTACCTGACTCCTCGTTAGACCAAAAGGTCTGAGATGTGCTACCTAAGAGATAGGTATTATGACTATCATTTGTCTCTTCTGTGCCAGACAAAACATTCTGAATTGCAGCTTTCCTTGTTTACATGAAAACAAGGAAATTAGCTTTCTATCAGTGCTATCTAGGGAATGCAAAAAGGATGCCCTAGAAGAAACGCTTTTGGAGTTTGCCACAATAAAGATACTTCAGGGCAGGAACCCATGGAAACACCTTTGAAGTGGGAACTGCCACTCAAGGGCATCCTGAATATGAAATATATTATTGTACCAATCCAATTATTAGTCTATCAACTAAATTTTATCTACATATTAGTACTCAAGCACACATGATTACATATCATTATAGTTGTTATAAATACTAATTATATTTAATTTAAAAATATTTATATTTGTATAAGTTACATATATAATTATATTTTATGTAGAAACACATTTCCAATTCAATAGCCACATATGCATAATGCAATGAAAATTATTTCCTTAAGAATTTAGATGCTGGTTTATCAATGTGATTCCAGTGTTAGTGTACTCTTCTCTGACTGCTTACCTTTCTTTTTAAAGGACACTATGCCATATACATTATATAAAGAAACAGAGAAAATCTCGACTGGCTCTTTTTCTGCTTGGTTTTATGGGGTTTTGTTGGTATTTTTAAACACATAGCAAGTACAGGTAAGAAAAAGGAAACACTGTATTTTAATTGTACTCAGGGATACTTTGTAGTTAATTGCACTCGTGTTTCCTCAAGCAGCTCAAACACAGCAAAGTCACATTCCTAGTGAAGTAGGAAAATATTATCTTTTCAAATGTGAAAACAGAAATAAAGATGAAGTGACTTTTCCAAGGCCACCGACAGACAGGAGAACAGAAAGCAGAATCGGCCTTTCAAACATTTGATCTTTTACTAGAGAGAGGCCTCCTTCTCAGCTGAAACGGGTCTATTTTGGGGACATTTTTAAAAAATGGTTTCAGTTGAAAATCAGGGGCTTCTTCTATTTGGCTGAGTTAGTTGGAATGGTTAAGTAATGGAGAGACTCATTAACTCCTGTGCTTTTCACCACTGCTTTCAAAGCAATCACGGAATTAGCAGAAAATTGTTCTCTGGCCTGTCCATGTTTTCTATTGAACGATTCTCATGATAGAAGAGCCAAGATCTGTGACCTAAACTTGGCTCCAATAATGCAGAGAGCAGCCTCTCCTCTGTGGTGAACTGAGCCTTGAACAATTTCATTAAAAGGAATCATTGGAAAAGATGAAATCAATGCTCTCATAACACAATAGCCTAAATTGTTAATACAGATCCTAATTTAAAGCGGGCAAAAATGTAAATTTCCCCTTCATCCCATTCTTTCACAGAACAACATGTGTGACGCTTTCATGGGAGGCATAAACTCACCTGCAGTACTAATAGCTAAGTCCAATATTTATTAATTCCAAAAATATAAAAAATAATGAGGGTTAGGGCTCCATTTTGTAGCATGGAGCTGCTCAGACCTAAGCACACAGCAGCAGTGGGTGATCTACCATGTAAATGAGATAGATGGATGTAATGAAATTGGCATGCTTGTCACCAAATGATCCAACTGCTGTCAAGTAATTTCAGTCCGTGCACAAACATCCCGAGCACAGATCACAGTAAAGCACTCAATTCAACACCAAGAACCCCTATCATATTATTTCACATGAAGAAAGACTGTACAGCCAAGCAGTCTGACAACTTTTCCTATGAAGGACAACTTCTCCAAAATAAATGCCAACAGCTTATTAAGTTACCAATACATTGCTAAGCTATAGTGACTTAATGCCACCAGACTAAAATATTTTCTGATGATTTTTAAAGGGCAGTGCTGGGAAGCTTGCAAATCACACATTCACATTTTAATGAAAGGTGCAATTACTGAACATTTACCTTGTATTTAATTAGAATGAAACATCAATAAGGCTCATTTGCCATATCTCTAATATGTCAGCAACCTTTTTTAAAGCTAGTAGCAAGCATTCATTTTTGATTTATAGTTATGCAGCTTTGCATTTGCTGGGTTGCTGCTAAACGACTGAATGACAAACAGTGCAGTTTTGTCACTTCCAAAGCAAAGGTAACTCTGATGTAGTTCCTGCACAGAACTCAAATCAAAGACTAATTTAAAATAAGTATGATTTCCTTTAAAATAACAATGGTCAGGATTATCATATGCAATTACAATGAAGGAATGCATCTGTTTTTCTGACCTAGTTGTTACAGTTTTGACTGCTTCCTAATGCATTCAAACTTACAAACAGCTGATGTGTCTTTTCCTAAATAAAAATAAGAAAAAAAAATAAAGATAACAAGGCAATAACACAAGATGATCTTTACTGAAGACCTCACATGCAACACAATCAATTCCACTCTGCCAGTCTTGTTTCAGCATAAGCTGTTCCTTATGTTACATACCTCAAACTCCCTTTCAGCTGGTGGCACAGTGACAAACCAGACAAGGCGTAATAATACATTTCCTCCTAGCTCCACAGTATTTTGCAGTTTCAAACATGATTTTAGTCACAAGATTCTAGATCTAGATCTAAGTTTCTACGAAGATTTACTGATCAAGGAGCAATGCAATGACTCCAGCTTCTCTGGACCAGCTTCTTCAGGGCTAAACTATAAGAACCACTTGAAGCTTCTTTCCCAGAGACTAGAATATGATAAGAGGAATAATGTACTATAAACAGAGGAAAAAAACCACACTGGGACCTTAGGAGTCCTACCCAAGCAAAATTTGCTTCCAGACTGGAGCAGAACCTGCACCTGACAGCCAAGTACTCATGTACTTATGTATTACATAAGCTTGCCATGTAATGCTGTGGCAGCTGGGATGTAGAAATACTCATGGAAAAGACCATGGCAGGTCTGGCCAAAGAGAGCTCACAGCATGCTTGATTAACATCCTGCTTCACAAAAAAAAAAAAAAAACACCAACCAAAAAAACCCAAAAAACCAGAAAATAACCTTATGACAAATATCAGTTTGGAAGATGTCCCATGAAAGCCAACAGAACAATTTCCATGCCTTTACTCCACAGCACCAGCTACAGGCACTGGTTGCCACTGACAAGACTCTTCTGGACCAGGCTGCAATGACATTCTCTGGAAATAAAATCCTTAATTCCCAGAGTAGGCACTTAACCACCAAATCACTATAGAAAAATCTTACTTTCATCCAGTTCAATGCTTATGCATTACAAGCTGACACCTAAACAAGAAAACAACTTAAGAGAAGCTTGGCCTTCTAATTTAATACTGAGCAGCAGCCTACCAGATAGGAACATATATCTGTTACAGAAAAATTTCAATATTTACACCTTATGTGATAAATATCTAGTATGTACTCAAGCTCATAATGAATGCTTGTCTAGGACAAGGACATGAAACTGCACTACAACTATGTCATTACTTAATTAAATTTTCCTTTTCAAAAAATTCTAATTTGCCAGCCAGCTTGCTAATGATTTCATGACCATGCTACGTAAACATTATTTCCCTGATTTGCTTCAGATGTTTTCAAGCAGATCTTGAAAGGGCATTGCATTTGCCAATGGCCTATCTGCTCTAATTCATGGGAACTCATGACAAATATCTGCCATAGAAGGCTTAGAAATCAGAGGAAATGGTCAGACACATTCAGAAAGGTATCCTGCACAGGTCAAGGCTTTGAAATAAAGCATAACCAAGCATCTGAAGGCTTTCTGATTATTGCCTGCTCCTTACAGGTCATCTGTACGTGGTCAGGACATTTAAACAGGAGCATCTTTGAACTCAAATTACTGCAAGAGACAAAAGACATCATTCTCTGATAGAAGCTCTGGACTGCATCTCATGAGTTTTGAGCTCAAATTCAGGATTTTGTCAGACTGACTGTGGGATTTGAGATGTTTCACCCTCTTTGCCTGTCATTTCCAAAGGGAATTATTTGTATGACTTGCAGTCCTATGAGGCCTTCTCCTACAAAAGGAGTGGGGTTTAGGAGCACATACTTCCTTGTGCACATTCTACAATTAAAACCAGAAATCAGTAAGTTTTGAACAGATTGCAAATATTCTTGTGCTACAAGGAAAGGAACAATCTGTGGGAGCATGTGTGTGGTAACACTGACCCCAGCTGCCCTCAGGAGCAGGTGCCTGGTCTCCATATACTTACAGAGGAATTAAAAGCTCTGTCAAGTCATTCCCAGGCAAGTGCTAGACACCCTTCTGCCTAAGCATACATCAAAACCTCTTTGCACTCACACTGGCAGGTCAAATTTGTGTTTTACAATCAAAGCACACACACACAGAATAAAAAATAAAGAAAACGCTGGAATTACATTTTCAGATGGAACTGATGAACTGATGTAACAGACTGAAAGGGGAATGAAGTCTCAGAAGGAAAGTCTAGCAAAAGCATACTTTAATGTGTTTTTAATTTATGACAATGCTAGAAATCCAGGACAATTATGAACTTGGTTTGTTCTTAGTTCATGCAGACTCTTTTCTCCCCAGAGTAATTGCACAGTATTTCTTGCCCTCCCAATTAGCATGGTCTCCCAGCCCTCACCGCAGATGAAGTTAATGTGAGCAATGGAAGCGCAGCTCTATCTTTCTGCAGGTACCAATTTTGTTACATCAACCTAATACACACCTGTCTCTGAGAAAACTGCTCTGTGTCACAGGCCATCTTGTAACCATCAGATGACAACTTTTCAGCACTGCTGATCTGAACTGCATTCACATAACGACAACATTGACAGTTCTTCTGATTTTCTCATATTTGATGTTTTATTTAAAACCCTAGTTGCTCCAAACAAATGATCCTCTAGGAATGTCAGCTTTCACTTCCCAAAGCATGCTTTCAGCCCTCATGTTGTACATAAAAGACTGGGAACAGGAACCAAATGTACCTTGATGTCTCAAACATCCAAAGCAAAATGAAAGAACACAATGTGTACTGACATATCATCATTTTAGGGTATCAGACTACTTTCCACTATGATTAGGATTTTTTTTTCTTAAAACCAATGTGACTAGCTAGAAAATTTACCTTGAATTTCAATGAAAAATTTGCTTACAATAAGAATTGTTTAAAAGCACAGATGTACTAAACAAGTTTGAACAAAGAGTACTTTGGGCTTTTTTCTTCTCTTTCTCTTCTCAGCCCTTCTCCTGGTCTTGATGGTTGCTCATTAATCCCAAGAGATGAAGGACTTAATATTGGCTCTGGCTTAGCATTTATGAGGTGCCTGAATGCTTCAGTGTGAAGTGGATTTGTTTGGAGTTTTTACTTGAACCTGTACAGGGACTTGGGGATGGACTCATTGGTTGGAAGGAATGTCCTGAGGATTTTAACAAAAATCTTTAAGGCAAAATCCTTTAAGTTATCAGAGAAAGAAAGGAGGGCAACCTCATTGCTTAGCCGAAGCAAGGACCACATGGAGTTAATTTCTGACCAACTTGCACTCTTTCCTCATATTTCACTCAAATGCAAAAGAATGAATTTATGATGCCAAGTTTCAACTTTGCAAAACACTGCTCCCCCAGCATTATGCATTTTAAAAACTGGTTTAATAATATATATTCATGCACAAACCAACAGTATAATTGAAGATTCCTTAGAACAATGAAAGACTAAACAAATCCTAAATTTACAAGGCTCTGTGGTACCATTTAAGGACATCCTTGTGTTACTGTAGAATTCCAAGCCCAACTCTCACACTTGCAGGGAGGACTCAGTTAATCCTACACAGCAGGGGGGTTTAGTAACTCCTTTGCAATCAGGCCGAGATGAAGAAATTCAAAGCTACCTCCAGCTACCTCCATCCCATTTACTTTGGGTTGTAAGATGCTCAGACTCCATAATGGTTAGAAAGCCCTCACCCTCCCAGAAGAGACCCCAGGAAGACAAGGAGAACTTCTAGCTGGGCTGGATGCGGGGGGAAAGTCAGACACCAGTTATTTGTGCGGCACTGGCTGAACGGCATCGTCGCTCTCGTGCTGACAGCTCCCATCCAGCTCCCATTTGATGCTGCAAGACAAGCAACCTGCCCACAGATAAACCTTGCTTAAGTCGTTGGTAACCGACCCTCCAGGAAGGAAAACATCACCAAGGGAAACTGGAGCTTCAGTTCAGTGTCCAGTATATTCATCACCATGGGATTTTAAGAAGAATAGCACCTCAAAGAATAGAGCAGTTTGCCAGGAAATCACCATATGCAAAGCGACTTTAACTCAGAAATACCAGTCAGGGACACTTTTGGCTTTATTCTCCTCCCCTGTACCCTGGTGCAGTCCCAGTAACACACCTAAATTCAAAGGAATTTTAAAAGAGAGGATACAGTATGTCAAAGAAAAATCCAATCTGATGGGACATACCTGATAAATGTGTAAAAGGAGCAATTATGGGAAAGTAACAGATATTGTGGCACTTCACATTTCCAAACAAAAGGTGTCAAAGAAAAAATAAAAAGCTTTCGGTCTCTACTTTTTGTATTATCCACAACTACAAAACAAATTTAAATTTGAAGGACTAAGGTTCCTACCCCTTCCAGTGGGTCACTTCATGTACATTTTCCATGCCTATTTCACTGCAAATCTAAAGAATTTCAGAATTAGTTTTTGTATGATGTTTTGGTGCTGTCTGACTTTTCAAGACTCACAAATGAAAAAGCAACATGCCATACTGAATTAGTTTCTCATTCAACTTCTATAATCCTGCAAACAGGATTTGCACACTCACCATCCATACGCTAATCTTGAAACTTTTCCCCCAACTGACTACAGTGGCAAATTTAATATAGAACTGCTTTTATAGCAAGGCTGAGAACAGAGCTCCCTGCACATGTATAGTCTCACATTTAGAAAAAAACAGGTCCCCACAAAAACCAACTAAAAAAAATATCCTAATCAGGAGACACACAAACTGGCTGATATTTGGAAGAAGAGATGATTTTTTTTTTTCTAGAGCTATTAGTATTTCAATCACCTGTGCTGTAGACCCATCCCAAGGAAGATGTTTGCAACACCAATTAGACAAACTCAGAGATTAAAAGAGACCAGAGAAGACTTCATTAATCCATGGTCAAACCTCATTAAAACTTCAGTTATGTGATGTATAACCCAACCACATATGTCCACAGCATTTCTGAACAGCACCAACCTGTGTTTTAAGGCAGCCCTCACAAAAATGCTCTCAAAGCATGAAATCAATGTAAATCAATGCTTTGAGGCATCATCACTGATGGTTAGAAACAGAAGCATCAGTGATGAAGTACCAGTGGAAGTGAAGAGTTAAAGAAAGAGCCCTACTTTAAGGTAAGGAAAATCTTTTCCCACTGTTGTAAAGATACCAAAAGAATAATTGAAGGTAATAAGAGGAGAAGCATTACAGTAGACAAAAGTACCCCTCCAACCCACCAATTCTCATTCTCTCCCCATTCACTTCAAACAGAATCTCTCCAAACTACTGTTTGAAAGGGCTAGAGAAAAGGAAGATGAGCAGTCATCTTTAAAATCTTTGATAATATTTCCCTTAATTTTTTTTAGAAACACACGGCTATTTATTTCACTCAGCAGCCAAATTTGAGTTAGTTTTTAAATACAAGCTCCATTCTCTCTTTAGCTCCCCTTTAAAAGGGCAGCAGAACAGTTCCTATAGGAGAATTACTGCCAGATGCTGACAACTGGACCATGAACCAATGTATTTCTTAAATCCTATATTTATACACCTCCAACCTCCTTGGTATCTCCGGCCAGCAGTGCCAACATACCTGTTGCTCAAGCTATCACTTGTGATCAGGTACTGGCCAGTGTGAGGAGCAGCACAGGCAGGCACCTCCAATTCTGAAAATCTAGCTCTTCATTAAAGGCAGTACATTACATTGAGTCAGCAATATACTTTTAGAATTGAGAAACATTTTTATTGAACCAAAATAATGCATATGATGGCAAAGTCATCCCTCTCTCTCACTTGCCTTGAAAAATGTTGTATCAGCAAAATGACATAACAAAGTACCTAGTGTGAGTAGTCAGGCACCTTTGTTTTCAGACCACAACTTCCCTATTACCAAGGAAACACATGAAGGAAAAACAAGGTATCATTAGGGAAAGAACTTCCAAAATATGTAAAAAGAACCTCTACTAAAATGTTTGGCAATCCTGCCCTTTGACCAGATGAGCTTACTCATGCCTAATATGGAGCTGGGAGATTTTGCAGAAACAAAGCTTCAAGGATGTGGCAGTGATGGAGAGAAACATTCCTGACTTTAACAGGCCAGAAGGATCCTGCTTTGGAACAGGGTGTCTGGAATCAACACCACCCCCCACAGCCACAGGAAAGGTACAAACAGATTTGCTCTGGGTACCACCATGGACGCCCACAACTTCTCCTCCCCTGTTCTCTCTAATGATGAGAAGTAGAACCCAACCCCCTGATGAGTGATTTTGCCAGAAGGTATCCCTGAACATATTCCTCAGTCAAATACCGTGAATCATGTGAAGAGAATAGAAGTGGAAGAAACCTGACTCTATAGAAATGCCTTCAAATAGCCTACAGACTTGAGCTGAGATTTATGGGTCTGATCTAAATCCCTTTGAGGGCAGTGTAAAGACTGCAACAGGGTAAGGCAGGAATTCTGTTCCTGCTGTGAGAAAGCACAGAAGGCATGCCATCCTCTGTTAATTATTTTATTTCTACAAGGAAGTCTCAGGAAAGGAAAACCTGGCCTTAAAACATGAGAAACAATATATATTACTGAACATCAAAGCTTACTTTAGCAAATCAATAGGATTTTATCTTTTTTTCCCCAATAAAAATAACAACTCTCTGACTAAATTACAAGCATTTTTATATTATATATAACTTTATTAATCAAATGAGCACATTCACTAAGAAACTCATGATCAAATCACACTGATAGGCAGTTAAGAATGATACTAACAGCTGTCTAATAACAACCATGGAGTAATCCCATTTGATTATTTCTTACAAATATATGTGAAAACATGTTCTTATTTTGCTATATGCAATGGATTTGTGGATTTTTAATGCACTTAGGAAAAGTACACAGAAGTTCTTCTTAGCTGTTATTCACTAGTTTCTACCTACCATTTGATATGCATACAACAACCCCCAAACAGAATTGAAAGCTGGTATGTGCAAGTTTACACTTTTACTTTGCATTACTTCTCACACTTAGATATTTCCCCTCCCTCCAGAAACATATTTTTAGGAGTTCTTTTCCTAGCAGCACTGAGAAGTCCAAGCCAAAACCCTGCACAACCTAAAGTGAGATGTTTCTGCTCCAAAAAGTTCACAAAGTAAAACACTTGGAATGCAAAACAAATGGAGAGAACAGTGTCTACTTGGCTAAATTAACAGACTGACAGTGGAATGATTTTTCTTACACATATACTTCATTTGTAAAGCTGCATCATTCATATGCCCTGAATTTCAGAACCACTAACTAAGCAAGTCCTTGGGACCAACAAGAAAAAAGATACAGAGATGTTTTAATTAAAACCTATTGTAATACTAGAAGTTGTTTTCTTAATGAAGACTGGGTTCTACTGGCAGCTGTCTACATTGCAGTATTGAGATTTTAAGGCCATTATAATTTTATTTCTTTTACTTTTATAAATGCAGAATATGTAATTCTGCATTAAGACTGATGCAACTGAAGTTAGTTCTTACAGTGAAATGTAATTCTTCTTTATTATCTTCATTCAAATACTGCTTTCAAATTGTACTCTGGATGCACAACTTTATTTCAGGTTTTCTTTCAGAAAACTAAATAGGAAAAAACATTGCATCATAAAACCACTTTTTTTCTTTTTGTTAGCTTTGCTCTACATTATGAGGAAACAGCTATAAAAGCAGAGATTTCACATGGAAGACATACAGATTTCCATGACTACATTTGTGTTTACTAATAGAAGAAGATGCATGTAGAAAACTAAAAATTGAACATTTGTTCCTGGTTCCATTCTCAGCAACGAAGACCAGAACTTGCTGAGGCTACTTGTGTGGCATCCCACTCCACAGGCAGCTCTACAGAAACTGCTGGATTTCTGTTTGGCTCAAATGCAATTTACCACCCAAACTGAGCACACAGGCCCTTAGCAAATGCCTGGATATCTGTAACCACCATGCCTTTGCTCAAAAAGGAATCAAGACTTTTACTAACTGTTGCACTCATTCTGCAGAGCAGTATGAAATTCCTGCCCAAATATCTCCTCTTGTGCAAGTCTGAATGCTGCTCCCAGCATCACAACCCAGTACCAGCATCACCATCAGCAATGTCAGGCTGCTGAACCCCTGTCCCCCCAACCTGTTCCTGATACCTGTACTGTGAAACATCTCCTAAGGAAGAAAGTATTTTGTTTAGAGCTCAGCAAATTTCTGCTTTGCTTTTGTAGTACTTTCAGAAATGCACACACAGCTGCATATTTTAGGAGTTTTAATATTCATGATATATTATGTTGGAATGAAAATCAGACATTATTTTAGCCCATTTCCACTGAGGCTAAAATACGAGTTGGATACCATACTCCTTTAAGATCCCTTAGGGAAAAGAAGAAAACAAAAACCTCACAGTCCAGGCTCGTATCATTTCATAAGGATCACAGCCAATGGGTGAGGGGAAGGAAGAGAAAACTGTTCAGGAGATGGCTAATGATATGAAGGCTTTCCTCACCAGCACAATGAGATGTTAGTAAACAAGATGCTAGGTCAGTGATGACTCGTCATTTTTTAGCAAGCCTACAAACATTGCCTTCTGAGCCTCAAGATTTTACTCTCATGACAATTCTTGCCCATCATGATGAGATTCATCCATGCTGGGGACAGCAACACAAGCTCCCTCGCTCTGCTTAGCTGTGCCTGTTGATATAGATCTTTGCACCAAAGACAGGATAAAGATTTCAGATCAGTTCAGGCTAAACTAAAATTGGAATACTACTCTAGCATAGCAAGAGGCAGTTGTGCTTGTGTGCTACTCTGCTT
The DNA here is from genome assembly GCF_049639895.1 of Pseudopodoces humilis. Taxonomy (NCBI): domain Eukaryota; kingdom Metazoa; phylum Chordata; class Aves; order Passeriformes; family Paridae; genus Pseudopodoces; species Pseudopodoces humilis. The sequence goes on from NC_142200.1 coordinate 111,924,320, forward strand.
ACGTAACAGCATCACACACTTGAGAGGAAAACAGGTTTACACCAGGCACTTCTTCAGTATCCCACAAATTTGCATCTCTCAAATGCAACTAAACCTTTAAATAGTGCATTGAGCCCACTCTTCTCACGCAAACACAGTGCACCAAATATCTACCACTTTCTGAGCAGCAAAAGCAGACATTGAAAATAAACACTTCTGAATAACTCAAAACAGTCTATTATTATATTAGACCCCTTTGGAGAAACACTCATGCCAAAAATCACTTCTACATGTAAGAAACCCTACAAATCAGAACTAGTGCATAGACTTGCTCACAGATTGAGAAATAACATGGATAAGAGGGAATCTGATACTTTATTTATAACAACATCTCGGTAATGAAGAGGTTAAAGGCACATCATAGGCTGCAAACACAGCTTTCATCTCTACAAATGGATAGATAACCTGACAAGCAATGGGTATGTGTGTGCCTGTGCACATGCAAATGAGTGAAATATTCAGCATCTTGTATGAAACCAGAATTAAAGGATGTTAATTATTTGCTTACTAAAAATTTAGACATGAGACTTTTTTTTCTTGGTCACTTTCTGTACACAGAAATACACACTGGCTCCCAAGTACAAGCTAGGAGAAGAGCTAATAAGCAACTTCTAAAATTTTCAGAGCATGCTCCCAGTAACAGCAACCAAGTCATTTTCTGACTCTTTCCTCCCTGATCTGTTTATTTCTAGCAATATTGTGCTTGTGGATCATCTTGTTCAAAGAAAGGATTTTAAAGTAAATACAGACACATTTCTTCCTATCAATCATGATCCCAGGGATCAAAGATCCTTTGTAAAAAGAATTTCCAACTCTTCCTCCCAGATGCATTCCTTAGAATATAAACACAGAGAAGGAGACAAGTTGTATAAGGTTTTCTCTCAATACACACCAATGTGCAGAAAAGACCTGGGGACACACTTCAAGGACTGGTGACAAAAACCGCATTGGGTGAATTTCTATATCACTAACCCTGAGGCCATTTGGCCTATGTCACTCCAGGCAAAGTGGTTTCCCTGCCTTGAAATCCTAAAAGTTCCGCAGGACTACATTTTGAAGTTTAACAGAAGAAAGAAAATCTCTTACATTTACTTTGGAAAAACATGTGAAACAGTTGAGAAGACTACTGCTCTGATTTCAGAGTATAATATTAGGCTTCAAAAATTGTCTGATTAGAAACAGGGCCTCTAAACATGTCTATCTTGATGGAAAAAGTAATATAATGTTTATTTTTGCAGGTATTTGGCCTGGAGAGAAATATATGCAGCAGACTGAAGTTTCCAAATAATTTTCAATTACTCTGTTGGACTAAGGAAGAACAGATCCTTCTTCCTTGGACAGCATTCTCCATAAAAACACAAGCCCTCCTGAAGGAATCCATTTAACATGGTCTTTAAACAATACATTTTGTCTAAGCCATTACTGTATGTCTACTTTTCTGCATCTGTGAGAGTAATAATGATTTCATTCAAGTATCCATTTCCTCATCTGGTCCCAGACTGCATTGCAGATCAGCTCTGCAAGCTCAGTATGCCACATCCAGGGATACATTTTCCAGATAGGAACTTCAGCTCAAAACCAGTACCAACAGCACAATGTTGTTCTCCAGAGTCTGAAAAAAAATGGATTGAGACACAGCCCAGTGTCATGAATCATGCTGCACCAAATGGAAACAGCTCAAGGTACAGTACTTGTCTTTCAAGATGCAAAGCAGTCGACTACCAAACTGTCTTGGAGTGAAAATAAGGGAAAAGGGAAAGAAAAAAAATAAAAAAAAGGTGGTATAGGGGTCAAGTCTTCATTCTGTTGAATTTTCCCTCTTTTAAGCAATTCTGAGAGATACAATAAGCTCTGTATCATCCAAGAGAGGTTTACTCAGTAAATCAGCATCAGTTTGAGTTAGCTGCTTACAGAAAAAGCCTTGCTCCAGGATCTTAGTGAATCACCAAGTTCAGCTGGATGGATGTTTTTGTTTTTTTCATTTTGGACATAAATAAACACCTCTCCTCTCGGCATCTGAAATGAGGATTAAACTGACCACAGAGTCATATTCTGTATTCAGTCAAGACCACAGAGAAAGAATAAAAGATGACGGATCATCATAGCCAAGGTATCTTCTAATGTGAAACAGGGAAGAGATAACAGGAATTAATGGATATCTTTTTGATTCACAGAGGATCTTTTGTGCAAGAAGGGCTTTCCCAGAGGGTTCAGAAAGGATGTATTGTTTTGATTTAGCAGCAACAGCTCTATTTTTTCATAGTGATTTTCATCTTCAGTTAACATTCATCTGAGCTGAAACTTGTTCTTGACAGCATTTATCCCCTTGTGTCTGTGGTTACAGCAAATCCAGGGTAATCCAGGAACTAAATTACCATGTATGTTTCCATCTGCTCTGTCTCTGGACAGAACTCAGATCAGGTAGAAGAAAAATTCTAAGAAGTAAAAATGAATATGCTTCTACTTCACAGATAGGCTGGCCTTATCTGGAAAAGCATTCAAACAGTAGCAATCAAAGGCTGAAAACAAAAGCTACCATTCGTATTCAAACTAAAGAGAGAATATGAGGAATTTTTGGAATCTACCTAGATACACACCAGACAGAGCTTTACTCTATTCATTCTGTGGTCACTTGAAGTCAGAGGAGGATGTCAAATGGGTTGCAGTGTTCCAACATGAAATAAGTTACACTGTTCCAACCTTAGGAAGCTGAAAAAAACAGCTTCATTCATGTCTGCAAGAGTCCATTGGTAACAACAAGAAAGCACATTAGCACTTCTGATTCTTGCTTATTTTCAGACCCTTGCTGGGCAAAAATGTCATTACGATAAATCTAGCTAGAACCCCCAAAATTTCCAGACAGGCAGCAAAGGTAGGGAAAGAAAAAGCTTAACTCCATAGAAGACTTCTGACACACCTTCATTCACTTCCATGGAAAAGAGAATTTGTAGCCTCTTTCTCCCTGAGAATAATTTATGGTTTTCCCCAAAGCTCTCACTTTTCAGAACAGAAAACCTCATACTACATGCAGAACCTGCCAAGCTCCATAGAAAAGAGATCAGAAAAGAGAGTGAAGAGAAGGGCAAGGACACTTGCTTTCATCTTTGACATAACTCTTTCCTAGAGATCTGTAGGAGCAAAAGGGGACACAAACTCCAAGAAGCAGCAGAATTAAGATAACAGTGTCCCTGTGAGACAAAAGCTGGCCTGTGATATAACTAAAAGTGAGAAGCAGACAGGGTACTGCTAGTCCAAAACTTAAGTGTCTCTAATAATAATTCAGAAGCACAAAGGGTATTTGGAGCCAGACAGAAGCTAAGTACAGAGCATTCATGATTAGTGCTGTCTAAAGTTCCCCCCTACCTAAACTGATCTGGCTGAAGCATCATTTTAGACAGAGGACCTTGACAGGATGTAAAAAGAAACACATGGCTCACAGAATGCTAATTATTTGTTATAAGTGAGCTTATGAATAAGATATTAGATAATACATCTCACCCAATATTCTGTGGGTTTTATTCCCAAATAAGTGATAGTACTACAGCACTAGCCATGTCAAGACAAATGCACACTACCACTGTGTAGAAACAGCAGCACTAAGGAAGTAGAAATCTTTGGAAAAAAGTCACTGATGGTAGGAAAGTTACTGAGCATTAAAAGAACAGCCTATATAAAACTAAATTGGTTCCCTATCTTATTTCTGTTGGGGAAAAAGTCAAAAGCTGGATTCATTTTTCACTGGATCATTATTATGCTCTTCTGGATATTGTCTGCAGTGACTTTCATTCCAGGAAATAATATAAATCTAGTATTACAGCTGAACTCAGGAGTCACATGCACTTTAAAACCACAAGTTTAATTGGGTTCTGGGATCAAAAAGTTATATCCAGGTTGCATTTGCCATTCTTTCAGCCTCCAATTGTCCTTTCCAAATCAGAATTGCTAATAGAAACTTTTACAAGTCTGTAATAGTGAAAACTCTCACATACAGATAATGGGCTGGATTGTGCCTGGCTCTGTGAAGGTGTGCAAATGGGAAAAGATCACAAAAGGCCTACAATACACAATATATTTTCTGCAGGGCAAGTCAGGATTCACAGCCTTCCAATTAATGGAGCAGAGGCCAGTGCTAGACTCTCAAAAGCACTCGAGGAGCGTTCTGCCTGCAGCAATTGACTTGTCTTGCACAAGAGGAAAGGACAGACATGGTGCACCTTCTCAAAAGGGGCAATAACAGCCAGGCTTTCAGAGAGCAGCTGCAAGTTTTTCTTCTGCTCAAGCCATAATGGTCTTCAGTCTTTCAAATTGTACTAATCTCACCCCTACTTTTAAGAACCCTGAAAATTCTTATCTTTGAGTTCTGGCCAAGGCAGAGATGCTCATGTAGGTTTTGAAGAGAAAGAAGATTAAAACTCAATATTTATTATGTGCTGCTCCTGGAGAACAGCAGTTCTCAGCTCTGATTGCACCCTACAGAGCTCAAAACCACATCCCTTTCTGTGCCAGGAGGATGATAAGCTAAGCCTAGCTGTTCTCAGAGAGGATGCTAGAATGTGCTATTGGACTTGCAGGAGCTGGCTGACAATAATAGTTTTAGAAGAAACACATGTTACAGGGACGGTAGCAAGTTTAAGCTCTGGGTCATATTAGTGACTCTGTATAGTGCTGATAAAATCGTAATGCCAAACTGTAGCTAGAAGACCAATTGTTTAAGTAATAAATGTTCTTTCTCTACTCTAGAATAGCCATTTAACTTTTATTCCCTCAGAAAAAAAAAAATGGAGAAAAATTTCTACCTTTGCTATCATTATCAGTCACCAGTCTTTAATAAGTCCAGGAAGTCAAATCATCAAGGGAATTTGCAATTTTTTTTATTTTTATATTTGCAATTCAAATTATCCAGTACAGTAAAATTTAATTTTGTATAAGTTGCATATTATTTCCAAACATCATTCTAAAATAATTGCTGACGTTAAATACAGTCACTTGAGAAGGAAAGGAATAAACATAAAATAACAAAAATTAAAAATAAAAACAAAAAAAAACCAACAAAAAAGAAAGAAATCCTGACACTAAAATGTCCTAACATCAAGTAGTTACAAAGATAGAGCTTAAGGTTTTGCATCAATCTCAGCAAAAATGTGGGAAAGAATATAATTTACCATGTTTGTGGAACAATACCTCAACATTTTTCTTTTTTCTTAACATGTACTGATAAATTCAAGCCCAGAACAAATCCATCAGCTGCAGGGAGTGCCTGTACTTTCAACATCCTTTACTACCAAAGAATGTTTTCCATTCTGCTGAGGAAGTGCACCCCTTTCTAAACAAGTGAATCAAAGCCCTCTATTCTTTAACAAAACGTGTCTCAAATTAAAGCATTAAATCTTTCCTTAATCAAAAGAGCAGCAAAGGTTGAATAGCAAAATGACTCTGTTCAGATGTTCAGATTTATCATTATTATTATTAGACTAGGGAGTAGCAACAAAAAAACCAGACTGAAAGCTCCTATGGGCAAAGGACCAAGCAGAACATGGGGCACCCCACTGGCACAATGGGAAACTGGTGAGGGATGACACCTTGGGACACAACCCCATCTTACTTGACACATATGTGCTCCTCAACTATTAAAATTTCAAAGTTAGTGTATTCTGTTTTAATAGGAATGCTTCAGGATAGTTTAATTTAACCTGCTTTAATGTGCAGCCACAATGAAATTCTGCTGAAAGGCAGAACTTCCAGCAGTGCAGAGCCAAGTCTTTGAAATGCTTTGCCTTACTTGTGACTCTGCAAGCATGGCCTAAGAAAGTCCTCAGCTGACAGATGACAACTGTAATGGCAACACAGAATAAGGGTGCATGTCAGGAGAACAGGAGAGTTGAGTCAAACAGATGAAATAACTTGTCCTGAGCTGGACAGCACACTAATGGCACAGCTGAGAAGATAATGGTTCCCTTCCAGACTACCGACCCTATCAGGGTAGCTATCAAACCTGCTCACCAGGACCTTGTGAGCTCCTGTGATCAGTACACAGCTACCCCTCTGAGGGCAGAATCCCCAGACTGGGTTATCAGAACAGCCGTCTGAACTAAACTCTTGTGCCTATGGCTACAATACTCTATTCACTGGACTCTGCTACTTCTAAAAATATTCTCCCTTCAAGTCCCAGAAACAGCTATGCCAGTTCATAGCATTTTTCCATCTAGCCCCAAATCTTGTCTTCAACAATAAGCAGAAGTAGATGGCAAAAGGAGAGGACAAGAGCAGAGGAAGCATACAGATAACTGTATGTGTACCTTTGACCATATTCCCAGCCTTTAAAAATTTGAATGTTTAGCACTGCATGCACAGTCTTTTGGAGGCAATTCCTCAGTGATTTCTATGCAATGAAATTATCGATTCTCATTTGGAACCCAGGTGAACTTTTAGCATGCCATTACTCAAGGGCAAAACATGAGGTTTTTTTCTCTTAAACTGTGATCAAATCCTGAATTCTGAGATTCAAAGTGGTGCTCAAGCCGTGCAACTACCCAAGATGAACCATCATTGTGGCTCCAATCAATTTTCAAAGTTTTACTCCCATTCACCCAGTCAAAAGTCATCCTTGTCTACAATCACCACATTACCCTATTTTTCAAGTATCCCCGTCCTTCTGTTCCTCAAAATATTCAGCCAGTACAATCAACAATGATGCCAACACAGGCCACAAAAGCAAAACCAGCAGGGAAGAAAATCCTCTCTGAAAATGTGATACTGCTTAGGGTGGGAGGCAGGCTGTCCATCTCTGTACCTGTTGTCTCTCTGTATCAGGTCTCTATTGGATAAGAAAACAGGCATCATCCTCACAACACAGGAGATGAGTACTGGCATCATACCTATAGAATTTCAGGTAGAAAGAAAAATTCATTCTACTTCTAAAGTAAAACCATTCATGCCATTTTTGATACTCATGTAGTATTACCATCACAATGCCAACAAAAACATGCAACTACTATCCAGGCTTCCAGTTTGTCTTACCACAACTTTGAAACAACTTCTGTGACCAGTACACATCAAACATTCCTATGAGGGCAGGATTCCCATATCAGTTTATCAGAACAGCTGTCTACACTAAACTGTCGTGCCTATGGTTACAAGAATGTGCCATGGCTAATCTGGATCTGGGTGGGATTAACTCCGTACAGCTGCTGGTGCTGAGATTTCTGGCTCTATTTAATTTGGCAAAGAACCGCGCAGGAAGCTGAAAGACTCAGTCACTGTAGTGAAGCTTCTGACATTTCTGTGCCCAGACCCTGGAGAACCCAAACACAACTCAAGCCAGAAGTCAGTAAACTATTCAATTTACACAAACAGGCATGTAAACTCAGGTTGCAGTTTTGTTACCAATTAAATTGCCCAAAGTGCAAGTCGTCTCTGCCCTTGCTACCTCCTTTGGCTGGATATTTGTACTCCCTCTTGGATGCCAGTTCTAGTGCATGTTTGGTGGAGTGCAGAGATGGCTCATAGAGCTCAAGGACAAATGAGAAAAATAAAGGAAGAACAAAGAGACAGAAACCAGAATACCTTAGTTTTTAACCATATCTGTTCCATAGCTTGATTCACCTGGTAGCCACACAAACCCAAATGTCTGCGCCAGGGAAGGAACAGCTTCCAGCAAGGACAGAGCCACCTCCTACCACTAGGACTGAATTAAATAACCATGAAACAGCAGTGTGGTAGGGCTTGTCCTCTACAGAGCTCAGTGCTGTTGCAGCAAAGGGAGGGAATAGGTCTGTTTGTCTACAGTACTGCATAGATCATGATCCTGCCACAACTCTGGGCAGCCACTTCTTAAGACGATTTAAATATCTATAAGCACTGCCGGTTCAAAATTAAACAAATTAGTCAGTCTGACAGTGCACATTTGCTAATTTACACATTTTATAATTGCTTCACTAACTCTTGGATAGTTTATCTAAGCCAGTGAGCCTGGCTCAGCTTTCTTAATAGAGAATGCACTTTAGCAACAAAGTGTTGTACAGAGCCCAGCCTAATTTCACAAGAACTTAGCAACCTGCCATCTTCATCTCTGTTGAGTCAATAAAGGACTACCCTTTGTTCTCAGCCCTTGGAGAAACACAAAGGTCAATGTAAACCTAGGGCAGAGTACTCTATTCTCCACAAGACATGATTTTTCCCTATTAACATTAAATAGGATTATCAGGGAGGGATGGGAGACTTGCACGGACCCTGCCTGTTTTGTGTTTGGGAAGCTTAGGTTGCTGGGAATGCCTACATGGTGTGTATCCACAGCTAATTAGTGGTAAAGACCCCTCCTGTGGAGTCCATCAAAGCCACTCCACCCCTAACAGGGCTGCTGCAGAGACATCTGAAGCTGTGCCTTCCTTCTAGAGGGAGGCAGTGATTCCCTTTACCATACAACACTGACAAATCAAATCCACGATTCAAACTCAGGTATCTCACTCATGAGATCACTAAGGCTGGCAGAAACATCGATTTTAATCAAAATCAAATAAAAAGTGAGCCACTGAACCTTCAGAGAGCTGCCACAAGCAAAGTACGTACAGCTTCACTTTAAAAGACAATAACAACAAAAATATCATAGCCTCATCTGTGCTAAAATACCTTTGACATCAGCCACATGAGCATCCCAGTTGACTTATTCCCACTGGCATGTGGCTTCAAATTAGATCCCTTTGTACAGAAACACCTAAGAGGATTTGCCTTAAGAAAGAGCTGTCATGACTGTACCAACCATCACCCAAGGGTTCTTCCTTATGGAAAAAAAGCTTTAATTTGCAGCTAATGCTTTACAGTATTTTCTCCATTTGAGGTTGCAGGGAAAGAAGGTTGAATCTCTGCATCTCTATGCAACCAGGACCAACTACAGCTGCTCAGTCCTTCAGAGAGAAGGAATCTTGTCCTTTTTCTACTGACAGTCATTCCTATCACCAGGATCTTGGATCCAATGTCCTCACCAACAAGAAGTCAAGGCCATAGACTTGTGCATTCTCAAACATTTAGTGCTTCTAGCATGCCTCCATTTACACCTTTGATTTCTCAGTGATTTCCTCACCCAGAAGCTTAACAAAGGACTGTATGAGATACAGCCAGAAACGTTTCCCCACACATCGCCTTCAAAACTTACATGATGCAAGTCATATACAATGCCTCCTATCAACAAAGGACTTTCTGGAACTAAAATCAGAAACAACCCGTAAGATACTACAAGTGAAGCTGTTGAACTACATTTTAGGAATAAAATAGAGGTTTTAGAGTCTTTAGATAACAAAGAAAGAGCCATGATGTTCACAGTCAAATATTGCAAGACACTTATTTAGGCCTGTCAAGCAGCATTTGTGTTTCCCCCTTGCCCCATCCTTTTCATCTAAAGCATCCTTCTGTACATGAAAAAAAAAAAAAAAAAAAAATTCTATGTCCCACGTAGCCAATGGATCCCACTAAGCAAAAATAACAGAAAAAGTAGAAGAAAGAATAAAAGAGCCCCAAGAAGAAGGCAACACAAATTCACCTTCCAAACTGGCCTTTTCATTTCAGTTAGGGAGTTTCATCCTTGTTATAGAAACAGGGACAATTATGTTCTCCAATCTTTAAGGAGGGTGGCTGAAAATCATTAGCAACACCTGCATCTGCAAATCATTTTGTAATGCTCTGAATGAAAGATGATAATAAATTGCACTGACATTCATGGAACATTTGCAATTTCATCATTCAAGAGAACACACGGATTCTGGAGGAGAAGTACGATTGAAAATCTTATATGATAGGAAATAATATGGGTAGTTTGCATTTATATAGCTCCCACCACCTGAGAATATTAAAAAAAAAAAAAAGATATCAACTGTATCTCTGAACATCTTTCATACAATTCTATAGGCCTCCTTGCCAAGCTCAGATCACAAAAGGAAGACAAAACAGTGAGTTTTTCTTCAGTTCATACAGCAGGGTAAAAGGCAGAAGAAGAAACCAGTCAGGAATTCCTTGTTCTACCTACCCTACGGCTTCCTAAATGCTTAAAGTTCTGACATCAGAGAAAGAAAAAACTGTCTAAAACATAATGAAGTGGCACAGAAACATTTATCAAGGCTACAATCTGGAATAGAATTTAGCCTTTTAGCAATATACTCTGAACTGAGAGATGAAATAAGTTGTGTAGCATGTAACTTGTTCCTAAAGCAAATTCTACTGTAACTTAATTAACATACAAATACAATTTTTCTTCTATTTAATAATAAATAGAAGGAAAAATCCATTATATTCCCTAATGAACTACAGTTAAAATTTCCTTTGTTTTGGCTCTCCAAGAGTAGAAATGTTACTAGTTAATTTCTTGACTTTCTCTTTTAACCTTGTTTGTTGCAGGAATTTCGGGGACTACAAACAACTGTAAATTGAGAAAACTTCCTAAAATCACTTGGACTTGTTTTCAACACAGCAGTTTATATTTCAGCATTATCATGCTGTCTAGTCCTCTTCTAATTTTCCCCCTAGCCTCAGAATATGGTTAGCTGGGGAGCAAAGAGGAAACCAGGTGGCTTATGAATAATTAGTACTTTTTATTGTATTTCTTCACATGCATTTCTACTAGCATACTGTTCCAAATTTAATGGGATTCTGAATACCCTGAACATAAAGAGAAGTATTTACACGGAGCACCATTGTCTGTCTTGGTTGATTTATTGTTGGTAGAAAGAACTCATTAGCTGTCAGGCCAGTTGCTGAAAAGACTATAATGCCAATGCACAAAGTTGACATAATGAATATAAAGGAAAGAACCTGGGCCAAATTCAGAGGCAATCTGTAAGGTAATGTAATTTATACCTACTTATGCTCACTCAGATTCCCTTAGAGCTTGTTCTACCCACTCTATTGGTGCATGAGGGACTCTAAATTGATGTAATTTATATATCAAAGAGTCAGAAATGCTATAAGGCCCCTAAGTGTGGGGCACTTAAAGTCATGCTTTCCTACATACTGTTCTCTTCATTAACCTGTCCTGAATCCTCCCTCCCTTTACTGTTTCAGCCTGTGATTTATGCCATCAACAATCCCTGAAATGCAATGGGCCAAGAGAGAGGCAGAGTGTAGGTAAATGAGCATGACTCAGAGGAAATCTAAATAGATTAGTAACACAGAAGTTAGGGAAGCCAGGTGTCTCTCGCATGCACATCCACTCTTCCCAGTCCTTGGATTTAATTTGAGATTTGGCTCTGCATATCCTCCATTACCACTGGCAATTGAATTTGTTACTCAAATGATACAAGCAGTCACAGATCACAGACCCTCAATTTAGGGCCAGGAGAGACATTATGATGGTCTAGTTCGACCTTTGGCACAACAGAAGCCACCAAATATAACCCAGAAACCCCTGGGCTGAACATAGCAAAGATGAATGAGAAAGACCCAATGCCAGTTTAAAGATTTGAAGTGACTGGGGAATCTGCTGCATCCCTCAGCAACATGTTCCACTGTTAAATTACCATTGCCTTTCAAAACATGCACTGGGTCATCTTCTGAAGTTTACGGGCTTCAATTTTCAACCACTGGCTCTTTCTTTGTTCTACTAATTTTCTCAATATGTCTCTTACAGAGTATATATTTAATTGTCTCTCACCCTTCAGCTCATCATCTCACATTTTCTACATCCAGACTCAAGAGAACATAAACTTTGTACTCAAAATAGTTTTAGATTGAGTGAGCTTGCAATGGAAATTATTTATATATGCTATCCTGATAAAAGCTTTTTCATTTGGGAGAGGAAACAGGACAGCTGGAGTCTGGTGCCCACAGTCTCTTCCTTCAGTATCTGAGCACTCCAGGATACTATCAATTGAAGTATTTACTCTCTCTACACTATCTGAACATACTGGGAAGAAGGGAAAGAGAACCAGGGTTGCAAGAGGCTTGATTGTTAAACCACTGCTCTTCATTCCTTCCACGGCTCTCTGACTGACTGCTATTCTGCTATCCCATTCTAAGCAAGCATTCCATCACAAAATAAAATCAGATTTTATCACCATCTGCTAATATACAGAGATATGTGGTCAGCAGTAGCTCTATTGGCAATGATATATGGTCATATTTTCTGGTTTCCTGTTGAACTACAAAATACTGTGCAACAAAAAAATCTTCACACCTTAAGGGAGACCTCACTACAAATTACATTACAACATAAGGAGTTGCAGGAACATATGAGAAACACATAAAGGGATTGTCTGGAGTGGAATTCTGGTTTTCTATCAACCAGTAAATGGGATTGTCCAGAACAGGATGTTTTCACGTTGTTTGTATTTTTGTTTCTAAGCCCTCCAAGAAGATTTGTCAGACAGTACAATATATGCCACTTTTGTTTCTGATTTCAGAAGTTAGCACACTAATCTGCTCTGCACGGGCATGGTTGATGCTACCTGTCCCAGTCAGAGAGATGTTAAAGGTCTGTGCTCTGTATGACTGAAAAGGACGAAGCACAAACTAGCTCAATTTCTCTTCCGGTCAGAATGTAACTCCTGGGTAGAAACTAGCTGGCTCTCAGCAAAGTTAACGTTGCTTTATTATCTGTCAAGATTATCCGCTCTTCATTTGGAACATCTGCTCCCCAAGAGGGGGACAGACTTTGCACAGGAGCATCAAACAGAGCCAGGAGGAAGCACATGGCTGCAGCGAACCACAAAGAGCAGCCAGCATCAAACACCGGTTCAGTGCTTCCTATCGGCTAATGCCTTTCATCCTGTGGCCTCCTTCACCTCCAGACTTGGCCTCTGTCTGCATTTACACCTTCCCAGAATAAAATCCTTGCTTCCCCCACCCACTTGGTAACCATCATTCAGCTAGTTTGTCTATGACTCATCCACTTCAAAACCCTGCTGACTCACAGGCCTCAAAAAGGAAACTTGCTCAAAGAACGTAGCGAGATGTGGGTATGCCGTCCATGCCAGCGAGGAGCTCATCCCAGCTGACCCGGGCTTTTTACTGGTGAAGGAAAATGTATTTTGTTTGTGAATTTTTATCGTTTTAAAGCCTAATTAACTGACAGATATTTATAACCAAAGTGTACCTCAATGGCCTGATTTCCAAAAATATTAGGTACCCAGAAGCGCCCACCAAACCTAATGGGCACTCAATAGTGAAACATAAGATAAGGTTATACAGCTTTTCCAACAAGAATATACAAGCTGACTTCTTGAACTCATGGGTAAAACCTGACTTAACTCATGTGATAAGGTAGAGCATGTTAAGTTAAAATAGCAGCTGTAGAGAAAAAAAAGGCAATACAAAAAAAAAATTAAGACATTTTAGATGGACCTGTTTAAAACTAAGTGTCTTATGGGGGAGGGACAGCAGGTCCTCCTTGAAGGAATAAAATCAAAGAACTAGACAAATCTGCCTTTATATTTGCCAATTCATCGTATAATTACTAACACACCTACACAAGAAGTTACCAGAACCCTCTTTAACCAAGGGTGAGGGATCCAGCAGCTTCCTCAGTCACATCTCTCACCATGAGGTAGAAATTCCTTGTGCCTCCTTATAATACAAGCCACTGAGAAATGTCTGGAAGAAGTACTGTAAATCCATTTGATTTCACTTCTGAGGAAAGGAGCATGGTCTGGATGAGGTCTCTTCTAATACTGCGCACCTTCTAACAAAATACTATCAGCATATTGAGGAAATGAAATTTCACACTAGAAGATTATCCTCCCTGCTCTCCCTATTTTTCCTGAACTCTACCAGAATTTCTTCTTCTCCAAAATCTGCCTACTAAATGCACAGCCTAGTTCAAATCCATGCCTTAATGATGAGTGATTTTCCTTCAATTTTTTTCTAGCTATGAAATGACCACCAGTAATTTTTCAGTCAAAAGTTACCACAGATTTCCATCTTCACTAGAACACCTCTAGAAACACCACTCACAAATGTTGGCAGCAGGACAGGTCTAGCTTGCTCTAGAAAAACAACAACTAAGCAATGACGACAGGATCAGTCATCTTCTGAATTAACCACAGGACTCGTTACAATTTGAGTTTCTTCAAAAATTTCTTACTGTTCACATCCAAGGAAGACACCCACGTATATAAACTAAATATAAACTAATCAAGGTATTTCTATGACAGACTAGAAAGAAAGAGAGAAAATGATGTTATTTTTATTTCTCTTTGAAATTATTTGGGAAGAGCCAAGTACCTTGTTTAAACAGACTACAGCTAGATAGACAGATTAGCCACGTAAGACTAATATTGAAATGGTTCAGAACTGAATATCTAAACCAATTAGTAAATCCTCTCACTGTAATCTTTCTAGCTTTAAGAACTTAGTCTTATGTACTAATTTAAATATTTACTTTTACTGGAATAATTTTAAAAGGTAAAAGATTGCATCTAACAATTTACATTAGCTGATATAGATCTGGTATGCATCACCTGTAAAAGTGCAAATATTATCTGAATGTTTTTCAAACAATTTAGATAACATTGAACGAAAAAGAAAACCTCTGTAACACTAGGTATTTCATAACTTATCCCTTATCTGCTTGATGTGACATTTAGGAAAACACATTTTTAAAAGTCAGTAATGTATTCTGAACGTAACACTGATACTTCTTGTCCCCCATAACCTCAGTCAAACCATGAAAAGGAGAAGAAAAAAATAAATTAAAAAACACTTAACATCTTCCAAAACAACAGTATAAAAAAATACTATTAGAATGTAAAATTACATAATACAAATATTTTTTTAAAAAAATCCCACCCGGTGTATTTTCTCACCCCCTAAAGGAAGATGTGTCAAAGATTGCACAGTTCACTGGGGACTTCAAAGCTGCTATCAATCTCTACATAGAAAGCATTCAGATACTGCCATGATGGGCAGCAGTATAAAACACAAAGTGAGAGAGAGAGAAAAATAGATAAAATGCCCTCAGGAACAAGTTTCTTTCCAAGAAAGCTTACTAAACCAAGGCTTAAATTGAAACAGTATTATTTTTCTATGTAGAAGCAGTTTTTCATCTTTTAACTCTCTCTTGTTTGTAATACACTCACAAAATGAAATTTCTATCCTAAAGGCCAAATTCTGACAGTCTTCTTCCCACTAAATAACTCCTCATCCTGTATGCAGTGCTGCAGTTTCAGCAGAGTTGCTTACAAGGCACTGTTCAGCTGTGAGCACACCTGGACCACAGGATGGGGCCCAAAGGGAAAACACCTTACATGTTACCAGTCTCCCAACACCAGCACTCCATCTGTCCCAATAAATCACTCCTACCAACTTCAGTGAGGAGAAAATTAATATAATTAAACAAATCAGGCATGTTTTTTTTTTTCCTCTAGTTGTCTGCTTTGGATATTCCCACTGTAAATGCTGAGCAAGCAACAGATAGAGCAGCACTTGGCATCAATATGAAACACAAACCCAGAATTTCAAAATGCATGTCTAATTAAAAAGTAGCCAATCATCAGCTGAGTGTTAAAACTACCATCTGTGAACTGAAGAAATACTCAGCACTGCAACTGAACACCTAAACATAGGGAGCCCTGGTGAAGCTGGATGTTACATCTTAAGCTTTTCAGAAGACTGCATTCTGCTTTTCATTGTGTGACTTTTGAGCCTTTCAGGTATACCTGGATTAGACATTCAAGTTTTTCCCAGAAATCTAGAAGGAGATTAAAATTGGTACATATACAAACACACATTTTGACAATTTAGATCCTTTTGAATTAAAATACTTCAGTAAAAATAAATTCCTGCAACCTAGTATAACTGGAAGAGCTGGTAACAGACCAAAGCAGTAGGAATTTCTCAAAATGCATGTTTAATAAAAATATACTTCACATAGCTGCTAGAGAAGCTTCTGTTGCATTTTTTCTATCCAAGCAAATAATCATTTTGTGGCAGTCCGTGCATCACAAATACTACAACATTTTTAAAAATTAAAATTAAATAGGGGAGGAAATCACATCCCTCTTCATTATCCAATCTAAGTTGTCAAAGCTAAATAAACAATAAAGTTATTTAAACCATTAACATCACACCACTAACAAAATGAAGAGTTCCCTTTAAAGAGATACCTGCTTTTAGAAATACATTCTATTCACAGCTGTAAAAAAAGAACACAAACAAACAAACCCACCCCAAAAAACCCAAACTTCTTCCCTTTGTCTTCCAAATCTCTTTTCTTCCTCTACAAAAAATACAGTAAAAGTGAGAGGTTTCCCTGACAGCTTGCAAGCACTATTTAAAAAAAAAAAAAAAGTAACATTTAAGCCCTAAGGAACTCTTGGTCTTCAAAAGTGCAAAGTACATACGGTTCTAGTTGAAATTAAAAGGAGCTGCAGGTGACCAGCACTTCTGGCTCTGAGGCCCCAAGCTACTGCACAGAGCACTGTCCCTTTGAAATTTCAGCATTTACCAGCAAGCAACTTGCTGAAGTGCAAGACACATGCACCCCTTTCCCCCACAGTATTTACTTTTCAAAAGCACCGAACAGTTGTGGACAGCGTGGCTCTCCTGCAATATTACAGCCCTGGTGAAACAGGAAACAAGCATGAAAAAAATACCAGCTCCAATCCTCACCGAGCATGAGCCCCCAGCCATCTCACACCAGGATATTTCCAGAGTTCTCATCTGCTGGGAATAGACTTCTTGTCTCACAGTGACCTCAACCGCTTTGCTCTTTTGTCCAGTTCCATTGCATTCTCCATGAAGTCAGCCAGCAACATCAGCAGAGACTGTATTTGTTCAGTGCCAGTTTACGGACACAGGCAACTCCAGAAATCCACTCCATGGCTTCCTTCACTTTGTAACACCCAAAATCTGCCACACAATGCACGGGAGACTGGCCACCAAACGGCAAAGATGGAGAAATTAAAGCTCAGGTAAGCACAAAGGTAGTGCACAAAAAGAAGAAGAAATGATTCTGTGCAACTGAAACTCTAGGTACTAGGGAGGAAAATGAAAAAAAGCCAGCAATGCATGAACTGGGAAGGCAGAGTGACTCATTCCCAAGGTGATGGAGTAGCATACAGTACATGGGTAAACAGTAAACACTACTTGCCATCTACCATCTGGGTCCTGGCAGTGCTTTGCAATGCAACCTCCTACCAGGCACTTCACTCTTCTCCTTGCTGCTCCTACCCACCTTTGTGAGGCTGCCTTATTTACATTGCTCATAAACTCTTGCAGGCAGGAACTATCGCTTACCCTGCCTTTGTATGCAGCTCAGCACAACCAAGCTGCACAGTCAGAGGCAGCCTGAAAACAGTAAAATACCATTAAAAAAAAGGAGGGGAAGAATATGACTGGCTTAGGAAATACAACAGTAAAATCTATAAATAACAAAAAAGTTTTGATGGTCAAATAGTAGAATAAGCACCATGGCATACACATGAGAATTAGGTGAAAGAAAAATGAGAACCAGCAGAGTTCTTAAAAGGCTAAAAAGAAAACCAAAATAAGGGGAGGAGGGGGAAATCAAAACAAAGACATTGGTAAAGAAGTAGATTTGCTAAATCACAAATCATGGACAAATTGTAGAATAGAAATAAGGCTTCTGGCTTTACTTACATTCATTTCATGGTAAAGACACCCTTATGCCTCAGCTTTCTGAAAGTCTTTCCTTGTCACCTAAGCTTCAGATCACCTCTTTGACACTCAGGCTGGTAAAAAAGAAGGCTTGAACTTACTTGACAATCTATCCTAAGGGCAAATGAGAATGTGGGAAAGAGGAAGGAAATAAAATCCACCTATCTCTACCTCAAAATAGCTGACTAGTGCAGAAAGGAAGTCACCCTCTGAAGGTTAAGAAGTAATAAACAACTAATAATTTACTCCCTTGCTAAAAGACCAGGAGAGATGAAGCATAAACGCCTACTTCATCGGCTGTTGCTGGAGCATGGCAGTCCTACTTCATTCCTCAACACACATTGTAAAATCACAATCTACATCTTTGTGGCCATTGGCACAGTTCCTTGTTCAGTTTTAAAACACCAATAATCAACCCTTGTTTGTAGTGTTTTCACATATTTAAAACAAAACCCTTGGGACACAAGAAGTTATCAGCATCAAGAATATCATCATTTCTCTCCCATCCATGATGTACCTTTGAGCCAAATAAGCTGTGATTTTTTAAAATGTAACTATTTCCAACACAACAGAGAGGGAAGCACATATGATATTGTTACAAGCCAAGGTGAGAGGAATTAAAAAGAGTAATAACAACAGAAAATCTAAAATAAGTCCTGGCAAGGCACACAACGTCAGGCACGAGAAAACCAAAGCCAGTTGGCTGTGACAGTTCTGTATCTATGAACTACTACTTAGCTAACACCCACCCATAAATAACTTCTTTGCTATTGCCTTGGTGATTAACAGGGTGCTGTAGAATTGAAATATTTACCTGAAGGACTTGAACACAGACCAGCTTCCTTACACGATGTTGGTGGAATTGTGACAGTTGTTTTTCTCTAAACTTCCCATCAGTGCCTAACAAAGCTGGCAAGGACCAGTGGGACTGGGGGCTGTGCACATGTACTGTTCAAAGGCATTTTTTTCCCTTCTCCTTGGAAGAATGAAGAAGTCCTTTGCGTCCCTGTCCAGGTGTCTGCTAAGTTATTGTCTCCTGGAAACATTTGGGCCAAACACTGTTCAAATCTCTAAAGCACTGCAAGCTGGGCCCTGATTTGCCCCTCATAGCATATAACACCACAAACATCTTTTTCAGTCACCTCAGCAGGACTGCAGTCAACCTACTTCCCCAATGCTGCAGACACAACAGGGAATTCCTCTCCTCCAGAAAGTGCATCCTCTCACCCTGCTGCATTTGTCCTCTTCCCCGGCAGAAAGGCTCAAGAGGAAAGTGTAATGTTAAACCAGTAGGCAGGTTCAGGCACTTGCCTCAGGTAAGTGGTCTTACAATGTGCTCTGTAATTCCAGAGTCACATTGGGTTTAGTGTCAAATGCCTTTGAGAACCCCATCTGCTAAAGCTGTCGGCACTCAACACTTCTTGATAACCAGACATGAACATGTCACCTTCTGAAAATGCCTTCCCCCTATTTTTTGCAGCTTTTTCTCCAGTCTTAGACCACTCATGTACCACATTTGCTCATAAAGCAGCAACAGCATTCCCCACCTCCAGATTCTGTCCAAGGAGAAAGGTGTGGATGCTACACAAGTCTACCCCCCAACCCTTGATAATCCAGTACAGGCTTCTCAAGGCTGATATCATTATTTGCATGCAGCCACTGCATGAGCAAATAAGGTGTTTTAAGGCACCTCTCAGAATGGGCTCTGAAGATTAGTTAATGTTTATACGGCCCACTGAAAACTGAAATGACTGCTACTTGCTAAGTATTACCATCACCAGGGATCCATTTAAGTCAAAGCAGGGCAGACAGTGAAGGAAACAAAACTTGTTTTTTCTGTCCAGCACAATTACTGCCAGACTTCTGCATGCTAAAAACACCCAATAACCCATCTAACACAGTAAATTAATGTTTATGCTATTAAGTTTAGACAATCTTAAGCTGAAAGCTTTTCAAACTACAGGAAATTGCATGTTGCACAGGGACAACTGTATACAATTACAGTGATTTCATAAAATGGCAGAGATATAAAGCAGAAACTGAGTGGCCGGCAAGGCTTCTAAATCACACAGATAACAAGTATGTCCTGGTGGGCCAGGAGTCTACTTCTTTCTCACAGCTGTTCCAAGAGACAGGAATTATATCCATAATCTCAAAATTCAAGACAACTCAGTGCATTGCACACTTGTATCTGTGAGGCACTGACAGACCAGCATGTATTGTTATTGCCACCGTGGAGTCACCGTACATCAGGCAGATTTATTAATACTCCATCTTACACTCACAGTAAAAGCAACACCAAAAAGGACACGGAAATATTTGGACCAGCCCATGTGTTTCTTTAGGATGCAAAAGCTCCAAAGAGACACAAAGAGCACAGACATGAAATGCAACGAGTACGATGCTCCCCCAGGCAGAAAGTTCCCAGCTGCTTTGCTAAAGGCCACAGCAATATGTCTGCTTTATGCTTGTTTTCACGAAGGATTGTTTAACAGTACACTTAGTGCAGCTCTACATTGACACAGTAAACGTCATCTTAATACAGCCCAGGTAAAGCTTTCGGCTTACCAAGTCCTGCTGCACGCTTTGTCAAACATCTGAAGGACTGCAGTGCCTCTGACTTTTTTCTGATGTCTTGCAGGTATAGAGTCGTATTAAAGGTAGTTTTCATGAATGCAAAACCAGGCAGAGGCCTGTCTAAGAGCTATCAGTCCTATTTTTTTACCTTATTCATTGTACCGTTCATAGCACATTTTTATCGCCAGCCTCCCTTCCACTAAACAATTCCAGAAGTGTCATTTGCACACCAAACAAGTGTATATTGTGCCATTCAGTTACATGTGGTAGATTATCAGGTTGTGTATAGCAGCTAAGCAGAGCATCGACAGCTGTGTAGACACATCTCAGCTGATACTAAAAGAAGTCTTGTCGGCAGTTCTGATCTTAAAGTAAATACACTGAAAAACTTAGCTCCAATTAGGCGGAGCCTGATATGATTTTCTGGAATGAACACTAAACAAATATGGCTGATAACACCATCTTTGCAAATACCTTGTTTGGTTTGTCTTTAAAAGATTACATTTTCAAGATAAAAATGTCCTGACTTGAAAACAATACGTCGCTGCGGTCCGTGTTCACAAAAATCTGAATTTTGTGTTTTAAGCCGTGTGCTATGCTTCGTTAATGAGAAATCACCACCCTGCATCGCTGACATATTAGCTGAGCTCCAAGTGACCTAATTCATTTTTAATATTTCATAGTTTGTTAAAAGCTGTAACGAGAGATCACTAACACGGCTCTGACACTCCCTGTCATGAATCAAAAGATGTAGGGAAAAGGTCATGTACTTACTAACTGGCACCAAACCAAATTCATCAGTACAAAATGAGAGAACAGAAATGAAGACTGCATTTCCCATTATGCTTCTCTCTTTGTAAGAGTATCCATCAACTTGCATGACATCAAAAGCAGAATTTATTTATATGCGCGTCCCCAATAAAAGGTCAGAGAGAAGTGAGAAAGAGAAGAAATAAGGATTGCAGCCTTTGTCCAAGCAAGTAGTTCCTTCACTTTAAAGCATACTAAGCATCAACAGCCTTTGAAGACCAAAAGGAGAAACAATTCCCAACCACATAAAGAAACTAACAAGTCCCTTATATGGCTAGGAATTGCAATGCCATTTTTTTTCCACAGCCAGAAAAATTAGAGCAAGAGGGGAAAATAGAGCAAACTTTAAACAGGCAGCTCTCTGAGCAACAGGGAATTCACACAGGCACATCATTCTAGCTTTAAGAACTGCCAAACACTTTATTCTTTAAAGGGAAGGAGGACATTACACCAGGTGAGTCCCTGAAATCTAGATTTTAACTCTCCTGTTGTAACTATGGATACCCAGCTTTAAAAACCTTTTATGATGTAGCGGTACACCAGGCTCCCTTACCCTCTGGTGAAACACCTCCATCTGAAGTTCCCTAATGTCCCTTTATCTCGCAAGTCACCCATGCAGCACTGCAAGATTTTGCCAGCTCTAGGACTGCACATCCAAAACAACCCTATCCACGGCATCTTCAGTCTGCTTTTCACCCTCCCATAACCCTGGCACAAACCCTGCCAGCTTCTCAACCAGGAAGGCAGCTAGATTGCATCACGTGTTGCTCCAAATAACCAGAGTCCCTCGCAGGCAAGACACACGGGACTTGATGGTTGATCCAGCCTTGCCGTCTCCCATCAGCAGGAGGCGGAAAGGTCAGGTTCCTGGGCAGTGTCGATACTGAACTCTGAATGGCTTGGCCTGGCTGCTCTCTAAATATAGCTGGGCAGAGGAAGGGCTGTGAGAGTGGGTGGGGCAGGGAGTGGAACAGAAGCCAAATGAGCAATCAGTTAAATACAACACCATGTTGGTCCGCCAGTAAGACTTCCCCTCTCTAGTCCACCACATACTCTGCAGCAGAGTATTTAAGCACAGCTTCAGGATTAAGTCTGTGAATGCAAACTCACAGAATAAAAACAAACTGCTGCTTGATTTATACTTGGGGAGTGGGGAACACAAGTCTGTTCAGCAACTTATCTTCTTGAATAAATTTGAATCACACAAGAGTGACATCACTTCCACAACATGACAGCAAATAAATCATCACATGGTACTAACCATAAAACATGTGTCAGGAAGACACCAACAAGGAATAAAATATCAGAGTACTTTACATTGTAAACATGCAATCTTACGCGTCTTCTGGCTTCTACTATGATCTATATATGTCAGGTGGTTTATTTCATTCATTTGCATCTGAATGAAGTCAATACAATTAACAGAGGAACCCTCATAGAAAATCTGTCCAAACAATTTCATCTGCATAAATATACCACAAATGAAGCACTTAAAATGTAAACATTTACCTTTAAATAAACTATCACATTTGATACTGAAGTTAACTTTACAACAAATAAGCAATTCCACCATGTTTGCAAGCAAGCCCAAAAACAAACAAGATAAATGAGAAAGAAAGAAAGAAGGGAGAAAAAAAAATATTTTTTTTTCCATACAAAATACAGAAAAAATAATCTCTTTCTCTTCTTTGACAATGTCCCGAGTCTTTCAGCTAATAAAAAAACTTTTAGGAGAAGAGATTAGATTTTGCTGTAAACCAACAAAATATAAAAGACAGCATGACTGAGGAATTCAACAGGAGCTTCCAATCTGCAGCTACAGATAGGACAAGCAATGTTTCCATAACTTCTTCATTTAGAAACGCTGTATCCTCAGAAAAGACCGACAGAGAAAACTGGCTTGTTTCAAATTTCAAAGAGGCTACATAGTATTTTTATCTTAAGAATTACATAACTAAAAGCAAAACCAGCTCTCTGATACTTTTTTTTTTTTTTTTTTTTTTTTTTTGTGTGTGTGTGGATTAAGCGCACTTAGTCTCCTACAGAAACTGTTAATCTTCATTACAGGCGCTGGGCTCCATGTGAGACATCTCCTATGGCAATTAGACTTCCCCTCTGTATAAATCGTATCTCAACTGGCAGAGAGAGAAACAGACACAAAAACAAAGCATCTGGTTTATGCTGCTCATTCTCTAAAATTATAAATCACAATAAATAATGTTAAAGAGAAATTATAGCCACACCAAACACAAAATGCTGTTAAGTATTAGATGAGGTATGTCCTCGGCCCCATGCACAATGTAGAATCATTTTGATTTGCTGTTTTTCGTTCTTTTGTTACTGTTATTTGTTTGTTTCTTTTTAACCTGCATATTGTTCAGCTGTCCTGGTTTTGCCATGGTGATCAGTATGTGCTTTGTGGGTCTGATTCTGTCTTGCTGAAGACCACTGAATCTTTTTCATTGATTTTTCAAAGGAAGCATAACAGATCCATCTCACTATAAACTTCTATTCAATAATATTATTGTTAATCTTCTACTTAAAATATTGGTACATCATTCTGCATCAGTAGACACCATTCTTGGGCTGATACCTGCTTGTTTAGAATAGCTCTCTTTGTAAAACTGTTTCCTTCCAACCTTCCCTTTGTTACTCAATCTTGCCTGTATGAGTGGGAAAGCAATTGCAAAACACCACTACAGGAATACTTGGAGTATAAGCTCTAACTATATCTGAGTAAATCACTGTTCTCTGTCTCCCTTCTCTGCCCATCTGCAGTCTTTGGTATGGAACAACTATATCATAAAAGCTCTTATTCACACATGCTTTTGATATTACACTATTTAATCACATACAGCTGTAACTGATGAGACTGTTACAAAACACAATTTTAATGCAGCACTGGAAGCAAATTCTTGAGACATATTAACTATTTTCCTCTACATACAATTTCTAGCACTAAAATTCTTTTTTTCAAGAAAAAGAAAATTCAACCAAACTATTTATTTTTTTTAAAAGTCTGCTTCTCTTCCTGGACAGTCCAGAACAAGGTTGATTGCAAGCAAATTCAGTCCCTGCCTGGAGTATAGATAGTGGAAAATTCACTTCCCACCCCTAACAAAAAAAAAAAAAAATTAAATACTATACAGGCTACTCACAGCAAGACCTGAAATTAACTCAGACATCCTACTTGAAATGCATCCTTTCTTATCTGTTTTTTAATTCATGGAAATTTAAGAACCGACAGTCTGATGATTTTTACCAAGATACTTGAATTAAAGTGCAAGCATACCATCATGCTTTCTTTGAAAGGACTTCATGCATTAAAAACCAAACCAGTTTATTTCTGAACCACTGCACTTTGTTGAAAGGGCACCTTGTATAAGGCATTTTAAATTATAACTATGAACACACTCACCACAGCAAGATCCTTGTAGCCTCATCTGGCGAATGCTTGCAACTTCCATCTTTTGTTACAGAAATCAAATATCTGCTTGCAAAATAAGTAGCCATAAAATATTATAATATGAAAGTGTTTGAAGTAGTAAAAATTTGAATATTCCTTTTCCACAGGTTTGGTTTGGGGTTTTTTTTTAATTTGTTGGTTTGTTTTGTGAGGTTTTTTTTTTAATTTGGTGCTTTCATTTGTGGGTCTTTGTGGGTTGGTTAGTTTTTAATTTAAACAGACTTGCATTGAGGCAACATATGAAATGAAGATCAGTCAAGAAATTTAATACTATTTTAATACATATCATCATGGTCCTTGAAACAACAAAAGTATTTTTATCCAGGCATGCAAGGATAAATGGAGAGCAAATGAGTTTATATATTCCTGCATTTTCAGAGGAACACGACTTCTATCTTCCTTATTGTTTAAGCCAATTGGCAAATACTAGAGCTAGATATTAATAGTAACATCAAAACTATAGCCAGGCTGAAATACTTTTAAATGGCATTTAAATGAATTCATATTCCTTTTGGGCAGTTCTCTGAGGCATTTAAAACATGCTGTGACATACTGAATCAAACAGGGGCTAAGTGCGAACAAACTTCATTCCTAGAAATGCATTTCTCTATTTGCAAGTGTTTGCCTTTACTTTGGCACGATCACATGGGCTCCAGCTAGACTTTTGAGCTCTGGCAGTGATCCAAGCTGCAGATGGTTGGAAATGCAGCCTGAAATCAGTGTGTGGTTGATGAATTACTCCTTACACCTGACCCCTGCTTCACACCAGGCACCAAACACAATCTGAACACTACCAGCCAAAGAAGCCCTGTCAGGCATCTCCGTATCTGGAACGCTTTCTTCAAGGCCTTCTGTACGGCCAGATGGCCAAAAGTGGGGAATGCCGTAAACCCGCTAAACAGAAACGTGAGTGACTAAAGGGATTGGTAGGTAAAAGGTGAAGAGAGGCAAGAGCTTTGCACCGATTCCAAGTGCACACTTTCCAAAAGAGACCGATGGAGCAGGGAGGAAGGTATGCTCATGCCACACAACTGAAGGAAGTCCCCAATTCCCTCATACCAAAAGATGCCCTAAAAAATGTCAAAAAGGAGACATAACACAAACCCGCATGTGTGCCCACAAAGTCACCAAACCAAACTTAAACTATTCTGAGTACACCTGTTTGAATTGCCTAATTGTTTTTTACTAAGCTGGAGCATGTATCTATCATTTCAGGAACAGGCTCATTAAGCCCTCTTGATTGCAGGTGAGTCTGCATCCCCTTCACAGCCACAAAGATGCGGTTTTATTCAGGTAGGTGTTGGGCAATCACACTTCTTCCTTTTGCACGTGTTCACACATGCATCAAGCATACAGAGATGGAGAGGTTCTGTGGGTACTGTAAACACTGCCTCTTGTTTTGGGGTGTTTCTGCCATCTGACTGGGTAGCAGAGACAACAGCATGAAAATTAAACTAGCAGACCCAAACCATGACTAATAAGTAGGAAATATCTGGAGAATGCATGAAAGCAAACCACACGGAAATAGCTGCTTAACTGGCATATTTTTACCCCAAGTGCAGGTATAGAGATCGTAAACCAAACAACTCCTGTCGACAGGTAACTGTGGCACCTCCTCCTTTCTACCCAAGTGATTCAGGTTTTTTCAGTAGACTGTTTGCAAAGAAAGCTGACCCCAGCAAGAGGTCTAATCATAAGCTGCGGAGGACAAAGATAAAACACATCACCTACTAAATCAAGGAAACTCTTTCAAATATATTCAGAGTTAATATTTTTCCCCTTTTTCATATTATAACATGAAATTTCACTGTGCTTCTTTTTGTTTTCTTCTGTGCTAAATGGCAAAGAGAAAAGAATTTGCTTTGGCAAGCAAGAAACAAAAGAAAGAAATTCAGATCATAATGCAAGATTTGGCATCCTTAACATTCTACGTGACAATTTGCAACGTACTGCTGCAAACCAGTTGTTTGAGTAGTTACACCATCAGCAAGGATGCAACTGAGGAATTTCTCCTAACATCTCAAAATAAAATAAAAAAGTACTACAGATTCTCATCAGATATACATGAGCTGAACCACCTCCCTGCAATATTTTTTTGCAACAAGAACACAAGACTATGCTTCACTTTACAACAGTAACCAGAACCATTTACTCCAAAATAAACTCCTAGGATAATTGGACTCTCTCCCTACTTTCAGCATCTGCCTAAAGTTCCAAAACTGTACATTCAAACTGAAGTTGTCAGACAGCGTCACACCAAAACCCAGTGCTTGTCCTTAAGAGACATATTAAATTCCTTGCAAGTGCCTTATAAGGATTGACACCCTCCCCTTCCTCTCTTTTTTGGATGACAATGGCTTTTCCTAAACCTGAAATCAAAGTTTTAGCTTCAGTGGTGGCATTTGATAATAAAGGAGCCCAAGTAAATGGAACTAGTGCATGCTTTATGTTCCACAAAAGGCCACAAAACACTAAAAAGTTAAAGCAATCAGACAAACATATGGAATCCATTTTTTCTATTTATAATCCCATTACCCATATAGCTATTCATTTACACCCTTTCTGCACAAGAACACGCCAGCCCCTTTAGAAGACACACACACGGACTGTAGGCTGGAATCCTGCGCAGCTCCATGCTCCCCCGTGAGAGGGACGTGATGTACAGTAATGCGGTACTTCTCAAAGGAGAACCAAGGCAACTTCACCAAACAAGCAAAGTAAAAGCAGCACTTCACCCAAACACGCTGGGGAGCATGAATTTCCAAACTTTGCCTGTTGAACACAGTGCCACTCCAAATTTCAGAAGCTGTACAGAAATGCCATAAGAAAACCTAGAATTTCTTTCTTTCTTTTCTTAATTACAAGTGAATGTGCAAACCTCTCCCCCCGCCCTGCATGCATGACTATGAGCATAAAAACACATTATTTCTGTAGAGCTGAGTCCTACCATGCTTGGTACAAAGAGCAGTTTTTGGAAAATAAGAAGCTGAAATTCTCAGGCTGGCTGGAACCATACAAAGGTTTATTTATATGTGTTGCTCCAATAGGGATGATAAAAGATAACAGCTCTCCACCACAAGATTATTTGATTACTCAACTATTAGCTTTAGACATACAATGGATCTAACTGCTTTAAAATGTCCCAGAAGCTGATGGCTAGCTTTAAGGTAACAAAATCCAGATGCTGCCTGTCTGCACTACTTTAAAGTCTTATTGTGGTCTATAGAAGAGAAATACTTGCAACTGGATGTGTGTGTGTGCATATATATATACATATATACACACACATATGCGCACGTGTATGTGTGTTTATTATTTAGAGTTTATATATGCCCTTAACTGTGGACCAAGGAAAATATGAAAAAATAAAGGCATATAAAACGTATCACCAATTTGAAATTTTACCTGTCCTTACTGTAATAGTGCCAGACTGATGCACATGACTTTTCACAGCGTTGATAATTTTATATACCGGCTATAAAAATGCATTTAAGTTATTTTTTAAAGCAAGGGGTTAAAAAAAAAGTCATGGTACAGAAAAGCTACTTTTCTACTTTAAGCAGAAATACAAGGTTAATTTTTTCAAAAAGCTTATTTTAGAAGGTTAAAAAAAAATAAGAAAAAAGAAATAAAAAGGACAACTGGCAAAATGTAAACTATGTGAGTAAAAGGGATGGAATGTCCAATATTTCTCCTCCAATACTCGAGGCTATTGTTCTTTCAAAAAAACACCATCAATTGTTTCATGTCCTTGGCTTGCCAGGTTTTGAGGAATAGCATCAGCCTGCGTCCCCAATCCCCCAAACAGTTAAAGCTATAGGCAATATTGCAGTCAAGCTAGTGACGGGCTGCTGCTGCAACAGCAACATTACACACTAAATGGTCACAAAGGTAAAACGCTATTTGAATTGACCTTGAAAGAAAGGGGGGAGAAATGATAAATTCCATGCCGAAATACAAAATTTAAAAAAGGATGAATTTTATACCAAAAAAATATCTGCATGTTGCAGTGAAAGAAACAGCAGAGCAAAGAAGTGAGAGGTAACCCTGCCATGAATTACAGGGCTGTAATCACACTGAGTGCTTCTGGTGTCATCAGAACTCCAAACAGCCTGAATTGCAGTTTTTACAATTAGTTAATTTATATAATGCAGTAGTCGGGCTATAAACGTTAACGGGAAAGTAATTTTTATTAACAAGGAATATAACTTATCCTTTCGCAACTGCTGCCAGATCAACGTGCTTCAAACCAAAAGTCTGGAGAAGTCAGCCTCCCTTGTGGCACTTCTTCACCACACACAGTTGCACACATCAAATGTCCCATGTGTTAAATTTGCCACAGGAGCGCGATGTGTATATGTGCACGCAGTACCATATGCACGTGTGCGCGCCCTGCCTTGGCTTTTCCCTCGGATGTTCGTTTATTTACTGAAACTGTTCATCTGTGGCTATGAGGCCACGCTTCACCTTGTGAAGTGTGTATTTTTTCCTTTTTCTTTCCTCCAAATACAGTGTCCTGACAGGGTTTGCAAACTTTCGGTTTAGAGCTTTCTTTTGTTACTGTCCTTTGGTCACACAGGAAATCTTTTCAGAGAGCAGGCTATTATACAATGGCATTATAAAAATAAGGCTTTAATTAACTAACTCATGGCCAGGTAGCATAAACTTCACTCAGCCTCTCTAAGAGAGGCTGGCCTGCTTTCCAGTCTGCTGGCATTTTAAAAATTATTAAGAAAAGAAAAAAGAAAACGGAAGCGTCCGCGCTTGGATACTCTCTCCAGAAGTAGTTACCCTCTATTGCTAGACCTTTTAAATGCAACGGCGTACAGCCATATCAGCCTCAATATTTAATGAAATATTAAAACCAGTGCAATGCACTGAAACAAACTCCACCAGATTTACAGACGGTTAGCTCTGAGCTCTCCCTCCGAGCTCCACAGCATCTCCTCCTCAGCTGATTAAAAGTTTGAGTCGCCACAGACAGCTTTTCTAGCAGCAAAATGCTTTTAAGCTGTGGAAAAACTGTAGAGATCACTGGAAGACCCACCAAAAGTGTTTTATATCCGATGCTGTCCAGAGCAATCTTTATCCCATGCCATAACAAACACACTACCTGCCCGCTGTTACGATAGCGTTAACCGCACTGTTCTCCCCAAACAATAAAAGGAATTAGCCGACGCCAGCAGCCCTTGGGGAAAAAAAAAAATAAATTAAAATAAATAAAGAAATAAATGGGAGGGCAGACAGTAACCTTCCTGCCTCTCTCACGCCTGCTCTCTGCCTACCAGCTTCGCTCTGTGTGACAGCAAACCAGAGAAAGAGACAGGAAAATCGCCAAAGCGAAGAGGCGAGCCCGCAATTCGCGCGGCTCCGCTCTCCATCCCCCGCCAGGCACCCGGCCCCGCCAGCCCTTACCTTGGTTTGGAGATAGTGGGGGTAGTAGTAGGTGTACTGGGGGTACATTGGCTGCTGGTCCAGGCGTTTGCCCATGTAGCTGGAGTCCTTCTGGCTGGTGCGGGGAACTCGTT
Source organism: Pseudopodoces humilis (assembly GCF_049639895.1). NCBI lineage: Eukaryota > Metazoa > Chordata > Aves > Passeriformes > Paridae > Pseudopodoces > Pseudopodoces humilis. Next base: position 111,954,335 of record NC_142200.1, read on the forward strand.
GGCAGGGTGTAGTGCCCCAGGGCCTTTCTTCCTCTCACGCCGCTACTCCTGACAGCGCGGGCGACAGAGGAGGCTGCCGAGACTTCCTCGCCGTCTACCGCGCGCTACTTCCAGCGCAGCCAAAAACGCTCCCGCACGAACATATACGTGTGTGTGTGTGTGTGTGTGTGAGAGAGAGAGAGAGAGTGTGTGTGCGCGAAGGGGGGTGTGCGCGTGTGGGTGCGTGGCTGGGTGAAAGCCCCGTGCCCGGGTGCCCGCGGCGGAGCAGCCCGCCTCTCCCGCTGGCAGCAGCGTGCCTCCGGCGGTGCCCGCTGCCCGGCTCGGGAGGGAACCGTCCTGCGAGAGGAGCCGGGAAGACAGTGCAACTCCAAATCTCCGCAGAGCCGCTCGCTCGCTCTCTCGCTCGCTCTCCCTCGCTCTCTCTCTCTCTCTCTCTCTCTCTCTCGCTCGCTCTTCTCGTCCTCTCCTCGGCTCGCTCCGCTCTCGAGCCCTCCCCTCTCGCTTCCCCACCCACCCCCCTTCCAACCAAACGGAAAAAAAAAAAAAAAAAGGAGAGGAAAAAATAAAGAAGAATAAAGAAAAGAAAAATAAAGAAAAAAAAAAGAAAATAAAAAAAAAGGGGGGGGGGAGGGAAGAGCCTTCCCCAGCCTAGTTGCCGCTGCCTCCCTCACGGAGTGACATGGTGCTCAGGGCTCGTCCTGTCTTTCATTCAAACCCCCTCCGCGCCGCGCCGCCGGTGGGAGGGACCTCGGCGCGCCGCTCCCCCGGGAGGTCGGCGCAGGCCGCGCGGCCGCCTCCGCGCCCCCGCCCGCTCCGCGCCCGCGCCGGACCGGGCAGCTCCGGAAAGCGGCCCTGGGACTCGGGGGACGAGGCACACCAGCCCCAAAACGCGGTTTCATATTTATGATTTTAATTTAAAATATATATATATGTATTTTTTAACGAACGGGAGGGGGAAGGTCACGGAGCTTGGTCGCCGAGCAAGGAAGTCGTCGTCGTCCTCTCTCTTCAGAAAACTACTCCGCACCGTCATCCGGCACTTCGGGGAGAGGCGACCCCGGGCCAGACATATTAAATACATACTTTGTTAGACCGCTTATATAAGACTTGGTTTATTTAAAGTTGGAACAAAATGGAGGAAGAGGGTAAAGGGGAAATTCGGCCGGCCTGACGTGCGGGTGCCTTCTTTCCCCAGACGTGTGAAAATACCACAGTGCCACAAAAGTTACCCGCGGCTGCGTTTCCCCCGGCCGGGCTCCCCCGCTCGCAGCAGCTGCCGCCGCCGCCCGGGCCCAGGTGAGGGCCAGGTGTGGCCCCCGCGTCCGGCCGAGAGCCCCACACCTGCCACAGATCCCAGGCGTGCAGGACCTGTGTCAGCACCGCCATCCCAAATATTTATCCTCCGAAAGACTCGAAGGAAGAGTCTGTCTTACAACAGGGCTATAAATCATCAGGAAAAAAAAAGTGCGTGAATAACATAATGTTTCCTCTCGTACACAAATCCTAGCGTTTCTCCTTTTTTATAATAACTTATTTCTTTAACATGTCATCAGATTCCTGAGCCTTTCTACAGTGGTTTTGCCTATTTATAAATTTTTGGGGGAAAAAAATGTGGGGCTGCAGTTTCTTTTTGTTTTTATTTAAATCATCCATAGTATGGCAACGGGATTGTCAGCTGCTGTATTATCAACCAAATTGCTTCAAAAAAAAAAAAAAAAGGAATTATAAAAAGAATTTCTTTAAAGGGACACTTCTCAAGGCTGGTAGAGCTAAAATTAGACTTGCCAGCTGTGTTTTGGTTTGTGGGCACGTGCTTGCACATGACAGGAACATGGAAATATCACGCTTTACTCCGGCAGTTTGCTATTCTCAAAAGCAGAGGGTTTTGTTATGGATTCCCATAACTGCCCCACAGCCAGTCCAAAAGGGCAGCGTGGAAAGCCATACACACGCTCAGAACACTGCCTATACACTGTGCTTTCATCACCAGGCATTCATAATCGTTGGTTCTTAGGTACCAGCCCTCTGTCACACAGTGGGAACCCCATGCCATGCTCGTACAGGTATTTGCCTCCTGTGGCAGGAGAAAACCTTTTGCAAAATGAGTGCTCTGTTCCCAGAGCACTGTACAGTCATTCATCAGGTTCCTGCACACCTGGGTGAGCCTAGTGGAGCACTACCATCGCCCCAGTTTCCAACAGATGCAGAAGAAAAGCCTGGTTGGATAAACTATTGAATATTTTCATTCCCTATAATTAGTATTATCATTCCAAGCTGGCCAGGACCATGTGGTCCCTCTTCTGAGGGCCCCTCTTTTTCATTCATCTTCTCTTCTGAGAAGTGAATTTAGAAAAAAGATAGAAATGGGAAGAGAAGCCAGCAATCCCCACCTCCCAGCCCCACGGTTTGTATCACTGCTCAGCTTTAAATATGCTGCCTTTCATTGTAGTGTAGGATACTCTTGCTTACACTTTCTTCTCCCCCGAACCCCCCCGCCCTGCTCAGCTTTCCCTGAGGGTGAAATAGTCTGAGGGTTGGGATCTGCAGAAGTGAATAGTGATTACTTGACGGTTCATGATACTTTGAGCCGAGACAACTTTCAGATTGTTCTTTCAACTGCCAGAATTAAGTTGTTGTGCTTCTCTCCTCACCTTCTCAATTTTCCCTCAGGATATTAATGCAGTTTTTCTTGCTAAGCGGTTTGCTTGTAGATGTGGATGTAACCAGATTTGGGAGAAGAAAAAACCTATGTGTAGAGGGCAAAATAAAAGATAAATACCAAAGGAAGTAGAAAACTGTGCATTCTGACCAAGAAAGCTATTTGAACATGCAAGGTTTTCCATGATCATTATTTTAAATCCAGGAAGGGCTGTTTTGACTACATCATTTGACAACTGTGAGTATTTCAAATCATGCCATAAAATTTCAACCCAAGTTTTCCACACGCTTCCCCATCAGATGCACTGGCTAGTAGCTCCAGCAGTTCTGAGAAAAGGTGAGAAGCTACAGGAGAAGTGGGACTATTATTATCTGAGTGGGGAACAGCTCCACCTTTCATCTGCTCTCTCTTAGCAAAAGCCTTCAATATGCAGATGCTTTGGATTTCCCTTTTCACCTGTAATCCTGACCAGATGCTGAGCAGCCTCTGCTGTTTGCTCTGAGTCCTCGGCATCTCGCATGATTGAGCCTTCAGAGATGCAAGACGGAGTGGAGGCAGCAAAAATAGGAATTCAATATAAAAGAGTGGGGGGCCAAGGGGAGAAGACAGGAGGCAATATAGCATAGCAAAAATGCAAATGAACAGCCACAAAAGCAGATTTAGATAGCATACAGCCTCTGAACAAATGCTAGTGCTGGAAAATGGAAAATTTCCATTTGCAAAATACAGACATCAAAAAGATCATCTGTGACTTGGGAGCACACTGTTTAAATAGAATCCCCTTCATTTTCTGGCCTGTGCATTTGAATAACTGAATCCACTTGCAAACTGAAATAGCAGTTTGCCTACCGAGTGTTAAGTATAAATGTTCCTCAAAAGAAAAGACAAGCTGTTCGATCCCAGTGAGCAACGGTGAACAAACTTCACAACTTTTTTTTTCCTTCCTATGGGAGGGCTCACTATCAAGCCCCAGCCAGTCCCAGCCTTGGGAACCCAGGGAGCGAGACAGATCCCAGTACATCTGCAAAGGCACTGCTGCCACTGGTGTCACTGACCTGAGGGCAGATTCAAGAGCCAGGTGTGCAGTATGGATCTTTTCAATGGGAAGTTTAAATAAATAAAATTAAATTAAATAAATGGGAACACATCATCTGTAAAACTGACAGCCAAGTACATTCAAAGACAGGCACCAAAGGATATTATTAACCCACCAACAACCAAAGCTGTGGATAAGAAACCTGGAGTTAACCAACAGAAGTGAAAAGAAAAAAAAAAAAAAGAAAAAAAAAAAAAAGAAAAAAAAGACTCATTCTCCTAACAGCCTGAAGTACAGAAAAACTGAATATGTTTGGATGTATTTTTACCTGCCATAGAATGCAGATTTCTTCATTCACAAAAACCGAGTTACAAGAAAAAAGCAGATACCTAGTAGAAAACTCAGGGACTTCTATTTGATAAAATACAATTCTATGCACTTTTTTTTAAAATAAGCTATCCTATTAAAACCTTCTAAAGCCACAGGTATCAGAGTCAGGGAGCAATTCAAACATTTTCTAGCTCCTTGCTCTTGAAAAGCAGTAATATGTATTCTAGAAGAATTAACTTCTGGCAAAATTATGTCAAAATTTTCAAAGTCAGAGCTAGAGAAATAGAGATACCACCACCTAAAGCAATATAATAGGTTAAAAAAAAAAAAAAGAACAATTATATTTGGCTTACATTTTTTAACCTGTCTCTCTGCTTTTATTCTATTTACTCATTAAAGCTATTACAAAGGAGACCATAGTAATGCTTGACAGCTTGTTTACAGTGGATTACAAGATGACCAAGGATTTTATTTTTAGATCTGTCAGCTCCTTCAGTCCAGCTTCCTTAAAACTATATTGATGAACACAGAATTTTACTATTTAATGGATCATTTATCAAGCTGATTTATCTAAGGAGAGCTAACCAAGTTTCTAAGAAGGTACATAGCCTGGTGCAACCATCAGTAAAGCATGTGATAGCCATGGAAAAGGTGAAAAGACACAGAGGATCGAAAAACCTTAACAATGTCAGTGTTAAGTGTCTGGGATTGACAGAACCTCTCTGAGTTGGGGGATGCCACTGTTTTCAGGTGCTTTCATTTCATAAAAGGCCAAACACCACTGGAGGTGGCATTACCCACTCACACACACCCTTTCTCTGCCTGCATGAAAAAACCCTGCAGTATTGCTCTCCAAGCTTCATCAGTAACCAAACTAAAAGTAAATCTAAAAGAGTTAATGGATAAGATTTTGGATAACAGCAAAGAATTGCCATCTATCATCATACTTCATTATTTTTCACTTTATCACCTTCTGTCTTTACATTATGGCTCAGAGGTTTCTGTTAGTCTACTTTTACCTAAACACCCAGTCCTAGAGGAAATCTTTGGACAGCAGCAGAGTGAAAAATTTTAGATGAAAAGTGAACAATGAACATTCACTAAATTGTTTGTGTTTTCCACCTGATAATCCCTTACAAGCACAAGCCAGTGAAACTAGCAGTCAGTTGTACAGACAGACTGAAATTATGCACAAATGTCTTCTTTCTGCAGATGTCAATGGATACAACCTAAGTAAATAATACTTAGTCTTTTGTCTACTGTTTCCTACACATCTCTGAACACTTCACAAGAGTTAATTCTTCCTGCAGTGGGGAAGAGGATAAAATAAAATGACCAGTCAGGGGTAATGCAATCCCCCAGACAAAAAATGGGGGATTCCTCTGGTCCCACAAACCCTCATTGCATGGTAAAAGCTGCAGCAAATAAAACCAGTGGGGCAAAAGACTGGAACTTTCAGTTCTGAAAGGGATTCATGTGAAGAGAAAGCAGTGCAATGCCAGTGAGTGCAATGTGAAGAAATGGGAGAGAGACATTGGCTGTAGCATACCATAGGATCATACATCAATAGTTTAGGGCTTTCAGGAAACCCAGGATTGTGCATGGGTTAGAGGACATGCCTTTCAAAGGTGGCATTTTCTATGGCAGCTCCACATCACAAGTTAGAAAACATTGCATCTGGTCTTGAGTCTAAACTCTTAGGATAAAAAAGGCAAACAAACCCCCAAACACTAAGAGGACCAGCCAAGGCCATTTCTCTCTTGCAGTGTATTAACTTAATACTACCAGCATTAGATGTGGTATGATTCCAGAGGGAGAAAATTCTTCACCTCCCACCTTCTTCCCTGCAAAGTCCTGCTCACTAGTCACTTTTCCCACCCCTTGTTTACTTAAAATTAGATTGTAATCAGGGAGCATGAGTTTTTTTTCTCTTCAGGAAGTTTATTTCTTAAGGTAATGGGGAGATGTAAATATGCTGCCTGTTTACTGAGGCTCATAAACATATACGAACACAGGCAATTAATTGCCACTGAAAGAGTTCCAGAAAACATGAAAAATCTTAGCTTTTTAGGGCATGTTTGACTAAATATTCACCCATCATGTACTGAATTACTTAGTGAGATATTAATTTTGTGCTCCAGCTGAGGGTAATCACAGAACAAACTGGCATTATTCAAGTTACTCTGTGAAATTACAGCAAGGGTAAGCTTAAGAACAAAGGCCAGCAGGAGTTGAGCCTCTCGACTTGAAAAGAATTATCTTTTCCTCTAATTGAAGTGAGGACTGTTTTGTTTGTTTTGTTTTTTTCTTTCCTTCCTCTTGCTAGATTTCCAACAACACTCTTTGGCAGAAGGCCTCCTTGATATGGGATTTTGTGCTTAAAGCCCATGAGCAGGGGCTCATCTGCCTGGGAAAGTTTACTGATGTAATTGCACCAGCATCCTCAGCAGCTAGAGTTATACCCACATAATGCCTCATATGGGCATTCTTCCCCAGGATTGATTATGCTGGTAAAAGCCCCTATTTACACAAACACAGACTTCTGGGTCCTGTTTTCCTGCTGGTGCTGCTGCTGACCTACACCATGACCTTGGACATGCTTTTCCCGCTCTCTCCTGTCTGTCTCTGTCTCATGAGTGTCAACTGGATCTCTTTATGGTAAGGACAATCTCTATGTTGTTACAGTACCACAGGGGAACCTCAATTTTGGTTGGGCACCAAAACAACACAGCAGAAATCTGTAATAATGTATGTAAACTGTTTGTTGTTCTACCATCCAGACTGCTGCTATTAGAGATTTCACTGGCTGTGGCTTTTTTTTTTTCATGAGAAAAAGTTAACAATAGACAAGAATGGAGGGTCATTTCAGGCGACATTCCATCACTATCAAATATAATAGATTCTGCTTGCTCCATACTTATGTCCTCCCCAGCATGCCAAGACACATTTCTTTTTGTCTCTTTCATATCTGGCAGCCTTATTTGACCACTAAGTAACACTTTATCTAATGCTGGCTGTAAATAAGGCCTGAAGGAGCCTTTGTTAATAATTTCTATTTCATCTCCTAATAGACCCCCATCTAGAATATGGTACAATTATGGCACCACCCTTGTAATAAAAATTGTCCAAAACTTCATTCAAAAGTGTTTGTAAAAATAATTTTTCATTACAACTACTGGAAATTGTATGGTTTTGATGAAATCTCAAAATATTACCTCATTTTTTTTAGTTTAGTTCAAATTTGATTTTTTATTTTAATTTTTCCATGGAAATTCTGCCTCGACCCAACTGCAATAAATATTTTCCTACTTAGTCCCCCTGAAAAAGGAAAAATCCAAGTCTAAAAAAAAGTCTGTAACATATTTTCAGAAATATTTTAAGCAAAAACTCTCTTTTATCTCTACACATGCAGGAAAATATTATTTAGGAAATATACAAATGAAATACCCCTATTTAAATCATTCTCTAGGGAAATGTGTTCATCAGTTGTTTGTTTTTAACTGAAATTCATGACTGGGAAAAGCAATCTGCACTGTAGCTTGTGCCAGTAAGCCCTACAGTAATTCTGAGTCTATTCAGTCCAAAGTATTTTATAAATAAAGAAAAATCACAGGTTGGGAGGAACTGTAATCTTCAGCCATAACAAAATGCTATTCTTTTCCTTCTCACCTAAACACAACTGGGAACTGAAGTGGAAAGCATATAGAAACACTTACTAGGTCTGCTAGTGGCTTCTTATCAACATGTAAAGCTTCCCTGAAAGCATTACAAGAAAAATTATAAGTGTCCACTAAATATGGAGTCAAAAGATTGTGTGTAATGATTCCCAACAGAGGGGGAATTTCCGGCTCTCAAATTCTGTCTCACCAAGATAGGGAGAGAATGCACAGCAAATGGAGAAGTACAGTACTGGGAGTTGGGTAAAAAGTTCCATGTGCAGGTAACCTGCAGACTTGAACCAATTCTCCATTTTTCAAATCAGTTCACTCTTTTATAGGGATAATGACATTTTTTTGTAATGGACAGTTTCCATTTACCACAGAACCAATGCAGCCTGCCGTGCAAAATCAAACCTTATGTCACACTAGATTACTGTCCATCATAACCAAAGAAAATGTATTGAACTGAATATATTTGGTTCAGGAAACCTGTATTTTGTCAGCTGCAGTATAGCTCATTGTCCACTAAACAGTAGCAAGCCCATTCTGAGCAGAGCACACTGTAGAAATGTTTAACCTCCTAATCCTGTACTTGAACACTTTCCAGAAAAAAGAGGGAGGGTAATACCTGACATCTAACAAAAACAGGGTTAGGACTGACACTTCCCTGTACCAGAAAAATTCTTTGGGTAAGAGATCGTTTATTTCCTGAAACAGACAAATGCTAATTATAGCTCAAATATTCCCCCTCTTTCCACTACAATTCTTTTTATTTTGCTTTCTCCCCTCCTTTGTGCATCTTTTTTTCAGTCTTGTTCGTAAAAAATTTTTGCCTACAAAAAATCTCATCAAATCTCTACATTCTCCTTCATCTCAAAGTTATCTGTCTTGAGAATAATTTTCCTGCCTTCTTTTATGTATTCCAGCTGGAGTTTTTAATAAAGCACAAGGACTCAAGGCTACTGTATTTTTATTAGTAGATGGTGGAAACTTTATAGTGATTTCTATTCACATTCAGCAAATGTTCATCCCTATTGTTCTAGCCTATTTACCGCTCCCAACATCCTATTCCCAAATAGTTTTTATTCTGTAATCCTTCATCTGTTTTGTTTCCTCTTTATTTCTGTCCCTGGCTAACTGCCTGTCTTGCCAGCACAAGCACTTTCTTTTTCTCAAATTTTCTCTCCATTATATTTTTTTTCTGTTGCCCCCATTCCTCAGCCACAGATGATTTAGGCTCCACTTTCTTACTTATGTTGCAGTTCTTTGAATGTAGAACAAAAATATTCACGGGGGGAAAAAGATACCACGGCGCTATCCTTTCTAACTTGGAAATCCATACTACTAAATGGGAAGAGAGAGCACAGTGTGCCATAAACATCTAAATTCATGTCAGCCAAGGTGCCTTGGCAGGGCTGTGGACAGAGTTAAAATAAAGTAGAAGGTGAGAATATTAAGCTCATTAACAGAGGAAGAATTGGGTCTCATAAACTAAGGACCCAATCAATCTCACCTCTTACTGACTTCTTTTCAATAAAGGGCTTTAAAGACATTTCTGCTAAGTACTGACGTACACATCAGTTCCCTTCTCCTCACAACTTCAAGTTGTACACACACCCCTGACATCAACACACTTGTCTTTTCATGATCCTATGGCAGCAAAATATTTATCAGCTTAAAACCTTAAGAGCAATCTTTGCCTATGAATTCTCACCTTATACAGCAAGGTAAGAATTACAAGCAGAAACCACTGAAAGTGAGTAGGAGTTAAATATTAATCTTTTGATATAGTTCTTTCAGATTAAATACTGACACAATTTCAGCTTGCAGATAATTTGCACTTTGGCCATTTGATACATTCCCACCAAGCAAAGGTAGATGTTTCTGTACTGTGAAGTGCTTGTAGGAGGAAAAATCCCAAACAACTTTATTTCATTTAATTATGAAATTGTGTTTTAGCAATAGATATTTATTTGTGCTAGTCAGTTACTTGAATGTTTTATCAGAAGGGCCAGGACTGTTCTGTCACTATGTGGACTTGACATTTCCCATGGTCTCAGACATCCATTGGAGTGAAACACTGGTTTGTCAGATCTCTAGCACTGTAGCCAAATATTTCCATCCTGCAGATCACATCCTCCCTTTGAGATCATGGTTTGAGATCATGAAATTTGAGAAATTTCAGTCAAACCATTTGTCCTTTTCCCATTTCTCAAGTGGTATACATTTTTTTTTACCCATGTTGGAATAAGGTGGTGCCAAATGAAGGCAAAAATGGCCATGGTCATCCAGCTTCTTCTTCTTGGTTAGTGGCTGGAAGGAGCCTGAAGGAAGGCAAGGTTCCTTAGAACACATGGAAGAGGGACCAGAAATTTGCCCAAAGGGGTGACTCATTCTGCTAGGGTTGTACCTTCTACTTTTCTTGTGAAAACTTTCCAGGTCTGGCCACATGAGAAACACTTGAAAAGGTACACACTCCCTTCATCCTCAGCATTTATCTCCCTGAAGTCCTATACCTGCTTCCCCCCCCAGCTTCCATGGACCTCTGCAGAGAGACACGGAGTGGCACCTTCCTCCCAGGAACAGGAGCTGCACAGAGCAGGAGGCAGGGATGACAGTCACGGCAGGAGATGCTGGCACATAACTCTAGCAGTACTGTGAGGTATTGCACTATCTCTGCTGGTGCTGCCAGCACAGTGATGGTGCTGCCCATCACTCACTGAGATGAGGAGGTGAGGAGGAGGTGGCACGAAAGGAGACTGAGGAGTAAAAGCAGGCTGTGCTTGGGTTACAGGGGGAGTGAAGACAATACATCAAGGCACTGGTGTTGTAAAAGAACCCCAGGGTGAAAAAGCATTACAGTCTGAGGTGGAGAAGAACGAAATCGGGATCTCAAAATACCTGTGGAAAATGGGACCTGAGATTAAGAATCAACTAAAATTGAGAATGAAAAAGCAGTAGTGATGGCAACCAGGTAGTTAAGATGATCCAAATTGATTACGAGGGCTAGGCAGGACATGAGAGGACCCAAAATGTGTGAGAACAGAGGGACACAGAGACATACAAAAGAAAAAAAGATGATAGCCCTTTTCCCTCTGCATCCTAGCTCTAACCCCCAAATTCCTGACACTGGCCACTCCTTCGTTGTCAACAAAAATCATCTACACCCAGCTGCAAAGTGATCCTGCCCCTTCTAGCACTGGTCCACACATTAAAATCTAATGCTGCCAGACTCTCCATGTCTCTGTGATAAATAGAAAGATTTCAACCTTCCTGACAGTCCATTTGTCAATATGCCATGGGATGGCATTTTCAGGTTCCTTTATTTTTTAAAGCTAAAACCTTTTTCACACGTAAATTAAATTAAAAGAACAAGTGGGAAAATTCCATATGATCCCACATTTAAGGTTAATGAGTAATGGGATAATTATAACGAATAATAAAATGATAACGAGTGTTCACAGAGAAGCCCATTATAACTGCGTAGACAACCATTACTCTGTAATTTTATACCTTCTGAACACTTGACTTTGCAACCTTAATGCTGTTTTAACATTGTTTTTGCCTGTGTAATGATATATAACAATCTCCAGACACCATCTGCAGTCTTCATATTTCCTTGATACCTTTCAAACAAATTTTTATACTGAGTATGAGAAGAGGCAAGTGATTATCTCACTGAGCAACAGCCAGGAGATAGTGAGGGATGCATTTGGTCGTTGCTTCTCTGCACATTCATAATTCCCATCTCATGTAGCTGGGACCATTCTACAAACTCTTGGGCTTGGTTCATCTTTTTTAAAGCCTCTGTTTTTATGACAGTTTTGTAAAAATTTTCTGATTCTGCTGTTTGCTTCTCCCATTGTTCTAACAGTGGAAGCCAAGTTAACAAGGTTTTGGGACACAATTAAATATTTTGCTTTGTTCAGTTAGGGTTGTAGCTGAGAGAAAGACATCAACCATTTCCTTCACTCCTTTCCATATGACACAGCACCAATTTACCTTATTACATGTTGTCCTTCACTGCTGGACTCCTCCTCAGACACAGTACTAGGCACATTTTTTAATTAGAAAGAGGCATTGCATGCTTACAGACTATCAGCATATTTCAAGTTTACTGCTAGGAAAAGCCAATATTAATAAGGGCTGTTTTGCATTTCTTCAGGCATTACATATTTTAGCTACAAATGTCAGCTCTTAGCAAGTTCTTAGCTCTTCTTTCCTAAGTATTGTAGTAGTAGTAGTAGTAATAATAATAATAATAATAATAATAATGCTGCCCCATAGGACTGTCCCAAATCCTTGTCACCCAAGCAACTCTGGGTCACCTTAAAGCCACTGCAAGTCCCTGAACATCTGCATTATTCAGACTAGAATCCTAATGTGTACCGTATAGCAACCACCACTACACTACCTGCATGCTTATATGCAGGTGGTTCTCTTGGCAGCTGAGATTTCTGTTTGCAGTAAAAGAAAAAACCTGTTTGTAGTAAAGAGCAGACACTTTGGGGGGCCAGCTCAGTGAGCTGACTACCTGTGGAGCACACATTCTCATTTCCAGCCTCATGACCCTGAAGCCGTCATTGCAGTCTGAGTGGAAAAGGGGAGTTAACACTAAATAATATTAGATAAGAGTCACTCTCTAGTCAGGACTCTTCAAACAGCAAGAGAAACATGTCTTAGGTGTAAAGTGAGAGATCAAGTAGGAGGTAACAGTAGTGAAGAATGATAGGGCAAATGAAAGACCCTCTCTGCATGCTTCTCTGAATTGGTCTTTTCTATTATTAAGTTCCTGGCTACAAGAGAAAGGTGATGTATCGTATGCTCTCACTGTCACAGTAAGTCATTAACTTGTTCTTCAGCATCACAAAGAGCAGTATAGGAACTTCACCTTATTTATGTACATATTTCATGCAATAATTTAGTTGCTGCCTCCTTGCATGTAGGAAACACAGCAACACTTAATTCAAGAACAAGTAGCAGCATAACCAGCAAGACAAACAAAAGGAAAAAACAATCAGGTTATGTATGGATACTTAGCTGTATAACTCCTACAGATATGAATGAAAACAGATCCTCTAATTCCCAGTATGCTGCATTGAAAAGGACCATCTCTGAACCAAAATGATGGATGGCTCCCTATATACAAACACTTACACACATGTAACCCATGATCCACATAGGCTGGTGGATGACAGGGTGCCATGGCACACTTGGTCCCACAGGACTGTCTGGAAGCAGTTGGACATGGTTCAGCAGAACTCCCTCTTAAACATCACAATCATTTCCTGAACCAGCTATTAAAACCCACTTCCAGCAGAGGACTTTGCAAGCTGCACACCCTGCCACTCACTCCAGCCCTACGGCGCCTGTGGCTCTGCTTGTATGTGGCTCTGGAATACCTTCAGTGCTCAGCCCCCAACTCTGGCCTCCTCCTTAGAGCTGGTGGTTGTTGCACGTCTGCCAGCATGAATACCAGCACCTTTTGGCTGGGGAAGAGGTGTCATACCAAGCCTGGGATTTCTGGAATATGATACTAGGATTTCTACATCCTAATGGAGCTTCTAAATTTCTACCTTAGTCACTTTATATAACACAACAGAAAGTATATTAAAAGACAAGTTGCAAAGCGAACAGCTAAAATTTCTGGAGCACTGGAATTAAGACTGCTTATTCCACCTTAACTACATCCTTGAGTCTCTTCATTAGAAAAAAATCTGCAGAATCACATCTAATTCTAATGTGAGGCCCCTTGCCTTGTTCTCAGTTTTGAATGGGCACTGCTAGCCGTATGACAAAATATTTCATATTTTATTTTCTCATCACTTTTTAATGCCATACCATATTTCCTGTACAGCATTCAAATTCTGCTCTGAAGACAGAATTATTAATGTTTGCATAGACTCTCAAGCAGGTTTTTTTTCACTATAGTGACAGCGTGCTTTGTAACACATGTAAATTTATCTTCCTAATGCCTGAGGAGATGGAGAACTATGTTCATCTCCAGTTAATAGGTAGGCAACAGAGGCACATACAAAATTAACCAAATAGTCAGTCCTGGATTTTAGTGCACATTTTAAGGAAGGACCTGCATTTTCAGAATACTGTGTATCATATGGCACAGTTCTGCTCAAAGCTCAAGCTTTTGCCAGTTGTCAGGCACAAACAGAGTGACCAGTAACAACCAAACCTTCCTGTCCTCCCCTATGAGATCAGCCCAACAAACTGCAGCAGCAAGCCTCATGTATATCCTAGCAGAAGAGAGACCTTGGCAGGCAGGTGCTGCTCCAACACCCAGACTCGCATGTTAATCTCAATCTTTTTGCTCAGTAAACTTAATCCTACTCTTACAGAAACGGAAAAGAAAGATTCCTAATGGGAAAGGATGGGAAATCTTAACAATAAGTAGTTCCATCAATCCTTTTCTGTATATAAATTAATGATATTGAATTGTAAAATTATCAGAGAATGAAGCAATAATTTTATGAAATAGAGAGTTAAAATAGACTCCAAAGGATTAACATCCACAGTAGATTATCCCCTCCATACTAAATTGGGTAATGGATTTCTATGAATAGGATATTCCTTTATAGCAAAACCATGAGATACTACTTTAGAAAAAGATCTATAAAATCTTACTTTACACATGCCTTGCATTTTCTTTTGCTACTTCCTTCAGTTATTTAGAAGTAGTGATCTTCTGATCAGACTGATGACACAAGTGCATATTCTTGTTGAGATATCTTAATATGATGGGGAGGAGCACACAATCCACAAGTGATCTTTGGAAAGAAAGAACAGAGGTCTCAACGTGAAGATTTCTGGTCACTAATGGAGTACAGTAGGACAGAAGTAGGCAAAAATAGCAGTGAGGTTAAGATACTGGACTACACTTGGAAGATATCTCCTGGTTCCTGGCTGTGATGCAGACATCCTGTGTGTCCTTGGATAAATGTCTCTTGTGAGGCTAATTTCATTTATGTGCTCATGTACATAGTAATGAGCCTCATAAACAGCCTATAAATATAATCACTTGAAATAATTTTTAAGGTACAATCTCTCATATTCAGTGAGGGATTTCATATTCTCTTGGGAAATGAAAAAGTGTTTTCTAGGCTAAAGGCATGAGACTGGTTTGGAGCCATCTCTATTTCAGTGGCATCTGTGTGCACATTTAGATTTGGCACATGCAGACAATTATGATAAAAAACAGTCTGCATTATTTGCACTATTTCTCATTTTCTTTCTCAGACTGGGATTGTTCCTATTTATAGGAACTCAGACTGTAGGAAGCAAGGAGAGACACATGAATAGATGATGATATCTTTGAAATATGTACTGGATCCGTGTCGTTTTTGTTCCAAATTCTTGGAAACACGCTGTAAAAATCTGTGTGCATGCACAACAGTTGTGATTATTCACATAGACCGCACTGTAAATCACAGATTCATTTGTACATCTGGAAGTTACACGTCTCCCCACACACAATATGCATAGCTACACAATTCACAAGCAAATTTCTACAGGAAGGGTGGTCCTAGAGCAAAGGCAGTGCTCAACCAAATCTGCTAACCAGCGTGATATTTCACCATTTGTCCTGTAAGGTACTCCTTTACTGTTTCAGGGGTTTTTTTTGGTGCTCTGGCAGCCTCTGTTACAGACATCCAGAAAGGCTAGGTAAAAAACTGCTGCTCACAGTAGGTGTACATCAGCTGGGCAGCAAATGCAATATACCATGAACCCTGGGACTAGCCAGCAAACACAAACACTGTCAAGGTTAGACCACCACAGTACTCCCAGTTCTGTTTGTGGGTCCTTATTTAGCCACTTCCTTTTCAGCAAGAATTATCTCCTCCAACATGTAGCTTTGCAGTTTTTGGCCCTCTTTGTGGCTTAGACAAAGCATAAGGTATCAGGAAAAAATAAATTATGAAAGTAAATTTTTAAGTCTATATCTATCATCAGCACCTACTGCCTGTGACTTTGAAAAAATACAACTACCTGCTTTTCAAGGTAGACATGCCCTATTTGAAATGGGTCACTATAGAAGCCTCTTTTTTTATTTTTTTAAGTTTACTTAATACACCCAGTTAAAAAACTATGCTTATGCAGTCATTTCTCTATAGAGCATTTACGGGCAAAACAGAGTCCAAGTTTGTAAATTCACCCCATCAGGAATATGTTTGCCATAAACCAAAGAGTTTCATATCATGTAAGTATAATGGAAGATACTATTGATGATAAGCCAGGAAGTAGTGTTTATTATTAATCTGTAAAGTAACTACTGTTGTCCTTAAATCTCTATAGCTTCCTTGCATTGTGTTACTGTTTTCAAATAACTAGAAATGCCAATACCTTCATGAATCAGACTACTACAAAATAGTCTAAGATTGTTAGAATATCAAAAAAATTGCAATTCCTAATATAAAAGGGAGCAGGCGATAAGACAAAATCAGGGATGCAAGCAAAAGGGACCTGCTGTCTCCAAATAAAGGTGCAATGCAGCTAAAAAAAATATGACTGCAGGTTCTACAAGAGCAGATAATTCAAATGTGATCACTTACATATAATCTATAAAAATTAAATCTATAAAAAAGTGCATAACAACTGTGATATTTTGATAGTTACAAGGGTGTTTTAATTTTTTTCCTGGATGGGAGTCATTGCGTATTACAGTTACCTAAGTGAATTCAAGTTCATTTAAGGGTAAAGGTATGTTTCTGGAACTACTCCTGCTGTCTGATCTGTCAAAGAATTAACAGCCTTAGCAGTTCAGAACAGAAGCCTTACCAAGCAGGATTGTTTTCTAAGGGAAAGGAAAGAAGACATGACATTAAGAACCAGAGCCTCTCAGGAATGGCCTGAGCTATTTGCTGAATGCCTCGGCACTGAGATGTCCCCATAACAATAAGGCTGTGGCAAATCAAGAATCTTGACACTCCCAAGAACTTGTGAATTCTGGCAAGTAAGTTGTGTCTGGGGAGATGAAGTGAAGAAACTGAGGATGTATAATTGTCACATTGCAATTTTATAACATTATGAATAACATTCATAATGCCATCGGATACCTTCCAAAAGAAGATTCCTGATACAGCAAAAAAGCTGCCCCTAATATTGGCTCATATTTTATTAGAGCTGAGGATACAGTGACAGCTCGACAGTAAACTGTATGTAACAATTACTCAATAACAAGTTGCATAGAAGGCTTCCATAGCTTCTTGCTTGTATCCTTTTGGCATTTTTTTTTCTCTTTTTTTTCTTTTTTGTCATGTAATGACAAGGACATCGCTCATGTTCACTGAAATACCTCCAACTATACAAGCTGTGATCAGTAACACATTTACCAGCATCTCACGCTGCCCTTATATTGCTATTTTCTATTTTTCAGGGAAATACATTCAAGACACATGCACAGAGTAAATCCAAAATGAGCCTTAAATAATCTTGTTCAGGGCAACAGAGAATAATGAGTGTGTCCTCAATGAGGGGCATAATTACAACAAGCTGTCAAAGGAAACTTTAAGAAGGTTTCGGGGCAGGGGGAATTAAAAGCTATTTACCTCTATCAAAGCAGAATGAATAAGGGTAATGAGTAATAACCCTGAGAAAATGACAACAAAGGGGAACGGTCTCAGCACCATGAGTGGGAAATTAATCAAGTTCCTCTTTTGTTAACAGGTGTTACACAAAAAATTCCCTGTGTTCCACCCTGAAAAAGCATCCTTAATACCAGAAAAGAAAAAGTTCTGAGAAGTAAACAAAAAAAAAAATGCTACCTTGTCCCTACAATACATCATTGGTAAATGTCTCAAAGCACCTTTTAGTTCAATACAGTAAAAGAAATACCAAAGCTCAGTGTATCATGGCATTTGGATTTTAAATTATGGGGAAAATACAGTGTCCTTAATTAACAACTAGGTGATGGATTCATGACTAGGAGATCCATTTGGACAACACCAAGTGTTTTGCAGAAAGCACAAGGTAACAGCTAAAAAAGCTCCAGTGTTCCTACTGGAGATGGGCAAGCTTGGATATCTTGATTACATCTGCCACACCTCAGTCCCTTAAGCCAGGGAATACTTAGTTCAAGTCAGAGCAGCACAATGCAGTTGTGTAAACAGAAGACTGAAAATCAGGAAATCCTTAGTTCTAAAATGGGATCCAACTGTGCCCCTTTTTCCTGTCCACAAAAAAGTTAATGAAGCAGCCTAAGCAACCCGCCCTATCCTCCCTCCTGGACAGAAACAGGAGCTCATAACTGCCACTCTCAGTGAAGTGCTGGGAAAATTAACATGGATGGATCGAATAAGTTCACATCTTTAACATATTCTGAGAAAGAAAAAGGCTCCATAAGAATTAAATATTATTGAAATACTGAGTAGAAGATCTTTTCAAGGGGAAATTACTACATTTCCTTTCCTTATGTATCGATTACTCATTAATGCAGCAAAACCAAGAAAGATCAGATTTGACAGGTCTTAAGGCATGGTTTTCACTCTTACATATGTTCTTGATTTGATACTACAAATAAAAATATTACTCAGCAGACCCCAATCATCTTCCAGAACTACTCCTGAGGGCCACAATTTTAAGACTTTCTGTGCAGATTATCTTCTCTAATGTCCATTCCAGCTTATTCTTACATACTTACATGTACTTGAGAAATAGCACTCATAAAGATTGCTACTGCTGCTTCTGTAAAAGTATTTGAGGACAATTTGTTTAGATGCTTATTAATTTCAGAGGTTTTGAAGTACGCTTTGTACCTTAGATTTATCTAAACTTCTAAAAAAATCTACTTATATTTATTGAAATAAATTTATAAAACCGAAAAAACAAAGGCTATTTCTAAGGGAAAAAAAATCAAAAATAAACCAAATAAACACAATCTCAAGAGTACTTAATGTTCTGTATGTAAAAGCTAATGTGAAAGCCCAAGAGATCTGTGTATTTGAATGAAAAGCTATGGAAAATGCAGATGGAGATCATGGAACTGTGAGCTTAAAAAAGTTCAGGAAGTAGAAACACAAGAGGGACAATGGCAAGGTCATTTTGCTCTTTATATCAAATGACATATTTACAAATTTCAGTACATAAAAGTTTAAAAAAACTCTACCAAGCAAAAAAAAAAAAAAAAATTAAAAAATAACCCCATCCAGCCAACCAACCAAGAATAAACCAATACCAAAAACAAAGAACACAGCACCACCTTTTGTCACTTTTGGCACTTAGTCAACTAACGTAGTTGCGTTGAGGGATGTAGGTAGATGAATGCCAGTAGGTAATATAAATGAGACTGAACAGGAGGCCAGCATTTGGAAAAGACCCTCTAGTAAGAAATGAGCCGTGTAGAGAAAACATGAAAACCCTCCTGCAGAATGCAGGGCACTAAATTG
This sequence comes from Pseudopodoces humilis, assembly GCF_049639895.1. NCBI lineage: Eukaryota > Metazoa > Chordata > Aves > Passeriformes > Paridae > Pseudopodoces > Pseudopodoces humilis. The sequence goes on from NC_142200.1 coordinate 111,973,415, forward strand.
CATTTGAGTTTTGCTCTTCTTTCAGAAGCTATTTGAAAATAAAAAATGTTCTTTGAGTAACCATAAATAATTTCTTTAAAAGGACAATGATCCTGTACAAGAAATCTCAGTGTCAAGGTCCAAAGACAAAGGAAAGGTTCTAGAAGGCACAAAATCCAATTCACTTGCCAGCCAGGCACTTTCTCCCTCCATCTGTTTTGGAGAATCTCCCCTAAAACAGTCACAGCTTTTTTATTAGGCAGTTTTGCTTCATGGTGAACAAATACAATTAAAAACAATGATATATAAATGTGAGAGTCATGGGCCTTGCATAAGTCAGTGAACTTTGCAGCATATTTAGCCCTTAAGTGAGACTTCACATGAACATATACAAGCTTTAGATCATGTATTAAATTGGTTTGTTCAGAATAAGACAGGAGAGTTGATCCAATCATTCTAAATCCTGAAGAACCAATCTATATCTGGAAGCACACAAAAAGAAATTTCCTTTACCCAAACTACATGCTTAGAATGCATTCCAAACTTCCTGTGTGTCATTGGCCATGCTGAGCAGACAAACCTATGATTTCTAATCTAATCAACCTCAGAGTGACTATGAAACCAACAGCTGCGTCTGAGTAATTGGAAAAATAGATACAGAACAAAGGGGAAGACCATCTCATCAGAGCTTCTCCCTCAAGTGCATAAACTCAACTTCAGTGGAAAGTATAAATATTTCATTCACTATTTTGTACTGCAGTTCTCTTGGGATTTGTGCTCCAACTACTTTCTTTTAAAGGTGCATTAATGTCTTCTTTTAACAGCATCCCTTCTAAACTTTTCCCCTTGCTTAATGGGCCTGAAGGGATTAAACCCTTAGCAGAAAAATGCATCTGTTGTACATAACATCACAGTATTAGACTATCATAATACCAACTCATTTATTTTCATTTTGTGGAAGTATACCTTCCCTTGAGAATGATGCTACAGGGTATATTTCCTTCCTGATGCTTCCTTTCATGTATTGTATGATGTTAAGGAGAAACACTTGTATTCAGACATCAGAAGCTCAAGGCCCACTTATTGCCTTACATTTTGAGGCCACATTATGCCAGAAAGGTATCTAGGCTGGCCAGCAAAGAACTCCAGAAATTCTGCCTCAGTGAATATGCATTGTATGTTCTTTGTGCTTGTCACAGCTCTGGACACTGACCAGACAGAACTGACTTAAATTTGCTTTTGATTTAGGTGACCTCCTTCCTGTGCATCAATTTGAGAAAACTGAGCTTAACATTTCAGTGAGGTCAGCTGTGGTCTAACTACTTGAACACACACCATAATAATCAACACTACCCCAAACAGTGATGCCATTTGTCTTGTACTGGGCAAGGCTTTGTTTACGCAATTGCAGCTTCCATAGTCCTTTGGCTTCTCATTAAACGGGATTCCCTTGAAGTGCATCATAATCTCCATCACGACCAGGTTAAAGCAAGAAATTAGAGGGACTACAGGTAAAAACTGATAACTACTCTCAGTTACATAACTTAGCTTTGGTAAACTTAGCAAAATTTATAGATCACCTGAATGGAAAGATGTTACTTCATCTGTAAACTAACTTCACTTTAATCCAGATAAAAGAACTTGTGTATATTTTGTGCCAGAATGAAATGTAAGATGGATATTTTCTACTAGGGCAAGAGAGGAAAGACAGTCTTAGGCAAAATTTTCCAGGGGCAGTTTTGAAGAAACCATTTTTCTAACTGAATGGAGAAGGATGTTTAATTCTGCTAGCTAACGTGATAGTGATCAGGAAGAAATATAGAGCCAATGTTTAATGGCTCAAATGGAGATGCTGGCAAGGAGCTTGCTTGGAAAGAGACAGATCTGCAGAGGTTTTGACTCAATATTAATCTATGCTCAAACGAAAACTCTAAGTGCTAGAAAACGAAAAGGTACCAAATTTTCCTGTTTCTTCATGCTAGCTTTTTTTGCAGGATCCTATGCTCTCTCAGGTTTAAAGGCAGTCATCAGTCTTACTTTAACAGAAAATTAAGATGTCTGGGAAATAACAAAGGCAGAGGATGAAGGGGTCACTCAGTCTGAAAGCAGATTATGCAGCCTGCAGTATGCTTGCAATGTGACAGACTTCCTCGAGTACACAAGTGTGTTAATCAATAGTTAGGATCTGTCTAAATGTGTAACAAGCTTCACCTTTTGAGAACTCATGTTATCCAAGAGGGGGGTTAATGAACATTAGCACAAAACAGAACCATGGTTGCAAAATCCTAAAATGACAGGGAGAGGAAAATAACACCAACCTGGAATCATTGCAGACTTAGCTGCTGAATGATGCTGAGAAGGGCACGGTCCCTTTTGACTGAAACTAGAGATGAATTCTAGCCACACAAATTCCAGCTCAATTTCAGACTTGCCATTATTTTTGCAACCCTGCACAAATCAGCAATCTTCTGTGACTGGACTGCCCTTGCTGTCCTTCTTCTCAGTGCAAACAGTTGCATAGTCTGCTCTGCCTAATGCTCAGAATTACCAGGGAATAAAAGGGTGTTTCTAATCCCTTTCCATGACTTTCCTGTTTACTGTAAAGCTTCCCCTATTAGCCAGAAAATGTAAATGCACTTCACTTCCATATTGCAGCAATGTATGGTTGCATAATCCTTCAGTCTGGTCAGCCATCCCAGTTATCTTTCATCTTCCCTGCATAGTATCTGTTTTTCAAAGACAACAGATTCTCTGCTGTTGTCCTGGGACAATGCTGGGACATCTTCCCTAAGGAAGACATTTTGTTGCTGTTTTGCTTTGTGTAAATTAGCAGCGACATCTTCTGAGATTTTTGCTAAACCTTTGGGGCTGTTTTTCCTTTGTAAGGTGTCTGACTAAAGTGTCAGCTGTGTTTTCACACTGGACAGCCAGCACATACTGTTTTGTTGGTGCTTCTATTATGCTGAACTATGTAAAAAACCAATGCACAGTGTTAAAGACAGCGTTAAAGGTGTATTATTAGCCTCAGCCTCTGAAGCATTTTCATGTCTGTTTATCTCAGAATATGGATAGAATACCTTAGTCAGGGTGGCAACTGTTACTAGATTCTCTTTTCCATATCACCATTACATGTGGGAAAAAAATACACAGCCCTATTGTGCAATTTTGTGGTCTGCTTTACTTCACCCTCAGCTGATAGTTCTCATTTATTTCTTGACATTATAGTATATCTAATGTGGAAGCTCCTGAGACTAAGAACTTTACTGGGACATAAAAATTGACTATTTTTGGTTCTTCCTCCATTATGGAGAAATGTACAATTAGAAATCCCCCAAAGACACCAAATCTTTAATGTTTGGTATCTTGGCACTTTTAGAAAATTAACCCATCTTGAACTGTCCCTTTTTAAGCACTGAGGATCAAATTTACTTACCAGTTTTAAAACTATGGATACATTTCTCTCTGTCTCTCAAATTCCTTTTACATCCATGGAGCTATCCACACTTCTAATAAATCTGAGATGGATCCAAGACTATATTGATCTTCAGACACTGGCTGTGTATATTAATCTCCACTATTTTTCTCAGAGTGTATTTCACTCATTGACGATGTAATTGGACCACTGGGCACGTATAATGCTACAACCACGACTGTTTCCACAGAAAGCCCCTTTCTGATTGCATTTTAAGTTACTTTTCTCCAAGTCTTTCTCATTGATAAATGTTAACGTTTTTGCAGCAATAGAGGATTATCTGAATCACATAGAAAAGGAATATTTGAAATTACCAGGTCCTTGTAATGGCTGGCCAGAAAGGTTATAAAAGCAATAAGCAACTGAGTTAGGTAAAACTTTTGAATACGTGTGTAATATGGGAATATTTAAATATTAATATTTATGGGAATGTTCTATTAAAATCTGAAATAACCACCATTCAGGTTGCATTTCAACTGTCAGAATGATCAAAACAGAAGATGTGCATGTGAACTGAAAATTAAGAAGGAAAAAAAAAATTGCATCAGGCAGTAATATGTGATTCATCCTTCAAGTGAGGAAATAATGACTCTGCATGTGTGCCTTTCTGTGGGATGAAGGCCACAGCTTTTGTGAAACACAGGCAAAGGTAAGACTGGAAATTAGATTTGTTTTCTTATCCCTTAAGGCGGCACATAACAGCTATCCCAAGGATTTCTAACAGGAAACAAAGGCTGAAAACCCTCCGAAGATTTCAAAGTAACACAGAAGCTAAACTTGAAAAGAATGCATCAATATTGGGTCAGTCAGACTAGCATCCCTCTCACTGCAGGCACAGTGTTAGCCCAATTTCCTTCTCACCAAAAGCCAGAAATCACCAGGTGGTGATGTATGCCATGCTTCGACAGGAAGATCATTTCATTATACAGCTGGGGTCAAATTCTGAACTCAGATGTATTAGTACAGAAATACTCCATCAAAACCAGAAGAGCTGTTTCAAATTATTAAGTAAAAGAAGAATTCCAAACTCCACCTGGATATAAGGAGACCATTCTTTTATTTTTAAAATGTGTACACAAGTATTTTATGAGGCCAGGTATGGCCTTAAATTTGAGGAGACCTCAACATGCTTAGATCCCATAAAAGAGAAACTTGGCCTTCCTACATCCTCCTCTGTTCTCCTATCAGAACCTTGCCTGATTTCCCAACTCATGATCATTTCTCTTCAAACCCTCTCCCTCCCAACCCATGTATAAGTACTGAGATAGCAGGAGCTGGGGTCTGAAATGAAATCCTACAAGCTTGCCTCATGCAAGATGAGGTCAGATGCTGAGCAGCCAGATCTTGCAAAATTCCTGCTGGTTGCCTTGCACAGCAGCAGGAAAGTGCAAACCAGCTGATTGACAGTGACTGGCTCCTGCCTCATGCATAGATTGCTCAAATTTAAGGGCAATATACCTATATTGCAGAAAGGTTTCCTTGGGAATAAGGATTCTCTTTAACACTTAGTAATATGGCGGAATTGAGAGCTTGTGTGTCCTTTTGATTAGTATTTAAAACCTTTAGCTTCCATTTTGGAGAGGCTGTATGACATAAATTCCCATCTCCCCCTTCCACAGTTTAAACCAATAAATTCACAGAAACCTGATCACCTATGAGCACTCAGTTTCCATCTTTCCTCCTAGGTAAGCTGCTAAAGTAACCAATTCTTCTTAGAAGGAGTATTTCATGTTCCTCAATTGCTCCCATTGCTCTTCTCCCTAAGAAATTTCATAAAGAAGGCTTTGCTCAGAAATGGTCATTTAAATGGACCACCAAGAGTAATGCAGTTTTCTTTCCTGAAGACAGTAACCAATTTTATTTAATCACAAATTTCATGCAAGCTATATTTCTGTATAGTTAACCTTCTAAACAAGAACAAGAACTTCTAAATGACTCTCCAAACAATCTCTTTTCCAAAAAAATCCTGTATTTGCTATACCTAAGGATCATACCAAACCTTGAAGTGATTTAACAGCAGACAGCCACTAGCCAAAAAAAAAAAAAAATTTGAAACTTCAGAAGCTATAGGAATTGTTTCTTTTAGCTGATTAAAAGCTTATAGCTAAGATTATACAAAACTAACTTTAATAATTGCTAAAGAGCAATATGTATAAATTCAAGCCGTGTCTCACAGAAAAAAAAAAAATTAAACAGTCTATAAATAGTATCTCAAAATAAAATGCACTAGCTACACTGTGCTAAAAATAAATGATCCTGCTATTATTCTAGTGGAATATTTTATTAAATCTCCTAAAGTGCAATTTAAGGCTCTGGGATTCACCCCCACCCATTAAAGCTGGTTAGAGAGAGAGCAGAGACAGCTCACAATTACACAGTTACCAGAACAAATCCTACATTTTACTTTTGAAAAAGGACAAAATAATTCTCTGTGCTATGTGAAAACACATCATCTGCCCATTTTAACAGCAGTAAAGGTAAGACACTGTAAGACATCAAAAATACCTAACTTCCAATTCAAGTAACAGGTTTAAACCCACCAAAATATTGTTTTTTCTCAGCAAGCATAAATAAGCTTTGCTAGAAGATGGCAAATAGACCAGAAGCATGGGAAATTAGAAAAATCTTCAGGCCATTAACAGTTACCAAATACTATGATTTACATGTAATTGGGATAAGGAAGTCAGACACTGCCAAAGGCTGAAAGCTACTTTACTGGAAATGTCACTCCATAGGTCCTATCAACAGCCTGTCCTTCGCCTCTGGCCTGGCCTGAGCCTGTCAAGGTGCTCCTGGATATCCACAGGCAGAGCCAAGAACTTCTCTCCACAGCACCTGGATCAGATCATTGCAGCTGAATTGACCTCGCTTGCTCCTGAAGCCTCAGGATGTCCAGGAATGCACATTTCAGACTGAGAAAAGAGCTATGGAGCACTGAACAGTCAACATTTTGGAACTGATGGAAATACAGAACTTGCCAGTGTCCAGGAAGGAAAGATCTGCCATGGAGCAAAATTATAATCAGAATATAAGGCCTGTTGTGCAAAAGTGATTTAACCAAAATTTGCTCCATATAAAGTAACAATAACTTATAATTAATAGAAAAGTTGAATATTATTTATTAGTCTTATATATAATTCTAATTTTGAAATTTATGGATTATTTCCCCTACATTTTAATTTTAAAAATAGTTTTCCCTTACACGTTCACCAGCATGGACAGTTGTCCATCTCAAAAAATATTACATTGCCCTAAAAAGAAAGAGAAGGAAGATAACAGATATACTGGGAAATGTTTACTTCATGTGGCAGAGCTCTTCATACTTTGTCAACTCAGCCAGGGTTCTGATGGCATAATCAAAATTACACCTAACCCTTTGATCAAAAACCAAGAACTTTGCTATATTTCAAATTTATTCAGAAAGGGGATAAGTAGGGCTTTTTTAAAAAAAATATATCAAATTCTACTTTTTTTTTTTTTTATAATGTCTTCTCAGACTGCAAGCTATTTGTTAACACCTATGAAGGAGGTTTTACGTAACCCCAAATGTTATTGATGACTAATGAAATACTTCTCTGGGAAAATACAGAAATATTTTCAGTTTGAGTGTTTGTTCAGATGAGAGGTTTCAAGTCAGTCGACAGCATTTCAGTAAAACCTCAGAAAGCACTTGAGCCCTCCTACCATCTTAGCTACTCAATTCTTACCCACATGTATCTTGAGTTCATTTTCAGTGCAACTAATGGATATTACTGCTCTCAGTCCTTGGGGCAGTGTCTCTTCCATTTCAAATACTACAGGAAAAAAGGCATCTGGATACAGGCAAGGGAATAATGTCATTTCTACCAGGAACAACAGTTACGTCTCTTTCTAAGGATATCCTCACTCTCACATGCAACAATTAAGTATTCTTTCTCATTTTGCACCAGTAAGGCAACTCCTACTTGGAATTTTAATACTAATTGTGTATTAAATTGTCGAAAATTAATTTTCCTCAGTTTGTACCTCCCAGGAACTGCCTAAGGGAGGAGTTCTCCCTAAAAACCACCAAGAACAATTGTTTCTCCTGTTTTTCCTTAGAAGTGCTGCAATTTCTTGAGAAACACTGATAGTTTAAAAAGAAACAACACTTCTGTCTCAGAAAGCATGTCAGCTGCAAGCTCTTGGAGGCTGGGAGAGCAGCAGCAAGTTTGCCCTACTCCATACCATGTCTTAAGACAACAGTACTGCCACTGGTGAGAAGAGATAACTGGGTAAGACAGATCTGAGTTTTGCTCATTTTACATTCCTGTGTCACAAAGTTGCCTGTAACCTCAACCAACACCTTGCCTGGCTTCTTTGCATTACTCCTCTTGTCCTGTGTGCTGCCTTTTCTGCCAGCCCATCATTGCCTTGTGGCCTGCATCACCTCTTTTGCTCTTTTCTACTTCAGCCTGGCAAGGGCACTGGGGCCCCTGGCTCTGAATTTATGAAAACAAACCACAACAGCAGCCTCAGGGTAATTTCTCACCAGATAAGCAGGATGTATTGAGGTAATATTTGGAGATACAGCCACAATCTTCTTTACAAACCTCAAACTTTTGGAGACAACTGGGGAGTCCAAGCGCAGGGAATGACAGACAAAGCCACCAAACAAGTTGTTCCTGTCCTTTCACTGGCAGAAACTTCCAACCCTGTCAAGATTACCCAAGCCAAATCCACACTCCTTCAGCTCTGCACTTTGAAGAACATTGTGGGAAAATGCCTCAAAAGGGAAACAAAAAGTCTGAAGCATAAACTGGCAGATCCACACTACTTGCATGAAAGTGAAGGGTAGATAAAATGTTAATGTACATGTTTGGGGAGTTATATCAGAGACCACGATTTTAAAAGTTGGTTAAAATTGTTTCTCTGTCATGGCATTACTGGTGAACAGCAGGCAAAACTAAGGTTACTTTTTTAAACTCTCCTTCATAAAATAAAAATTCTTCACTTTTATTTCCTGTGTCTGCTGGAAATTCAGGAAGATAATTTGCTGATTTTAGGATGGTAAACCACTGTCAGAAACATTTACAAATACTTTGAATTTCCCATGGCATCAAATTCTAGGGGCTATTCCCTTTACATGTTTACTTAGATTTGAAACTACAATTGTGCTTGTGGGTGGCTTATGTAGCTCTCTGTTTGCTGCTTATTTACAGCAAATAGAGCCCAAATAGAAAGGGCTTCTCCTTCTGTACTCTGAAATTAATCCTGATAGGTGACTACAGCTCATTATAAGTAGTTTAAAAAACAAAATCAAAGAAAAAAACCCCACAAAAACCCCCACCAGCCTCCCAAGTACAGCATCTCCTTCTTTTATGGCAGGATGGCCATACATGCAGGGAAAGGTGTCTCTTCAACTGGAATGAACTGTCATATTACTGGAAAATGGAAACTTGTTGTTTAAATCTGCAGCTGATTTCTACATAATCTGAAACATTACAAATTGCATTTCTCATTATGGGGATAAACAAAATCACTTGGGAAATTAGTTTTACTTCTCACCTTCATTGTGTTAAAGGCAGAATGTAAAAGTCTGAATTGAAAAACAAGAATAATTGACAGACTATTTCCCTAGGAAAGGGTTATTATAGGAACACATAAAGCTGGACAAATATTCTAAATTCATCCTATATAAAAAAAGGAAAAATCCTTTTTTTGTTTGTTTTACACAGGTATGAAATAAAAATCATTCTCTCCTACAGACTGTAGACTTGAAAAGACACTCTAAAATGTTCTGTTAAGATCTCACTTATCATCAGTGCTGAATTCAAATGAGTTTCAAACATACTGAACTACTGCTTTGCAACATATTACTTACCCAGGATTACTTTAATTTTCATCCAGTGCTACTGAAAATTCAGCTCTCCTCCTCTGCCACATCGTTGTGTCCATAATGAACTTTATGATTTCTTACAGGAACAATCTATTGCTTTTGGTTTGACTTTCAGGAAGTTTTCCCCTAGTAATTTTTCAGCAAATGAAGAAAGTCTAAATAAAAGAACTTTCCTGATGAGATTTGGCATCTTATTTTATTACAAGACAGGATACTTGGGTTTTTAAAAGATTAATGTTTTGAATAGATCTTTGCAGAGCATATGCTTCAGAAGCACTCATGCTCATGTCACCTCTAATACATCCAACATCAGTCTTTTAGAATTAAAAACCAAACAAACAAAGAAATAAATCAAAAACCCTGTGTAACTTCTTTTAGTCATAGATCAAACCTCTGGAGGCTTCCACAGGTGTATGGAAGAAATACTTCACTGCCCAGGTCAGATTTCATTTGATTTTGGACTTAGTACTTTGATTTTCGAAGTGAGAGATCAAAAATGCTGGGGGAAAATTATCCCAAATGCCACAGAGTGGTCCATGTGGGGAGCCACCCTCATCACTACCTCAGGCAACCGTCTCTATGCACATGGATTTAATGCTGTCTTAGAACTGACAATAGTTTCAAAACATCAGGAAGGCAAATGACAAGTATTACTGCATCGTTCGCTTAGCGGGTAAAATGCTACAGGAAAAAAAAATGGGTGAGTAATATCTTCTGGTTCATTTGGTGAGGTGGTAGGTAAGAAGAAATACGAGTGCCAATCCCAGTAATGTTCCTCATCTGATTGCACTCCACCTTGGTTCTCCTAAACTCTAAAGGAAATGATCCCCTATTCAAATACTGAGGTTAACTGCAGGATGCTAAAAGAATACTTTTATTAACTAATCTGAAAAATATTGTCAACCAAAGTTCAGGCGAACATTACAATTCCTGGGTCTAGAGCCTGGGCTTCTTTCAACAGCCTGTGGTGCCTCTAAGAGGACAAAAGCAATTTTCAAACAAACAGTGCTGAACACATATCTTCAGCAACTATCAAAATAATTTCTAAAAATTACCAAAAAAAACCCCCAACATACCCCAAAAACTGTTAAAATAAGCAAAAGAAAACAGTAAAGGTATTTCTATGAGACAGAGCTAGGTGCTGAAAGAAGAGTTGAGGGATGAATTCCAGCTTTGCACAGCTCTGTAAGTGTGTGGTTGTATTAAATATACGTTATTCCAGGATTTTTAAGCATTCTGAACACTTCTAACAAAATAGCTGGAAATAAGAACTATCCACAATTGACAAAACAAATGTAAGCAACAGCAACCATACAAGCAATTATGTAAAATGTATCTAGGGAATTTCCCTCCATCAGCTAAGAAAACAACACTGAGGAAAACCATATGGGGATGGAGTACAGCATGAAAATATTTTAACTGTTGTACCAATAGGAAAGTGTGAGGATTTTTCTTAGATGCCGTTTCTTAGAGACTATGCATTAGTCTTCTTTACCAGTTGCAGGAATACTGTTATTTTGACATTTGTGTAATTTAAAAGCAGATACAGACATGAAAGGTGAATTTTCTAATTCACCTAATTAATTCTAATTTTGCATTGAGAAGTATTCCAATATTCATTGTGCATTCTGGAAGAGATGCAGCACAGTACTATCAAGGCAGCTTCTTAAAATGAATAGTGTGACTACCACAATCCCCACTCATCTTAGAAAGTTAGTTTACTATCATGCAGTATTGCAGGAAATTATTGTTATGTTACAATTTTATATAGACTTTATTTAATAAAATACTACCAAAGCTGAAGAATTTTTTCTCCAGACTTTTAGATTTAGATTGACCTATAATAAAAGTCAATCATTTGTAGGATTTTATTTATTGAGATCTGGAGTCCTTTAAGGATTTACCAAAATATTCAGTGATGTTAATGCCTACAGTAATTAATCTCAGGAAGACTCTTTGTTGTTCTTGGGGTTTGGGGGTTTTTTCATCTCCTTGGTTCATTTGCTTTTAGTAGTGAATATCACTCTCCCCTTCGATACACAAAATCCAATGCAAGCAAAGTGACTAGCCAAAAATAAGTTCATTTGCAGGGGTACACTCCCATTTGCAGGTTCTGGTCTTTGGATTTTTCATGCTTTGTTGAGCACTTCATTTGGGTTGGCAGATTCGGTGAGTCATATGGTGACAATTCTCATTTTCTGCAGCATCTGAAATGTCCACTCATGGCATCACTGACAGCTAAAATTAGATATTTGGCAAAGCAGTCCCAGGAACTAAGGGCTTGATCAAGTTGCCTAATTATAGCTGCCTAGTGCCATTTGAGATGCCCTGGAGTACCCCCAGCAACCACAGAAACCTGGCAGATATCACACAAAACCTACAGGAGACCAGAGCTGGAGCTGTAGGCAAGGAAGGATAACCCCATTTCAAAGGGCACAGAACCTTTTGTTTGGACTCATTTAGGAACTGAACACTATGTTCTTGCCACTGGGATATTGAAGAGATCAATTCTACTGTCTTAGCTTGTTCTTGCATCACATTCCATCTCTTTGCAGGAGGGTGCATGAACTCTCAGTGTTGCTTTGTGCCTGTGCTCTGGCACAGAGCACAAGGAATAAAAATTATGAAAATAGGTCAGAGCAAGCATTAATTTTGGTGGGGTGAAAAGGTTGGTAGAGAATCTCTTCCAGGGAATCAAAGGGAGGGCTTACATACTTTCTCCATATTCATCTCATCACTATTCACTCAGAGGAAAAAAAGAGATCTGCTTAAGGAATTGTTCACGTTAGTTCCTATTGTGTCATGGGTTTTCCTTGGAGGTTTCCAAAGCAGAATCCAGTCTTGCTTAATTTGTGATATTTGACATGATTTCAGACTGGGGTTGATAAGGTTTGTGTTTAGGGAGTCTTGATGGCATCTCTAAAGATTGTAATACTTCATCCACCTCTCTTTTCTGACAAGATTGTATAAAAGTAGAATAAAAAATTGCCTTATTCTTCTTTTCCACATTAAGCAGAAAATGCCTTTCTTGAGATTATACATTTGCACTGGACTCAAGAAAACAGACCCCTGCAGAGCATGAAATGACACATGGGAATATATTTTACTTGACATACTGGGCATTTTTCATCTGAGGCAGCTCTCCACCATTCTCTCCCCTTTTTATTTTTAACATAGTTATGTAGTACCTCATATCAGCACTCATTCTTATATTCTCCTTAAAAAGAAAATGAGCACCAACAGTACAGAGGGACAAATAATGCTTATCATAATAAGAACATTATGGTCCCAAGGAACTAAGTGCTATTTGGAAAATGGTATGAAAAATACAATGCTCATGTAGTTTCCCAGTGCCCAAAATTTCAAATTTACTCATGAAGGCATGAAATATTTCCTAGAAACCTGCTGAAATTACATGAAACTGAATAGTTTGATGCCCAGGACAGGGCTAATAAACCTTCCCTGCTTCAGCCCAACAGTTCAACTGCCTGAATAAACAATACTCAACAAACACCACAACTCAAGTGTCTCCTGAATATTAGATTCTTTTCTCCAACAAAATAAATCTCATTGAGGCCAATATTGATCCTGACTGGCATATATTTCTGTTCAGATCAGCAATTTGCTTTTTTTATTTTTTTTTAATCTAAATCAATGTACATTGGCCTTACACTTTTCTGATAGGGAAACTGCTTCTAAACCCCTCTGCTTTCTGCATTAACTCGATCTGTTCAGCTGCACAATAGATTGATTAAGACAATTAGTAGTGATATGATTGAAGTTATATGCTTGCCATCATTACCAAACAGTGCATTCAGAGCACGAGCTAGAAATAGCATGCTTCAAGAGTGGCTAAATGGAACAAATGTTTAAAACTAGTGTGTAGTTAATGAACAACGATATTCATTGAAGTACTTCTCAGTCAGAAACAGAGATAAAAAGCTTGCTGTTGAGTAAAGATCATATAAGACTTTTCAGGAGCCAGTGTAGATTGGTGGTGGCATGAGAGCCATGCCAGGAGCTCCTGGTAGTCAGTGCCTCCTGTGAGGTGAATTGCCACCTCAGCCTCACAGGCCTAAATGCCACCTTGCTCTCGCTTCCATAGAGAAGCCCAGAGGTTGTGGAGTCTCCCTCACAGGAGATACTCAAGAACTACTTGGAGGCGATCCTGTGCCACGTGCTCTGGAATGGCCCTGCTTGAGCAGGAGGTTGGAGCAGGTGACCCCAGGTGACCCCACTGTGGTCCCTTCCAACCTGACCCATTCTGAGATTCTGTGAAGTCTGGGAAGCACAGTTACAAAGGCATAGGCTGAATGGATGTGTTTTGTTAGAGTTGGCTTGGTCTCATTTTATTGTCTAAAAGCTTACACACTCATTTTAGTGTCTATAAATTTTAGTGCCTAAATGTTTGAACCATTATATTTTATTTATAACTGTTAGTCATCTTTTTATTAAAACGGGGTCCAAGAAAATATATTCAGCTTGACTGAAAAGCACATCACAAATTTATGTCATCTTAATATTAAACCAAGGAAATTTTGTATTTGTTTCAATATTAGAAAATTTTAAAGTATAGAAATATATTGATACTCTATTTAATCAATATCCAACATTTAAGTAATTCCAGATAGAAGGGAAAAAATCTGGAGAATCTTAAAATATAGGTTAGCCTGTTAGACAAGACTTTGAACAAATTTTAACAAATTATATTTGGATTAAGTAGATCATATATTACTTTATGTCTTATGCTTCAGCTGGGGTCTTAAATCTGTCATAATGCTACAGAGAAGAAAAATATTTTAAGATGGATAGAGATGGGTCAGTTAGGAGAGAAAATGAAAAGTTTATGAAGTTATCTCATATTCCTACACTGACAGAAAAAAAGGCATCTTGATGCAACTATCACTTGAGTAGCATCTGGCAGTGTCAGGTAGAGTTTCTTGAAGACTCAGATCTTTTGGCTCTAAAATAGTAACAAATAACCCAAACCAGTCTTTTTTTCTGTATCACCATAGCAGGATTAAACAATCTGCACAGGGAAGAAGATTTTTCAAGAATTTTTTTTATGTATGACACTAGAGAAATGATGTGGCATCTAAATCAGTAATATAAATCTGGTGAAAAGGTTACTTTATTTGCTGTGTGTGTTGTTTAAAAGAAAACACAAAGAATTTGACAATCGGAATCTTCTGTTTATCTGAGAAACTGTACACCGTACATTTCTTATACTTAGAGAGAGATTTCCTGTCAGCATTCATGAATTTCTCTCTTGACCCTGAGCAGCAAGAGAAGCAGCCTGAGATATATTGCAAAGGCAAATGTTTAAAGTTTATATCAATATACACGTGGGACAAAGGTAATTTACTCAGTGAAGGAAGAACCTCCTGCTACATTTAATCATGTCCAAGTACATGGGAAAGTGCCCTTACAGCTGTTGTTTCTCCCTGCCTTTTTAACCCAACTATTGAGAAGCCTTTTTCTTCTCATGAAACACCTTAAACCCAAAGCCTAATTAAACTAGTAAAACAGCATTAAACCTGGTGGGCAGACTTCTCTCCAGTCACTACAGTTTGCAATTAGACTTTGGGTGAGGGTACAGGAAATCAATGTTATGTTCACCCCTTAATGAGTACATAAACACTTCCATATTAAAGGATTATTTCCTTAAAATCCCCACAGGTAGGCAGGGGATTCTTTCACCTGTGAAAAAACAAAACAAAGGAAAGAAAATAGTGGGAAGCAAAATGAAAAAATCTCTTTGCCTCATGTGGAAAAGGTATTTCCCTTTCTCCCATCATGATCTCAAGAAAAGCCAGACGAGGACAGAAAAGAGCAGTGTATATATACATGTGGTCAAAGCAACAAGGTCAGAGCAAAACTCAGAGCCATTTTACCTTTTTAGAAACACCTGAACCAGGCTTGTTTCAGTGTATTGATACAATAGATAATAAAGACACAAAGACAAAGAAGTCCATGTTGCCATTAAACACCTTCCACCTACTTTTGATCATCCAAGCAGAAGTGGCTTGGTTAAGGCCAGTGGGACTTCATCGCCTCTGATCTTGTGAGAGCTTGGCTGATTGTATTCTCCAGACAGAAACTGCAAGCCTATATGTTGAGACTTTTAGAGAGGGAAAAGCAAAATATCTGAAATATCTGTGGGAGACATTCTGCACAGCAATAGAGACTGGAATCTGAATTATAAATGTCCAATATATCAGCAAGGAGTCACACTCAGCTACAGATCTGCTGATACCAATGCCATCACTGAACATCACTGTAGTTTCACTTGCCATTGAAGAAACCTTCCTGCCCCTCCTCTTGAAAATTAAGAATTCATAAAGCAAGAGAAAAGCTTCTTCTTATAATATATAATTTGGACAAAATGACTCTCAAGTTTCTTCTCCAGATCCCTGTTTGGGACAGCAACTAATACTTTGTGATCACTAGCATTGTTTACTTCTGCTTTTCAATTCCTTTTTATTCAGTGTCATTTAAAACAGAATGAAGTATTTTCATTTTGGATGTAGTAAAATTAGATGGTTTTATTCTTCCAGACATATAATTCCTAAAAATGTATAGGGTTGGTTTAAAGAGCATTCATTGAGAGGGAATGACATCTCTGCTGGGTCTTGGGTTTTCCTGGGGGGTTTTGATGAGCAAGGGACAGGGTACTGGGTTTTTATAGAACAAATGTAAATATGGAAAAGAAAATCCTAAAGAGTGCTAGAGCTAACAATGTAGATTCACTTCTGCTGAAAGAGACTATATTTAGGTTTTTTTCCCGCCTTCTTTATATTTGACGTGTTGTTTGTAGACAGTTTAGCTGTTTTCCCCAAAACATAATCTGATTGGTATTTTTCTTTTTGTGTGGGTTCATTCTTCCTTTTTCAGAGGAAAAACATCTTTATACTTCCCCACCCCATCCCCTTTTTTTTTGGTCTTAAATAAGGAAAAATATTTTCAACGATGACAGTTACTCTATCCAGAGGGACCACCACCAACACAGACACACTTTATGAGGGTAACAAGACTAGATATAGGTATTTATTCACAGGGAACATCTTACAATAAAATACCAAAATTGGATGTAGTCATTCAAATAATTTAATTTATTTTTAGTCAGTTAAGATTTCAATGCTGGTTGCCCTTTAAAAAGCAGTTATTCATGAAACCATGCAACTTAGCCATCACAAAAGCACTAACATGGTTAGCTTTCTTTTATTAATGTTTTGTGAATTTTTGTTTGTTTTCTGCTTCACTAACATTTCAATAAAAACAAAGTGATTGCCATGTGGTACAATCAGTCCTGGAACAGCAGAACAGCCTTTTATTCCCAAATTCTGAGAATTTTTTTATATCTACAGCCTGTGTTTTCTCTGAAGGGAATTATACATCTTACCATAAGCAGCTACAGTTCCCATAGTCAGTTTGCCTATTGTATGATACTTGGCTGGAAGAACAACAAATTGAATACTTGTCCTCTTTCTATTGCCCTTTTTACCTTGAATTAACTCCTCTGATTAAAAAAAGGGAGCAGGGGGGGAGAGAGGTATAGAGGGGGATGTGGAGGTTGAGCAAAAAAAGTCACAGCAGAGAATCACAAAATTACTCCATTTTATGTTTCAGAAAAGTCAAAATGCCCAAACCTCTGCTTCAGACACCCTCTACTGGAAAACACCAAGTTTGTATTTATCCTCCTGATGTAACTGAGCATGCGGAGGAAGTGAGGAAGCATGAATATTTAACAGAAGAGACATTAGATCATTATCTTGCGTTTCACAGGAGGAAAAGATCTGATGAATACGTGCATCTGACTTTTTTGACTATGAGGAGCAAAAAGGACTCTGTTCAAAATCACACAACAACATCCCTTTAGCATCACACCAGACCTAGACTTCTCCGGAAAGGTACAAGTGTCATAAACTTATCAGCAAGTAAAAATAGGGACTGAAATGAAAAGACTTTTCTATGATACACACAAGCTGTAACCTGACTTACTTGCCACACAGGTGTGAATTATTTTTTTTTTTCATTTTAATTAAATATCTTTAAAAAAAAATCTGTTCATTTTATGTAATTGTCACATAACAAGTATGATGGGACAAAGCTGCTCTGCAGTTCTATAAGATCACAGCTAGAAACTTTTCATTTACCCAATGCAGAATTTTGTTCTGTAAGCAGATCTATTCTATCATTAAGTTATTAATTATCAGAATATATTCACTCTGGGCTGAAACCCCTATGTAGCCTGAGTATCTTAACTCAGTGGTAGACAGTTTGCTCTTTAAGGAAAGGTGAGAACTTTCACTCTTCATAAACAGATTCTGAGCTACACCTCTGAAATCTTGGTTCCCATTTTCATCACAGTGAAAGAAAAAAATAATAAATTATCTAAGTAGTGAATGGTCTACTATCACTGCTTTAAAATCAACATCCCAATGAACTAGTTGGAGAACACTAACATCCTTTTTCCACACACAGCAGTGGCAAGAGACTTTTAAAAGATTGAAAAGGCAATTCTATCAAGCTTTGATATATATAATTAATTATTTTACTTTCCAACTCCCAAACAAAATATTAAGATAAACAGCTTGACTTGGTCTCAGGCATTGTTCATCACATGCTCTCCTTTACAATGCTACAGCTTTCACAGTTCTGTTTGTCTTGCATAATGTACCGTATGTGGGGCAGTGAATTACATTCCTTTCTAAGAGACCATGTGAATTACTATTTCTTTCCCAGGACTCAGAGGTGAATAATTGCACCTGTCCTCCTTAAGCAGACAAAAGACATTAAGTAGCAGCCAAATGGAAAGAAAGATTTAAAAAGAAAATCACTTTATAGTTTGGCAGGAAAACAACTCAATCCAACCTTTCACCCAGCTGTATACAATATGAGGATTTCTACGAGTGCAGCTTCTGAAGAAAATGAAGTCTTCAAAGAGAGACTGCCCTGATAACAAAGCAAAAATTGAGGTGCTTTCTAGAAGTTTAAAAGATCCTCCTTTTAAAATAAATCATTGACAATACAAAAAGGAAAAAAAAAAAAGAAAGAAAAAAGCTCAATGACACATCTGAGTGTTTGTGGGCTAATGTTCTCATTTACAGGATACAAACAAAGAAATAAAGTAGAATGGGGAAACAAATAAAAACACATGGCTTTTCCAAGACCACACAGAGATGCAGTAGAAGAACCTAGCACAGAGCAGAAGTGAAGATGCTGGAACTTCCTGACTACCTTGAGACAGTGTCACAGATTTGTGGTATCATTTAGGTTGGGAAAGACCTTTAAGACAGAGTCCAACCATAAAGATTTTGTGAGCATGCTGAATATAATGGCTGAGGTTTGCTCTCCCTGACTGCTAGCAGCTGGCAGAGTGATCTGCAGCAGCTCTGGTTTCAGCAGATCAAGCCATGCTGGCAGGCATCCAGGGACAGGTCACCAGGGCAGAAGGACAGAGCCTCAACACAGCATTTGCCTTTGGTGCCAGGAAATTCCTAGTACCTGACCATGCCAGAGAGCTAATGCTCCAAAAGATGAGAAAAAAGCAAGAAAGGTGGAAATACTGTAGAGAATCTCTGCAAAGACCTTTTTAAAATTTCCAGAACCTTACAATTTTTTTCCTCTTGTATGGAAGCTGACTGTATACCCAAGGAAAAGAGGTATTTGTACATAACTGGAAAAATATTCTGCTCATTGTGAAACCTAAAGTTAGACAGACTATTTGGCAAAATCCAGGCAGTCCATCTCACATCTAAAAAGGTAAATGCAATAAAAACTATATTAAAATACTGACAGCTGCCAAATAAAATAAAAGCAGTAAAAAAATAAACAAAGGAATGATGCCTTGAGGGGAGATGCCCCTGCAGAAAGCAAATCTTTTCCCAAAAGCACAAATGTCTGTATTTGACATCGTTAATGAGAACCTGATACAACGTAGAAGAGAGACACTGGTGGAAAGCAAAAAGCATAAGTAACCATATCTGCTTTCAGCTAGAACTTTTGGACTTCACTAAAACACCTCCATCACCTTGTAGTTACAGGTTTTAGAAGAAAAGCAAACACTGCCTAGTAATATACTTGGAAAAAATACAGAAAAGAGCCTTGTTTGGCAAATAAGGTACACACTTGGAATGAATGAAAACCAAAGCTTACTGCCATTCTTTTCCTCCAACAGTTGCAGGACCTTGGGTAGAATCCCTTTCAGTGCCACTGCTTCCCTTCCTATTTTCTGTCCCATCTAGTTACATGCCTTGGGATAGGACTTTCTTCTACAGTATTTTTGATATACATCTGAGGTCAATAGACTTCTTATCAAGGAAGAAGTCAACAGAGCACTATGATGAATTGTTCCCTGGATTTCAGAAATAAATAAAGCCTGTTATTTTGTGGATATCTGTTTTTCCTCTAAAAAACTGCAACTCCTTCCTTCAAGAGTGGTGGAGAAATACCTTCCACACAATGCCTACAGTCTCCTCAAAATAAAGTTCTCCCACAGAAACCTTAAAACTGGCCAAAAGTAGAGAAATTAATGAAAAACCTGCCCAAGACAGACACACAGATCACAATGCCTCTCAGATGTTTGTTTTAGAAGAAACCTAGCTAACAAAACCAAGAGCACACATTTCAGCAAAGGTGACAAAGATGAAAATATAGATTGTTTAACAAATTAACCATGGTCATGCAAGAAACTCTAGGATTTTGATCTTTATTTGGTCACGTGCTCTCAACAGAGTGCTTAAATCGCTGGTGGAACATATGTCAGAAATCATCAAGGGACAAATGATCTTCAGTCAGCATTTGGGTTTACAGAAAAGCAACATTTGAAATTTGTCAAGGGTAAAAAAACTGAAATGTCATCAAAAGAACATTTCAATTTTGATAAATCAATATTTCCCACAGACATGCATTTCTTCCATCTCCCTCTGTTAGCAGAAGTGGCTGTTGACAGTGCTGTTGAATAGCATCCCTGGTGTAAATAAATCCTCAAGGCAAGGAGATAGGTCTAAGTGCAAAAGGAAAATTTCATCCCTTATGCCTTCACTGAATTGGATGGGTTTATATTGAATCAATAATCCCAATTAAAATTAAGAGAGAAGAGAAAGAGCCCATCAGCAAAATTATTTGAAGTAGTATTTGCTCAGACTAGTCCAAAACTCTTCACTCTTGGAGGCTGCAATACAAGGAAGTTGCCTGAGCATGTTAATTATTTAAAATAAAAGCAACACAGTCGCTGGCCTTTTGCAATAATCAATCCTTCAAAAAGTGTCAGGTTTCTCCAAAACATGTGACAGGTTGGCAGTTTGTAGTATCTACTGTCAAGCTCTAATACCAGGATTTTCTCTGGAGCCTGAAGGAACTCATCACCTTAACTAACAAATCCTAAAGACAACCTGTCTGGCTTACTGAAAATGAGATGGAGAAGCTAAATTAAAACCATACACCTCCTATTTGCTAAATTAAAGCAGAAAACCAAAACAAACACTGGGAGCGTGTATATACATATATATATAGACACACATTCATGGATACAGACAGAAATGCATATAGTGATATGTATAGGTAGATATATATCTGTAGCTGTAAATTATAGACATTTACTAAGATCTGTATTTACTGCCACCTACAAGCCTATTTTACAGTCTAAATTTAGGGAATTTTCTTCTCTTAAAAAAAAAAAAAAAGAAGAAAAAAAGAAAAAAAACAGCATCTGGTTTGGGTTTTTAGTCTATTAAAAATACTATCTTTCTGTGTCTTCTTCTACTTCATTACACAAGAATAAAATATGTAGAATCAGCAAGAAGATTCCCATAGAGTCTGTTAATAAACAAAAAGGTCCCATCTCCAAAATGTCTGACTTTATTAGCATTTGGAGGTGATGAGAAACTTTCCAGAAGTAGTTATTTTACCAATAAATCAATGCTGTGGATATATCTGTATAAGTACTTTTGGTAATTTCAAAGATCTCAATTATACTTCCCATGAAGAAATCTTTCTTCTTGAAAATAAGGGCACTAGTTATATACAGGGGATTTTTTCTAATCTTGTTAGTATTAATTGTTGAGAAAAAAATATTTTGTCCTGTGTTCTTTGCAGAAAATTTGACTTTTTTCTGTTAAATAACACACAGGAAACAAATCAATAAAAGGCATCAACAAACAAGAACTACAAAATTCTTAAGATTAAGAGAAACAATGGCAAAACATAATATGTGTGTTCTGTAAATGAGTAGAGGATACTAGAAAAAATAACATTAAAATAACATTTACACATTCAGACCAGAAACCAAACATCTCTAAACTCACATGAAACTTCTCCATTTCCCCAGACTTTCTGAAAAATACTTGTTGCAAGTCAGTGGAAGGGTTTTGTGTTATCAGTGTTCTCCCTCCCCTTTGAGAGGCACTGCCCTTTTGGAGCAGTGCATTCAACTTCAAATTGTAATTGCCATCCATCAAAAGTACTCCAGAAAGGAAAAAGTCACTTGCTCAACCTGAACCACCATGGCCAGTGGCCTTTCACACACTCCACAGATCTGGCGGGCAGCATCCACAGCACTGTCCTTTGCAGGAGCCAAGCAGAGCCACAGACAGCATTTAACACAATTATTACAGCATCATGTACACATTTTTGAATAAAACTACTCTTTGAGGAAAGATACAGTAAACTACTTTGGCTACAGTTCTATATTGCTGGTGACTTTCTCTACAACCCTTCACTAATGTTCCATTTCAAAGCTTAATACACAAAACAAATATGCTGGATAACAAACGCTGAATGTAAAACACATTGATGGATTTTGTGATTTTTTTTTTTTAAAGGCCTGGCCAAGTTTTAATGGGCTGTCACACACAAATTATTATGAAAGCACTACAATGAACTGAGCTGATAAGCTGATCTGATCAGAATTAACTGCATGTGATTGCTGCTTTGAAAAGCTGGCCTAAAGAGGCAGCATTGAAAGCAATCTCACAAGTCACTGGTACTGCTTGCCTCAGCTATAAGTAAGCACAGATGGTGAGAAAAGTTAATTAAGAGACATATTTGTTTGGGGGTTTGAAATTTCCACCCTCTCTTCTCCAAAGGAGCCAAGCCACAGTGAAATGAGTTTTACGTTTGTGGCCTAATAAGTTCGTGTTTTTGAGGCTCTGTTCCTGTAGATGGAGGTAATAGATAAACAGAATAAATAATTTATGTCAGCAGTTAGCATACGGATTTGCAGCTGATCACTAAGCTACTCATTGCACCTGATAGCTACAACATCTCATCAATTAAAAATATTCCTTTGTCCACAATCTTTCATTACTTTTCTCCTAATCTGCACATCTTCTCTCTTATAGCTCAACTGATACCTAGAAATGGAGATGTCATCCTTTTAATTCCCACTTTAATGTCTGCCTCTGCGTTTTACACTCTCACTTGTTCTTGCAGAATTTCATAAAGAACATGTCAGCAACTACATAAAATAGCTTGTGGTGATACACTTCTCTTTTTACTTCTGGTTGGGAATTTTCTTTCCTACTTCTTTCCAGACAGTGCTTGATCTTTCCCCAGATTAACGGGCTGTCACCAACTTTAGAAGAACAAAACACATCCTTTATACTTTATATACTGTAAGACCGTGACATCTGGCAGATATTTTGCTCAATGGTCCTTTGACAGTGTATAATTTCTTGGATCCATTTCCACTTTTTTACATCTGTGGCTATTATAATGACAAGGGTCAACAGTGCCAAAGAAATACTGGCTAGAGAATGGTAGGGAGCAATCTCACATGAATGGCCCATGAAGCTAAGAAAGGGTTAACACTAAGGACAGAGAAAGCCAAAGCTTCAGAACTTCAAGTGTAATTGAGAGATTCTTAGGGAGACACTTCCAATTCATGCCTACCGTACTACTTATTTCCTTTCCCATCATTGCTGATTATAAGGATGTGCATGTGTAAAAAGAAGTTTCTTCCTCTCTAATCAGACCAGCTCTACTCCACGAATCCAAAATCCACTGTTCGTGACATTACAAAATGAATCAGGCAGGAGACTCAAGTCAGATCAGAAAGTGACAGCTTTTGTTTAAACAGATATCTCAGAAATTAGTGATGACAGGATTACACGGCATAAGCATTTCACTCTTAGCACTGTCTCTCTCTCTAAGGACAGGTGCAACAGCATTGCTCACTGGAAAGATCTTTGTATTAAAAAAAAACAATCCAAATTTGATTGCTGATCTGTTTTATTTATATTTCTAGAGAAATAAAGGTCTGTTCTGAATAGGACACCCATGCTATGTATGCATACCTCCCAAATTTAAAGAGAGATACTTCTTAAAACATTATCTTTGCATTATAATATATGGTCACATAATTTGTGGTCTATCTTATAAATTTGGTATGCATTAGTAAATTGCCTCTGTCAGTCTTATTTTGGTGTTACAGAACCAGCTTTGAGTAGAATATTTCACTCAAAAAAATGTATTCCTTAATTAGGTTTACATTGCAGAGAACAGGATCACATCAGAAAACTAGATTGATAACCAACTCCAGCCCTGCACTGAGAACCTTCCTACATCATTCTGCAAAGATTTTAGCAAAAAGCTTGATCTGTCTTATATGTATATAAAATATTTATATACACTTGAAACTAATAATTTGGCCATTATACATATGTATATAAACAAATTGATAATTGTACCTCACACCCTCTGGTGGTCCCTAAACACTGTATTATCCCGTAAAAATGGCAGGTTTTCTAATTTTATAAATGTATACAAAATAAGTTGCTAAACAGTCAATCACTGAGAGCTCGCTACAGATGTTAATCTAATTTGTGTGGTAATGATCAGAACAGTCAGTTTACATAAAGCATTACAGCTGTGCAGTGCTGCAGTCCAGCAGTTCTGTCATCAGCAATGAGGCTTACCTACCTGGAATTGGAAATTTTTCTGATGGACTCTGCATAGTCATGCTGACAGTGAGTAAGCCCTTCCATTAGACTTGTCCACAGTGACAGCCTTGCTCCCTTTCTGCTTTTCTATCCAAAGATTGTCAGCGGAAATGTGTAAAAGGAGCTACAGCTCCTTCTACTGGGTCTTAAGGTTTCTAAGATTAAAGATTTTACACCCTACTAGGGCTTGGAGAAGTGAGTGGAAGAATGCCAGTAGTGCCTCATAGCACTCTGCATCACAGGTTTTTTTTTTAATTCTGCTTTTCACATTCCAACTAACAGCATAATTTCAGAAGCAATCACGCATTTAAAGAAGCCATAGAAAGAAGGCTGGGGACAGACTGTTGGAATGGGGACTGCTAAGCAAACGGATTGTCTGATCTATATATGACATCTCAGCTGTAACAGCTTGTAAACATTATGTGTAGAGCGCCAAATAATAACTCTACAGATTTAACCAATCATGCTTTGAAGGCTGTCACTGATCCAGTGGAGCATGACCAAATCCTGTTAGAGTGCAGAACAGATTCTAGCTGAAAGACTTACATAGGCTGGGTTGGGTATCTAGATAAGGAATTCAAAGACATTGCATGTGCTACAGAGATGCACGCACATGGAGAAATGAATACATGTAGCTAAATTCATCATCCCATGGGCATACAACAAAGGTTTCAAACCTTGCAGGGTGAAACACTCTGTAACAGTTCTGCTTCATCAGAGAGTATCACATGGCCAAATTCTTTCATAAGTAAGGACTGACTTTTGCAAAGGTGAGCATGGCAGGTATCTGAGACTGCTACATGAATAACCAAAGAAAGGCATAAAAGACTCCTTCAGCTGGAATACTCCAAAATTGATGAGATCTGTGTTTGTTTCCTCACTTTACAGATGTATTTATTTAAAACAACAGTACAGTCTGAGTAGTTCATTTGTTAGAGTTAATTCAGTGGAGAAGATTTCCAAAGATCTGTGAAATTCTATCAACCTTCCAGCAAAAAGTGGAGAAAGGGAAATGAAGAGAGTCTGAGACTTTTGAAAAAGCATGGGTAGAAAGCCTGTGTAGATGTGAAAGTGCTCAAAGGACACTATCACTCAAAGGTTCTGATCTTGTCCAGAGGGGATAATCAGAATTATTTTGTCTATTTTTTATCTTCCTGTGTGAAGAAAGTTCAAGAGAAAAGCACGTTAGATGACTAGGTGTCTTCTCCTATTCTGAGCACTACGTGATGTATTTTTCTGGCTGCAAGCCTCTGAATGTGAATGCCAAGAGAATTTCAAGCCCCTAATATCAAAAATCATTTACTACGTAAGGACCATCTACCACATTATCATTTATATTAGTATACACAGATCCTGCAGGGTATCCTGCTTCCCAGTATAGCTAGAAATTAGCACCTTCTTGTTTGTTCAAAAACTGCTTTGCACTGTTGACTGGGATGATATGCAGTCTATTTTTCCCTTAGATAACTCAAGAGCTGAAAAATTACCCTGTTTAAACAAAATTCCTGTTCTTTTCTTTCCTAGGGTGGAAAGACTGCTTTTAATGAATGACTGCAGCACTACAGAAAAGAGATGCCAAGGGTGCTCTCTGACAAAACAAAATAAAAACCCCACCTTTGGCTCTGACATACTGAGGACCAGACAGAGTCATAAGGGTCTCTTAACATTGCACTTTGTAAGATATTTTTTCTTTCATTTAGATTTAAAAAAAAAAAAATTAAAAAAAAAATTAGAGGATTTATTTTTTTTTTTGAGTTATATTTGGCCCAACTAAAATTAATCTTTTTCTATCTCCTTCAGCTTCTCACCAAACAGTAGAGAAATCCAAAGCTTTTCTCTTGGCACTGTCTTCAGGGACTAATATCTTTAAGTACTTCAAGGGCAGATCCAACTCCCTGACATTTGTCTGCCTTGAACTTGCAAAGCACTTGTAAGTTTGTTAGCCCCCAAAGTGTCAAGGAACTGCAATGATCTTTAGACATATTCCATGTGGGAGGTTTTGCAGAAACAGCTTCATACAGCTCTACAACCTACAACTTGTTCTGCTGAACCTGTGTCAGATGAGGGCAAATAAAATCCTCTGAAGTAAAGCAGATATCCAGTTGAGCACATAACACTGGGAAGATTCACGAATAAAGGAGCTGCCCCATATCCAGCTTTTATTGTTGCCACTTACCATAAAAAGATTGGTTTGAGCCCAGATTAAACAAATTCAAATTAAAACCAGGAACCAGACTAATTCTAACTTTATCATATACAATGAAACAGATATCAAATCAAATATTAAAGCTTTTTTTTTTTTTTTTTCCTTGGAAACTTGAACTTCGTTTGATGCTGCAGAAGGGAGGAGCTGAATTTCCTGGAGTGCCTTGCCCAGGCTCTGCTTATGGACTCACCCTCAGAGAATAGAGAAGTAGGGAAGGTATGGAAAAAATGTGTGATCACAGTGGTAGGCACTGCAATGGTAGCTAGCTGTTACAGCTTCTTATCACCAGCCTAAGAAATCTGTCCAATCTCTTTGGAGTAGCACTGCAACAGAGCTCCACAGATGAGATGGTACCAAGAAATGTGCTAAGCTCTGTAAATGTTTGAACACAGGGACACTGAGGGCAGGACTAATTGATCAATCTACACAAAGGATTTATGCAATTCTGCATTCTAAAATCTCTGCTTTCCAGCAATCAGATAAATCAGCTTCCAGACTGATGTATCATTTCCAGTGACTACATATTAGGATGCTCAAGGAAAACAAATATTGTGCAGCTTGTATATGTACAACATACAGATATTGTACTACAATTCTAGTGGAGCTACCCCCAACTTTAGTCTAAACAAAGGAAAGAGGAACTGTGGAAGTAGCTTTAAAAGACTGAAATTTTAATTCAAATTTTAAGCTCTCTTCCAGGAAGTACAGCACTCTTCTTACATGCTTTTTTGCAAAGCAGAGTTAAAGCTTGAGTCACAGAGGGGATAGTGTTTATTCTAAATGATCAAAGTTAAGGAGCAGTTAATGATTTGAATATCCACAGTTTAAGATAAATTAAGCTGTCATGGGACTCTTTTTGAGCCATCATTCTAAACAAGAAAAATATCTGTGCACTTCTGATGTCAAATACTTTTTATTTCTTCACAACAGTTTTTATCATTTTCAATGACACCACAATGGAAGTGAGCAAACAGAAGAATCCATAGATATGTCTAATTTATTCTGAGAACTCATCATCTCAGGAAAAAAAAGGTAAGGTTTTACAAATTTATTCCTCTCCTTTATTTCAATTACCATGTTAATGTTTGAGACAATTTCTAACGCAAACTTCCAGATAGAAGTCTGTTGGCAGGTAAGATAGAAAAACAAAATCAAATCACAAGGATCTTGCAATAAGACTGCATGGCACAATTTCCATTCAGTACCAAAAGCTGCACTTTCCCATTTCCCTACTGGAATTCACTGTAGGATAGCAAAACTTCACCATGTACACACGGCAGGAGGTTAAGATGCTATGTCCTTTAAGAAGTTCTATAACCAAATGTCCAAAGCTAAGTTCAAATCTAAACATTAAAACAACAAAGTGTGGAGTGGGGAAGAAAGGAAGATTGCTTACACTAATGAGATTTTCTCCCATTAACACTCTTGGGGGTCTTTCAAAACCAGAAACTGCATGAATGAAAGGGCTCTGCTATAAGCAGTCAACAATACCAATATAACAAAACTCATCATCCGCCTATAGTTGTGACCCTTTCATGACTGTCAAATTAAAACACACAGCAACACTGAGCCACCCTTCCCCATTCATTTTGGCCACCAGTTCATGCAATTACAGAAGACCAGTAGTCTTTGCTTAGCAACAAGATTGCATGTTCACTACTGATCACATTAATGATAAAGTAGTGAGTCTAAACAAATCTAATGATGAGAAGAGATGCTCTCCTTCCCTGACTAATCCACACAATTTAAAACGCCTGAAATAGAAAGAATAATTCATTCATCTTACAGGCTCACCAGAAACAGAAATGAGGCCATCTGTAATACTGCTTTTCAGACTATGTTTCTGACACCAAAACCCAGGCACACAACAATAATTTCAGGCAAACAGAAAGAATGCTAAATGTATAAAAATATATGTTTTTGTACTGAGGCATAAAACTTTCACATTTGCTTATGTCTAAGACTCATTTGAATATTTTTTTGAGTTAGGGTTAGTACATGTGAGCTGTTCTGACTGGCATGGGACATAAGGACTGCTGGAGAAGGGTGCTGAACCATCAGCCCCTGAGTGTCTCCACCTCCCAGGGAATCACAGAGCTCATTCAGGTAACTGCAGAAAAAGTTTTCATTACTTACAGCAGGATGTCCAGCACAGTAGGTGTAGCTAGCATGAGACTGGTAGTGCAAGCTTGCTCTTGGAAAGGTGTATGTATTCCAAGCAGGTTGGCTGCTATTCCACTGGGAGCTAAAGCCAGGGCTCATGGTCACTCTCGATTTACTGTTTTGGTACGTTCTCACTGTGGAGCTGGACTATCAAAAAAGAAAGAAATGCAACGTAAAAATAGCTTTTAGGGTACAATACAAATAATGCAGCTATAAATCATCATTGTGCATACATATAAGGCCACGTGGTCTGGAACTAACTTGAATGTTTCCTGTAAGGAGCTGGGAAAAGCAAAAAATGGATTCCATCAAAGATATCAGTGAAAGAGCTATGTCACTGTAATGCCCAAAAGGAAGACTGATGACTGTTAGACTTCAGGCCATGATATAAATCAAATGGACAATCAATAAGTGATAGAAGTAAGGGGATGTTCTGAAAATCTGCAGAAGGCCCAATCCAAGATTAATTGTAAAACTTCTGTATCTTTTTATTATAATATTGACATTTATTGAACAACTGATCGTCTATGGCCATTTTACAGTAAATGACAGTTAGGGGCCAATGTTTAGATCTATTTCTTGAAGACTTGAAAAAAAATCCAAAATCTTGAATTTTTTTAAAAGCTCAATTGTTTCATCTGAAAGTAACACAGACTCCAGATATGTAAGTCACATGCATTCTTCCTGTCCTTCTCTAATTTTACTTTAACTGCAGTTTTCTGCTTCTAGTACTTGTTTTACAAAAAAATATTCCTAATAAACATCTGCTCTGATAAGGGTGGTTTATTAGGGCAGCAAAAAAGAATCTATTTTCAAAAGAGTAGAAGATGCATAAGAGTGGATGCATTTTTAGCAGGTATTTAGGTTGGTCTTCAAAGACATGCTAATGTACTTTTTATTCCATATTCTGCTCTTCATTTGGGTTTTGCTTGCTTTCTTTTTATTGGCAAAGGTGTTCCAAATTTCACATGCAAATTTACCCCAACTAATTGTAGTTATTATAAAACTAAACCTATTCTTTTTAGAGCATTAAATTTACAGGGACCTTGTTTATACAGTGAAAGCTCGAGAAATACAAACACAAATAATATTTCTTAGAAATGCTTATAAATGTCCCTGTTAGCAAATTGATGCTATCAATTTCAAAAGCTATACTCAAGAATGACACTTCATTTATTTTTACTCTCCTTTCAAAGACAACTTTTATACATCATACATGTAGCATTAACCAAATATCAATATGGGCCACCATCAAACAAGGTGTTTCACACAATCCAAGACCATCCTTACCCTCAAGTGCTTACAGGATAAATGAGAAGGTCAGGGAAAGGACGAAAGAGCAGAGTCTGGTGCAGAAGCTTGGAAAACAGCTTCATAAACATGACTTTCAGTTTAATTTCAGTGCTTCAGCTCAGTTTCATTGGGAGAGAATTAGAGAAATGTAAGGAAAGGAGGACAGAGAGAAGACATACAAAAAGGTTTCAAGGACACATTCTAGCTGTAAAAATACATATGCTGAAGTCTTTCCAAATTTTAATACTGTATTTAGACGAGCTGGTTGCAGAAACTACAGGCCATACCGGCACAGGCTAAACACGCCCTCTTAATTTAATTTAATTTTCAAAAGTTTAAGTACACAAAGTTTGCCTCAGTTGTCAATTGCTGTATAAACTTTAAGTTCAAGAAAAGGCCAAACGACTTCCTGCATGTGTTTATTTCCTGTGCCGCCGATTAGGAAGCCTGAAAAGAGCAGTTTCCGCTCACCAGCTCTCAATATCTCGACAGATTCGCCTCCCGCCCCCACCCCTAAGAGATGGATTCCTGCGGTGTGATTTCTAAAGATTTAACTTACGACTAGCTGAACACAAAGCATATGAATGAACACTAAAACCCACACTAAACTCTCATTAGTCACTGTGTGTGACAAGTGGTTACTTTGTTCTTACAAAAGGCTTTAGGGAAAAAAAATATCTGCCCCTACAGTTAAAGGGGCTTATTTGAAATAAATCTTTTTGTATGAATTTAAATCATGACAAATCAAAGGAAAGAGGCTATAGCTACAGCTAGAAAAAAAAAAAAAGAAAAAAAAAAACAACGGAGGAGTTTTAATGTGGGGTTTTTCTTTTTTTTTTTTTTTTTCCTTTCCCCTTTTACCCTCTTTCCCCAAGGAGCAGAAACTGCATTTTCTTTCCTTTGACGTATTACTTATCTTTCAGATCACTCCTCAAAGACAAATCTTTCTTTCTGGGCCCTGGTAGACTTGCTTCTACATAAGAGATGAAGGCTAGGTTTTGTTTCGGCCAGATCAAGTAGGTTTTTAGCCCTAATATACTTTTCTGAGTACATTTCTCCCCTTTATAAGCATCAGATATTCAAGTGTGGCTGCTTATTAACTCTTCTTGAGAAGGTGATCCCCCCTCGAATATTCTGTGAACACTGAGCTATTCTATCCTAATAATAACTTTGCTTCCTCCTATTATTTCCGATGGGTTTTCATTGTATGGATCAGTGGAAGGTATCTGTGGCTGATGGGATGTAAAGGTGCATTGTCAGCTGTGATAATTGTTAACTGATTATTTTCACAATGGCACTGAAATCCACTACAGTAAAGAGAGATGTGCTACTGGCACTACACAGACATGTACAATACCTGTTCTCTTATGAGAGAAGAAGAGCAAAAATGAGCCTGTTTTTTACACAGTCTGCCTGAGCTGTTGGACAGCCTCCTGCCTGCTGACTGGTTTTGGTTTGTGTGTCACACAAAATGCCCTCCCAGATCTGTGCACAGTTCAGCCCCAGTGCTAAATCCAGGCACAGAGATGAGCCCCATAGCCCTGTTTCTATTCCTCCATCCAGCTCCTACCCCATATGGGGTGAATTAGGAACAGGGAGGCATTCAGAGCACCAAGGATGCACAGGGTGTCCTACTCATGTAGATCTCTCAGGACACAGAGGCACGAAGTGAGACCCCACAGACCCCACTCCACCTCAGTGTGGCCGGGAGCCATAGGAGAAAGGTCCTCGAGAGGAGACCCCTCTGCTCTGAATGGCTTTGTTTGGGGACCACCATGTAACCCATAAAAGCTGCTCTCTTACTTCTGGATGACCTCTAGAAAAAACCCAAAACACATAGCAAAACAAAACAAAAGTCAGTGGAGACACTCATGGGATAATTGGCTTTGAAATCTTGAAGAAATACAGGCTGTCTGCCAGAAAATAGAGATCTCTGCACCACCAGTCACAAAATCCCAGGACAGCCTGATCCCCTCAGGTTTTTGGGGAGAAAGGATGTGAGACCAGGGACTCCAAAAGTTGATGGTTTGATTTCAAGGTGTCCCCTGCTCAACAAAACTCTGCAGCATGGTGAGGAAGCAGCTGTGGGAAAGACCCTGGACCAACTGGGAGAGCTGGGAGGGGACAGTGGTGCCCTGGGGGGCAGGTTCTGGGGTACTGGCAGAGCAGGGCAGCCCCTGCCAGGTGAGGCTGGGGCCATACCTGCCAGACACGGCCGCTCCCAGCCAGCTCCCGGCCTCCCACACACCTCAGGGCCCTGCTGAGCTCTGCAGCCAAGGCAGTGCTGCCTCTGGGAAAGTGGATTTTGGAAAGCAAAACCCTACCTGGGAGTGAGGGGGAAAGCGAGAAACACGCCTGTGAGCACCCAGGGGAGAGAAGGAGAAGGGTAAGAAGGCTCCCCTTAGCCCCTGGAGAGCCCACCTGGAGCAAGCTGGGACAGGATCTATCAAGAAACCCATGCTGGAGGCTGTGGAGATGTCCTAAAGGAACTGTGGCCTACACTAGAGCAGAGGATGAGCATGAGGAGCAGGAGAGGGAGAACATCCAAGCCCCCTGTGCCAGCAGGGACAGGAAGCAGGCTCAGGAACAGAAGAGTGAAACACCCTGGGAAAAAGGCAGGGGGAAGAAGGGGTGGGTGTGGTCATAATTTCCTCTTCCTTCTCACTATGCCAACTTATTTTAACTGGTAATAAGTCATTTTTCCCACGTGGAGTCTGGTTTAGCCTGTGAAGGTAATTGCTAAATGATCGCCCTGTCTTTATATTGACCCACAAGCTTTACCACCTTATTTTCCACCCTTGTTTTGTTGAGGAGGGGGAGTAAAAGAGCCTCTGGATATGTGTCTGGTGGCCAAAGGTAAACTCACCACAAACTGGTGAGTAGTCTTGTAGCATGTGAGCTTTTACTCAGGATTTAGAAGTATGTCTCTTTCCCCTTAACTACTGATTCCATCAAAAAAGGAGCCACCTCTCTCCATAATCCTAATGTCTTATTTATAGCTCTTAGGTTGTCAATGGCAGACCACCACCGCCACTTCTGGGACAACTCAGTCACCTTTTCTCAGAAAACTTCTGCAGAAAATTATCAGATTAAAACAAACAAAACCCATCACCAAACCCAAAACCAGACAAAAAAAACCCACAAAAACTTTTTCCCTCCTTGCTGTCTTGCCAGAAACAAGCAATATTGTAAAGAAAGGGGAGAATTTTCTTTTCCTTGAGTAAGTCAGTCCAGTACCTTTATATTCCAAAGGCCTAATGTGATATAAAATTGAGATCAGTAACATTTAAATGTCTAAGCATATTTTAAAGTGTTACTTTTTTTTTTTTTTCCTGTGCCTTAGTTTCTCTAGTTTATAAGTATGGATAATCTTATTTTACAACTTTTAGAGTAACCTTTTCCTTGTGTTTGTAAAAGATTTGAATATTTTTGGACATCAGCATGAGTGAAGTGGAAAGTGTTATTAGCATTATTAATATTTCTTGAGCTTAACTGCTTTTCGTTCTTAGTTCTTCTACTAGCTGATGTGTGAAGTCTAACAGTGGAAAAAATAGAACATAGTATTTATGGAACACTTTTTATCATCAAAGCACTGTGCACATTTTAAATGGTGGCAATATTTTTGACCGGTGCAACATTTCCAACTTTTAAATAAGTTTATAGTGGATGTGAGAACTAGCAGCCGCCCCTTTCTATTCATATGTGAGTAAAGCACACGCTTTGACTAGGACATCAAGCAAAATTGATAGTTCTGACGCAGCCTTAGTCTTCATGTCATCACACCCATGCCCTCCACTCTTTTTCATTACAGTGTCACCATGCAGTGAACTAACAGGAAAACTACGTGCTAACTTCTGAATTTCTACATCATGTCAAATGCAAGATTTACTACATCTATGAGACACCTTTCTGCCAAACATTCCAAGATGCTATGATTATTATTGGCTTTGGCACTCCAAAAGAAGGGAGAGGCTCAAATGTTCTCCTCCACTCTACCATTTGCTAACATTGACTTTAAAAAAAACAAAACCAAAACCAACAAACAAGTGGGATTAAAGAGGTGTAAACATCTGAATTCAGCCTCCCACTTCCTCATCTTTTAAAAGCAACTTTACAGAGCTATGACATCATTTTCTTAGCCCACACAATTTGAGCTGTTTTCAGTCCCCTGGATTTTGATTATAAAATGGTTCTGTCTTCAGCTGCATCTTCTGGGGGTATTTTTCTGAAATGAATCGTTATTGAAAGGGTATCCACCCTCTTCCCGTATCCCTTTTTGACATCCCTTATTTTGGATGCTAAAATGATTACAGAAGATGGGAAACGCCAAGGAGAGAAGAAATTATCTTCCATTCTGGAGATACTGCTTCCAGGAACTCTATATGCCTGTATTTGGATCAGGCCATGATGCAAAGCACAGACCTATGCTCTTAAAAGTTTGGAAGCTTTACAAAATACTACTGTTCCCATAGAAATCAAAGGTTTCCTATAACCTGTAAAAGTAAGAAATGAAAATAGCTTCCTTGGAACATTATTGCATGAGCTAAAGTGTTGTGGGTTTTTTTACGCTCAGAGAAAATATGAAACTGGCACACTAAATCTGAAGTTAGTTCATCACAAAATCCACCTGAGAGACCTTAAAGATTTGGGAAATTGAAGAGCGAAGTTTTTTTGTTGTTTTTTTTTGGGGCTTGTTACAAAAACTAAACATGGAAGAGATTGCAGATTGGTTTTGGGGTTTTTAATGGCAGAAAAGAGGAATTCTGTGCTGCTACTTTTCCCAACAATCATTCACTATAGCTTGCAAATCTTTTACAGTCTAGGACCAGATTCCATCTGTTTCAGTAAGAAATGAGTTTTTACTATTAGGCCATTGCAGATTTCAAGTTTATCAAGTTTGTCTCATAAGCTTTAAAAAAAAAACTTCAGAGACATGACCAAATTTGAGAGAAACATTGTTTTTCCAGACATGGGATTGAAACTCAATATGCTCTACCTGGAAAAACAGGATCAACTGAGAGAAATAGCATTCCACTGAAACCACAGAGAAATGATGAGGCTGTATTTCATACCTCAGCATAGATGTAAGGTTACAGCCCATCCACCAGATCCAAGAGCACTGAGCACTTGCCCACATCACGCCGAAAGTCAGGATGTGCAGCCCTTCTGACCCCTCCCAGTAAGTGAGAGAGGAATGCTCTCCGTGGGATAGCCTTGCTTGGCAGACAGGCTCCTTGCCAGCCAGGTGAAGGGGACACAGGTCTGCACAGCTGGAATACTTTCAGCTGGGGCCCTGTACAAATGCTAAGATGAAAGAGTTTTTAGGATAAGTCTCAAATAACTCAAGGAATGTATTCCAGAAAAAGAGCTTGCCATTCATTATTTTCCCCCAGAGTGATTATGCCTTGAAAACAAAATATATATGGCTTTCACACTTTCTGGTTAAAATTGCTGTCATTTCCAGTGACAACACTGTAATTCATGTTGTACTTTTAACTGTTACTTGAATCCCAAAAGCATTTTTTTCCCTGGGCAAAATATGAAACATTGCTCTTGTAGTTACAAGAGAGCGAGCAGAGGAGATGAAAAAATGAAGGCCTTCACAGTTTGAGGAAAAGCCCATGAAGAAGCTGGTTTTCTGCCACCTTAACATCCATACCAGGGGGAAAAAAATTAGTAATAGGAGACAGGCCAGTGGTAATCCAGATTAAAGCCTTAAAACCTCTTGGCAACCTGTGTGGGACACACAAAAAAAAAAGTTGCTGTTACCTGGTGGTTTTCTAAGCAACACCAGCACTTCTTAGCAGGCAAAGTCAGTGCGAAGGCCAAGAGTCTCAAGAAATGCTCCTGCACTTCAAATTAATTTCTCCACAATAAGAAAAGGAATTTTGCATGTATAAGAGATGCCTCTAATGGGTTTGTTACCCATGTAGTACCAAGCCATGGGGAATGGGGACATTCATGCTTCTGGACCACTCATTTCATGTCTTCCTTCCACAGAAAGGAAAATGAAAGGTGACTTTCCAAAACGTATGCTTTTCATTTGTTTATCTTTGTTACCTTCTTTGTAAAAAATAAACTGGGATTAAAATGTATTTCTGCTAGATAGGATTCTTTTTGGTCTAGTTTAAACTCTTGATTTACTTTTAAACAAAGTGAATATCTTGACTCCAAGTAAGGCCATGTCAAAGTTTCTTCTTTTCAGAATATTATTTAGTCAATATATTGTGATAAATTTAAATCATAACATCCTCAGAAGGACTTTGAATATAACCTTCTAATGGTAGCTCGTTAAGTAATTATTTTCTGAATATAAATCACAGTGGCATTTGTTAAACTTACTCTAGCCTTTTTTAAAACATCATGGTTACAA
Source organism: Pseudopodoces humilis (assembly GCF_049639895.1). Lineage (NCBI taxonomy): Eukaryota > Metazoa > Chordata > Aves > Passeriformes > Paridae > Pseudopodoces > Pseudopodoces humilis. The sequence continues at coordinate 112,009,700 of NC_142200.1, forward strand.
TTTACAGCAGTGAAGCATTGTGTTCACCCAAGATAAGGAGGAACTGAGTGTCTCTAGTAAACCCTGGTAAGATAGCACTGGCTAAGACCATTTCACAGATGATCTGAATACTTCTGATTTCTAAAGGAGTCACCCACATAAAATAAACTACTCAATGCAATCTCCTATGAATGCATATACAGCCCATCTGTACAGAGAGACTGGAGAAAATTATGTTCTTCTACCATCAGTTGTTAAGCACATAAGTCACAGAAGCAAAGAATTTGTTCTAGATCAGAAATTCTGTTGGTGAACACTATTATTAAGGATATTTGTTGGTTACATTCAAAACATATCACTGATAGATCTCCAGAGTAATATTTTACAAGGTCTAAGAATCCCTGTCTCATTTGTGCCTGTTGCCACTCTTAAAGGAATTTTCTGCAAAATACACAGCAGTATTTGGGACTTATAGCATTCCCTTGGTAAACCAGAGAACAAAACAGGGTGCTGCAAAAATTGAAAAAAAAAAAAAATCATTGTTGTAAATGAAATGTATTTCCTTAGGATCACATTTCCAAGTATACAGGGCTCTTCTATCAATTTTTCTGTAAGTCAACAAACCACTTATACCTACATCTTATTTTTCTGTGTAACACTAACTGCAACACGAGTTCAGGAGCTTTACAGATTAATGGCTGATTTCAGCATTTACCTGTCTTCCAAGCTGGGACTTTTTACAGACAGCTATCCTTTGTAAATCTCAATATTTTTTGATAGTTTGGGGAGAAAAATAATTATTTCATTAACACTTGAATTCCTTCCCCTTTTACAGTACCCAAAGGTATTTTTCACTGTGTTCTGCAGGATCTTAACATTTTTTCTGATGTATCTGTTTACTTCATGTATATTGAATTACTCCATGAACAATAAATCAACCACTGTCTAGGATACAAAATGCATTTTCCTCACACTATATCTGCAATACACAGCTTTTTTTAGACAATCCCAAGAGTAACAACTGGCTGACAATTTAAGCAAATCTGAAACATTAACCAGTGAATGCAATCCGGACTGAGATGCCAGGGAAGAGGGACGCTTATGAACAACTGAAAAATGTCCGTGGCACAACATCACTTCTGATACAGATGATAAAAAGTCAAATTTCTTTCCTTGGCTGCAATAGGGCAAGTGTTGATTCCAGCATCACATGCCTATTACAAGCCTTCATGTACACAAATTTACTATATGCAGTGCAGTTATGAAATACATTTGGCCACTGGGAAGATTTCTATAAATCCTACAAAACCAACCAATGTACCAATCTCCCGCTAACTCCTGTGGATGGGCTTGTATGCTTTTGTAAACCTCACCATGGGATTAGGACATTTATCAAAGCTATGATTTCCTTCCCATAATGTTATATCTATTGTATAGCAGGAGTTCTGCAGGTGCTTGATTTATCCATCCTGTCATTAGCTACAATACCCTGCAAACAGTTTTTATTTTCTGCTGGAGAAACAAATACTCCTCCCATAAATTGTTTTACTGCTGATTGGAGAACAGGCTCCTGCTCCCTTGACAATAAAACAGCTTGCTTTCTCTGACCATGGAGTTCTAATTTCCAGCACAACAATCTGAAGCTCAGCGCCATTTCTTATGGAATTAAGTAACATAGGGAAAATTATAGCTCACTTTTCAATATCACGCCTGAACTCTCATTATCTGTTAAGCACCAACACATTTGATCACTTGAGGGACATTACAGACAACATAGCCCTTAAAGATCCAACCAAGGGAACAAAGGAGGATGAAGCAAAAGGCAGATAAATAGAACAGACAAAATCATCTTTTTAAATTAACGTGAAAGCACAATATGAATTTTGCTACTTGAATCAGGATTTGCCAAAGGTTTCCATTGGGCTGAAAATGCTCAATGAACATCTTAAAAAAAAGGAGCAAACTGGATAGCCAGGAAATCCAGAAATGAAAAGCTATTTCTTACTCAGTGAAATCATACTCAGTCAGGCCTTTCACTCAAATTAATTATTCATAGAACCACATATATTGTATATGACACATCTGAATGTGAAAAGGCTAATATCCTTGTCTTTTCCAGTATTCAACTGATCCATTAGAAATGTAATAGTCAGTCTAACAATTCCATGACTTCAGTGGGACAGACAAAAAATAAAAGAGAAAGCAGAATGAACTATAAAGAGAGAAAGAAAATAAGAAGTTTTCAAGACCAGTTCTCAGGGTATTCTGAATAAATTTCAACTGCCGCAGATATCTGTTAAGTATCAAGTACAGAACAGAGAAATATGCACACAGGGCTACAGGGTTGTCTAGAAAAGCTGCTTTTTCTTCCATTAAGCTTTGGGCACTCATACTGGAGAAGAGAGAGATGATTAACTTATTAAAAGGGATGAGCAAATTATAAGCCGGAAGTTGATTATAAACTGTATGAACTCAGTGTAGCGAGGACTGGCTTTCAGGACACATCAATACACAGTTACAGATTTCATTAAAAAATAAGTAAATCTCAATTAAAATGACATTAAAATTCCCAAAATAAAAGACAATAGAAATACCTAAGAGATAGTGTGCTAAGGCACGAGAGCTTATGATATTTGCTTAGCTTTGCAGGAAAAAAAAAGGCAATGAAAGGCTATCAAAATCTAAATAATTCTGCAGACTATTGACAATCCAATAGTCCAAACTAGTGTGAAGGAGACACAGGCATCAACAAACAGACAAAAATAATATTAAGTTAATGAAACATTTAGTGAATCTGAAGGAATGGAGCAGCATGAGGTACACATGAGGTACTCATGCTGAACTTCTGCCTATGAAAACCTTCTCTGCCTTTGGTCTGTACAGCATTCAAAACAATGGGACTACTCATGACCTCAAAGTAAACCATGAGTATAAGCAAACAGATCCCTGACAAAGTTTTGTTATAACTATTCTTGAGTTAAACAGAGTTCTCTAGTGTGTCACTATCAATTGTATGTAAAGATAATATCAGTCAAATGCTTCTATATATATTAAAACCCTTTTACTATTAAGTATCAATGTGAATGCAAACAAGCAATCTCCCCATAATAGTATTTTTCCTTCAAACTATAAACCACTCCTTTTATTCTTAACAGCTAAAGATACAGGGCTGACCTGCTTTTGGCAAAACAACAAGTGTTTCAGATTGGCATATTATGCTCTATCAATTGATAAACCAAAATAACAACAACAAATTGCTATTACTTACATTTTAGAAAGGTTACTGTCTTAAGAAAAACACAGGCAGGTCTGAAAGTAGCTTCAGTTTCCATGAAATTACACTGCTGGGAAAAATAAGCCAAACACACTACACACTGAGGGGCTCTAAGTGGAAAGCAGAGATCTTTTGAATCCTGTTGGAGAGTGCTCAAATAAGAGAAGTCATTGAGTCTCAAGAGAGGAAATCCAGCTGAAGCTCCTCAGAGCCTGGCATGTGGAGGTGTACTTCTTCACTTAGGAAACACTGACAGCTAGGGGAATAATTCAGTGTAACTCAGCCTAAGCTATTTTTTTCTCCTTGTGCCCAATGGGATGAAGAAGATTCAGATCCTCCCTATTGAACTTCAACGTCATAAACTTGACAGGCAAACGGGGGGCAGAAACCTCTACTTTTGTGTTTCTCCCTGATGTAACCAGAGCCTCCTTTCATATTCCCAAATGTTTGTTAAAATGTTAAAGTTCAGATTTTAAAATGTAAGTACAGAAGTCATGTCCAGGCTGCAAGAATCAGATGAGAAATGAACAGAGACTGAGCAGAAGAGAGAAGATGACCACAAACCACAGAGCAGAAGGCTCTGAGGATAGACAGATACTGTCCTGGTACATTGTTCCCAGTTTGTATAAAACCTCTGCTTCTCAAGTCAAAGCCTTTCTAGAATTGATGACTGTATTTGCAAAGCCTGAAGATGAGTAGAATTTCTTATGACTCTGTAAGGACACTAGTCTAAAAATGCTAGAGAATTAACAGAAAATTAATACCCTAGAAATTCCTATAAAAGGTGTACTTTGAATCTCATGTTTCTATGTCAGTAGATGGTCTCTGCAGCTTCGTGCTTAAAATATACATGTCAGGAAAATTTCCCATACAATATATTCAGTCATATCTTTTGTTTCCTGACATGTATGGGTGCCATAACCTCATAGGAGAAACAGGAAAAAACAGTAATAATAATAAGATTTGTACAGAAACTTATATTAGTTACCCTCTTCTACCTGAACAGTTCAAAATGACTTGTGGAAATACTTTTTAAGATTGCCAAGAGATATTTTTGGAGGCACATTATTTGTTCAGTTTAAAATATATTTTAAAAGTTCCAATCACCTATAAGTAGCTTCCTGATTATTTAAGTGCAACTTTCAGTATCTAGTGAGCTGTTACATAGATACTAAGAGGGTAAGTTAATGAGTATAGATGTAAAAGAAAGGAATCTCGTCTACTATATCTGGAATAAAAAGATGGTTTTTTACCTAAAAAGGAAAACCATTATTTGGAAGATCAAAAATCACCATTACCTCTGAATCAGGCTTCTTATGTGACTTAAACATTGCACAGCTCTTTCCTGGCCTCTGTAACAGACTTTACTGCTTCTTCTTTTGCAGCCTTTGGGAGAACGTGTGACATCTTTTGTCCATTCAAATTTTAACAACAAAGTCCCAAATCAATTACTAATAATCTAATCACTGAATCAAGTTTTTTGGTCAATTTTCACATATATAGAGTATGAAAGTTTGTATGATCAAGAACAAACACAACAGAAGATGCAGAAAGGCCTCTAGTAATTCACATATATACATGTAAGTATAACTAAGTGGAAGAAACACAGGCAGAACAACACAGGATGTTTCAAACTTCGTTTAAATCTGATGGCAAACTAATATTTTAATGAAGCTAAAAGCAGGAACATGAATTAGGTGGATTTAAGAAAGCTAAAGGCATACAAAAGCAAAGATGAGGAAAGCAAATTTGAGGACCTGAATCATAATAATAGAGCTTGGCTTCATCTCATTCAGCTATGTCTACATAGTCTACATATCTACATGAATACATCTGTGTCTATATTACATAAGGGGAAAATGTTGAAATTAAAAACACCTTATTACAGCATTTTGAACACTCTTTTAAGATTATATATTTTAAAAGAAATATCTAGAAACAGTTATTTAGGAGGAAAGGGTAATTATCATTTTTTTTAACCTTCTGCTACTAAGATTTTATGTAACATGAATGCATAAAGACACAGGGAAAAAAACCATTATAGTCTACAGCTTAAATATTGAAGAAAATCCAAATATATTTATGTCCCTATCTCCTGTAATTTTAGAAATATCTGCTGTAGATTGCCATTATACCCATACCGTTTGCAGATACTGCTGTGAAATTGAATAGTCAGATTTAAATTGTTCGAATATTTGAGGGCACTATCAACCTTTTAATAAAATTTAAAAAATGAAATGGACACTGAATAGATGCTAGTCACACCATAATTTGAGACTACTCATCTTTTTTACAGGTCTCTTTTACTTAGGCTATGATACAGAAAAATGCATATTTTCTACATTGACTTTCCTAATAAGAACTGTTAACTTAGATGAACAGATCCAATTAATAGAACATACACAAAGGGGTTTTTTGCTGTTGCCTAAAACTCTGATTTGAGTCAGAAACATTGTAACTCATAAAAAACTCTCTAGAGAAAATATTAATTAATGCAAAACAATTTAATTAGTTGATGAAAAAACATTTTTTTAAATTTAAAGTTTAAAAATTTATATTTTAAGAAGCAGAAAATTTTACTCTAAAAATGTTAATATTTTCTACTATCCTCAAAGTCAAGACAAAATATGGAGGAATACAGATACTATAAAAACAATATAATTCAGATCTAGTAAGACAAATTTTAAGAAATTATTTGATTTCATGGATCTCACCTAGCTGACCAAAGAATAGCAAATTTGTAAGATGAAGCAGAAGATATAGTGTTTATCTCTCTCTTTATCATCAGAGCCATACAGTTTGAAAAGATTCTGATAACCATTCTTTTGCAAAAAATTTGATAACTTCAGAAAGTGTCATTCAGGCCCTGGATGTCAGTTTTGTTCTGGATGCCAAGGTCCCAGTGCACCAAGAGCTGTAAGCATATGCACAGCTGTAAGCACAGGAAGAAGTCTACAGGAACTCAGAGGATTTGTTACAGTACTAGAATCATAGAAAAGATTTTCATTTGAAAGACTTAAATATCTAACAGAATTGATCCTCTGCTGAAGATAAAAACTTAATTTCTCTGCAAGAACAAAAAAGATGGAGGCTTCGATAGGAAAGGGGGGACTTTGTTGTTTATTTTAAAAGGATATAAATCTTCATGATGCAGGCTATACAAGAAAACTAGAAAGATTAATACTCCCTGGGCAGGATATTCTACTCTTATTATGCACAGTATATCTTGCACCTTGTTCTGAAGCATTTAGCAATGGCTCATGGAACAAGAGATGTTTAATGGTCTGATAAGGCCTTGCTGCATCGATCACTGTGATACAGCAATCAAAACCAGAGGGTGCATATGGCCCCATTTGATCTTTACATGAGAATTTCACTATGCTAATCTCTAAAACATAGCACTAGATTATGCATTTCCCTCCCTTGTGCTTTTCTTTGCTTGAAAATAAATAAATGAATCAATACCGCTATGATGCAAAATTTCTGAACTTAAGGGAAGTCAATACTGTTTGTAGGTTCTTGGCAGAATGCTACCTCTGTGGTAACAGAGTTGCAAATTGCAAGGAGCCCTATTGACCTTCTTCTTTTAATAAACTCATTTTTGGAAAAAACACACACATTCGTTATGTCTCTTACTTCCTGGAGGAAATATTGGTGCAGCTGGGGTCTGGAAACAGAAGACTCAACAACAGGAACAAATGACTGAAATATTTCACTGTCTTGCTTCTTCCTTCAGTATTTTTCCTAATTCTAGTCACTTTCTATTAGGGCTAATTTTTTTCAAAATTACTGTATACACTGTATTTTTTTTAAAAAACCCACATTTCTTCATGAAAAAAAGATGACAGGACAGAAAGAACTGGTTGTATAAGCTGTATTTAAACACATTCAACTAGAGAAGCTCAAGAATTTGCAGAAAAAATAAATAAGCAACTAGCATCTAGATTTTCAATTATCACCAGCTTCAGATTATTCCTGGGTATCCAATTCATTGTCCTCATGACTCTTCCATTCCTCTCTTATTTCCACACACTTCTTGTGAAATTTTTTTCACTTCTCTCTCTTTAGATATTGTTAGCAGTTTATAGTTGGGTCAATACATGTAGAATCCTCACCTGGTAATTTGAATCCTCATAATCTGACTCTCAGAAAACAAACAACAATTTGAAGTACAGGACTAAATGGGCAATAAAAGAATTTGAGGTTTATAATGGCCAACAAAGCTTCAGTAACCAAATGCCTGACATGAAAGAATCTACTATTATTAATTGCTTCTGATAAGAAGCACAGGCATCTCCACTGATTTTAAGAGTTGATATAAACTTTACTGGTTTTTACTTACCTTTTTTTCCTCTTCAGGGTTCACTGAATTATGCTGAGATTGATACCCATGAAGTTATAACATTTTTAAGAGAGATAGTGGACTTTTTTACTAAAACTAAAACTTGAATGTATAGGTTGAAGAGCAGTTTCTCTAAGGCAGACTTTGAGTTTTAATAGTAATAAATTATTGTTATTGATATTAAATATTATTAAATTCAAAGCAAAACAGTCATAAGCCTGTCCCAGTTGGACTGATCACAGATGTTAGCTGGGAAATGAGAATTTATGCTGAAGTCCCAAACTGAGCAGCTGCAGCATAAAAAGTGTTTTAAAGAGAACTTTTCAAGAGAAAGATATTTACATGTTCTTGTAAGCACACTCTATTAGTATCTTATATGAGTTTAGTATTTTCTAAGTAAAAGATCTCTTACGGCAATTTGGCAAATGGAAGCCCCCAGTGGTAGCCCTTTTTCCACTTAGTAATTGACAACTTTTCCAATGAATGCACAATCCAGGTTTTTACCTCTTACCAGTACAATTTAAAATCAACAAAGAGCAATTAGTTTGTTTTCAAGTACCCACAAAGAAAAAGGTGATAATCTGAAAAAAAAAAATCGACCAACGACTAAATATGGGTGAAATTTTGAAAATTGCAAAGAACCAGCTGGGAAAACTTCCATACAGACTTGGTTATACAAAGAGAGAAACTGTACTTGCTTAATGATATCTTCAAATAACATTAGGCAATTATGAGAGCTGCACAGTCATGGGACACTCCACCTAATACTAATTATTCCATAGATAAAAACCACTATAGGTCACTATGAAAAACAGTAGGTATCTTCTATTGAATTTTTTCTTCCTTCTGACCTGAAAAAAGGTCAGAAAAGGGCTGAGTCATTCTGAGTGTATTATCAACAAAACACGAGCTTCTGCCTTTTAATTAATGTTACCCCAAACTAGGAGGAGGTGAACAGAAGACCTACCTTTTTACTTTTTCTTCCAAAGGGGTGCAATGAAACATCAGTCTGACACCAGCAGATGCTAAATCAATTTTTTTTTCCTACTATATCTAAGAGAGAAGGTTGTTTCTGGAGAACAGAGTTCAGTTGCTAAATTAATATTCTCACCGTATCTCCACATTTCTACCCCAGAATGAGAAAGGTCAGATCACGTGGAGACAGATCTGGGAGGTGGGGAGAGACTAGCCCTGAAAGAACAGTTAGGAGAGCTATAGGCATGTTGTGTAGTGCAGAAAGTGGAAAGATCATGCAATGAAGCACTTTGACTTCTTGCCAGGTATACCCCGTGAAATGAATTTCAAAATAAAGTTTAGATTACAGACGGCTTTTCCAAGCCATTGCTGGCAGGAGCACAGCTGTAGAAAAGCTGTGACACCAGCAATTAGGGATAGAAGAACCTGCTATATTAAGGGAAACTTGTCAAGCAGAACTTAAAATATCTAAATATTTCTCCTAAATATTCGCCAAAAGAAGAAACAGAAATTGCTTTGGCTCTGCTTGCCTATAAATTTGCACCTTCTGGATTTATTTTTTTTTTTTAAATATTCACAGATACTAGTTCAGAACGTCTATAAACATAATACTAATTCACGTCTAAAAGCATCAGGAACAGGGAGGCTAAAGATAGAATTCTTTTAAAATATAGCATGTGGTATGCCAGCCACACAGTCCTATGAATTTCATGTTTCTCCTATCTGTCCAAGAAAAACACACTGTGAGCATCTAAGCAAAGATCTCTCACTTAATGTTTGCAAGGAATCCAGCTGAAAGAGTATTTGCTGAAACAATTAAGTTGAAGAAAAGAAAGCATACACATATAATGAGTGGCAAAAAAGGCAAGGTGCTTAAGTCCTGTCTTAAATCATCCTTATTATTAACCATTCAAGGGGAGAAAATCCAAACTAGTAATTATCATTTTAAAACCTCATGTAGTGTCTGCACAAATGCTAGCAGTGCCATCAGAAATGACCACTGCAATGAAAAGTCATATGACTTTTCTAGAAAACCCTGAAAATTGTGAAGAAAAGATGCACTGAATAAAGGATTTCCTAGTACTTAATAGAAAATCATAATTTTTTCGTAAATGTGGATCATTCACCAGCTAATGAGCCTTTTTTTTAAAGTAGGGCAGAAACTATAGTCTATATAGTCTCTATATAGAGTCTATATACTCTCTATATATATAGTCTCCAGCACACAACACCAGGGACAAAAATTATTTGGTACCCTTTAACTCACAACAGAAGATACAGAAGGTGTTAAATGTAAATGCAAACAACTGGGCTGGCTCCTGTTTCCACAGGGTGAATAAAAAATTGCCATTGTGGCACTATTTCAGGAAGGATTTATTTCTAAAAATATCATCCTAAAGTACAGTACCCCTCTAATGGCTCCACCAAGCTGCTTGTCACTGTCCCCATCTCCTTAGTCAGGTCTTCTAGGATAAGGAATTGGAAGAAAAGATGTCCAAACAACGCTCCAGAAAACATGAGGTTAAAATCACATAGTTCCAGTTTGCTGCAGGAACCGTTTCAGCTCTCAGCAAATCTCACAGCACACAGACTTTGCCTTTAACTTCTCCTGCTGGGTCTAGCTAAGGATTGAGCCCCATAGCTGAATTTTGAGTATCCTTAAAGTTTGTGGATCACAAATTGTAACAGATGTCCCTGCTGTGCAGGGAGTTTTGTTTAAAGGTCCATCTGCCTGCAGACTGAAATCTGGGATTCTTTGTTCACATCCTGCAAAACCAGATCTTTCAGGCCACTCACCATAAAAACACAGAGATTTTTCTGAGGGGTATGAAAGATCAATACATTGCATACATTTGTTCCTCTAAAAAAGAGGAATAGCTTGAGACCATCTCAGGGTTTGGCAGGACAGTCTTATTCATGGTAATGCCTCCAAAGAATTGGCTGCCTGCTGCTGGAAGGAAATGGATATATGCACCTACGGCTTTTTTCTTTAAACCCCACGTAAGACTGAGTGCTCTACACATCTTGGAATGTGGCAAGGGAAGGAGTCACCTCAGCATGGCTAGATGGAGAATTCCGGCCAGGGAGTGGAACACGGGGTCCAGAATGTGGTCATTTAGAGGAGAAAGGCAGAGAGACTACAGCATTGGTATATTTAGCAAAAATATATAAATGTTTCTAAAATCTGAGCGAAAGAAGATAGTAATGATGAAATTACATGAAATCAGAATGGAAGAGAAGTGAGAGATTATGAAGGAATGAAAATACGGACATGAGAAGAGAAAACAGCAGAAAGGGTGCAAGTGGAAAGAGAAGGAAAAAGTATTTACTATGCAATTAGATTTCATGCAGAGATGCACTCAATTCCTTCCTCTGTCCAGCTTACAATACCACTTTTCAGTAGAAATTCTCCACACTCCCCTCAGCACACGAAGGGGAGGGCTGGTGGGGGGAAGGGCTTCTTCCTGCTCATCAGACTCCACTGCTCCTTTCCAGGTTCTCCTATTAGATCAGTATATTTTGGGTTTTGGATGAGAAACTCGCAGGGGTGAATAAGATACTTGCATTTGAGCAGAGCCAACCCCGACCTAGAGGTTTTCTGAGCAGGCATTCACCACACTTTTGGGACAAGAGGCTCCAGTTTCCTTCCTTGCCTTCCTCAGCTCACTTTCAGCCCAGTAGTTTTTTGTTTCTTTACAGAAGTAGCACCTCACTTGTCTGCACATTCCCCAATCACCACCAGCATCCAGTGGGCCTATTTCCCTCCTGTTCGTCTCCTAAGAGCATGAGGTTATCTCCTACTCATAGTTTTAATTATCTTTTTCTCAGTTCATCTCTTTGGTGGCCAACAGACAGGCCCACAAGCTTGAGAAATGACGTACAGCCAAGAAATAGTTCTAGTTTTCCAGTCTCAGGTGTTGTCTTTGCTTAGGTCAGACCTTCCTAAATAAGTCTTTATTGGCCTTCCTTTGACTTCTCTACCAAGTCATGCAGAACTTATTTGCAGCTAGCTTCATTCCCCCTGGACAAATCCTACATATGCCGTTGTGTCCAACAGAGGCATGCCACTCTGTTCCTCTCCCCTGTCCAAGTTCAGATATTACATACCCACAGATATGAAGCCTTGAACTGAGTACAGCAATTTCACAAAATTGACCAGAATTCACAGGTTACGACAAGGTTTTCGCTTGCTTGAAACTAGTTGCAAAGTCTTCTTGTATCTTCAATTCTTTGCTATTTTAGGACATCGTGTTTTGCCTCTACTTAACAGCCAAAGGAAGTAAAAGAGTGCATCTTCCAGCAATTTCAGAAAACACCCAGCAGCAGGAAATATATTTTTTCAGACACTTACAGTAAATCTTTGCCATTGTTTTAGAATCTGGCATCCTGTTCACCAGTTTAGAGGTAATCTGTTAGAGAACCCAGAAAACAAACACTATTACACACCTGTAAAGCTGAGTAATGCTATTCATCAGCACAGGATTTTATTTTTTTTTAGATACATTTACATATTGAAACCTAAGAATTAATTCTTTTTGTATTTACATCTTTGTAAAGGTAGTAGGTACTGGTCATAAAAACCACAATGTGTTTTCTCCTGTAAAAATAGCACAGGTTCAATATTTCCTGCATAAAGTATTACTTTGTTTTTATGGAATACCTTTATATTTTGTCAGAAATCAGATGGCCATGTTCTTTTATTACTAGCAGAATTAGAGAGACAGGTCAAGTCTTCAGCATGGCATTCCTAGTTTTTCATGTACCAGTGAAATGTTCTGTGTCTCCTTTTCAGGTTTATTCTGTCATGTTGTCAGTTTTCTGCATTGTCCTCTTGTTCATGTTTGAAAGACTTGGAAGTTTTCTAAATTCTATTAAATGTATCCTTTTTTCACATTGGACAATTCAATCTTTACTCTTCACATTAGATTCCTGTGTATAGTGGTCCCGAGTTGTTACAAAACTTCTTACATGGCCCCATCAGTGGCAGACATTTACTTTTCTGCTTCAAGCATCTATTTAAACTATTTCCTTTTAACTCCTGTTGTTTCACCAAGAAGTTCTTTCACCGCCTATCTGTGACTGCACCTCCTAAACTAACAGTCAAATTTGGCTTAGAGAATTTTTAATGGATATTCTGTCCTACTGATAGCTAGAGAGAAGTTCATCCCTCCTTTCAAGGAAAAAAATCCTCAGGCAGTGCAACTTTTAATTGTTTCCACAGTCATTCAGCGTGTTCAAGATCCAAAAGTTGTCATACAGCTCCATTTCCCATTTACAGGCTTGCTGAAATAGGGTGAGATTTTCAAGTAAGGAATTTTTTTCCCCCCAAAAATAGAATATGCACACAAAAGGAGACAAAGAGAATGCATGCTGAAGATGAAAAAAGAATTTGCTCCACTCCACTAGAAGAAACCAATAAATGCTTTTACAACAACAGTGAAAAGCTAACTGGGGTCTGAACTTGCTCTCACTAATGTCAGTAACAGTTTGATTCAATGGGAGCAAAGTAAATCCCATTAGAGCCTTTTAGAAAAAAATCCTAATAAAAGCAGACACTACAAAGTAAAGGCCCTGCTCAGGCCTCGCTTACACCACAGCCATTGTAAAGCCACACCATCATATCTCTGGTCGGCATTCAAAGCTGGAGCTTTTCAGTCCTACGCTTGCCACGTCACAGAAAGCAGAAAGGAGATGCTGCTCCAAAGTGAGAATTTCAAGTCTCCCATGGCTGTGGATTTAACACACTATTGTTAGATTTATATAAGATCTGTCTGGGTCTCAGTTGTGCATTCCCTGACACTCACACTGCCTGATTTATGCTGTCTTATTTGGCTGGTAACAGAATCAAATTGCTGACTGGTTTTGAATGAAGGCAATTAGGGTGCTTGATTGGTTTTGTAATTTGGAGAACACTACTCCAGAGTATAAGTCAATTGTGTAGAACTATCCAGGTCTTTAATCACTGGTTTCCCTGTGCAAAGAGCTGATACTTTACATCATCTGAAATTTATACCACCTATAATCAATTCCATTCTCCCCATTACCCCCCCTTATTGCTTCTTCCCCGACCCTGCACCTGGCAAAAGCATTACATTTTACTGGAGAAAAAGTTAACTATAATGTGGCCAATTACTTCAAAGATATATCTGAATTTTATTTACAGGGTCAACCATGTATGGGGGTAACTATCTTTACAGAGCATCTGACAGCTGCTGTGACACAGTGGTCCAACACTTCCCATTAGAAATCTGTTGGGAAGAACTTGTTTAAATTTGAGTTAGGATAAACAAGAGACTTGAAAATCCTAGAAAGCAACATCATCAACAAAGACAACAATTTTACATAAATCTCTTGGGTTCCCCCAAAAGACTGGAAATTCTCTATTCAAAGAGTTTTCTTCCTGAATGGATAATAAGAAGATCTTCAGGTTCAAAACACAGGAATCAAGCCAAGCACGGGACAAGAAATCATATATAATTTGTCAATGTATAATGTATAATGTATAATGTATAATGTATAATGTAAGTGTACATTTACAGGATAAAAAAGGAAAGAAAAACTCTGAAGATTTACATGATATTCTAGGTAATATCTTCTGTTCCCTCATCACAATCTGCACTCCTGACATTTATTCAGAATAAGGCTGTGTTCTGCACAGTGGCTTTCAGATCACTAAGTCCCAAACCTTTGGGCCAATGCTCTGCTGAAAGTCTCTGCCACTGATCACTGATCACCACAGAACTATTCCAAACATTTACCTGAAATGTCAGTTCATCTTACACAATGCTGTAAGCAGATGTGAAACACTGAATCTCACTTCTCAGCAAGGTTGCATAAGAAATAATATTTGCTTTGTTGAAGGATCCCACAAAACCCCTGGTGAGCTCAGAAGATGTGAGGCAACTTCAAGGGCATATTATGCCCTAATTTTATACTACTCATTGAAAGACCTTGCTATAGTTGAACCCTGAAGCCCCATGCAAACTGACCACAACTGACAAATCACAGTTTGGAGAGGCAAAAGTTTTATTAGTAGGTAATTAAGTAACTAATTAAGTTTTATTAGTAGTTAATAACATGTAGGGTTATGTACCTTTGTACAAATTCCCTGCATACATCCTTAATTTATTGTGGTCCTGAAAGTTGTCAGATTTTAATAAAATCTGCCAAACAGAAGCAAATTCTGGTTCCCACTCTCAAGTAAATTGCAAATCTTACTGGTTATGAGGCAATAATGAAACCATGTCAAAAGGTTTGTATAGCATGGAGTAGATGATGTTAGTTAGCTGCATTTAATATTAGTCAGAGTAAGCAAATTTTATTGCAATTGAAATGATCCTATTCCACGGAATAAAATATACAGGAAAGAAGAGCTGTTTTGTTTCATCACTTACAAGCAACAAGGAATAACTGAAAATTCATTATCACCCTTTGGTACTATAAGCAGCTATGCTGTTGCTGTGCAATTTAAATACCCAACCATCCCATTCCACCCCATCAGAACTCTACTCATGGTATGTTCAAGAAGAGTGATAAATTTGAACTTGACTGACTTTAATGTAGCTGCTCACCTAATAACATTCACATGCAACACTACACACAGAAGCATTTATTTAGACAAAAATTGGTTTTACTAATGCAACCATTGTGAATATATTAGCACATATTTGTAATAATCCCTAGAAGCATTCTGGGTAAATCCCCACAAACTGGACAGATGCTTTGATGGAGTTTCCCTTCCTAGATGATCATGTTCATTGAGAAAGAGTGAGGAACCACATCTCTCTGCCAGCTCCCCAGACCACTATTCACACCTGTCTGACGTTACTGGTAGTGCCTGGAGTCAGCATTTCAGATTAATTTGTATCTTAAAAAAACTCTCAAAACTGATTTGAATACTTTGTTGTGCTTATCACATTGACCTGGAAAAAAAAGTGCATACAGTCCCAACCTAGGCTTCCTGGGGCCAGCAGCCATGGGCAGAAGGTGACACCTCTTCCAAGGACAAAGGCACAAACAGGTAAAAGTCAGGGACCTGGTTGCAGTGTATCAGCCCTCTATGAGAAACTATTTCTCCTCGTGAGTTCACGATGCAAACCTGAAGGGACACACAGCATATTTGTGACTGAAGGTGCATGTCTACAGCAATTTTGCTGCCTTCCTATAGATAGAGAGTAAACATGGGAACTCAGATTCTTGGCTAGAAAAACAGAGTAAAAACAAATACAACAAATACTGTTGCAGGGTCAGGAATTAATTCACGTCTTCAGCAAATCACATCAGGGTCCAGCAGTGAAGCAAAGGAAGGCACAGAACCTTCCAGTGACACCCCCCCTCCCCCCCCTCAATTTTGCAATGTGTTTAGAAACAAGGGAAGAACCAGGAGTGTTGGATACTGACAAACTGGTGACAGACTACAGGCCATGCCAGCAGCCTTACCAAGATAATGGAAGCAAGGCAGAACAGGATTATTTCCAAAACTGTCTCCAGACACAAGGAAATGAAGGAACAGCTCCAATTTGAAGGCCTCAGTAGTACCAGCCAGAAGCACAACCCAGGGCAAACCAAAGAGCATTGAGCAACAGCCAGCAGGAAGGGGAAATTCTTACTTGTGATTAGTGGCACATTCCAGCAGTGTATCTGAAAGGGATGATGGCAGAAAAGCTTCATATCCCTCCCTCAGCAGCAGGGAGGCTGGCTCCAAATCAATCAAGAGATTAAGGAGAGTACCCATCCTTTGGGGAGTACAGAGAAGGAAATAATATGCCAGAAGCCTCTTGTGCCAAAATCCTTTGTTACAAGCCTCTGTTTGGGGGTAATAGCAATTCGAATATTAGGACTATGGAAGAAGGCTGGAGAAGAGAACAGGAGGGTAAGAGAGGGTGCAAGTTCCTCTCCTAAAGCACTGGCCTCCCCTGAGACCACAGGCTGAGCTGCAGAACTCCGGGCTACTAAGCTAAAATGTCTGAATAACATCTGGATATAGGTGTAATTATAGGAATCATTCTTTTAAAGCACATGACACTGTAACTCACAAAAGGGTAGGTGTTTCATCCTAGCACTGCCTACTTCTCATTGAAAAATCATACCCCCAAGAGCTGGGAGATTTAGAAAAGAGCAATGCAGCACACTTGAAGCTGACTTTCGACCTCCCCTCTGGCCCTCTGGAACAAGGTGTCGAAGGCAGGAAGACATAAGTTTTTCAGCCTGCAGTTATGCTTACAAATACTCTCCATGCCCCCTACTGCTCAAACCGAGTTTTACCTTCGGGCAAAAGAGCCATCATCCCACTTCTTAAAAATACAAAGAATTTTCTTGACTGTGCTGTTCACTGCAATCCCTAAGAGCCACATTTTTCTTCACAGAGCAGTGGGAAGCAGGGCGAGGAGAAGAAATACTGCTGCCAATTGATTCTAATAAGAGAACTTCAGATGTAAAAAAAAAGAGGAAAAAAAAAAATGTAGAAAAAACAGCAATAGCTCTAGAAGTGCTATAACTGGGCAAAGCACCAGATTTTTTAGCTATTTTCCCTAAATCCTAGCTCTCTGGCACCAGGATTCTGCCTGAATCTCTAATAGCAATGGTGGGCTCATGTCTTCAACACTGCCACACTCACTAGAGATATTTCCCATTTCATCCCCAAAACATCTCCTAACAAACAAGCTTTGAGCAGTGCAGCAAGGTGCCAAAATGACACAATGCTTCACAGGAGATGGCTAAACATTTCTTCTTGAAATGGGAGTGTGTGAGGACTCCCCTGAGAGGTGCTGGAGAAAGCTGACTTGCAAATGTTGAAGAATCTCATCAATGAACAACTGACTGATTCTGATTGATTTAATGAAAGTGCTCTGTACTGCTGAGACGCTATTTACAAAAGCAGAGTTTAATCTAGTGAGACTGTGTTCCCACCAGAGCCAATGAATAGATATAGGTTTGCCCTGGGCAATGTAGAGAAGGAAGTCATGCTAAAGATTGTCTTTGTGAAATATTCTGCTGTTTCCCACCATGCACAGAACATCCATTTTCTGACATGGACCATTTCATGTATCATGTACCCGCTTGAGAAGCATTTATATGATAACCTCAAGAACAATTAACACAGAATTGTTTCAACTAATTAGAATAATGAAAGAGGTTAACTGTAAAAGATTCTGATTTCTCCAGCTAATGTGGAGCAAAGAGCAAACATGGAAGAAGTACCAGAAAACATTGTTAAAGGTGAGTTTTCTGAGCAGAAAAACCCGTAAGCCTCACAACCCAACCAGATTAATGAAGTTTACCAGAATTGCAAAAGAAGGAAAAAAAATAAAAATCTGAAGACCAAGCTTGGATACCCTGGAAAAAACTGATCAAGAGCATTCACAAATAGGTCCATATTTATTTTGGATGTATCTTGCATCATGTAAGAAGTGTTAATGTACACATAAGCACATAATATTAAGCTCATGTAAAAAAAAAATAATCCTAGGGGTTCCTACTACAATAAACCCCTCTGTTTTAGAATTTTTGATATTCTGCAATTCAAAATTAATGCATTAAAATGCTGTTAATTATGTGCAAAGGGCACAGGCCCCGTATCAGACAGTATTTGCAAAGTCTTCTGAAGGTTGCCAGAATATTGAAAAGCTTATACACTACATTAGTTCTTGAAATAGGAAAAATTGCCTAATTCCTTTTGAAAAACAATACAAATATACTTCAGAGAAAGAAAAAAACCTCAAAAGTCAGTCAATCACATAGGCTAATATTATTCTAGGTCATCAAATATTGGCAGAAGTCTTGGAAACTGACTCCACTCTTACCACTACCACCAGATCACTTGGGCTCACCTGGCTACATTCCACAGGCACACACAATTACAAATATTTGTTGAGCACTACACATTATTCACCATTTTAAAAATTACTAATATAATCTTTATTTGATATTATATATAGATAAAACAGCCCATAAGTATTTCACTTTTTTTTAAGAAAAAATATTTTTAACATAGGAAAAACTCAACTTCTGTCAAGGAAGTCCACAATTTTCACTATGTCTTCTTCAACTGAAGCGGGTCTTGATTAGAGGGCCTACCCCACAAGAAAGCCTTGTAAAGCAAGCATATCTCTGGCCATTTCAATTGTTTATCCTACAAGTTTGACCTTTTTCAATAAGTACCTTTGACTCTTACCCATTTCAGAGCATCTCTATCCATGCTCATATAAAGAAAAAGAAAAACATCCTTAACATCATTAACGTCTTTCTTTCTTGTAACCAAATGCAGCCTTCATTCAGCACCTTAAAAATCTCCAGAGTCCCCTGTACCTGATTTTCAGGTAAATATGGCCAGTGGGAGTTGTTGTCCATAAACAGCCAGATTTTCCATGCTGCATTTCCTGTCCAATAGCCTAAACAATATAACTAGTCTATCCCTGCTGCTTAAGCTTTTATATTAAGACAGTCTGAATAAAAAGTGTAAGGGCTTTCTCTGTAGGACTCCTCTCCAGCATATAATCACAGGTCTTCTTACCTGCATGATCCGAAGCAGAATTCTTGCACAGCCATAACTGGAGCAGCTCTTTTTTGTTTTTTCAAGTCCCAAGACCAAAAAAGAAGCAAAACAAGAAACTAGTACCCAAGGCAGCAAGAAAACTTTGATTACTCATGACAGCTGTCTGATATCCCAGCTATCTCTGCTGAAAGGGGGTTTCCCTGAATCATGGTTTACCAGGGTGGCTAAAACCTCTGGCCTCAGTATCCTTCTGCCAACTCTGCTCTGGCTGCACTACTTGGATGTTACCACTTCCAGTTTTCAACAGCTGCCATCAGGTTTGTAAGAAACAACCTGCCATGGATTACAAAGCTCCACGATTCAGGAAGAAATGGGTAATGGAAACATTTAATGGAGTAAAGCAAATTTAATGGGATAAAGCAATCTAAGGGACCAAGCTCGGATATCGATGTCTATCTCTTTCACACAGAGATGCTTGCAAGGGCTTGTTACAAGTTTAACATTGCTTGAAACTCAAATCTGAAAATTCTCTGAAGGAAACTTTATGGAAGCAAGATGAGTGCCTCTTTTGACTCCAAAGGGAAATATTTGAGAGAGCTCATCCACTTCATTCAAATCACCTCAACAGTGGAGATGCTCAAAAACGTGTTAATTAGTCAACTCATTAGATTGTGCTTGGGTTACAGAACCAACATTATATAGCTCAGTTCTGGCTATTACTTGTACATTTCATTAGATTCCAAGCAGTCACTGAAAGGAAACACTTGAGGGAAGCTACTTGTATGAGCTCCCTGCCATGGGGTCACTTTTGGGTGTGGAAGACGTCTGTGTGCACAGAGAGCTCACCTCAAACCCACAGGCACTATCAAAGGCAACATAGAGCTCTGCAGCCAGTGAGACAACTGAAAAACAGACTCATTGATCAGCACTGAAATAAAATCTATGTCAACTAAGGGGTTCATATAGAAACAGCACAATAAATAAACTAGGAGATCACTGATATCCAAAACTATCAGATCGACAC
This sequence comes from Pseudopodoces humilis, assembly GCF_049639895.1. Taxonomy (NCBI): domain Eukaryota; kingdom Metazoa; phylum Chordata; class Aves; order Passeriformes; family Paridae; genus Pseudopodoces; species Pseudopodoces humilis. Next base: position 112,029,789 of record NC_142200.1, read on the forward strand.
CTAAGCTAACCATCTGGGCAAAATATATTTGGATCAGAGGGACAATGAGGAAAAAGGTCATGGTTTTAACAAGTACTATCAATATGCAAGAAGACAGACAAAACTAAGCACTCATTAACAGCAAGAGATACCTCAGAGCACACTTTTTTCTTGGCAAACATCAAATGCAGAATTCTTTGTTTCTTTCTTTTCCTTTATTCTGAATGCAATACAAATAAAAATGAATATTCATGAGCCTAATTGCTTGAAGGCCTTTCCTCCTTCAGCCCTCTTACACACACTTAATTTTTTATTCCTTGTCCAGTTAAAGTGATGCCATCAGTAATCAAATAAAGAAAACACAATGAGTATAAAGAAGGGAGAGAATTTTAAAAATAAAGAAGTCAAAGAAAAAATTTAGTTGGAAAAAACAGCAAGAGACACAGAATGAAAATAAGTTCGGACTGCAGGAATGGGAAACGAAAAAATGTTTTCACTTCTGATTTACCTAGTTTCTCCCCTTTCTTGTTATTTCCTTGAGTCAAGCATTTTCACTAGATAATCCAGTTCACCTTGGAGTGTTTTTCAGAGCAGCAGACTTCAAAAGCTTTTTTCACTGCAGAAAATTGAGCTAAAATGGACTTGTATTACTAGCATTACTAGTTCAGTTTCATTTATTACTTTTCATTTATTGTTTCATTTATTTACACCCAGACAAATTCCAAGGTCATATTTTAGAGATCATCACATAAGACTAGAGAGAAGAACAAGACTCGGTGACTTTTCCTGACACTTGCACCAACTCATCCTGTGATTTCTAGACAGCGAGCGGCTGGAGCACTGTGTGATAATATGTAAGGATCTCATAGTGCAGAGAGAAAACAAGTTGGTTTTAAAGCCCATTGATATCATTAAGGATTTTACTACGGATTATGTTGCTGCAGCATAAATTGCTCAGTTGTCTTTTCCTTCTTTATCAGCTCCCCTATCCTATGAACTCTAGCTGTGCAAGGAGCATCTGTAATCCTAAAGGAAGGAATAAACACAGACTGCATTGGCTCTGATCCTTCCTAAATTCAGATTTAGTGACCTTGCTAATGTTCTTGGGTTAGGCCCACTTCCTTCGAGGCCTGAGAAGCAAGAAAAGGGGAGATGGCCACAGCTTGTTTCAGGCAAATGCAATCTGACTTTGAAAAGCTATTTGAATAGCTAATGTACACCATTAACTACATCAGTAATAGCTCATGGGACAAATTCTCATGAAAAAACTATTTACAAACCAGCTGAACCAAATTTCTGAAAATGGATTTTTGCAGGAACATGATCAAAAAGAAGAAAAAATACCTTCTTTATTGAAGTATTTATAATATTTTTTTTCAATATTTCTAATAAAAGTAACAATAATGTTATCATGAGAGTCTTTGAAGTAAAAAACATGAAAAATTCTGCAGATGAGGATAGGAACAAAAGCATGTTGCAACCTATAAATCACAAATTATTGCAACATTTTGCAATATTGTATTTTTACATTCATTTGCATTAAATAATGTGAATGAAGATGTAGACACTGATCATGAGGATTTATCATTTCTGTCACAAAAAGTGTATCATAATTAGCAGTCTTGATAAAAACTCTTGGTTACAGATGCCAGATTCAAAAGGGTACTCCTATACACCTGCCAGATGTAGTAACTGTCCTTTAACAGCAGTGGCTTGCAGTTCACTTTGTATGATGAGCACAACAATGAGACTAAACACTAGGGATATCAATACCTAACAACATGACCTACATTACCTACCAATTATTATTACAGCAATTTGTAATAAATACACTAATTATCTGACTAAGGTCCTTGCAAATCATGAGTGCAATATATTCTTACAAGTTTGACTTACAAAGATTTAAAAGTACTTGAACACTGCTTGTGTGAAGATAGTCCCATTTAACAGTAGAGGGATTTGGGGTTTGTTGTTTGGGTTTTTTTTAAACTAGTTACTAGATGTAAGTGATGGGACCTTCTTATTGCTAGTTCATTTATGTGCACAACATACACCATCCTTTCAGGGAATTTAATGAACCATGCAGAAGGAGGAGAAGAAAATATCAAAGGAGTTAGTGACCCTTGCCCCTAAAGTAAATTGTAAAGCCTTCCTAGAATTTTTGCCGAAGCATCTTTCTATATTTGCAATGTATCTATGCTAGAAGTTGACTGTTTATCACCAAAAAAAAATTGATGTACAACTTGGGAAAGCTGATTGAGGTGTCAAATGTCCACAGGTTTAGAGAACAATTTAATCAATATAAGAGGTATAGGGCATGCAGTTTGTATTGCTATTACTTGTCTCCTTTGAAGCTTTGTTGTTTATTTACAGAAGATTGGAAAGCTCCTCTGCATTTGAACCGACAACCAACCCACTGAAGCTCCCACATTAAGGTCAGATGCCACTTGAAGAAGAACTTCAGAGGGTTCCATCATCATTCTCGTCTTTTTGCAGGAAATAGCTTCAACATGCTTTAAACAAAAAGAAAACTACTCATCATTCCAACACAGAGCTCTAGATCCAAAATACCAGAATTTAGAAGTCTGGATCCAGATTTTGCCTTCTTGGATATGTCATTCTTTATTGCAAGCAGGAATAAATTGGACAACGATAACATCAACTATTTGCCTAATTTTAGTTTTCAAGTATTTAAGCCCCATTGTTGAATCAAAAAGACAGTTGTTTTTCTTAGGACAATCTTTATAATACCCCAGTAGCCAGCTTGTGCAAATAGCATATTTCCACTGACTTAGATAAATAGTTGTAAGTGAAAATAGATCATATCACTTTGCACAGTAGTTTTGATTTACTCAAGCTGAGAATTTGAATGCAAAGAGTAATTTGGAGGTTAGGTTATTTCAATTTTTTTAACCTCTACTTATTTCCCTGCCATTATTTGTGGAACAACCTACTAATATTAAAGGGCTGTATTTTCAACTTAATTTCTAGAGTTTCCTTCAATAAAATTGCCTATACTTACTGAAAATGTTGGGGGGGATGTAAATGCTTCACTTTTAGTAATCGTTTTATAAAATGAAAACCCTTCTTCAGCATTGTACTTTGCCAGGAGACTAAATGTAACAATAGAACCAGACTGAAGGAAAAACTTTAATTAAAGGCAGAAAAATACTCGGACATTATAATTAGTCAAATCTAAACCTCATAGAGCAATGACAGGACTCTTCAGGTAACAAAAACATTGCCTTAATTTATGTTAACATGCTGTAAAATGCAGAGACATGCTGAAGAACCCAACAAATTTGGCTCTAATTTTCACTCTGACTGATACAGTAATTTGGATAAGTGGAGCTGTTATCTCCCAACAGAAAAATCAGGCACTTTGAAACTAGAGGAAGAGTGTAGAAGTGGAAGCAGGACACAGCTGCATTCCTCATACCTCAGTACTCAGGATGATCCATGTCTACAGAAAACAAAAGGGAAAAAAATAAAAAAAACTCCAACCTAAAACCTATTTTTCTATCCAAAATCTGATGTTTTATGTGAAATTTGTTTCCCTTGTTATATGTCATTAAAAACCAAGTAATGCTGAGAGGTGTCTCATTGTTTTGGGGAAGAAATAAATTGATGTCAGCAACACTGCACTCTTCAGAAGGGCTCAAATTATCAGAGTTACTAGAGTAAGAAATACATAAAAAGTGAGTGACATGAGACTGCAAATTTACAGTTTTTAATGAGCTCCACCATGGGAAAGTGGGTGGCTATTTCATGCCAAACTGGAACTCTGTCACTAGCAAATAGCAGTGGCTTGGGACCATCCTTTCCAAGCCCAGCAGCACATGGGCTCCAGGGTGGAGGGGCTGAGCCCTGGGCTAGAAAGAGAGACAACCTCCAGAGTGACAGGACTTCACAAGTGTCACTTATTTAAGATTACAAACAGAAGGGTCCCTATTATCCTCCACTGCAACTGCATCTGAAATACTGCTTGGCTCACTGGGCACCTCATCTCACAATAACCACATACAGGAAATTGAGAAGGGACAGGAGGAGGTAACAAAAGATCAGAGGTGTGACATTGTTTCCACTTTGGGAAAGAGACAAAACCTGGAGAACAGGGCAATAAAAATGTATTAAAGAAATCACGAGTAACATGGAGAAGAGGCGAGGAATACAAGGATGGGTTGCCCAGAGAAGCTACTTTTCAGACTTAAAGCCAGCAAATGAGCTTTCTCAGGAAAAGCCCAGCTAAGCTGTGCAGCTCACACCACCCAACACTTTGGTAGCTAGAATTATGAACAGCTGCAAAACAGATCACAGAGGAAGGATCCAGTGATTACTGTGAAGGTTAATAGCCTAGATGCAACCATGATCTCAGAGCCACTAAGCCATTTATTGCCAGGAACTGGGTAAATAAGCAGCACAGCAGGACTGCTCTAGACTGGTGCTTTTCATATTCAATATGTATTCAGGTTTATACATACAACAACACTGTTTTTTTAAGGGAATTTTACCAAGAAATTCTACCTAGATCTTTCCCAGGAAAAGCTGATCAAAAAAGGTTATGTTCCTATAAACACTTTTGTTTTGACAAAACTGGCTCTTTCCACCTAGGTGTTAAAAAAAAGAACATCAAACCAGTTCTTACACTCTGTGTGGCAATTCTCTCCTGTGCTACTTCAAACCTGGAAACATCCCAGTCAAACCAAAGAAGATACTGCAAAGTTCATAAAAGAAGCTGCTCATTGAGTCACTGTGTGCACAGGAGCTATATATAAGGTGAGCGCTCAGTTACGTCTCCTGCTGACCAAAATACATTACATCTTGAGTTGGAAGCTTTAAATAATGAGATGAACATTCAGCTTGTATTAAAATAGATTTTTAGAAGAAATTTAATCTAAATTACTTTAAAAACAATGGTCATCTTCTTTCCCTGCCCTAGTTTTACCCTCTGTCACAGTGGCAAAACAAAGACAACAAGAGAAAGAAAAGATACTGTGATACTGTGTAAGAATTCACATTGTTTTACACAAAGTAGTTTAAATACTATTTTTCAGTCCTGCTCAGCCACAACAGCAGTTGATGTGGTTTATTAGAAACAGAGGGAACTTGCCAATTTAAGGCAGAGGTTTCAAGAAATAACAATTATATATATATATATGTGTGTGTGTGTGTGCGTGTGTGTGTGTGTGTGTGTGCATATATATATAGGTATATAATGTCCTTAAACAGCTGGTGATATTCCAGTAGACAGCCCTATGTATGTTTATGAACAGAAAACAGCAAAAAGTCTCCTTTAGGAATTACAGATGCAACAGGGTTAAAAAGCCATCCTGTCTCTCCTTGGAACAATTCTAAAATCAGAAAAGAAGGAATGAAGGAGGTAGAATGAGGAAAGTTCACCTAAGAGCACAAATCAAGCAATCATTCCTTTGGAGCACAGTTATTTTTGAAGTTACCATATAGTTTTTCTTAATGTTAAAGGATTCTTAAGATCAACATCTAAGATTTTAAAAGCTTTAAGATCTTATTTTTAACAGTGACTCATCACATCAATGAGCTGAAATACAGATCTGTGTCTAAGATCAAAGAAGACACATCACAACCCAAATACAATTTAAACTTACAGTTTGCCAGTGTACCACCTCCAAGATATGAGCACATTTTTTACAAAACTATTAGGAGTTCCTCAGTGTGCACCGTGGTGAGATCAGCAAGAATGTGTCAAAGTTAAGAGAATATGCTCAACAGCATATCAAGTCCTCTTCATATTTTTTCTTTCTTTGCACACAATTCTCCTTTTTTTATGCACTTAAAACAAGACCAGAAATTAATATTGACAGCAAAATAGCTTACCTTGATCTTGAAAATGTCCCTTCTTTTATACGAGAGAAATGTCATAAAATTTAGACAAACTACAGGAAGAGAAATATCCCATATTTTTCAGAGAAAAATGTTAATTTCCATTCCCAGTTGTGCTGAGACAGTGCCAGCGATTGGCTCCATATGTTTCAGCAATTGGAGTCATATTAACATTCTTACAGTTTTTTTGCTTTCGCATGCTTTGTCTTGTTTGCATTTGTGCAAACCTGGTAAATCCAGCATTTTTTAACATCCTCCCCTCAAAATAAAGATCAATTCAGTTTCTGACTGCAGTGGTTTCTCTGTCCCAATCCCAACAATGGTGATTTCTCCAGACAATGCAGGGAGGTAGAATGAAACCCATACGCAGCTTCCAAAATATATTCATTTTTTTAGGAAACTGTGGTTGAATGCATAGCAACATGCAAAGATCACTTTTAAAGGAAGAGCATCCTGGCTTCTTGTTACAGCAAAATGTCAATAGATTCTACTTGCATTTTGCCTTGGAAAAAAAAAAAAAGGCAAGCAGAAGTTTTCATCCTGAGCCAGTGACAAATGAGCAGTAAAATGCTAGTTGGGCTGAGACAAAGCAGACTAACTTAATAACTGTAATTTTCATCAGCACTGGAAAATGAGTTGTACGATGGAAAACTCACATTCCAATGCATAACACTGGCAAATACATTTTTCCAAGACAACCTGTTTTTCTAATGCTGCTGACCACAAAGTCATCCAAGTACATGGCTGTCTTCAGAGGGAGCTAGATCTGCTTAAGATGAGTGAAACTACCACAGCAGGAATTTTACATAAAGCGTTTGCCAAAGTTTATGCTTCATCATAAAAAGTACAGGAGGATACTAACTGGGAGTGAATGCAATAGTTCTCTTTCAAACAATATTACTAAAAGTCAGTGAGTCAAATCACAAATCTTCTGTCACAATAAATCTCCTACTGAAGTTAGTGCTAGGAGCAGGGAGGTAAGTAAGAGCAGAGCATCGAAGAGAGGAAATACTGCTTTCTTGGATTTTACTGCATAGCTGCTTATAGGATGGTAGATCATATCCCCACTCCTAAGAAAAAGATGAAACACCATCATAAAACAGTCTGGCATGAAACAAGTGCTTGTGGTCTTGCTGGTATGGGGTTTTTCAATTTTAAAATCTGACAAAATCCAAATCTGATTCAGATTCCTATTAATTTAAAACAAAAATTCTTGTGTGACTTCCAACCAGCAATTTCTCAAACCAAAGCTTTGAAGTGCTACCTAACCAGCAATAAAGGGGGCGTCTATGCTATGGAAACACAGGGGAATTCAGAAAATTCCTTTCAAGGACAGTGGAATTTTTAGGACTGTGCTCCATTTAGAAATACCAAGCATTTTCAAAGTAGTAAAGAGAAGAAAAGAAAATAAAAAAGCGCCTCAAACTGAAAGCAGAAACCTTCTCCTAGCCAAACTACAGATTATGGATTGTCTTTGTGACATGCATTTAATGGTATTTACAGAACTTAAATAATGAATCTCGCAAGACACTGGTGACTGAGATCTTGCTGCAGCAAAGCCTTTAAAACATCTACTTTAATGTAAGTCAAGTGGAGGGAATGAGTTTTGAGCATGCCTCAAAGATTACTCTGATTATAAAGTCATGAGGATATGTCAAAGGAACAAAGTAAAACAAAAGACACTAAAACTAATCAGATGATATTTATGAAACACACACTTTCAGGACTAAAGTAATTTCTTTATAAAACAAACCAGGGAATAGTCAGAAAAGAGGAAGAAAGTCACACTAAAATTGTGAAGGAAAATAACTGACAACTAAATGCAGCTGAATCACTGAGGAAGAAAACATAACAATTACTCTTACATTCAACAGATCTTCTTCCCCCCTGCCTCCAAAATGGGCTGACAGAAAATCTGCAGACATAAATTATAGTGCCACATTTGTTCAAATGCCATTTTGAAATCTTAAAAAACTATTCAAGTTCTGTTGGTTGTGAGAAGTGCCATTGCAGATTCTTTCCAACAAAACACATTTGGGTTAAAATCAAAATCAAGATTATGCAGAAGCATTAAACAATGTTGGCAAACTGACTGTCTACAGTCAAGGAAAAACATATATAAGTAATCCTTATTGTCAGGTTCTTGTACTGAATCAGGAATGAAGTCTCCATTACCTTTAATTTCTAAAATCTCAAATTCTATCATTTGCAACAAAGATTTGAGAGGTGTATGTAAATCCTTTTCATGCAGAGTTTCCATATATTTGAAACTTTTTAAAAATACTAAATAGGCAGTAAAAAAATCAATAATGTGAACACAAAAGGAAATACTTCAACCAAGACACTTTGTAGTTTTAGAACATCTGAGGAAGATGAGCCACATTTTGCACAACCATATCCATCCTCAGTGGGGAAACAAGGGTGGAGAAAGTTTGAACAATTTGCAATGGAGCAGTGTGACCTTGAGTTAGAACAGAATTTAATCTTCAGTCCCCCGAGGCCCTAAATCTACGACTATGGTGCTTTCCAGTGCTTTACTCTTCAACTTATACATGTGGCATGAGGGCAAACACATAATCCACACAACCCTTGGCTGCTTAAATACAGGATGCAGTAGTATTACCATTTGTCTCTGAGGTCTTTGAAGACTGTCATGGTTTTAAAGCAGTAACTAAAAAATCACTAGAAAAAGTACTTATTTCTTGCTGTGAGATATGGATTAGAACAAGAGCAAAACAGGCTTAAAACTTAAAAGGAATCAAGAAAGTTTATTAACAAAAACTATAAGAAAAAGAAACCAGAATAAAACTTCCAGAAACCCTTTTTCCCCACTACCTAACCATTCTCTTGTTCACATGGTAACATAGAGACAAAAAAAACCCTGGTGGTTAAAACAGTCTCAATTTTGCTATAGTCTTTTCATCAGTCATTGTAGAGAAAAAGAAGTCCTCTTCTGCTAATCTATGGAGTTTTTTCACAAGAAAACCATTTTCTTCATGGCTTTCTATTTCTCTGATGCCAGCTGCCCGGAAATTCTGCCATCAGTTATCTCCTCCCATTTCACAGCACTCTGAGGTGTGTTTTTTGGGCCATGAAGTCCAGGGGTGTCATTTTAAGGCTGAGTTATTCAAAGGCAAAAGTTCTCTTTATCTGTTTTTGTGAGCTTCTCTGGAAACAGAAGTTTTCTCTTTGGCTCTTAAAGGCCACAAATCTTCAACTATTACTTCTCTTTTTCTGTTCCAGCATCTCATAGGATTACAACTACTTCACCATTTGCTTAAATCTACACTTTGAAATACTCCCAATATTCCCCCCAAATACTCTTTCAAGAATTAAAGGAGTTTTTTAGAGCACTACTGCCCATTTCCATAGTTTTACCAAAAGAATATTTCAGCTTATTAAAGCATCTCCTAATTTCTCTCCTCCTTCTGAAGCTTGATTCCTTTCTTCACTGTATTTGATAGTTTATGTTGTCTCGTTACATGTTGATCACTCTCTCTCTTCCCCTCTCTCTGGAAGAAAAGGATTAATCTGCAAGTCTCATCTGGGTAGTGAAAGGGTTAAAATCTTCCCCAGGCCTTGTGGCTGGTTCTGTGATCTCTGCCAGAGCAGCAGCTGGAGCTGTCTGCGATGGAAGATTTTTTCATGGCTGCTCTGGAGAGTGTGGCCACTGTCTCAGCATGCTGCAGGTCAATGGCTTTCCCTCTCCTTAGTCGGCAGTCTCTGATAAAACTCAGCAGTAGCAGAAACTGCAGCTGAGCCAGGGACCGGCCTGACCTGGCCTGGGCCTGCTCCTCACCCCCCTCCGCCCTCCACGGCCTTGTCCGGCCTGGTGGGGGCAGGGAGGAGGCTGAACTGGAGCCCTATTACCTCTTCAGAAGCCAAAAACCAAAAAGAGAAAGAAATTCCCGGGCTTAGGTCTTAAGGTGGTGTTCACAGGTTGATCTCACTTTTTAATGGTCAAAACCACTGTCAGTTCTCAGAAATGGCCAGTTATTGGCCACGAGAAAAAACTCCCATCAGCCTCCAGCAGTTTCAACTTCCCTAGCTCTCAAAACCAGCCTTAAAGGTGCACAACTTAATATATAACATAAACCAGGCGATTGGAGATACCGGTATCATAAAGTCACCCCAGGACAAAGACCTTTGTTGAACCTCCTCATCTCTCACTTTCAGGGAAGGAATTTGAAGCAAGGTAGGGGTCAACCTCTTCTACCAGTCTACTAGTGACAACGACAAGAGGACACAGCCTCAGGCTGTTCCAGGGGAGGTTCAGGCTGGGCATTAGGAATAATTTTTTCATGAAAAGGTTGTCAAGCATTGTAACAGGCTGCCCAGGGAGATGGTAATCACCATCCCTAGAGGTGTTCAAGAAATGACTGGTCACATTGTGCCGTGGTCTAGTTGACAAGGTGAAGACTGGTGAAATGTTGGACTTCATGATTTTGGTGGTCTTTTCCAACCTAAATGATTCTGTGATTTTCTATGGGATAACATCCCAACAGGGTGTATCCATTTTTTTCCTATGTCCAGTAAGCACTTACAAGCTGAAGGACAAGTCACTATTGTGCACAGGGGTTCCCACACCAACCGTAAAAGGTGGCAGGTAGGTTTTTCCACTTGATCACACCCACAGACATTACTTGGCAAAACAGATAATGAAGTAAAGCAACAAAGCAACTGGGTGACAGTAAATAACTGCTAAGGTGAACTCAGAGTCCTTTTGTTTTGCAAACAGTACTGTATGCCTTTAATTATGGGCAAGGAGAAACAAGAGTACCTCCAAAGCAGATACCTGGAAAAGCAGAACACGACAGCGCCAGAACACTTCTCACTGGCAAAAGGATGATGCACAAGAGGGAGATACAAAATGCTCAGACGTAATACTGCCTCAAATACTCAGCTAACCAATAAATTTTCCTCCCTAACATAAGCACTTGATCAAGTGCAAATATCCTGAGAAACAGAAGGCTTTACTTCTTTCAGCACAGATGCAAAAAATGTTGGTATATTTCCGTATATATAAAAAGTAAACAAGTAAAGGAACAATAAGCCTCCTTCTCTGTTTGTAAGAGGTCAACTGTCCTGATGACATGAGGCTTAGCTTTTGCAGGCTTTTTAACTTATTTTCTTATCACCCTTGTTGATAGCAGCATCCCTTTTGTTTATATTTTTAAATTAACAAATAATCACACTGTTTCAGAAATCTGAAAGAAAGGGACTCCCACCCGGGGGGGGAGAGACAGCTGTGTTTATAACAAAGTCATTAGGACTTTTCTGTCAGTAGCTAACAGATCTCTTCAAGACTCAGTGGTCTGGCGGTCTGGACACGCTACAGCAAAAACTGAGCCATGAAAGGCCAAGCTCAGAGACTTCGTTAATCTGTTTGGGCACCACAGAGACCTGCCAGCATAGAGCCACACCTAATTTTCACGGTACAGCTCCAAGGAAATGGCTCTTTTAGGAGAAAAGTTATCACAGCAGGGGATCAGAGTGACAGCAGGAGACTCCCTTCTGTGTGAGCAACAACTTTGTGAGTGGATCCAGCTTTTTGCTGTTGAATGTACCTGATTTCTCTAATGGACAACATGGAGAGTGGAGAGATTCTCCCTGCCACAACTCCCCTCTGTATAGCTCACCTCAAGCAAGTAATCTGGCCACAGTTACCATGAAGAACTAAATTCAAAAGCAAATGCTATATTTTGGTCTGCACACATAAATATTAATGATCTCTGATCGACAATCGCCTCTTAACGCCAATGTAAGAGAAGCACGCAATGTTGTTGTTAAGCTGATACAACATGCAGCTTCAATTTCCAAACTGGAGGTGCTGACTAAATGGTCAATTTTGTACACTCCCACAGGAAGCCAAATTATTCATTCAGAACGCCTAATTTTTATACATATTTGCATTCAAAATCTGCTGTCACCTGTTTGCATGAGTTGCAAAATGAAAGCTTCTACTTTCTCTGTTTTCTATTTAAACATTAATTTTTTCCACACAGCAGAATGTATCTCTTCACTGCTTCCACAAAAATCTTGTCAACAACCCACAATTAATGATACCATGAATTATTTCACTGAGATTAAATAATACCATGCGCCTCAACAACATTTTAAATAAATGTCCTCCACTCAGCACAAGAGGGAAGAGTGAGTAAGGCCAGCATCTGCTAAACCACCAGAATTTTCACACCATCCCTATTGGAAATACTTACCAGTTCTAATGAAATTTAGCAGAAGGCATCCCATGGAAAAAGAGGACAGCGGCTGGCAGAAAGGCTGCTTATGTTCCCTACAGGAGTTTGTGCATGCTCCCATTTGTCAGGGTCACTTCAAAGGCTTTGCTTCCTACTTTTTGGGAAAGAAGGCATACAAAAGGGACTGTGAAGGACCACTTCACTGCCTCTTTTCCTCATTTCACTAATAGCTGCTATGAAGGGCACTGGGGATTAGGAGTGGAATTATGATAACCTGTTAACATACTCTCTCATCCAATGCCACTTGCCAAGGCTCCACACCCAGGTTGTGCAAAGTGTTGTCACACTCAGGGACACACACAATTCAACCTCTGCCTTCTTTTCCCACCTCCTACACTTCAGGAACACAGGACAAAAGGTGCCTTGAACAAAAAGTTCCCAAGATTAACATTTTCAATGCAGCTACCTATTTAATTGACTTTTCTGGAGGATCTGCGTAACTTCAGTTCATGTTGGGGAGGAGGCAGGGGTAGCTATATGAGAATTCCAGCCCTAAATGCAAAGAGGAACACTGGTATTTTAAAGATGTAGATTCATATGAAACTAAATCAAATTACTAACTTTGCTGTCCCCAGAGTTCCTTCAACTCCCACAAGCCCAAAAGAGAAGGTTATTTTTCAGCTGAAAGATCTCAGGACCCTAAAACTCACCTTCTGGGTCTATCACATTTCACACAGGCCATTTCAGAATGGGTTAACATTTCCAACATGCCTCTGTCTTGTCTAATTGAACTGAGTGGTTCATGGAAGTCTCTCTTGAGGTTTGTGTAAGGAGTTCGGAACAGCAGAGTTGTGATTCCAGTTGACACTTCTTGTGAAGAAAGGGTAATGCAAAGCTATACACTTGCAAGAAATCTACAAGGCTTTATTTAAAAAGAAAGAAAAGTATTTCAAACATCTAAAGCATCTACTTCTAGAGTATCTGGGGACTCAGTCACAGGTCACTTCCTAAAGTCACACCAAAAACTGAACATCTCAGTCACAGGTCACTTCCTAAAGTCACACCAAAAACTGAACATCTGTTTTTGAGGACCCCAAGTGGCTCCCAAGCCCACTATGGCTCCCACTTATGTAGCAGTTCACGTGCAATCTTCAAAATCATTTAAGAACATGTATAACCACTTGCTTTTTTAATATTTAGAGAAGGAGAAGCACAGGACTTGACAGAGACTTTGCACAAGGACAAACAACTTGAACAGCCAAGGGAAGGACAGAACTCAGGTGCTTCATTCCTAATAAACTGCCTGGCTCTCTAAATCATTTTTTATATTGCCATTTCCTAAGTACACCGTGGCAGAGCAAACTCATTAATTTACTAACAACTGTTAGTAAACATTTTCCTGTAACATTTCCCCGGTTACCAGCTAATGTTTCATTTGAAAACTGAAGCTTTTATTGACGAAGCCATTTAAAATGTAGAATGAATCATGAAGACCTGCAAACAGGAGGGGAAAAGTAATCTACTGAAGAATTATACAGGGACGTTTCCAAACATGAGAGGGAAGGGCTGAGGAGACCTTGCCTGGCAAGACAAGCGGGAAAGGAGAGCTATCACCTTTAGCTGGAAGCAGCTGTTTTAACCTGCCTGACCCACTGGAATGTACATGCTAGGGCTGTGCCTTGCTGGGGCTCTGGCATCGGGACCATGGCAGCTTTCCTGTGGGCAGGAAGCTAACTCACATTTTTGTTATGCTATCCTGAAAGAAGTTACCATGGAGACTGGCATGAAAATGGCAATAGACCAGCAAGATAGAGATGGAAAGCTCCAGGGACACAGAGTCTGAGGTCTCAAGCTCCTCAGGCCAGGCGCTGGGCTTTCCATGCCCACAAAGTTCATCTCCATCCTCCCCTAGCAGCAGCCTATCAAAGAAGGTTTGATGGAGCAGGCAAATGCCTACAAAAGCCATTAAAAGTAATCTATCACAGCTCATGAACACCTAGTTAACATACATGAGATTGCTTAAAATGTATTTGTGTGTGCAAAGGCTGTTAAAAGCAATGTTAAAATGGCACAGTAAAGGTTGGTGTTTATTTCCCAGGACAAAGCACAGAATGCCAATGGCTTTCCAGAAGAGTGTCTTGTCTTGGGGTTGTATTGAAGCAAAATAACATTGATCAAATACTGTTCTCTGATTCCCTATATGCAATGATCTTTCAAGAGAATTAAGAAAAAAATCTTATTTTTAATGGAATAATAATAACTCAATTTTTTCACATTTCTGGTTACTATGGTACATTTTGAGAAGTTCCAGTGGGAGCATCAAGAGCCACCCTTTCTCAGAGAAGGACCTGAAGGACTAAGGAATACTTTAACCAAACCATAACATGCACAAGGTGGGGAGGAGGAGAAAGGCAGGAGATTCCATTCCTGCCCAGAGAAACTGGGAGCCTGCAGTGATGGGTGAGGGCCCTGGTATTCAGAACACATTGAACCTGAGGTCTGAAATATGTTCTCCATCCTGTTCTGTCTGCACACTGCTCTTTAGAAAACATTTACATAAAATTCAAAGCTTAAGTCTCTGACCAGGACAACAATAAAACCTATGAAAAATAGAATAAAAGAAGGCTCAGGATGAGAGGAACTTCCCCATTCATGGTTTCTGGGGGATTTTTCTTGTGTGCTTTTTCTTTTTTTTTTTTTTTCCCCAGATGAAGGCAGAGCTGATAAAGCACAGGCTCCCCACCGCTGAGTTTAGCCAATGAGCGCAACAGGATTCCAACACACATTTCTGCTTTTCAGACCCATTGTGAACTTTATGGATCATGTTCTTCCTCCATCCACAGGCAAATGCTTCAGGAGTGATTCACAAGCCCTGCCACTCAGTACCAAAACATGCTCCCCTGAGCTGGTTAATTTAAGACTGGAATTAGTCTCTTTGTGCTGAAAACCTTTTTATGAAGGCAGCATAATCCCACAGAGCACTTACTGCAAGCATTTCAAATCCTGAAGTTTTATAGTGTTACTTTTTACAACATATGTGTATATTTGAAAGGTTTCTTTGATACATTCCTTTACAGCAGTACAAAGCATAAAATACAACCCACAGAGCTTCCAACTTATTGACATTGCTCCTTGCATTTGCATACATAATGGCAATGTCATCTAAATTGTTTTGAAGTACAATTTACTGCCTTAAATAAAATGTTGATTTTTAAAATGTATTTCTGATTTTACTTTTTGCACCACAGTGCAAAAAAAGTAGTTTAGTCTAGACAAAAATGGTTGTTTAATCCAGTAATTTCTCTATAAACCACTGAAATAATGCCATCTATTACTGCATATGTGTCTCTGGAAAAACGAAGAGAATTTCTGACATTTTGGAGATACTAAGAAAGCCATAAGTGACATGCAAGTATTCTCCATAGAAAGTTCTGAGGTCACACAAGGAAACTGAAGTATTTTAACAGACTGAATAGCTTAAGTTTGCATTTTATGACACTGAATAATGATACATACCCAGCAGTTTTACATGTCTACCTTAATTCCTCTTAAAAGTCTCTTTAGCAGCATAATAAATGCTATATGCCTGCTATGGCGGGGCTGGTCCTGAGAGTGCTGACAGAACCCCATCAGTCACCATTCCTGGGAACACACCTCTTCCATTTTAGAAAGCAGCTTCACATATGATATTACTCAGACAGCAATGCAGGAAGCAAGTCATGGGGTGGGAGATGCTGAAGGACACCAAAGCTACTTCTACTCCTTTTGCCCCAAAAGAAATTATGCTGAGACTGTAAAATATGTTTAAAAAGAAAGAAAAAAAAGCTCCTACTTGTTGTCATCCTATACCTTAAATCTTCAACTCAATGTACCCCAAAAGCTGCAATTTCAACTGCTTGTCCAGTAAAGAAGAAAAGATGGACAAGTCTTTCCTGTGTAGCAGAGGGCATCATACAATCTGCAAGCAAGTTGAAGACCTGATAATTCACTACATCCAGCTTCCAAGGAGAAAAACATGTCAAGGAAAGTGGGGAGGGGGAAGTCAAATATCTCATATTTCAAGATAACAAAGAGTCCTTTCTATTCTGAGCAGTTCAAACCAAGACAAAGTTTTTCAAACCAGAGAAAACCAAAAAGTGCAATTAAAAGTGTACTTATGAACCCATGAAAAAAATTATTCATACATACATACATACATATATATATAACCAGCCCACTTATTTACAATAAGATAATTTTATACCTGATTTTCTGAAAAGGCCAAATTAAAACAAAAGGGGGAGAAAGGCACACCCAGCCGTGCTGTGAGTTCACCTTGTGCTCCTTGAACACCCATACAACAGTGTGTTGTCTCCTTTAAATCCACACTTAGTTGCAACTTTCCTCTACAAAAATATCAATGCTGATATTTTAGATATTCCTCTTTCCTGCTTTTCCAATAGACTTTTTCTGATTAATAACTTCTTGTTACAAAAAAGAGGGGAAAGAAGAAAAAAAATCCCTTGAAATCACAGATCCTTAAGATCTTAGAATTAACAGCAAGTGTGATAATTGATCACAAATTACCCTGAGAAGTGACTGCTGACCTTTGGCTAGGCTCTCCACTACTGCCACTCACTTTATGGTATTTTATAACCCCAGTGAGCACCTGTCAAACATATTAGCAGGGCCTTAGCTCACTACCTTCAAGAAGGTCACAAATTTTGAAAAGTAGGTGTTATAATTATTCATTTTTCTGTGTATACACACACCAGTGCATGTTTTAACACTATCCTGTCCGGCACTCCTGCAGATATTATTTGGGACTATTCAAGACTAGCGCACCTCACACATTGCATCACTGAAAAGGCATTTGGATGAGGGACATGTTGCAACTGCAATAGAGTAATTATTATGCCCAAAGAATTCCTTCTTTTATTCACTCCCCAAATCTATTTCAGGAACTATGGAACTATTCCTATCCCTCTGACTCTCAAGCATCAATGCATGTGCTGCTGTAGGCAGAATACAATGGCAATGAAAAAAAGTATCACCACAGTAGAAATGCCTCTTCATGAGAAAAAAAAAAACAGGCAGACATAGTTTTGTTCACAAGAATTTACATATTAAAAGCTGTATTTATCAATATTTGATTTAAACGTCTGTGCCTGCACATTTATTGAACAAAGCCAGATGGGTGCAGGCAGCTGCACATCTGTATTCATTAATAGAAAGGAAGAGAGATATTCACAGTCAGCCACAGCAACAAATAACAGAATGAAAAATGTTTGGCTGAATTGTAAGCGTTTTACCTCTGTTCATCAACAAAAAGTGGAGTCTTCCTCAGGCCTATGTTCATCTTTAACTTTAAGGACCAAAGTACTTAGGAGAGTAGCTGATGCAATCAGTAGAGAGAGATGCTTGCAAAGGTGCTACACCCCACTTAAGACATGATTAAGTTGACCTGTCCTTCTTGGCCATACAGGGAAGCTACTGTTCCTCAGTCAGACAGTAAATTTCAGCCTCAATATTTAACTGCCAAGAATAAATTTGTGTTTATGTGAACTCAAATGATGAAATGCCTTTTATGGAGTGGGCTTACATTATCACAAATACAATTAAGTTTTCAAGGACGTTCTTAGCATAAAGGATTGAAGTAAAAACTTCTATCTGTCTTTAAAATTGAAAGCTAAAGTTCACTTTCTGTCTGAAGCTGACTGCACCACCAATTTGAACATGACTTGTGATGGAAAAAGATGTACAACCCAACTTCTCTTGGAATCTGCACTGATGGAATCAAGGCAAAGTATCTTCTGCAGGAAGTCATCAGTTCATAGGTAAGGCCAACTGTTTGGGACAACCTGTTTTTAGTTATCAGACAAATAACCTTTAGGCATGCAAAACAGCCATCAGTCTGATAGCTACCATAAACAGGAAAGGGCAACTGCACACGTTTGGAGCACCTAAAGACTTAGATCTAAAGTCCCACAGTTTCCAAGAAACACAGTTGTGGAATTAAAACTATCCAGGAAGCTCCTAATTGCTGAGCATGCCAGGTATGCAAATTTTCAAATTAAAGATGTTTTCTTGCTTAAGTGGGAGCTGAGTCCTTCACAAAAATTAATGGTTTCATAGGTGCTGATCACTCATAAAGCTTATGGCATTCTCTTAAGGGCTGAGGAAGTCAAGTGCACTAAATGCAAAAATGAACTAATTAATTATTAGGAGAGAGCACTGACACAGGCAGTGCATTTTAGCTCTGATAGACCTTTTACATGGGGAAGACAAGGGAATGGAGGGGAAGCAACTGATCTGTTCTGCCAGCATAATGCAATTCAAAAATGAGCCTTGCATAAAACTGAAGGCATTTTGAGGGAAGATCTTCTCATTTGGATCCTCCTTACAGTACTTGCACATATTTCCAGATGAAATGGGATAATGTGACCTCAGCGTGGGACTGAGAGATAACATAGGACCAGTGAGAGATATGTCATCTGCCTTTGCACTCAAAAATATATCTTCTGGATAAATTACTGAGATTATAGAGCCCAAACCATGCATGGTTTACTCTGAGCAAGAAGAAAACTCTATGCCTTTCAGTCTAGGTCACTACCACTGATAGCACTCATACACAACAATGTAACTAGATACTATGCTGTGTGCAACAGAACTTAAAATTAAACACTGACATAATCATGAAGTTTAGATTATAACAGTCTCCTGCCAGTCTACAATATTATGCTTAAATCTGCCAGTAGAACATGGAACAACATAAATATTGCATCAGTGCTTTGGAGCTTACAGCGTGTTACAACTTTGCTTCACAAAGAATATACTTCATGTACTCTCCAATGGGAGCTAATATTAATTCAGCAACTCACTGAAGTGCTTTATGCAGAATAAAGGCAAATACATTAATGCCAGAAGGAAGAAGTTACTTCTTATAACAGGTTATGGAATAAAGCCTTGCAGCTTCCTACTTTTGGTGTTGTAGGAAGGACGCAGTGAAAATGGTGTCACAGCTCCAGCACTGGGCAGCAGGGACTGAGCATGCAGTGCAGACGTGGGAATTGCTGTGCTTTGCATCCAAGAACACTATCTCTGCAGAAAAGCCTTAGCTACTTATCATGGTTGTTAATCACCACTTCTGGGAAAACAACAATGTGACAGGAAAAGCTTCAGTTTTGTTCCAAAATCCTCAATGCAAAAAAAAATTATTTTTAAAACAACTGCTTTTTAATTATTTTTCTATGTCTCAGAAATGAAACAAAGACAGAAGCCCTGCTGATACCCCACACCGCATGAGAGCACACATCTAATTTTGCAGGGAAGGTCACTTCCACGTGTGGCATAAGTTATGCACAGAGTCATGACCTGCATCAGCTTCCCAGAGTCACCTAGGCAAGCTGCACACTGCAGCACTGGAGCCGGGCAGGCTCCTCCTGCCTCCAGAAGCTCTGCTGGTCCCTCAGGGCTGCTCTGCCCACCGAGGGTGCATGTGTCCTTGTGTGCACTGCGCACTCCTTACCTACACCGGCTCTGCTGCAGCAGTCTGCTGAAATCTTCACCCAGCCCTTGATTCTGCCAAAGTTTTAAACAGGCTGTCCTGACACCTTCCCTCACACACACACACACCTTGTCTCCTGAGGAGGAAATTAAGAGCCAGATGAGAGGTGCCTGGGGCAGCATTTCTCAAACAAGCGTACAGGAGCTGCATGGGAGGCTCTCCAGCAAACTGTCAAAGCTCCAGCTACAGTGAAAGTAGTATACTTGCAGTTCTTTGAAATTATATCTTTTCACGTGGTGACCACACATGAAGTCCCTGATGGTCACACATGGCCACCAAGGCAGTACTTGGGGATGCCTTGTTTACCAGCATGATTTTATGGACTTTTACTGCCAGAAAACTGGGATGAGGAGTACTGGAGGGGACAGTATTTACATAAAGGAAAAAAAGATCTCTCAGCCTGCCAGGAGCACAAACCCTTTGAGCCCTTCACGCATTGGCCCTTTTATGTTTTTTGTTCATTTCCTCATGACTCCACTGTAACCTAACACCCACATACTCAGCAAGAGACCATTTGCTTAGTAAGAAGAACCTGATGAAAACCCCAAGAAATACAGCTTCATGACTGAAAAGCTTCCTCAAGTCTTTTCCTAAAAGAGGGGATCTGGTCTTGATTTGGCTGAAGTCTCAGCTGTGGTTCTACACAATAGTAAAGCATGAAAGGTACCATAAAGGTACTTCCTACTCTGTGCTACCAATCACAGCAGCTTCACTCATCATCTTCTGCATAATTTGCCCTTCACTAGTAGCCAGCAGAGTCTGGAAAAGAGTAGACATTTCAGTCTGTTTTCCTGTGCCTAAGACCTGCAATGAAAATTATGCAAGCACACTTTTCACTTCTCCAAGACAAGTGGCCACTGGGCATTGCTCCTGCTGAGCTATGCAGTTGTCTCAGGCTGCAACCTGCATGGCCACAGCAGCAACAAAGAGAAGGCGCCTGGCAAAATCTTAATCTCAGAAAACCAAGGGAAAGTAGGTGCAGCAACATCTTTTACTTACTGTACACTGAAAGCACAAATCTGACTGACTGCCAGGCCTCAGATCAGAGAAGAGCCACAGCTCCTGATTTGGCTCAAAAGAGAAACTCTCATGCATTTTAATAATTCAACCCTCTACAGCATGCCATGGTAGATGAAATCACATACATTTCCTTTCCAGAGTTCTTTCAGTTGCTTATAAATTCGCCAGTGTTGCTCAGCCCAAAGCCAAGGACTTGGTTCCTGCATGGGAGAGACAGACCTCAGCCTGGCTGAAGCACAAGGTTGTCCCTGTTCTGGCACTTTCTCTCCTGCCCAGGGCAGCAAGAAGGGGTGAGAGGCTGCAAGTGATCATTGCTCAGCCAAGGCAAGTCCCTTTTTTAGTGACCTAAAGGACAACCCTTTATCTCCCCTAGCTGTCAGAAGAGATGAGATTCCCCAGAGGGTACTCCAGTGGTTCTTTACAGATCTGACACCAGAAGGCTGCTTTGACTGAAAGATCAAGACCTAAGCACTGGGCTTGGCCAATTTTTAATCTCCTCAGTAGACCTCCTCAGCTTTTCCTGTTGCAGCTAAAGAGAATTCTGTTTCTGCTTCTTCAGTGGCTCCAGCTGCTGCAAAAGCTCTTTTTCTCTCACCATTCAAAACTGCCTTGTGCTACACAGTCTATGAGTATATAGGTAATTAAAGAGACCAAAAAATGTAAAAATTTTAAATGGGAAATTCTGAAGGAGGTTTTGCTACCTTTGACAGCTGAAAAATTAGTCAAGTTCTCTTCCTGAGAGTAAATCACTTCAGAGCAATCAGAAGGTTTATTTGGTTTTCAGCCAACCATACAGATCTGCTTTGTGCAACATCCTGTGAACACCTGAGAGTTCACCTGTGAATACATTGATTTCAACTCCTTTCTCCCCCAGCTCCTGCACTGGAGGCAGTCAAATACCCGAACTTGAAGTTTGTGTCCCACAAGGAACCATGGTCTCACAAATGATTTTGCACATAAGCAACAAAGAAACAACCATCCCATTTTGGGGGAAAGACTCATTCCCCCAAATATCTATAAACCTGAGTGGCACAACAAATCAGCCATCTTCAGATAAACAGAAGAGTTACTCTGTGTGATGCTAGCTAGGGAAGCTGCCCTCATGGAACACTTTGCTGCTTTCCTGCAGTTGCACACACACCAGCTCAGCTCCTCACCACAGCACAAACCACTACTGAGCACCTCTCCTTCTGGGTTTTAAAAGCTCACAAACCCTAAACTGCTCATCTCCACATGAAAAAAAAAACAATCCTAGGCTAAAATTCTTCCATTTAGGTGGGGAGGAAGGGCATGAAAGGCAGACACTGTGGCAAAGCCCTTTGTATTAAAGGACTGAACCCATCACTCTCCTGCAAGCACAACTCCCACACTGAGATCAGAATTCGCAGAGTCCAGGGTCAAGTTTTGTTCCAATTTTTGTTACAGAAATCGCTTGGGGTGAGGCTCCGTTATCTGCATTTTTGAGAAATGCGATTTGCCGTTCAACTAAACCAAGACCCATGTGATTCTCTCTGCTTCAACAACCTTTTAAGTCATTGTTCCCCGGAAATAAGAAATGTGCACAGTGTGTGTTGTAATCAACATCACAGGAGAATTCTGCTCCACTTTACACAAAACTTAGCCAGCATCATTTTTAAAAAGAGATATTCGGCATACACAGGTAAACTGACAGATAACAGTAGATACAGATCTATAATCTCTATTTAAGAACACAGGGAGGCCCTAGATCCAGCTCCCTCCTTCATCTCAGGAAGAAACAGCTTGGCAAATGGTTGGCAGCAGGGCATTTTACAGTTTAAACAACACACACAATCCGCAAACGCAATTCCTACCTGAGAAAATCCCATACTGTGTGCTGACTGACATGTCTCCTGAGGTCATTTTAAAAGCTACTTGTGTCCTATGGGTTTATTTTGCTGTAGAGTCGTTCTTTAATCTCCCAGTACCTATACATCAGGACCATGTCCCATCTGTCAGTTAGCTGATGGGCTGAGGCAGGGTGATGGAGAGCAGAAAGCAATGAGATTTCACTGCCTCTTGTCAGTCACTGGGAAGGGATGTGTGATTTTTCCCTGGTGGAACATATAATGAAAGGCTGCCCACCACCACATACTTAAGGCAGACAGCAGGATGATGAGCTTCTCTGAATCTCAAAAAATTTCAGCTCACATTCACAACTGTGGACCTCAGTGCACAAATATATCCTGACTGCTAGAAATGTCACAGTCATCAACAAGACACACTTAGAAGTGAGGGGAAAAGCCATAGGTGAAGAAACAAGAATTTTGGAGTAATGGCCTGGTCTCTTCTAAAGCTGTGTGAGACCACGTTTTCCTTTTTATTGTCCTTTCTCAGTGTTAACAAATAGGAGAGGCATTTATTTAAAAATAATTCATTGCTGTTAAACACACAGGATAATCTTCCGTTCCAAGCTCCCAAAGCTTCAGACTGCAGATGTTCTCCCCTGCTACAATGAATCCTAAAGAGCCTGACGGTGCCAGGACCCTTGGAGCTTGCTTGGCTTATCGTTACTTCTATAGATTACATTTATGGAAACAAAACAGGGCAGTTTAAATGAACTGCTTTTCAAGGAGCAAACACAAGCAGTGATGCTGCTTGCCATGAAAAGAAGCCTTTTCAGCATCTTTTTTTGCACATGATGTGGCTTTGCCTCTCAGACCTAAGCAACCTGGTGTTTCCTATACTGTAGAAGTCTGTGTTCCCAGAGTCCACCAGCTGACACATAAGATTTTGTGTTTTAAAGAAAGCTTGCGTAAAGCACATTTGGAAATGCAGTTCCCTAGCAGGAGCCCTGGGAAATATTTGAGCCCAATGCCTCAGAGCTACAGAGGCAGAAAGAAGAGAACAGATGTAGAATTTAGTTGAACGCAAAGTTCTCTGTGCTGCAGTTACCAAAGTGAAAGGAAGGAATGTAAAAAGGTAAGGGATTTATTACAACCATGATCTCATTCCCTCTATGCTCCTGCTAATGCATATAAGAATTTTGCAGTTTTCTTTTTCATGGATGCTGTTTCCATGGGCACAGAGGTAGTACTGGTCTGCACAAAGGCAACTCCTCTGGCTGTCCACAAAAGCAGAGGATATTTTTATCAATTAGGATTATTTCACTAGTATTCACTAATGTCTTCATACATAGCCACAGATCTTCCCCCAAAACCCCAACTGAAATGGCAGCATACTCATGAGCAGTGCTAAATTCATAGAGACACACAGTCAGAAAACACTAATTTGTGCTTTATTTTTGCATGGCTGTGGGTGCTCGCTTTCTAAATGCACCCACATAGACCACAACATATGGCATACAGCTTTTGCTAATATCACCCCGGGGGGACACCAAGGGAGTTTACTGGTGATGTGGCTTTTGTAACATCTCCAGAAACCAAGATCACTAGCCTTGTCCTTCTCATTGCGTAAGCTGGAACAATGATATGCACTACTTTTTCTGGAGAAACATCTGTGTTGCTTTTATTTGCTGAGTATATACAAGCAGCTTCATGTCATCCATCATACGGGTGCACAGGCATTTCCATTAGCTCATGCAACACAAGTGAGACCAGGCTGTTTCTGAGCTGTTGCACTTCCAGGTCAAGACAAACTTAACCTAACAGTTCTTAAGTATATTTGCACTTTATTTTGACTCATCCCTTACCAGTGATGAAAGCATCCCAGTTTCACAGCTAATTCCAGTCTAAATTTATCCTCATTCACTTTCATATTTCCATGTAGACCAAGCCACTTCAATATGTTTCCTTTGACAGGACTTCTTTCATTACTAAAGACTTCCAAACATTTAAATGCCCCATGAGAATACATGCTTTTTTTCAGTTGATGCCCACTTGAGATAGTGACCACTTCCACCTATTTTTTTTTTTAACATTCCCCATCTTTTCTTAAAAACCATCATACTCCAGCAGCATTCAATTCCATGGGGAAAAAAAACACTTTTTTTTTTTTAATTTAGTAAAAGCTAAAGTGTTATCTGTTATAACTAGAAAATCAAATTACTCAAAGTCACAAGCAAATAAATATATCTTAAAATTACAAAACACTGTAGGATTTTGAGGGGCAGGGGACAACCATGTGGTGCCTGATTGCTGTGGCTGGCTTTTCCTGTGTTGTCACAGCCTGGGATGAGCTGCACACGCCTGCAGCATCACTGCTACTGTGCCGAGGCTAACACAAAGTGAGGTAAATGGAAAGTCCTGCTGCCACTGCAGGGCAGACCTGATCTAAGACTATATTTAGAAAACAAATCAAAAGAGTATTCAAAACCAGATAGAGTTTTGTGTCAACATCAGTGTGAAGGGAGTTGATGCCATGGTCTGCTAATGTACATAAAGATAGCAAACTCTCCCATCTGGGATTCTGTAAACTCTGTACTGACTAAAATAACCTTTAAAGGCAACAAGAGATATTTACTCTAAATCAGGCTTATTGT
Source organism: Pseudopodoces humilis (assembly GCF_049639895.1). NCBI lineage: Eukaryota > Metazoa > Chordata > Aves > Passeriformes > Paridae > Pseudopodoces > Pseudopodoces humilis. The sequence goes on from NC_142200.1 coordinate 112,054,852, forward strand.
CAGAGACATATTTCAAATTTCTTATTGACTTCATTGTTTATAAATGATGTTGAATTTACTCTTTAAAGTGGGAAAACAAAATACCCTCTACCATTTCTCTACATGCATGAACAGCAGACTCACTGTAGTGCTTGCATAATAGATGGTGAGAGCTCTCTGCCTTTGATGTCATCTTAATGAACTCAGCATAATTGCCTTTGTGAAACAACGGCAAAGAGTACAGCAGTACTTAAATACAGCTCCACTAAAGCAAGGACTGCTCATGGTAGTGTGCCAACTTCTCAACTCTAGGTTCTTCATTACTTTGTCTCTCTCTTTCCTCAAATCACTCTTTTCTCCAAAATACAAGGCCAGGATCTCAGCTGATACAGGATGATGCAGCCTTGTGTGATATTTACTAATTCATCAATTCAGAAAAGAGGAGATGTAAGTGTGTCCCTGCCTTCTCCATGTTCCATGCTCAGCTGTGGTAGTTCCAGCTCTCTCTGTAACATTGGCTGATGGATTGGCTGAGTTTGGTATCAATCCCATCTAGGGATGGGAATGGAAATTCTGCAGCTCTCACAGCAACTTTCCAAAGCAAAACACACTAATTAAATATAAAAAATTGATTAGCACAGCACTGGATTAATCTCTGGGTTTATCTGATTCTGCCATTCAAGTTTTCAGTGTTTTGCACTATTACAGGTTACCAATGCACACACCAGTAAACTGAGTGCAAAAAGTATTTTGGGGTAACCACTTATTTTTGAATGCTCAGTAATCACTGTATTACAAAGTGAATTTGACAGTAAAGTTACAAAGAAATCATGTCTTTCTTAAAAGCCAAATTCATATCTGAAAATATCTCTCTGGAACAACACACAGCAGGTTATAGTTGTCATCCCTAATTTGGCAGTGATGGGCTTGGCTGATTGTGATTTAGCATTCGAATTTTCACTTTGTTAAGGGAAAAAAAAAGAAGGCAGACAAATCTTTTAAACCTGGAAATTGAAGTAAAATAATTAAATTTGAGACTCATCAAAATAAAAGTGCCTTGGAATATGTTGCTCCTTCTATCTTTTTTTTGAAGAGATTATGATAGGGTCTCAGAGAGAAAAAACAATGCACCAACAGATCACCCAGTGAAACCAATAACTGGTTTTGTATGAATCTGAGCAGTACTGAAGAACAGGGTTGGGAATAATGAGTATCATCACACTGATTTTTAATCCAGCTCCAACTCTGCTCACACCAACTAAAAGTCTTCTGATGAAGCTAAAATAATCTGAGAATATGCCATTGCAAGATCAGAGTGATTGTTTGTCTTTATACTTCTCTCTAAATCACCTAAGACCTTTGCATGCTATATAAATAAATTACAACCAGTATTTTAGCTTCTTTCAGACACAGCCATTATAAGAATGTCACTGACATTTTAGTCAGGATATTCTATTTAGTTTGAAATATGATAGGAGCCTAATGAGGTTTTAACCATGGAAAGGCAAATGCTAAGCAGCCCAAACCCAAATATACCTAGGAAAATGAAAGGAAAAATCCTATAAAAACTATAGAGAGAGAGAGCTGATGGTACCTAATGCTGGGCATGCCCTTCTTATCTGGAGCTCTAAACAAAAAAAGCCATAGCAGGAGGACTGTAGCAGTGGAGCTTTTGCTCTGGCTGCAGTACATTTAGAGAAGCCTGAGTGCTCCAGTAAGGACACACTGACCGCAGCTGCCCAGTCCTTGGCTGCAGAGACAGGATCTCACGTGGCAGGCCAAGACAATGCATCCTGCGGAACATTTTCCCGCAGGCACCAGACGATACAAACCAGAGGATGAGCCGGACAGCTGGCACGACAGAGCCCCAGCTGGGGCTTCCCCAGGACAGAGCCCTTTCCCCACCAGGCAGCCGTGGAAGAAAGCATTCTCCTGCCTTCTCACTTGTCTCTACCTAGCACATGGCAGGGTGCACAACCTCCATGACTTTCTACCATTGTGCTCTTTCATTTATTTATGAGTTGTGTAGTTCACCGAACAATCAGCCACTTTTTATTTCTGCTTGTGAAAGTTGAATGCAGAGGTCCTTCAAACCATTAAATATCCATCAGTAAAATAACAGTGTAGTTAGTGAAGGATTAACATATTCAAAATATGTATATGTTCTAAAGTTAATTAATTTCCAAGTACAAGCACTCATATGACCCCTGGTTAGAACAACCTAAAAGCAATGCTTGAGCAGTATAAATCAAATTAAATTACAAACCAATTCTGAAGCTGTGTGTTTAAGTGCCCCCATCATCTTGAACAAAATTATAAAAGCTAGGAATTAGGAACAAAACTCTGACTTGACATATTTTTTTTTTTATTTGAATTTAACTGGATTACACATGAATTACTAATTGCTGTTTCTAGTGACCCATGGTGATAATATGAGCTCTGTATTACAATGACCTGACATTTAATTAGTTTGTATGAGCAGATTATGCAGAGTTTTATCATGAAGTGATTTAAACTGATATTGCCCTTGGTAATGCAACACAGCAATAGTGAAGTCTGCACATTGGTACAAACATAAAATTTCAAAGAGAATCCATTAAAGGAAAAATCAATTGATTAAATGTAACATGAAAACAAGCTCTGCAAAGTATGAGGTACTAAATTCTATTCAACCAAGCTTCAAACTTTGTAATCATCAACTTGAACTCTGTAAAACAAGTATTAGTCACCCTTCAACTACTGCAAAACTCCATTTGTATATTACTTGCAGTTTAAAAAAATCCTGAGAGTTCCACTAGACATTTATGCATGAGCTACAAAACCAGCTAATCTAGAAATCATTTTGTGTGGGAAGGAAGCATTTGCCTGCCTGGTTCCCATATGGAGTAACACTCCAAAATGGGTAGCAGAATAAGACAGCATGGACACCACACTGCAGAAGAAAAAAATAGAAATTGCTCTATTACAAAATATCTTCCCAACAAGCTGAGAATGTTTCTGAAGAGCTACTAGCAAGTTCAAACAAGATAATCCAATTAAAAAAAAAGGCATAGATGCCACTGAAGACCAGACTCCACTTCGCCACTTAATTTACTCCTGCCCATCACTAGAACATCTGATATAAATCAATAACAAAAACGTTGGCCCTTCCTAGCTTTACTTATTCCTTCAGGGCATGTTCTGATTGGAAACAATTTTTTTTTTTTGAGGTGCAAATTTTTTTTAAACTCTTAAAGATTTATTAGGGGAAAACGAAGTATTGATTTGAAGAAATCCTACTCCCATATTGAAAGAATTTGCCTCCCACTGAAGAAGAATTTACATAGATTACATAGATCCTAAAGGCTTCATCTTTATCTGATAAGCTCTAAAATATGTCTCTTTCCTGAGCCATTAGATTGACACCATATAAGTGCTGCTTGGTGAAATCTTGGATATCTCTACAGAGAAATGAGTCCAGGCTCTGGAAGAAATTCTTACCTGTCTAGAACAGTGTGGTGTAAGAAAAAGAGGTCAAGTGTCAGGTTTACAGCCAGTCATTAGGGACACCTTACAGTGTTGCCAAATAATCAAGAGAGCCATTGAGCAATAAACCAAGGCCTGTCATTGGAAAACAGATGCTGATCTTTAGTATGGAAAACTGTATGATCAGATGGTCAGGCTGTACATTTCATTTGCTGTTCATTTTTGTTGCTTCTGTGCCAGGAAGGACCATTTGATCCTGTGATGTGCACCCAGGAAGCATAAACCTGTGTCAGGGATGGTCCAGGCTGGATATGTAAAAGGTTTTTAACACAAAGGGTGGTCAGGCACTGGAACAGCCTCTCCAAGGAAGTAGTCACAACATCAAGCCTGGCAGAGTTCAGGAAGCATTTGCACAACACTGTCAGGCACATGATGTGATTCTTGGCATGTCCTGTCCAGGACCAGGACTCCTAATAGATCTGATTTCATCCTGATGGATCTATTCCAACTCCGCCTATTCTGTCAATCTATAATTTCTTGAGTATGTGTGTATGTATACCTTTCTAGTTTCAGATTTCCACCCGCATTCATGAACATACACTTCCAAAAATTATGATTCCTGATAGCCTTATTTACTTTGTATCTGTCAGGGTCCATCAATATACTCAGAAATGAAGAGAAGCTAGTTGGATTTGAAAAGGACCTGAATGTTAGGTAGCTCCTCGAAACCACAGGAACCAATAGTCTGTAAATCCAGCACATGGCCCACAGTTAAGAAGCATTTTCCAGAACAAAGTGTGACATTCCCTGTTCTTGTCTCCTGTAAGTTACATACCAGCTGTTCCAAGAACTCTGGGCTGCAGATCACCTTTGCCTTCAGTGCTGGCTCAGTGCAGAGCTGCTTGGGGGGAGCACACCTGCGCAGCCTGGGCTGCAGGAGCACAGCTGCTGCCCCACAGGATGGTACATCTCCTCCAGGCTCCTACACACCTCAGCAGCACCCCTGAAACTACCATGCATCCAGCAGGGCTTAACAGTGCCTGTCTTGAAGGACATGCCAGTCCCCTTTAAATACTTCCTCACTTTTCAGCACTACAGCCACTCAGCCCCTTACTGCTGCTGCTAAAGTAGAGCCAATCTTACAGGAATTAGTACAATTTTTAAGTTAGTCTGCCCTACGCTCCCCCTCCCCCCCGCCCCACCACCCAGAGAAGAGGAAACAAGTAACCAAGAACCTGTGGGTCACACATCACTGCAGCCATATACAATCTGCCACCATCTGCCTGGTGCCAGAGGACTTGAACTTCTATCAAGAAAAATGCAAAACCCAAAAAAACTTACAAGAACTTGCACCCTCGCTTACCTTTACAAGTACAAGGGTACTTCACTCGTCCTCACTTTTCCAAAGATGTTCCTACTTCACTGAGTCAAGGCTGATAATTTCCAAAATCACCTCCTGGCAATGAGGTATCAGTATCATCCATTTCTCATTAGATATTAAACCCTTAAAATATATTGCTGACTTTGAAAACTACACACACAGTGTGTATCTCTAAATTGCTTGTAATATTTGAAATATACCCTACAGACTGAGCTTGAAAATTGCACACAGCTGAAGTCTACCTCTATTATTCATTGGCTTCAATGAGACTATTCATGCAAAAGGTCCAAGGCAGTTTTAGGGCTTTCAGTAATATGTGCGTACATATATATATTTTTACTTTTAAAAATGAAGGGGGATTTTGGAACAAGCATGAAGATCATAAAGTGGGTAAAGATTTTTTTTAAACCACCACCAAAATGCAATCATGCTGGAAGAAGCTGACAAATTTCGGCAGCTCTTTTTCATTAAAGTGCATTACTTTAAACAAAAGCCCCCAAGGCAAGCTCTGTGAGAAGTTTGCCATGATGGGAATATACTCATGTGAAAGAAATATAGCACAATCTAGCACATTCATAGAAACATCACTTTTAAATATAAAGTCCATTATTCATTATTAAAAGAAATGGATACATATGTGAGAAAAACTCCCATCTTGTGGCTACATGCCTGACAACAGCTGATATTTTTTGCAATGTATTTTACATCCACAGTAAATGTGAAAGAGATGTATCTATCTAGCTTTTAGGGTGTTTCTTCAGGTTTATCGCCACTGGGAAATAGCTGTGTCTGATTCAAGAAGAAAAGAAAACCGTATTTATCGAGTGAGTGAAAGTGCAAGGAAATTCAAAGACATGGGAATGCTGGACAAGTTGAGACAAATGTCAATGGCTGCTTTACACTGTAGGACACGCGGTAACCCCCGATAACAGGGGGACATTGTCAAGAGCTTGACAAAATATATTTCATAAAATAAAGTGGTGTAAGTCTGATTTCATTACAGTCACAGCAGTTTATGATGCAAAATATTGCCTCAGCATTTTGTGGGGTATTATTTTGGTCTCCTGTTTGAAACTAGCCAGAAAGATAGATGGATATTAATAGCACTGATGCACAAGCAAGTTATCAGAGTGCATCTACTTTAATTGCTGTTGTATTTCTTAACCCTAGCAGGGCACACAAATACTGAAAAACAGTCATTTGTGCCAGAGAATCCATATTTAACCAATACATCAGGTTAAGATTCGAATTTTTCTTCTGCAGGATATTCCCACTGTTAAAATTTACAAATGACAGATGCTCTGAAGTTTTCCACAGTAAAGAAATTTTAAGGAATGTCATTAACACTTTCTAAGACCTTTGTGGCCCTGAAATTGCACAGATGGCATCTCCTTAAGCCCTGATGGTCCTCTCCAGCTGTGCAGTGAGACAGTGCTTGGAGACTGGTGGTAGCTTTTTGTTTTGGAAGTTTCTTAAAACATGGTGCCTTGAAGTGTGTCAATTTCAATACGCTAGGACTTTTTTCCTTCCCTCCAACAATAACAGGAAACACATACCTGGGGAATGGATAGAGAGTGGAAGGAGACAGAATTCAGCATGGATTGTATGTTCCCACCTCAGCTGGAATAAAAAGTTAAACAGGAACACTTTTTTTGCTGCACCTGTCAGTGGTTGATTCTGGAGTCTTCAGAGTTGAATTACTTGGTTGGATTTGGGGTTGAAATTTGGTTGAACTACCCAGAGACTCATTTACACAAGGTTTACATATCTGAACACGTACTGGAAGTGAAATGCATATTGCCTCGCATGCAGGACAGTATCAAAGGGCAAGAATAATCACCAGAACCCCCTGCCTCTGCAATTACCATGCAGCACTAGGACTTAGTCAGGGTCTCTCTTAAAATTAGCAGCAGCAGCTTCTTCTCATCTAGGAGCACCAGACTAGATTTGGCAGGTGATGCACAACAGGAGCAAGCTGGTTTCTGGAGGCATGCGAGGCACCAGGTGATTCAAAAGGTGATTTTGAGCCATTGCAGAGGGCCAAAACCTGTCGGAGAGGCCAGCAAGAGTATCTTTGCTTTGGTAACATGGATCAGATTCAAGACATCCATCCACCCTGCCACCTTCCTCTGCTGCATTCAGGAAACGCTTACTCAGCTTGTAAAGGTGGCCTGCACTGCACGGCTTTACAGTGGCCAGGTGCAATCAACACCTCTGTGACTATACAGACCACTGAATTCTACACCACAGGACCTTCTCTTTCAGAGTGCATGGGCTGAATGTGGGATGAGTTTTGGACATTCTTCTTTGGCATGGCTTTTCCCTGAGATAAGGACCAGATGGAGGAGCAAGGCCCTGTCAGCAATATCTGAAGAAGCTCTTGTCCTCAAGGGTACAATGGAAGAGGATGAGCAACAGGCTGCTTGAAATCTGCATTGGCAGAGGAAGTTTCTCTCTTCTCTCTGGAAAGCATGAAATAATATTTAACCACTTAATCATAACCTCTACATTAGCTTTCTGGGACTCATAGCTCTTTCTCCACCTTTACAGTTGTAGCACAAGTGAGAGCCTGGCTTTAGACTTTATAGTGATTTTGGTGAGCTGCCAGCACTTCTTGGAGCACATAAGGCAACAAAGTGAGGTGGCATTTTTTAATATTTGATATTGCAGGACAAGTTGGATGTCATTCTATGGAATAGAACATAATAATGGATAAAACATAATAATAAAAAGAGATATTTCCTTAACCAAAGGGCATCCTTAATGCTGCATATGATCACTCAATGCAAACAGGAAAAAGACAGGAACTTCTCAAAGGAAAGGCCACAACCATCTTTTGTAATGGAAAGTTTTAAGCAATTAACAGGTAGGAACTGCTAGTGACTCCTCCATTAAACATGGAAGATAAATCAGTTAATCTGGAAAAAGTATACAAACCCAACAGGAGAAGGAAAAGTTTCTGAACTGATCTATTTAAACTACATTGATTTCTCACAGACACTGCTCCTGATTAGAACTGGGAAGCCAAGTTTGCTACTGTGATGTTGTTTCCTCTTGTGATTTTGAAGCTGTGTGAAGGGCAGAGAGACAGAGGCTGGGTTTTAATAGGAATTACATCTAAACTCTGCCCATCACTGAAGATAGAATGTAATCACTTAGTACAACCAAGGACACTGGTGAAAAAATTTTAGATGTCAAAATGTTGTTGAAGTGACAACTATATCACCATGAGAACAAAACTGCAGGAACAAAACTCAGCCATAGTAAGATCCTGACACGCCAGCAACCTTGAAAAAAACTGTGACAAATGTGCTCAACCCCATAAACCAAACTAGCAGTAGTTTGATGCATGCTCCAAAAGTGAGGTAGATTTTGAAGTTTCAGTCACTCAGTCTCTCCTGTACATTTACAAAGGGCAAAATCAAGACAGAATATGTGTCACAGATTCACAAATCTAAGCATAAAACTGCCTGCTGTAACTACATTCCATTTCTCATCCTAGTTAGGTTGAACAGAAGTTCCCTTATCCCAAATCACTGAAAAACAAAAACATTCCCTGTGGCTTGAATAAACTAGGTTCAAGAGGCTGCCAAATAGGGAGGCCAGCCAGTTCGCACAAATTTTTTTAGTTAACTGACAAGTACATTGAAATTTGGGACTAGATATCAAGTACATGTTAAGCAAAGGTCCTGCTGCACACAAGCATCTCCACAACAAAATGCAAGTAGATGGGCAGACAAATACATATTTGTATCCAGATAACCATATTCAGGACATCTTGATAAAATGTGTTTCATTTTTTCAAATACCTTGAGTAGACTTTCAGATTAATCAAAGTAATTCAAAATCCCAGAAAGATATTGAACAAAATTAAAATACTTGCAAGTAACAATTAAGCAGACAATGAAAGTTATAAACAAACATAAAAGACCCACATACATAATATATCCTACAAACAATTTATTCCATAGCATCATGGTTCTTACAGAGAAAGAAAAAGCAGTGGCTCTGCTAGGTCTTGACTTTAGTAACTATTCTGACACTTGTTCACAAATTTATCATAAGCAAAACAATCAGCCAAGGGACAGGTGAAACTCTACAATTTGGTACATGACTATTTGAAAAATCACACAAGCATTGCTTCACTGCCAAACAGGAAAATTGAATTAAGTGCAGGAACCTGTTTTCATTCAGTGAGTTTTCAGTATTTTCATTAAAAATTTGGTATGTGATGAAGGAGAGAACACCAGGCCTGAAGGGAGTATCAAGGTGAGAAAGTACAATAGACCCTTTAGAGGAAGGGATTTAGTGTCAATGTAATCCTGAGACAGAGGGAAAAGTGTCTAAGCAAATGAGGATTCACTTCTGCAAGTGTGGAGCTGCAGACTATGAAACGTGATGACTGCATGTATATATATGCATATATACATAAATATATATACACATCTATATACCTGTGCAGCTGACAAATGGCGTAGGAGAGGAAACAACTGGAGAGGCAGCGGGTCTTCAGAACAGGATTTGGGAATCACAATGGATCGTAAATTGCATGCAAGTCAAGAATATTTTGCTTTTGAGAGAAAGCAAATATCAAAGCGGGATGTACAAACGGGAGCACCGCTCCTAAGACAGCTGAAGTAAACCTTCTGCTTTGCTCAGAAGCAGTAAGGCTCCCACAGCTGGAGCACTGCAGCCGGATTTGGGCACAGTATCTTATACCAGAACAATGCGGGCCGACTTGAAGGATTTCAGATGAAAAGAATTATCACCAGAGGTCTTGAAACCTATCCTTGGAGGGAAGTCTGGGAAAAGCAAAATTGTTTAGTCTAAAAAAAAAGATGTCTGAAGGGAGATGCGATAATGATCTTCAAACACAGAAAAGAGCTGCTAGAAAGAGAAAGGAAATAAGCCCTTTTCCATGTGGGCCAAGGTTTGTATGTATAGAAATAGGCTGAAAAGGCAGCAAGGGAGATTTAGGTTATACTTCAGGAAGCGCTTTCTTCTAGTGGTAAGAATAGCTAAGTCCTGGAAGAGTTGGCCTAGAGAGATCTTGTGATCACCATTATTTAAACCTTTTAAGAACAGCTATGTAGACACTTGTCAGAAACATACTGGTTGTTTCTGCACTGTCTTGGGGCAGGTGAATGGACTGACTGACCTCTACAATATTTTTTGCTTTCAACTTCCACTGCAACTATGAAAAATAAGTGATTGGAGCATTAACATGTTTGTTTCTAGCAGAGCATCTCTCTCTTTGAAAATGTATGAGCAGTCACTAGACCAGTGCTTGGTGTAATCACAGCATCTCCTGAGTTTTGGTACACAGATAAAGGCAATAGAGGGGAGCGCATCAGAACTCACAGGCAGACCTGAGTATGGTTAGCAACAATGTTTGGCTTCTGTCCTAGAACAAAAAGGACACAAGCTCAATCTCTCTTCCTCCCCAGGAAGGGAGTTCAGTGTTTGCTCTCCACCATCCAGACCAGAAACAGAGCCACAGCAACGGCAGGAGTGGGAGCTGGCCTCTATGCCACACAGCCCAAGAAACATTTTCATCCTCCAATTTTACAGCAGGAGATTTGAAAACAAGACTTTCTCTGTCATTAAAGGTGCAGGAGGAAGACTTGGTCCATTATCCACTAGATATTTACCTGGATGACTTTAAAAGCTCTGCATGGATCTTGGACCGGCATTTTTTTTTCTCTTGTGGGAGTGCAGTAAAACTCCAGCTGCTGTTAATGTACCTTGGTGAATAATCACACTCAGCTAATTTTCAGCTATGAATGATTAAGCACTTCATAAAGTATGTGAACATAAAGAGCCATTTTCTAACACTTAAAATATATTTGACTTGAGAACCCAGTGAAGAGAACCCACCCCACGCCTGTATAAGGACAAGCTGCAGAATTAGACAATTATTCTTTTGCATCCACGATCTTGTGTGACATACAAATTCTACAGGAAAGTCATGACATCCCTGCATAAGCTGATACTCCTGCAACACTGTTCAAGAGCAGACTGCACTGCATGCTTTTACCCTGGGGTTGTCATGAACATGTTACACTTTGAATCTTTCAGAAGAACATCTCTAGAAAATCTGAGTTTTATAAAAGAGGAAACTGTCAAAATTTGGCAGGTCACAATTTTGTAAGCCTTACTCATTACTAGTATTTTCTCCTGAAAACTGCTCCCTGGAAGTCAGTTTGACATAAAAAAAAAAAAAAAGTTCACTGATCTGACACAAAAATTGCCAAGTCATGCCATCATTCCACATGAAGACAACTGCTGTTGCTTTAGCACAGACTTGAGTTTGGGTTTTCAGCCTTGAGTTAGCCAAAAGCACACTCTTACAAAGTTTTATTATGGAAAAGATTTTAAAATTCTACTGAAGCTAGAAAATTCAAATGCCCTTACTGTCCAGAGAGAGCTCAACTCTCTACTCCTTCATTTGTTCTTTACCTACAGTAATACATGTTGCTAAGCAGGAGCGAGGATTGTGGGCTTGGCCACTAAAAATGTGCTTCCACCAAGAGCAGTTATGTTATTCTCCACTACAAAAAGGTAAGAAAGATGCTGTATTGTTTTGTGATAACAGGAATTTTGGCGGTCACATCCCCTGGAAAAGCCCTTGTAGTTATGCACAGTAGGTGGTCATCTTTTCATGAGTGATTTTTGCTACCTTCCATCCCCAAGAAACTCCTTTGCATGGCACATGCAATACAGCTCTAAAAAGCATGGGCTGTCAGGAAATAGCTGTTCTGATTGTGCACCAGCAAATGGAGGTCTGTACGTGTGGTAATAACAATTTACTTTTTATAGAATAATAATAGGTTTGGGTAATTCCTGTGCCAACAGATCAGCGGCTACTGTTTCCACTCAGAGGTTATGAAAGATTCTGCCCTCAGCCTTTTCCAATGGCCTCTTGTTCCAGAACAGCTGAGTGTTATTTTTAAGCCATAAAATTGTAGGAGAATGGCTGGGCAGCTATTATTAACAATCATACAGAATTCCACATAATGTGTGTCTCAGTCCACTTTATATTCTACCACTTAGCACAGAAAGCTCAGACTGAAATAATTTACAGTCAAGTGACATTTTGCATGTATAAAAGATCCATCTATTTGAACAAGGTGAGTTCAAATTTGTGGTTTCTGTTCAAAGAGAACTTAAATATAAGTCAACGAGAACAATGTCTGTGAAAACAGGGCCTGCCTGGCTGCTTTCAGAGCACAAGATCAAGTTTATTCTTTCTAAAAGTCCTTAGTGTGCAGGAATAGCTCTTTTATCTTCAGGTTCTCTGTTCCCCTGATGATCCACCTGCAGTTACTACTCCAGCTGTCCTTTTCCTGAATATAATGACTTTTTTTCTGCCTTTTTCTAGTTGATTCTCACCTGCTTTCTGTTCACTTCTACCTTTTTCTGACAATGATATACTCCTCCCCTTATCCATCCTTCTTTTATGACACAGGAGTTGAGAACAAGTAAGGAGAGGAAATTGCCACGGTGGCTAAAGGGATAAACTGGCAAAGGGAAGAATCTAGGTCCTTTTGGGAGAAGATACAGCAACTCCTATTCAGATTTCCTGTAGATTTTTTTCTTCCTTTTCAGATTAGTGAGAAGGAAGCCAGAATTGAATCTTTTCCTTCCTCCTTTAAGGTTCAACAGGAAATTAGCTGAACAGCTGATCTACCAACTCTGCAACCCTTCCCCAGCAGGCTGTGTGAATGTCTCTAATTGTTACAGTTTGCTAATTGCCACACAGAAGTTATCACATTAATGCAACTTTGATGCCAAGAATAGTTTAAACGAAGTTAAATGAGTAAAGCACGCCTAGTAGCTCCCATTGTTCAGCCCCATAGACAGGCAGTGAGTTGGATAATTGGGCATTCTGACACTTCCAACTCATTTGTTTCATTACACTGTGTTGCTTGCACTCAAATAAACATCTGCAAAAATTGCGAACAAAGAGATCTAGGAATTCTTCACGAGGAAAAAGCTGCTGTATTCAGATTGATTACGCTCTAAGAACTTGTAGGATTGGAGGGTTATTTTGTTTTAAGGATGAGGGCTTTTTCCTCCCAAATGCATGTCATACTAGAGCAACACAAGCCATTGAAGTCAAAGCCATGAATATCACACAATGGACATCATATTAAAAGCAGATTCTTCTAAGATCCTGAATTTATCCTAACATCACATCCCATTACTGTTATGCAGCTGCCTTTCCTGATAACAGGGACACACAGCACTTTGCAGAGTCAGATTCCCACAGCCAGATTACTACAGTTCCTGGACTTCCACCACTCCCATGGGTGCCAAGAGATATCCTGCGCTTCAAGACAGGCATTCAGCCCCTGCCAAATAAAATATTCTTCAATGGATATAACTTACAGTGAGCTTTTCCTAGCTTTTTTGTGGTATTGGTGCCCTGACTTCCACAATTTTTTTCCCCAGCAGAGAACCACTCTGACAGCAAGAGTTACAGAATTATCAGGTTGGGAACCACTCATTTTTGTGGCCTAACATGACGTTAGAACCCAGCGTGGACTCTCACAGGGCCTTCGTGGAGGTGCCAAAACACATCAAGTCCGCTTGTACAACTAGTTCAGCAACCTGCCTCCAGCAGTACCTCTGTGCTTCAGGGGGAGACAAACCTTTTGTACTGTGTATAATGAGAGGAGAATTCCCTCTCTCTAGCTATTCATTCAGCAATTTGTGGATACCCTGATGGATGAGAATTGATTAGCAAGACTCGAAAGGTCAGAGGTACGCACAGACCTCATTTGCGGTACAAAGGACAGTTTATCCTCCATATCAAAGGAAGCATATAGTGAAATTTTCGTTGTTGCTGATATAATATGGGATCTATTGCAACAGCAGGTTGAATTCTAATGCAGCCTTTATCATTAAAAATCCCAACACAGCTATGTTATTCTTCTGAGCCTAGATTTTCAGCCTTCCCCAGTTAGACGGTTGGTTTTTTGAAGGCTGCTGAATCTTGATTTATTTGGTAAAATAAATTCACAAAGTTTCACCTTCCTGAGATGTGTCAATTATCTGGTTGACCAGCCCCCCTCAAAGTCCTAGCACTAAAGCAAGGGAATTTTATTTCTATGTAATCTTACTGAACTTTTCTCCTTTTAAGAAATGCTATTTTCTAGAAATAAATAAGACAATGAAGATTGTCTACATAAATGCTCTCACTCTCAAAAATTCCATTAAGAAGAAGATCAAGCAGGCACTGTATTAAATACTGAAAAAAAACTGCAGTGCAGCAGTTGACAACACAAAAGCCCAAGACGTTTCCAGTTTGGAAAGAAATAGTTCAGTTGTTAACATTTGTACAGAAAGGATTTTCTGTGCTTGAACCAGTTCTTTTCTAACCTTATGAACTTGTGAATCTGTAGTGGCTTGTGTATTTTCTTTGCTTAGTTGGTTTGGGGTTTTAACTCCAGCAAGTTTCACAGCATTTGACATAAACACCATATAAGTAGATTTAAGGTTCCAGCCCTGAAGGTTGTAAAGAATCATATAAAATTGTGAACCTAAATGTCTGGAATCCATATGGTAAAAAAGATCAGAAAAGTTTGTGCTTTACAGTTTCTAGGAGTTTTGAATCAATCTCATCTCTTGAGGGCTGGAAGTGTTTTCCTGAATGTGAACATGAGCAAAATACTGAGCAAGAAATGAGGCAGCTAGCAGACTAACAAGTTTTGAACAATATAAGTACTTTTATACAGCTTCAGATGCATGGCACAAGATTTTGGGATGACTGCAAAGAGCAATGGAGGGAGCTGATGGACCAAGTACTTGCTCACCTAGGACTGAAAATAATTCTTGCTTCCTGTGTCTCTTATTTCGTATATATGTAAGAGAGAGGCATATGCACATGAACACATTCTAAATAGCACATTTTTTTAGTATTACTCTAACATTTCAGAATTCAGATATTAAGCACCAGGTGTTGGAAAGATTTCCGCAAAGTTATGCCAGTGCAGTCAGAAGGATTATGCCAGCAATATTACATTTACAGAAGCAGGCCCTAAGGTCATAACAGTTACTCTCTTATAGCAAGTGATGAGCAGAATCCCTGGGAATACTGTAGAAGTGGCAGAATATTTTTACACTTTTATTTAATAATTTTGTTAGCTGTTTCAATCTTGCACCAACCCTCCCATACTTCATAACTCTTACAAATATTTCATTAACATACTTAAAATGATTTAGTTTCTCATCCTGCGGCTCCTGCATGAATCATCATTCCCACAAGAAGGGAAGGAACAGCTACACTAACCCAGGACAGTGCAGAATTCTTAGAAACCTCAATACATAATTCACACATGTTCCTATTTTTTATTTTTTTTTTTCTCTATAGCTGCATCCTTTATATTTCCCCCCGGCCAGGAAAAGTCCGTAACTGCAGACAATGAAGCCTCACAGCCTGGTAACAGCACCCATTATTTATTTATATGTAGAAAGAAGATGGATATCATATGACTTTTTACTGTTTAATTCAAGTCTGTATTACAGAATTTTCTGCTATCCCCTGTGCCTTAGGTTTAGTTAAATACACCAAATACTACCCTTGGTATGTCATTTGGGTAACTGAATTAGAAAATTGAGTTTCCTTAGGATCCAAGGTCATTAGAATAGAGGCCTTACTTCATTTAAAGAGAAATCCATGGTTGATAACATAACCTTGAAGAAGTCTGGAACACAATATGCTATGATATAATTTTTTTAAAGGACAGGGAACCAGCCCCACTACGCTGTAACCATTTTTTCAACTCAGGACTCATTTTGTATTTTTTGAAGAGCCACTGTTCAAAGAGAGGAAACCAATTCAAGTTTTGTATATGTACATAACATAGACCAAGGTTAAAAGAAGAAAAGCCTCACTCTACTCAACTCTTATTTTAAAGTATTTCAGAAATATTTGGTAAATTCGCATTCTCCTCTGCTGCCCCCACAAGATTTTCATATATCCTTGAACCTTAGCATTCTCATTGGTGGGAAGTTTTTCCCCATCTGAATCTCACAGAATGGTTGTAAATACAGAAAGTATTAGTGCTAGTTTCAATATTTTAAACTCAACACAAGTAAAAAGCACTTGAAATTATTTTGGTCCTGGTATCTGAATGAACTTAATTTACAACTAAATTGAAAAAGAACTGTTAAAGTGACTTGAAGCTTGGGCTATCCTTTTTACCATGTTTCTACAAACCTCCTTTCCAAAGATCCAGATAACCTTCCTAAACTGAAAACATCTTAAAGCATTTTGCATCTGACACTCAAATACAGCTCCACAGTTAGATTTCTGAACTTCAGCCAATAGTCAGTTCTGAAGTCAGCCAATAGCGTGTAAGCATCCTGAAAAGAAAATAAACAAACTGAGGACAAAAAATAAAGACCTGAAGAGAAGAAACATATGTGGGAAGGGTAGAAGAGCAGAGGGAAGAAGTGGGTGGAGTGGGAAAAATGCATAATAAATCACAGCCCTGATCTACCAGCAAAGATCAGTAAATTTCAGCTGAAGAAACAGTCAAGCTAAAAGCTGCATATGATTGCAGTAATATTCTGAGCACCAGAAAGATAAATAAAATTACAAAAATTACAAAAATTGGCCAAAATCAGATATTATTTCTTCTTAACACATATGATACAGTTCCCATCAATGACAACAAAAGCTTTGCAAGTAAACCCAAATACAGGCTCAGACACTGCTTTTATTGTCTCAGTTCTTAGTACAGGGGCATGAAGTGTCTGTAGTGATAATCAAGCTTGGATCCTGGCATAGCCACCCAGTAAGGCACTGAGCCTTTGGCCTGGGTTGTGGACTGCATTTCAACCCCAGCACATGGGTTGGAAGGCAAAAACATGGAGAGGAAGAGATACTGGCTGTCACCAAGCAATATTATATTGTCACAAGAATCTCACAACACACACAGGTATGTACATACCAATATAGACATGCACATATATATCCACATTATTTAACTAGAAGTAGATTAGCGTCAGCTAAATAAAAGTGAACACACAGATTTCAAAGAAAAATCACACGAGGTAAAAAAGTGCTTGTCTGCCTGTGGCATCAGTTGGAGAATAAATATGATAATAAAAATCATCACGAAATGGCATATGGTACATTTTTGTACACATATTATTCACTCATTTTTTATTGTATTTGACTTGACACTGACAATATATCTTACTCATTAGGGGAGCTTATATTTCAGTCTCAGCTGTATGTTAAAAATCTCCCACTGTTATGTGGCAAGAATACATAAAAAAACAAATAGGCAAAAGCACGCTAGCATGGAATGACTTAATATTTCTCAAAATGTTCAGAAATCATTCTTCCCATTAAAAATCCAAAGTCAAAGGGAGAAAATACAATTGTTACCCTTGATTTTTCCCTGGTGTTTCATTTATTACATCAAGAGTTCCTTGATTGGATTCAAATGCAAAGTTGCTCCCATGGCTTCAAAGTCAGAGTAAATTGAAAAATGCGCTTCAACAACATTGATACTCAAATAATATCCCAGAATACTGTCTTAATGGCTTTACCCTTATTAAACAAAAACATAACAAAACTTTGGGGGTCCTTTTAAATGAAATAACAGAATGATAATAAAAAGCAACAAAATGAACCATGTACTAAAGAAAATCTTGTCCCCTCTTTAAACCCCCTCTGAAAATACTTGTGAGTTTAACTTTTCCTGTAACTCTGAAGAAGTCTCTCTGATCCAGAGAGACACAGATACAGACATCCTCACACAGACTCCAAACAGGCATGCCAGATACTAAGGAGAAGGCTCTCATTGTGTGCAGTGCTTTGAGCAAACAGTTGGGTGTAAAACCAGACCAGAGCTGGGAAATCCCAGGAAGAACCATTTCTCAGAGGGAGCATTTCGACACCAGATTCTCTCTCACAATTCTTAGCAATTCTCTCCAGATTTCTCTCCAGCTATATCCATCTGTCTGCAGAAAAACAGACTGGAAAAGAGGTCCACAAATTGCTGTCTGAAAAAAAGCTCTCAAAAAAGTTCTCAAAAAAGATTTAAATAATCCAAAAATACTACCAGGCTGTTATAGTATCTAATAGTGCCTACTCTTTATTTTAAGCTTGGCTCCAGAGTTTTAGATGGCTGCCATTTCATGTCATTTCAATAGACCAGAAGAGGTTAAATAATTTAGGGGAAATGAAGAAATAGCCCAAGAGCTTCTGCACTCTGTAAAAAATATCAGATGATACCATCGCTCTGATTCCAGTCTTTTGGGACTCCATATAAGTTGCAACCACATTAATTTCAATCCTTCCTTCCTCTTGGGAGAAAAAGAGTGCAAGGATGGAGCAATGACACCTCCACTGCTGGCAAAGGCAGTATTGCTTTCCCATGAGGTCACCTCTTGCCCTGTTCCCAGGTGAGCTTCCATCTGGAATGGTTTTCTTCAGAGACAAGCCAAGGTTTGACATTTTCTCTCTGACTGGTGCAGCTCAGGCAAAAGCAGTGTATTTGTGAAAAGTAAATGGGGGAAATGCTGTATTATTCTCAACCAGTTCCCCCCTTTGGAAAATTAATCAAAAAGCCCAGGAGGAGATTTGCCTGGAATAGTGACATCAACCCAGTCAGCTGCAATGAGTATGTCCTCCCCTTAATGACAGGGGACAAAATGGCCACAGACATACCAAACTGGGATTGTGTCACTGAAGTGAATCAGCTGGGCAAACCCCTTTCAGGCCACATGAACACATCAGGACAGTGAAAAGGCTCATGGCATATCAGTGTTGCTAACTCAGGAGCTGTCAGGGTGTCAGTCACACCGTGCCACATAGGGACAGTTGCACAGGGTGGTGTAACAGGGGTTCCTGAATTATACCAGGAGTCCAGACAGGAGATTTTTCTACAAAAAGCATGTGCTGCTCAGCAAAGAATCAGCCAGAATGGCCTGTTTTACCAATATTCCTTGCTCAATAGGAAATTAATACTCTCTGAATCTTTACCTTTGTATAAAAAAATATTCCTAAGTGTTTTCTAAAGGTAAAGACATGGAGTGGGTAGAGTTAATCTACGCCTAAGCCCTGAACTTAAACTGTGATATTTCCACATCATATAACCCTTGGAATGATGGCATTTTACAGAAGGTTTATCATAGTCTCACCTAAATCGCAGTGTGATTAAATGAGTTTTTCAGTTTTCATTCTCGGCCCTCCAGGATAACAGGCCCAGACTATCACAATTGAGGTATTTCAACTTAGCAATACTGTGAGACAGCACTGCTCTTTAGTTTCCATCCAGAGAAATAATACTTTTGAAAGCAATAGAGAATATTCTCCAGAGGGAGAATGCCAGGGTTAACAGACATCAGGTTTAGGAGCGCATCTATTGTCACCCAGGTGGCCCAGCATAAAAAGATGCTGCAATCTCTGGCCACTGAGATGCATGAGGAGACTGCATCTCCAAGCCAGATGTGACTTTCATTACACTTATGAATTATGCCTGACATTTATATTTGAATGTAATATTTTTCGTTTTAATAAAGAATCACTGGATCATCAGAATAATGGATAGCACTGGTGCAAATATAATGAAAATGCCAAGCTTTAAATAGCTTGTTTAATTATTAAAAATGTTACCGGAAAAAACTAACTTTGCATTGCTGTCAAGATCAAATGAACATGAATTTCAATCAAAAGAGAGGCTATTGTACAATATATTAAAACATGAGGTTCTGCCTACAGTAATTATTTTGCACAGCACACAAAGGGGAAAAAAGGCAACACTATCAATCATAGTCTGTCCACATTCAGTCAATATGAGCCCCTCCCCTGCTTTGTTGCACAGTTTTTCCTTTGTTAGCCACATTATACAATACATGGGGCTTTCAAGAGCTTGGCATTGGATGTGCATTAAGGAAGGCTCTCGAGATCCTTCTTGAAAGGAATTCAATATCTTCTCTTCTTTGAGAAAATTGCAATAAACTATACAGCATCTTCTTTTTATTTATTTATTGTTTTTTATTGTTAAATCATCAGTCATCGGCTACTTACCACATTATCCTTTCTATGTGATCATGCTACACAGAACACAATCTTTTCATACGCATTACAGTGACAGTACAAGCACTACTCATTCTGGCTGCATAAGGACTCTGCATCCAAGAGAAACATCAGGACCAAGATTTTCATTTTGCACCACGGTGCAAGGTTTGCTGAATAAATAGATGCTTTTAATTTTCATGCTAAGCAACTGCTGGGGAATAATACGGAACACACTGTCTTGCAAGAATCCCACCACAGCATCTGTGCATGCTAAAAAACTTCAACTGCATGAGCACATCAAGGCTGTTGGCTCCAGGATTTTTCTTGGTTTTTTTTTTTTTTAGAGAAGTGGGAAGTAACACTACACATGTAGTTGCATGTCCTTCTTGTGCTCCTATCTGCTTCTACTTCCCAAAATTTTGTGAGTAGGCAACTTCTATATCAATCAGAATGTATAATATGTATCCTTGGCAAGATTCCACTGACACTTCAAAAATATTTCCACCGCTGCTTTTGAAATTTAAGTTCCTTTTGTCCCTCACCCACATTTTTTTTCTTTTCATCTGCATTTTTTAAAAATTGTCCTTGAGTTCTGATTTGTTTCTATTTTTGCTAGAAGTTTTATTGCAGTATGGCAAAACCTCTTGTGCTGTATTGCTCATTTGGATATCAATAAAGTACATTTTAAAAGGCAAGAGTCAACCTTCACGAAGTTATAGCTGATGGTGACTCAGGAATAAATTCTGAGCTATATATAATGCATACACTAAAAATATTAAAATGCAGATATGTATCATTTCCTCCAACTGGCTGTAAAACATCCTGTTTCCATACACCTCACCACATCTGTGGATCTAGTAGTAAAAGATCCCCTTCCAGCGTGAGCTTTCTCTTAGGAAAAGCACCAATGGAACCAGTTTAAGCTGAGGCTGATGGGAATTTTGTCCTCAGGCTTCCTACCAAAGTTAGAGCAGACCTGAAAGCTATAAAATGTCTCTGTTAAAAGGGTAGGGCTTCCTGCCCATTTTACTGAACACAGAGGTGTTTATTTACCCATGTCTCTGAAAACCTTTACATTCTTTAAACTGAAGATTCACAGGGGTGCTTGAAATTAAACAACAGAAACAAAATGTCCTCCTGCACTTGAGGGTATGATCACAAATTCTGTAACCAGGGCTTTATCTCGAGAGAGCTATAAAGTCGTAATAAAAACCATTTTATTGCTACGCTGTCCCATGATGGGGCTGCTGTTCTCTCATGAATATTGGAGATGTCCTGCACTTAGCCATAAATGCCCCCAGCATTACAAACCACTAAGCACTTGGCTCATTCCAGCAAAACACTTTAAAGCCACACAACCCAAAGTGTGCATCCAACCCTATGCAGACTATTTCTAAGCTCATTTTCAGAGTGTCCTATACACAACATTACAAGCAAAGGGAACCAACTGAGTGTAAGGACGTGCTCTTTGTATCTGTCCAGTGGATAAAGCCTGTAAGCTGAAACCATAGCTGCTGATTGGCTGTATTTTTTCCCTAACTTATGTGACTGAGTTCTTCTCCTCTGACTTCTAATGATTTTCCTGGGAAAAGAGGGAATTTTCCCATACTGTCACCATGATACCTTATCTAGGTAGCCATGAAAGTTACAGTCAAAATACATAAGGTGGATTAAAGAGCACATGAAATGGATTTCATGAGAAACTTGGTGTTGAAAGACCTGCATAAAAGCTGTAGTTTCTTTCCTGTTATTCATACCCCATGGCCATCACCGAAAGCTGGAGAGAGCAGCACCTAGCAGAACTCTCAAGGAAGCAAGAGGCAGATTTTATATCACAGCATCACATTTGTGCAGTAAAACCATTTCCACCCTACAAATGTCTTATCTGTGGCTAGTGAGTGACTTAACAAGATCAGCCTTGTCAACTTCTAACTACACTGGCTAGCACTTTTTAAATACCAGCATTGTCCCTATATCTGCTCAGTCCTGAGCACAGTTTTCCATCGTTAATTAGTCATGTTAGGATTAACAGCAGAGGAGACAGAGAAAAGTAACTGCAGTGATGCTTCAGTTTTGAGCAAGTCAAGGGGAAAAAGCATATTCAAGACAAGCTGGGAAAGTGCCAGGCAATAAAATAAAAATTACTGAATAAATCCACCCCATCCCTCCATCCCACAGCTTTTGTGGACACAACTTCAAAGTATCAAACAAGTGTAAGTTAAACACTCAGCCAAGGCACCTACTGAAACACTGGGCTCTCTCTGCTCTAGTTACAACCTCTAGTAAATCTGTTCTGTGAATTTTTTTAAACATTAGTTCCAAGTTTCACAGATCTTAACGCAAATATTTTAGCTGATAATAGCATGGAGAAATTGTTTGAGGAAAGTCACATCTTGTAGCTACTTTAAGACTGTGTTGTCCCAAGGGAATTAGTTGAGAGGACAGGGACAAAACACTGAATCTATTAAGCATGTTGGGCTAAAATCAGTAATTGGCTTCGCTTGATATTCTGCAGACCTAGTTGCATTATGCTGTATTAACTTTTCATGGCTTCGTGCAGTGTACATTTTTTGACATTGCTTTCCCCTTGTCCCCATGAGAGCAGTCTGTCTATTCGTTCATCTCTGTTTACATTCTTTCAATAAATTACACGGATAACTCACTATTTTGCCTATTCTTCACTACTGGCATTTTTAGGTTTGCATTTACATAAGACATTCTAAGTTTATGAATTGAATTGGAGGCCATAAAGTTAAAACTAACAAGGCTATAAAAATGAATTTGCTTTAATACTGCAAACATGCTCACAGCAAAACATTAGTTGCAGCACGCTTTTCCTCATTTTCTCCTGCTTCCCCTTCACTTGCCTTAAGCCATGGAGGAGAAGGCACCTCACCCAAGCCCTTCATTAGCAGAATCTATCATAGCATAGCATATAGAGGAGCATCACCATTTATAAATTTAGTTCTGGGGCAATCCAACAAGCCTATCCACAGCAGCATCAGTGCAGCATCACAGCCTGGGAGTAAAGAAGCTCTCATTACATGGAATGCAACTGGAAATGCAATGAGCTAATGCTCAGAAATTTCCCAGTAACATCTCTACAGCTGGTCAGAAGAGAAAGAGACTCATAAATATGTTCTGGGGAACAAAAAATCAAGGTTCTGCAATCAGAGAAAGAAAGAGAAATATTTCCACAAGAAGAGCTGCCAACACCCATACCAAAACAAAAGAAATGAGAAATAGATGGGGCTTGCCAGTCTGCTCCATAATTTAATCTTTACAGCATGTCTCTGGAAGGTTGGGTGCCAGTCAGTAGCTGTATTTTCACACAGATGATGCAGACATCAGTTCAGCCTTTCAGACACGAACAGACTTCTGCTCAAGAGCAAGTACTGTGCCAAACCACCCCAAAAAACCAGAATGGTGAGGTGCTGCTGGACTCCATTTGACTCACATTACCTACTGACACAGCCTGCACCACCACTGCCTGACATGGCCCCTGGAAGGAACAGGAGGCAAGGCAGTGGCTTTACCTGCTCTTAAACCAGGGAACTTGTAGGCAAAGATGTCGTTCTTTGCTAGCTGAGAAAGTTCAGGTGTTTGCAAGCCCAGGGTTTTCAGGATTCTGGGACAATCATGTATATTTGAAAGGGCAATGTGTGTAATTAAGGCTATACAATAGGAAGTATTTTGAAATAATGAGTTAAAACACTACTTCAAAACATTTTAGCTAGACAGCAAAACCTCTATAAAATTCTGATGTCGTCTAAGAAACCAAATTCAAGATGACAAGAAATTCAGTGGGATTTAATTATACATACAGGGAGAAATTTTGTGAAAACAATCTGACCACAGAAATGAGAGAGAGATGGCAGATCTGATCCTCAGACAGACTGCCTAACAATTTCAGGTCATTGATATGAAACCAATTCCTACCTTAAACAACCGAAGCTAATTTGAGCGTTTAATATATGAGTTATTAATTACAATTAGAAACACTTGTCATATTCCAGACAGAAGATTAAGAGTTCCTTGATTTACATGGTACATTATCCTGATATTATCCAAACCTGCAGCTTAAAACAAACAGCAAGGAAAGACCACTCCCAAGCACAGAACAACAACAAACCTGTTCATTTGAGTTGAAAGGATTTCTTAGCCAAAATAAAGATAATGGGTTAGCTTTCTCCTGTGATTTGCATTTAATTTTTGGTTTGCTAATGAGCAAAATCTCCAGATTATACAAGACTTTCATAATACAATTTGGGAGAGAAATTCAACTACTTAAGGCAGGGAGTAAGAGCTATTAGAGCTGTTGATAAGCATTTTTCAAAATAAAATTTTCCTGGTAAACAGGACTTCAGCAAACAAGGTTCCATTAGTGAAAAATAAAACCAAAACATTCCAATAAAGCTCAACAACTTTGACCTTCTTAGAATACAATTTGTAGCTTTTGTGCTTCTTATATGAAGTAAAAAAATAGACAATAGAAGTGAAATGTTTTTTTCCTAAACAGAAAGAAAAAGATGTAGATCTCTCATACAAGATTTTGAATTTTTGTTGTTAGTCTGCTTAAAAAAGAATTTTTAATTTGTCCCAAAATTTTGTATCAACTGGAAGAACCCATCTCCTATAAGATTCTATGTTTTTATAACCTCTCCTGATGCTAGAAGGTATAGGTGTGTACATGCATGATCCTGGGAGTCATTATCAAAAATCATAGCTGAGCACCTGACATTCATTTTTGAAAAGAAACAACGATTTTTCCAAGCTAAACTGAAGAATGTATCTGCCTGCTCCTGGCTACACACATGCATTTTGCTAATTTGTGAACATTGGCTCTGAAGCATCTTGAGAAAAACAATAAAATACTATTGCCTCTTGCAACCTTTGTGATATGCATCCTTGAAAGTGGATTTGAAACTGGCATTTCAAGAAAATAAGTCTCATCATTATTGGATGCATGGGAAAGACAGGGAATGGAATAAGGTATTATAGTTATGCCATATTATCCCTAAAGTTAGGCATGACATGATGTGTCCTAGGCCTGAGGGGTCCATCCAGGAGAGCAGCTCTCCCTTGTAGGTTCCAGACTGCTCTAGGAGACAGAGGCAGAGATGTGCAAACCTACAGTGTAGCTCAGACAGGGTCTGAAGGCCTCAGGCTGAGCTGAGCTATTTGCCCTGAGCCACCCTGTGGAATCATAGCTAAACTGGATGAACACAGAAGATCTACAAAGTCTGCACTTCACACAGCTTTTTTTTTTTTCTTTTCAAATTTCTTGAGGTGGTCAAATTACCTAAAGAAAATTCATAACTCTCACCCCCATCAGAAGGCACATTCCTTTTTCCCCACAAACTGAGAGAATCTTTTTGTAGAATGGGACATGATTACCCATTCAATGTCTTCTGTTATTGCAGGGCAGTGAAGAAATGTCATCAGAGATTTCCTCTGAATGTACTTCTAGGAAAAGGGGAAGAAGAACAGAATAGAATGATTCCTCTGGAAGGGAGCTACAATGATCATCTAGTCCGACACAGTTTTGGGCCCTACCACAACTCAAAGCATGGTATTAATGGCATTGTCTAGATGCCTCTTAAAATGCTGACTGGCATGGGGCATCAACCACATCTCCAAGCAGCCTGTTCCAGGATTTGACCACCCACCCTCTTGGTGAAGAAGTGTTTCCTCATGTTAAGTCTAAACTTCCCCTGACAGATGCAGCTTCGAGCCATTCCTGCAGAAGAAGAGATGAGCCAACATTCCCTTCTCCATTTCTTCTCAAGAAACTGTAGAGAGCAGTGAGGTGGCTTCTTAACTCTTTTCCTTCCAAACTAGACAAAGCCAGTGTCCTAAACTACTCCTCAGAGGACATTCCTTCCAGCTCCTTCACCAGCATTGCTGCCCTTCTCTAGAGTTGTTCTAATAGCTTAACACCCTTTTTAAATTGTGGGGCACAATTTATGGGATTATATTCCTTTGCTGTGTTCCCTCACAGTACAAGATCTCAATTAGTACAGTTACAGCTAATTGTTTCAGGATGTGCAATGTCAGCATTGCACAGCCCATTGCAGAGAAAAAAGCATGGTTTAAAATACAGTAGCTATCAGCTTGTTTTCAAGCATAAGTCAACACATGGGCTTTAGCTCATAAATCCCATGCAATTTGAAATCCTTGCTACTTAAAGACTGCCTTTTTCCTAAAAGCTCTCTGGACAGGGGCACTCATGGTAAGCAAATTCATCTCTAGGCTTATTCTGGCTGTTTATCTATCGGCTCTCTGTTTGGACACAGTGAACTTGCATCAAAATATTAAGGTTCTTTAACAGAATGGACAGTCTGGCAGCTTTCTGCACTCACTACAACAGTTTTGCAAACTAATTATTGTGTGTGTGCCAAAAGATTGTCTTTCACGTTTCTTTTATTAATTAAAAAGTTCTATCCAAATAACATCACACTGATATTCTCAGGTTTCAGGTGGGCATATAGAAAACAATCTTCAGTCCTGCTTTGTAGCTATCTTACAGGTGTGTAGAAAGTCTTAGAGAAAGGAAGTTGTCTTTTATTTGTCAGGGGGACACATGGCCAGTCAAATCCTTGCCCACATCAACAGTCTCAGCAACAAGCTTTTTAATTAGATGCTGGCAGAATTCCTTTAAAAACTCAGCAAACCTTTATTCACACTGCTGGAGAGTAAAGCATAGACAGGAGTGACGCTAACTGCGTCACACTGATCCACCAGCATTTCATCTCTTGTGGTTCTTTCAGTACCTGGGCTGATTTGGCACTTTCTCCATACAAACTTCCAAAATGAAATCTCAGTTAATGCCAGCTGTGGTTATTTTCTTTCCTAGGAGGCAGGTATCCATTTTGAAATGGCTTAGGCTGACAGCAGCAGCTTCTTGCTCAGATCCCATCACCACAGTGCATCCATTGCTCAGCTGGCAGGTGGAAGGCTGGATATGCTGGCCATGGCTGCATGGGGCTGTGGTCCAGCAGGCTACTGATGGGTGAAAGCCTCACTAGGGTAACTCCCAGGCTCTACCCTTCATTCCTGGATGTCATCAAACATATGAAAAAGTGAACTGCATGGCCAGATCTTTTAAAGGTAGATTGCAGAAAAGCATTGTTCAGGAAATTTAGATTTCCTTGTACATCTTGATTTCATGGCATCTCAACAAGGTAGTGCATAGCTGTTGCTGCTCCTGATTAAACTGAGAAAAGCAGTAGGCATAGAAGATCAAAACCTCAAACAAAAGATCTCTGTCATGAACAAGGAAGGCCAAGACCTCAATATGTGTTTTTTTAAAAAAAAAAAATAGTTACTGTAAGTATTTATTTGCCCATGCATAAGAAGTTAGGACTGAGGTCACATCCACACACTCCCTACAAGACCACACACTGCATTCAAGCTCTTGCACAAGATGCCTCTGTTTAAAGGTAGAAGCTGTGCAAATGTAAACCAAAAACATCTTTATAGCCTCATTTTCCCATTACAGAAAAATTCACTGATTTCTTCATTGTCATTACTTTTAGATCTCATGTATAGTATCCTATAGGACATTAGTCTCTGTAGAAATTTGTCAGGAATTAATACTTGGGAGTAAAAGCAATATAATCTTGTTTACAGCTTTAACTACAACACTTCTTACTTATCTCAGCAAGTTTCACTCAGAGATTGAGGTTTCAATAATTTTTTTTAAAAGTTTTCCTAACCCAGCCACACTACACCAGCAAGGGTAGCTAAACTAAACTCATAATGTTCTGGAGATCCAGAAAGACACAAAGAACCACATCAAAACTCATCTCTGATGACTCCTGCTCGCCGTAACTGGTTAGCCAGGCTGTAGATTAGCCACACCTCAGATTTAAGCACTTCCCTATGTGGAATTAGTTTGTACCTTCAGTTCTCGAAGGCTGAACTGTGGCACCACATGAACCCAAACACTCTCCCAGAAGTAAATAAGTTTCCTCAGACAGTGAAAAGCACAAGTTACTAAACCTACTTAGCTACACTAAGAACAGTCAAGCCAAAGTGGGATTTTTTGAACATCCACCAAAGTGAACAGCCAAAAACCTGCTGGGGCCAGGAGGAGGAGGGTGGTACTGACCCTTTTTGCCATTTCTAGCTACAGCCCATTGCACATCTCTGCAATGCTCTCCCTCATCTTTCTGATCCTTCAACACCCTTAGGGATTCTTGTTAAAGGACTAGATCATCTGTAAAGGAATTTAATACACAGATACTAAACAGGAAGACATAAACAGTGTCATTCACCCATCTGTTCTGTGATGAAAGTTTTACATACACATTTATGCAGCAGCTAGCACTCTCACCACTGAAGTGCTCTGAAACTACAGTGGAATGCTCTTCCCTGCGTGGCACAGGCAGGCAGCTCTTGAGCTGTGCTTCAGTATTCACGCAGAAGACAATTGGTGTTGGGGTCTTACTTTGTTGATCCTCTGTGTGGCAATATCAATTTCATAATATCATTTGCTTGGCCTCCAAAGTCTGCTGTCCATCAGAGGTGTAATCCATGTGCTCCAGAGTAACACTGAATCAAGCCAGTGCCTTGAAAGCAAACAGGTTTAGCAGACTTGCTTCTCTGAACAAACCCATAATGTACGTTCAACTTGGGATACTCTGCACTCATGTGAGGTTGAAATAAATCTTTTTTGTCAAGCAGTTCAGACCCAAGACTAATGTCAGAAGGAAATGCAACTTCCACCAGAAATGCTTCTAGGTTCCGTCTTATAAGCTTCCCAATTTACAAAGGGTAAAACTAGCCCTGGAACAATTAACCTGTGTATCAAGCACCAAATTAGCATGCACTTGATATCCGCTCTGCTCAGCAGAAGAGAAAAGAGCTTTTGGCTGCAGGAGTGCAACTGAGCAGCATCCTACCCTCTTTGAGCAGTGTAGCCTACCAAGGGGCACCCATGTGCCAGGATCTCTGCTCCCTTCCCTCCAGATGGCATGAGGACCAGCAGGACCCGTTACTTGTTTTCCACATTTTGTTGTGTTCTCTTTGGAGAACTTCCAGTTAAGACTCTAAAGAAATCATTATAAAAAGATATTACATTTGCACAAAATGCAATGCCTAGAATGAAATGCCAGTTCTTAAGTTTTGTTAAGTTATTATCGGGTCGTTGACTAAATATTACTGTAAAAAAATTATAGGAATTATATAAGCATGAAATCGCTCAGGTCTCTTTTCCTATTTTCACCACTCAGAATTAAAGAAGCAGACATAATTCCAGTATCTTAAACAAAAAAATGGTGAGACTAGTTCAGAAAATAAATATTGATCAGCCATTTTTCATTCTTCTCAGAACAATATACTTTTCTTTAAAAACAAAAATTCAATGTCCTATTAGCGAAAACTGAGCTCTTTTACTGTACTTCTCATTGAACAATTCTATTTCTTGACTTTGGCTTTATTCTAGTACAGAAAACCCAACTGAAGGAGGAGAGCACTGGTCCCATTTCTTGCAGAGACTGCCAAAAAAGACAGTCTTCGCAATCCGATGTGCCAATATCCATAGCACACACTCACTCATAACTTGAATTCACTCATAGCAGGATCTCTCATTAACAAGGCTGCCTAAATCCAACAGTATGGTCATTCTTTTACAGGAGGCTGCAAGGCACAAGGTAGGTAAAAGAGCAATTCGAGCATTTTCTTTCATGCCTAACTGTACCGAGAGTACAGATTTGATCAGCTGCCTGCTGACAGATGTACTGCTGTTTACTCCATGTCCTTGCTTGTGGGTTTTTCCTCTGATCTCTAACAGGATCCACTGGGGCTTGCCAAGCTTCAGCTGCTCAAGTCTCTTCTCACAGGAGCCTGTAATGCTCATCACAGGAAGCCATGTAAAATTCAGCTACCAGAGCATCACATACTCACTAAAATCCAAAAGGGACCATATCAGTCCTCAGATAACAGTGGGCAGATCTGTGTCAAGAAAAACAGCAGTTACACATTTAAAGGTGAAATACAACCCAGGAATAAACCCCCAGTGTTAGGAATAACTGAGAACAATTTACAGAGTCAAATAGCTGCTTTTATCATTTTGTGTTTTCATAGATTGCATATTGAGTTTCTCTCCTTCTATTCAGCAGCATTCAGAAAATTTATAACAATAGGACCATCATTATTTGTTATACTTCCTTAAAGGCAGTGAATGAACCAAATTTTTGATTTATGCAGTGAGCAAATCAAAAACAAAACAAAATAACTCTCTATATATTTTTAAGTTGGTGCTACAGACTGTCAATATTTTGCAGAAATGGTATTGCAGTGGCTAAGAAAGACAATCAACTCTTTCAATACTAAGACATTTTAGTGCTATTTCCACTAACAACTCAGGGTCTGGTTGTAGTAAGACATTGCCATTTCTGTACTGTACAGCACCTTCTGGGGTGCATGGGCAGCCAGAAAGCTGGAGCCAAAATAACACTGTTATTGGGAAAGAAGCAAGCATCTTCCCATGAGAGAGGTAGAATTTCTAACCCAGTACAGACATGCAGAAATGCTGGGGGCAGAACACCCTTGTATATATATTCAGAACAGGATTAAGGCTTACAGGAAATTTCCTAGCTAATATTGCCACATAAGACTAGTGTTATCACCCATAGAGACAGAAAGCAGCTATGAGCAGCTGAATTATGTCTTCCTCATGAATACCATCTTTACTGCTCTCATGCCCTTAAGATCAAATTAGCTCATACTGGATAATTACCAATGTCCCAAAAATGTGCTCATTATCAAGAGTAAACTCAGATTTAGCCATCAGAACCTTAGTTAGGCTAATAGACCAGGCCACTGCAGGCACTGCAGATAGCTAGCAGCAAGTCTATTGCTAAGACAGCAAATGTTGATGCTTCTGAAAGAAGCTGCAAGAGGATGCTGGGGTTAAAGCTTTTGTCATTGTACTGTCCCTAAATTTGCAATTTTAAAAACACATTGGACATCTGGAAAAGGGAAGGCTTGGGGTGACCATATTGTGGTATTTATGTACCTGAAGGCCTACTAAAAGATGAGAGGAACAGCTTCAAACTGAAAGAGGGGAGTTTTAAATTAGATATCAGGAAAAAATTCTTTACTGTGAGGGTGGTGAGGCACTGGAACAGGCTAGCCAGAGAAGTTCTGGATGTGGTATGGATCTGGATGTGATTCCTCGGCAGTGCTCAAAGCCAGGTTGGATGTGGCCCTGAGTAACCAGCTTGGTGAAAAGTATCCCTACCCACTGCAGCTGAGAACAAGTTGATTCTTAAGGTTCCTTCCAACCCAGGTCATTCTATGATTTTGGCACAGATTTTTCAAGAATGAGACTGCCATCACCTAAAAAGGCATATTTGCAGCTTTCTATGAAAAATGGCAGCTTTCTGAGTTATTTCACATCCAATTCATTGATATGCCTCTAATTTTCTCTAGTGTAATATGCAAGAGGATTGATGTAAAAGTGTGACAGCCTAGATCTGTGGCAAGGTAGGTGCATTAACCAAGACAGTGCATGATCTTGGTTAACAGTTGAGATACTCCACCAAAAATCTAACCCTAACAGCAAGGAATAGTTTGCAAAATGGGATAGATGTATAAAAATTCACAAGAGCAATTGTCAACTTCTAAACTCATAAGAAATTGGGTAACCTTGGAAATTCTTTCTGAGCTCATGTCTTTAAGTACAGCTTGCAGTGAGATGATGACTACTGTGGAAGAACCTGACTGAATTATAATGCACATCTTACTGCATTACTGGCAATATTAAATTCGCTTTTCTGTTGTTTGTACTTATCAATACACTAAACTTCAGTCTTCCTGAATTTGAAATGTGCATTTATTAACTTCTTTGGAGAAATTAAATAACTCTTCCTGAATCTTAAAACAAAATATGTCAAACTCCTAAATAAACAAAAGCATTTTCTAAAATATTCTGCAGGAAAGCCATATTTCATGTAGATCTTGATTTCATTGCAAAAAGTCATAGCAATCACAGGAAAATTCAGGAGTACTACTCCACTCAGAGTCAGCTTAGGCAGAGTACAGCCCTACCTAGACATTGCTCCTAGGTCTGATCATCCAATCAGATTTTATTTGTGCATCTATTTAAGCACCTGCCCCTAAGATAAGCACATCAATATTGCAGGAGACCACATCAGAAGTGTTGCTAAAGACAAGGAAAATTTTACCCTCCACTCCTCCCTTGTCCACAGGCCTAGTCCTTTTACCACAAAAGATTGGTCAGATGCTTCACTCTTGGTAAATCCATGCTGTTTCCTCACTCACTCTTTTTTCCTTTAATCTGTTCAGAAATATGTCATTCAGCTGTAAAATAGATCTAAAAACATAGAGCTTTTTTTTTCCTTTTATTCAACACTCACAATAGTAGACCAATGGAGGCAGCCAGCAGGTGCTAAGAACAGAAGTCAGGCACTGTTTAAGATATTCATATTGCTCTGTTCTTTGCATAATAGTCCTGATTCAAAACATTTGTGCCAATTCATATTACAACCTAGCTTCAATAAAGAAAAAAAGGTTAAGCATTATATCTGTCTGTTGTGTGCACACATAAGGTATGGGTGGAGCCTTGCAAGTAGTCCACACTCGAGACCCCCAGAAATGCATAACTACAGAAAAATTCCACCTCTGAGCTACCAAGGGAAGCATCAGTTAGAGCATATGTTTAAGTGTGGTGCTCCAAATTACTACCAGTGATTTCAAGAATAAATCAAAGTCTTTCGCCTGAAGTAATAAACATTCATAGCCTTTAAACCAACATATAATCATCATTTTGTTAATGCTCCTTGAAGCCAATAATACCCAAAAAGTAAATACTTAAGAGCAACTGAGAGGCTTGGGAATAAATATTATTTTCTATGTATCAGCATTTATGACTAATGCAGTTTATCATCATATCAAAAGAACAGTGTAGTACTGTGACTGCTTTCTCCTTGATGCTACAGCTACCAACACAACCCCACTAACTTCAAGGTTACCATAAGACAAATAACAAATTATGTGACAAATATTGTCTTCCAAGTCAGCAAACTCTTAATTAGATCATATGGAAGAGTCATGATTCCAGTCCTCAAGTGAAATTGGTATACTTTAAAAAGCTAAGCTGTTTAACTAGTGAATGGTCTGCATATTCTTAGAAATAGCAATAGTCAGTATGGGGAGAAAAAAACCCAACAACAATGACAAGGTTTTGTTCAACAGGAACATGTGCTGGGAAGAGCACTCATTTTCATGTTTTCTAGTAATATCCATCAAGTCTGTATGTTTGCTCACCCTGAGGTTAAGTATATAAATAATTTCAAGATCAAATTTTCATACCTCAGCTATAGAGAGGTCAATATAACACATATGCATGTATTGGTGGGATGTTGTGCTGATATCTCACTATAAAAAACATAAAAAACCCAAGTTGTGCATCAGACATCAGAAAAAAAGACAGAACAGACACATCTACTCCTTCATGTATGCAGCATGAAACCAGGGAAAAAAAAGGAATAAAACTAAGACCTATGTTTAAAGTCAGCAGAATCACATAAATGAAAAAAACACAGATTCTGAACAGGGGAAACTGCAGTTTTCCAGGAATTGTACTTTCAGAGGGTGTTTTAAAAAGGGACCACAAAACATTCATAAAAATGAACATTTATCTCTCCTGCCTATAATACATGCTAAACATAAAATGGAAGGGAAAGCCAAGGCAGCTTCTACAGGCATGCTCAAAATCAGAAATTTAGATTTCTGAAAAAGCTGCAAACCTTCAACAAAAGACAAAAACTGATGCCACAGAAAATTTGTCTTGGATCAGTCTGATGTATGCAGATATTTACATCAGACTATTTTTGATCAGAAAAGGAAAAAAAAAATCCCTTCAGATCTCTTATATTGTTAAAGAGATTAATAAAAAGAACAATAAATGCAGCCCTACTCTTAGTCATGGCAGGAGCTTGTCAGAACTTGCCAAAACCATCTGCACATTTCAACAGTACAGAAAAGTACCAGTAATTTCTAGAAACCCTATGCAAGTACATCACTCAACATACATCCCTTCTCAGATATTCAGGTGAATCACACTACCAAAGCACACATGATGACAGAATCAAATGCAACTATTAGCTAATTTTAAAAGAAGTCTCTGCAAATGCAAATGAAAACCAATATTTACCTGGAGTGAAATAAGGCCAAGAGTTTTTTCCTCTCTAAGTACATCTTCTCTTGCAACTAGAACAAGCTCTGCCCAGGTATACCCTGCAAGTACTTTTTCAGTACCCATGCTGAAGACATAATGTAAGACACGAAATAAAATATAAAAAAGATATACCCATGCTTCTCAAAATAGTATCTTTTATTTTGTACTAGAACTTTTTGGGAAAGGTAAAGGGCTGCAACAGTATTTTTTACAAACATCATCCATTATCACACGAGGAAGCCTGAAACGCAAGTGTCAGCTGGTATTTGCCAACAGTGCTTATTGCAGTGGAACTTCTCCCTCCTCAAATGAGAGGTATTTGTGGGACTAATCCAATTTGAGGTCACACAATTTCTCAAGTTGTATGAGCAGAAAAGAGTTGAATTTCTTATTAGAAGGTATCTGATGTTCAGAGTTTCCTGGCAAAGGCACTTTTTGGCTGATTCCTCCACTCTGCAGTTCAAACTACCATTAGATCATGAAGGCCCAAGAGATCAAAGGAAAAATAGTATCACCTCAAAGAATCTCATGTTTCTTGATGGCTCCCCACAGATGAGCTGCAGCAGCCAGATCCCACCAAATGTCAGGAGCACAGCTTAGCAGCAGTGCCCTAACGAAGTTGAGGCACTGCAAAGTGTATCTGAGCTCAGGTATCTGCTCTTGTTTTCTCCACTGAAGTCTCAGCCTCTGTTCAGGTCACAAAGGACTTTGCACAGTTTGTTCCTGGCATGCTTCAGGCTCAGCTCATACCATGAGCATGACTTGCCAGAAGTGAAAAACTATGGAAGAGGGGAAGAATCTTCAGGCCCTTTTGCAAGGTCACCAGCAGCCAATGCCTAACAGGGAACTGATATATGAGGGAGAAACACAAGCTTTATAGGGATAAAAACATTGAGCATGCTGAAAAATTATTTATGGGTAATTCCCAATAAGGACAGCAAGGCAGGCAGGAGCTTTCATGCCTACTGCTGGGGGAGTGTGGGAAAAATAGAAAAGAAAAAAAAAAAAAGGAAAAAGAAAAAAGAATAAATTAGACTTAAGACAAATTCTTTATGTAATTCAACTTGGATACAGTAGTTCTGACAAAAACCAAAGAATGTCTCCAGAAAGAAACAACTGTTGTACCTTTTGCTCATCTTGTCTCATGGTTTAGACTGAGTGAGTTGCTGAGTGTCAGATTTTGAGGTTTCATTTCAGTATGTCTAAAGGAGGAAATAAGGGACTGGCAGGAGAAGAGACAAACAGTATCAAAACAATTTCTAGTTTCTTGGCCTCCATTTTAAACTTAGTTTAAACTTAGTTAAACTTAGTTTTGCTCTAGTGACTAAAAGGAGAAGGTCTTAAAAAATTATACAGTGCCTCATTAGAGAATTCACCCGATACCATGAAGAGTGCAAGAAACAGGAATTTCCACAAAGCTTTAAAATATTATTATTATTTCACTTGGCTGCTGATCATCTTGGTCAGGGAGCAGAGCTACAATAGCACCAAAACTGGCACCACAGTGGTGTCATCTCTTGCGTGAAGTCTTGGTGAGACAGGTAACCTCCAAATGGTGATTAAGAAATAGAAGGTGGCTGTCATCCTTGGGATAGTGATGCTTCAGCAGATGTCTTTAAAGGATTTCCTGAAATAATCCTGGAAGTAATGCTGCCAACCTTATTCAGCCTAAGATTTAAATGCCTACCTGGAATTGCACTCTCCCCACAAGCAATGGAGGCAATGAGAGCATACATGTGACTTTGGGAAGGAACTGCAACACACAACGCCAGGTTAGACACCCACCTGGAATTCTAAAACCATAAAATGACAGCCTAGTTAAAACAAAGACTTTGGGCTTTGCTTCCAGGAGTGGTAAGAGGGGGCTCTGAAGAGGGAACCTCTCAGACAAGCAAAAACAGAAAGTTACAAAAAGACATAGAGCTGTACCTAGAGTCAAACAAAGGAAGCACAGCTCAATGACACCACAGGTTGAGAGGAATTGATTAGGGAAAGGCACAGCCTATAACACATGTAGGAGGGGGGTTCTACACATAGTGGCTAATAGGAGCATCTTCTGGCTTTCAGGGCTCCTGCAAAGCCACAGCACAATAAAAACATGACAAACACTTCAGGAAAGGAACAAGAGATATTCAGCTGCAAAGACAGAAATTAGAAGAGAACGCAGTAACTCCACCAAGATATGGGAAATGTCAGCTATCAAGTTCAAACCTAACTCCAAGAAGCTGGGGAAGCAGACATGCAAGTAATTCACTCAGTAGAACTGGAAAAGTGTAAAAAAAGAAAGAAAAATACAATTTTTCACAAGACACATGGTAAAAAAGTTAAACTAAAAGGCAACATATAGGTGCAGTAGAGAAAAGCCAGGACAAAGTTTATAAGAAAGACTTTGCGTACAGAATCAGAGCTAATAACTATGACAAGATTATACCTATTCTTGCAAACAAAGGGAAAGCATGCAGCAGTAAGACTGCAGGCAGTCTCAAAAGATGAACTATTGTATGCATATGACAAAACTAAAAAGAATGAGAGCAGTTTTAAATCACAGACTAGTAGCAACACCAAGGACATATTTGTGTGTAGCAGGCACAAAACAGATAACTAAATGGCTCCAGAGACAGCAACCAAGATCAGAATTACATCTTCCCATCTTTGCTAGAAACAGACACAAAGGTAAAACAAGACAAAAGGAAATCAATATAAATCTCTAAGAGTAGAACTATGTGCAGGCCATGTGCTCACCCAAAGACCATGCTCTTACCTGAAGAGCTATGAGCATTACGACAAATCTTTCCTAAAGAGATTAAGTAAACTCAAAGGTTATTAGGCTTTACAAGCTGTAAAAGTGTCTTCTGAAGGTTTCAACTCACAAATGTGCTGCAGTTATCGAGTAGTCAGAAAGAGCTGGGTCTCACTGAAATTGTGCCATAAAAAGTCTAAGCTCTGAAATTTTTTGGTGAGGGAAAAGGGACTTTTCAACACATAGTTCTGACGTTTCCAGTCTCCAGAGCTTTTGTGCCACGTTTGTTTCTGCTGAGGGAATAAACTATCACCTCAATGTGGAATTTTTTTTTTTAAAAAGTCTGACAAATAATTAAACTTGCACTATACCACTGCAATAATATCCAAGAGTAGGATACCAACAGACAGGGAAGACTTTATAGTAAGTCTTTTTACTGTACTGCTAGTACAACTACAAGTTAAAAAATGATCAAGGGATGTATCAGTGACTTGTGTAAGATAGTCTCGTAGCAGAAAAGCATAGCCTCTGAATAAGAACATGAACTGTTAAACCAAGCGTGTTTCAGACCACTTCAAGGTAACAGCTGGGGGTGGGGGAGAGGGAATTAAAAAGGAAAAATTTATATCAACTGCACCTGTGTAATCAGACACCTCAGGAAAAAAACTTGATACTCAAGCACATTTTAACTGTCAAGGTGTTTTGAAAAATACTTCAGTGTTACACACAGCGAGAGAAAACACTTTGGCTGTCTACTATAAAATTCTTTTTAAAAGTTTCTCAGAAGTATGTGGGAGTCACTCTGAAATTTTCTCTGGGGGCTCTAAAGATACAGTGCATTCCCCACCAGGGCCATGACTGTTCCCAGCACAGAGCTGTGATGTGCATTAGGATACCCAGCTCAAGCAAGAGGCTGCAGTAGTGCTGAAATGCACAGCAGATTTTCAAGCATAGTCGAAATCACCAATTTCACCAGAAAAAAATAAATACAATAACCTAATTATCACAGACTATTATCTAGACACCTGGGAGCTAAAAAACCTGTCACACATTACCTCAGTGACCACTGTAATCAAAGCAATGGACCATTTGCTCAGCCATGATACCTGAAAATGTGAAGTATCATTAGAGTAAACCGGGCTCCCTTGTCTTTGTGTGATTTACCTGGAAACGGGAAGTCAGGCATGTCACACACCATTTCCATAACAGAGTAGAAAATCAAATGGCAAAACTCAATAGCAGTTAAAATTGTTACAGCTAGTCAAGAGGAAAAAAAAAAAAAAAGAGTGTGGTAAGCCATTCTGAACTGAAGAACAGCAGAAGTGAGTTTAAGGCAGTCCTATGTGACATTAAGACATGCACACTGCTATGTGACAATCACACACAGCAGTTTGTACAGTCTTGAGATGTACAAAAACAACCCTCCTAAACACAGCAGAAGAAAGGTCAGTTACCAGAAAGGTTAAGTGATTGCTTGCATTAGCAGGACAACATAGATCTTACTGGTTGTAACAGGACCTTAAACAGCTTAGTTATATATAACATTTATTTTATGCTCCTCATAGTGGTTTTGACACATCTTTCACAGGAGAAGAGTTTAGCAGTATGTAAGGCCTCTGGCAGAACACATACCACTGATTTCTTTTTTTCCTGCAAGCACATTATGGAGTGACAGGAAAGTGGAAAACAAAGGGGAGAACCTGGATGTTAAAAGGGAAGTAGTGAAAGCAGTTTAACTTTTAATAATGAATAAAATGAAAATAGTAATTATGAAAGCTACACTTAAACTGAAAATGTAAAAAGAGGAAAATAATTTTAGGTCAGAAAGTAGACCTTACTAAATCTATTTTACTAAAACAACATCATTAAGTACAACCCAGAGCTTCCACAAGTTTAGAAATAAAATCAAAATTCCCCCCATTCAAAAGTAGGTATAACCACTCCTTGATACACACAGTACCCAAGAAAGAATGTAAAGCTATTGATGCATTATTTACTTGTCACCTTGTATACAGTCTCACTGGGTATTAATTAACACATGAAAATGTCCAGTGTATTTAATAACTAATTAGAGTGGAAACTAGATGATGTGTTCCCGAATTCAAGCCCTGGGCTGTGGAAAGACATGCACTCAATAGGCTATTGAAATATAAAGACAGCACTTGGAGCAGAGGAAGGTTACGAGCCCCACATTAGCACAGCTCCCTGCAGCTGAAGTGGGGGAGCACCTGCCTGCCCTCAGCAATGAGCATTTGTGGTTGCATACAGGATGAAACAATAGGCTGCTCTTCAGAAATGCATCTCTGGTATCAAATGCCTTTTTCCTTCCTTTTCATTTGTGAGCCACTAAGCCACAGGAACATTGTGACTGTATGGCTGACTGCTGCAAGAGTATCAGAAAGCACCTTTGAAGTGTCATAATCTGTAATTTAAACCTGCAATACATCTTAACACAATGGACTGCAATATCCTGTCACAGGCAGAAGAGGTGTTCCTTACATAAACCTTTTTTAGTCAGGAAGAAATCTCTTTTTTAAGTGGATTTCAGCAAACTAACTAACTTACTTTAACCAAGACAGCGTTCTAAGGCACACAGCAGAGGATCTGTATTTACAGTCAGTCAGATGAAGCCTGACACAGATGGTAACAGGTAGGACATCTGACATTACAGATGATACCATTTCCTTAAACAAATTCCATTATGCCCAGGTACGTATTGAGCTGCAGTAGTTTCTGATAAGAGTGACCTTTCCTCCATATGTGCTGTGATACTTAAGTAAAGGAGGACAAATTAAGGACAAAATACAAGCTTTCACTTTGAATTTCGCCTCCCCTTCTCCATTTCTTTCATGTGCATTACCAGGTATAAAAAGCATACACAGCAAACCACCACCAAGCTTTCAATAGTCTGTTCACCAGGATGCAAGTGGGATTTCATTCGCATTCAGTAGCACTGTGAAGGGATCAGACTCAATTAAAGCACTCACACTTTTTAGAATTCTCTATAGCTAACCTCTAAGAGAATTATCACAGTGCAATCAGACCACATCCTCACCAAAAAGGTAGTCCAGAAACACGAATATGCCATGCTGTGTTTCTGAATTACTGCAAGCAGCTGAGCAAGCAACTTATTATCTGAACAGGAAACCAGGCATGCTTGAAAATACAATTACTGCAATGTTAATGTGTCACTGTCACTGATCTGGACTTTAGAGTTGCCTTCACAAAGGGAAAGTGACCAAGAGTGATAACTATGAAATGCAAGAGGTAGGAAACTGTCATGTAACTGTTGCCAGAGGTGGGGGAGGGGGGGGGAGTGACTTTGTTTTAATTGCTGCTTATATGTTTTTAAAACAGTTTTTTCCACCTTATCAAAACACCAAGTCAAACTCTACTATTCATTAAATTCTTTGATGTTTTGGATTCTCCCCTGTAAAATTTCCCTCTTCCCAAGCATCTATGTATATCAGAGGCAGCTATAGGTACTCCAAAGCATGTTTTTAATAAACTAAGATACATATCAAGGACGTAGTTTAAAAATACTTTAAGATTTAATGCTTCTGCCTCCTTGTGGCAGATGCTGGCATGAGCCTCCCTCCAGAGCTAGTTCAGCTGCAAATGCATCTGTCAGCTCTGAAATGCACAGAAACATTAGCTCTCCTATAAAATCATCAAAAAGCAGATTACATCTAATATTTTAACTGACTGAGAAACCACAAGAAGTTTCAGGACAAAAAGAAGCAGGAAAAAAAACACAGGAAAATTTGTGTTACTCGTCCTGAGTTAAGGGCTATTTAGAACATCCCTGCAAGCACCAGATCAGGGGAAAGCAAGGCTGGGCTGGGTCCTGGTACTCATCTGGAGGCCTTAGCAACTGAGACAACAGGAGTGCCTGGCTTTGATGTGGAAAGCATTAAGTTACTTGAGACTCTGTCTGTGCAATGCTTGTTTGTCTTTTTGTTGCACTGACACAAATGCAATATGCCATGGTGATGGATTACTGTCCCACTGCAGCAGAAGCTGGAAAAGCTCACCTGCCCTACATATGAAAAATATTCTCTATAACCTAGAATAGTCTTCACCTTTAGATCACAATAACACACATCTAAATAACACTAGAACATCTGTAACACTTCAGAGTAAATGTCCAAATGGGTTCTGTACCCCTCCAGTCCTGAGACGAGCAACTGCTCCAGGGAAAGATACAAAACAAGATTCAAGCGTGGAGTTGTACTGCTCCAGAATGAGCACTCCTTTCTGAGCCCTGCTAAAAGTGACAGCATTCAGAGACAAGGGTTAGATATACATCATTATGCTGAACACACCTCAGTAGACTTCTTTTCCCGAGGAGTTAGTGAGTTTCCAGTTTGTTTTAGGCACCTTCAAGAAGGACTTCAGTCAGACTTTTAATATTGGAACCCAAGTCTGTTGCAGGATCCATGCTGCTTCTACGTAAGAGTTTGCCAGTTCCTTGGTAGATAGAGATCATGATTTCCTTCCTCATGGCACTTCCAAACTACAGAAGGTGTTTTAATCAGAACCCTTGCTATTTGCAAATTCAATATATATAATATATATCAACAAATGTATATATTTATAAAATATATTAAAATTTATATAAGACCCAAGTATCTCTTTGGGAAACTGGCATCATATTCCACAACTCCAAGTGACAAGGTGTGAGCCAGAGTTGAAAGTTTGGTGCTTTCAATTTAGTTTACTTGTGGCTCTTCAACAAGCCCTTTCAATAATGATAGTTTTGTTCTATTCAGGGACCAAAATTGAGTAGTTTTTGAGAAAGATCATATCAAGTCCAATATGGGAGAAAGGTTTAAATACTAAAAATTTATTCTGCAGATGGTTCTATACTGTAATGGGGCAAAGTACACAAGGAGTTAAAAAATACTACAGACTATGTCCCTAAATGAAAGCTTTCCCACTGAAAAATAATCACTGCAACCTTAAACATGAGGAATTCTGAAATTGTTCTGGCACAAGAGTAGCCACTTAATTGTGACATGAAAACACTCTAGTTCATGGACACATCCCATATCAGTCAAAACAAAAACCTTTTATGTTTTTTTTTCTTCATACTTCTTAAAGCAGATGTATCAACAGTTTTACAACCATTGTTATAGGGACGATTTCATATTAATATTTGTACCGCAAAGACTGGTACAGCCACTATTGCTTAGTAACTATAAAACTTCTCATATACTACATTTGGGAAATAACATCGTAGAAGAACCAAGATTAAAGAGAAGTTAGAAAACTGGACTAGAAAAAAAAAAAGGTTACAATAAAAAGTTTCAGCTTCACAATACAATTTAGTTACTTAAATAACTGACTACTGCCCTGAGATAAAAGAATTGGGTCTGATGACTAGACCTGAAAACAAGTAGTCAAAGGGCATGGAAATCAGAACTTAATCCTATTTTCACTTAGTTTTCTTTAGTTCCTTTTCAAAATAATTGTCAGCACAACATTCCTAGATAAAAATTAACACACAGAAAGTTATGTGAACATACAGATGACAGTAGCTCAGATAAGGCTTCACAACCTGAAGTTTGGCAATAAGTAGTCATTTGATATGTGTATTGTGCTATTTCCCCAGAGAACAGGGAACACAACTAATGGAAGCTCAGGCATAATATATTTATTTTACAAAACTGTATATTGACTGTAGAATTCATGCTTCCCCTTATAGAAATGGAACCCCATGAACACCTCCTGCAATGTCCCTCTCTGCACAAGTAATGTTTTTAATTTTCACTATCAGATACCTGTAGCATACTTCACTCAGAAAGACAGATTAACTCCTCCTTC
Source organism: Pseudopodoces humilis (assembly GCF_049639895.1). Classification (NCBI taxonomy): domain Eukaryota; kingdom Metazoa; phylum Chordata; class Aves; order Passeriformes; family Paridae; genus Pseudopodoces; species Pseudopodoces humilis. Next base: position 112,097,495 of record NC_142200.1, read on the forward strand.
ACAGTGTAGTAGGGAGAGATGTACTAAATCCTTTGAGGGAGGTATTTCATTGTAGTTTTATTTTCCAAGGGAATCCACACAGAGCTTGCTGGCCTACTGCATATAGTGTGCTACTACAAGGACTAAGTATTCTACAATTTTCTCCTTGTATGGTCTATTTTCAGTTCAATGCAGCTAGATTTCCACTGAGACCATAACATCATCTGTTTATATATTCTGTCAAGTGTTCCCAAGGCCTACTTCAATTGTTTTTCTAAGTGTAGGGCCTCTGCTGTAGGTCCTCAAATAAAACACGTGCAATATTGATCAAAGTCCTGCTTGCACTCCATGCAAGATTCAATATATTCCTATTAGATGAGTACAAGCAGAGCTCGATCTTTAGCAGGATAAGCAAGCTCTGTACTGCAGGACACAATAGAGCTCAGTTGTTCAAAGTGGCTTAGAATTTTGTCTAGCTTTTGGAGGTCCATCTAAAAATCACTGGGAGGATTAACAAAAATTTTCTCTCCTGCTCCGTACAGTCAGCCATGGTTATGAAGACACACAGCACGATTTTGCTTACCACTTCCACTGCCCACAAATGTAAACCATGGAAAGAATCTTCATGTGCCTTAAATCTAAGGCTCATTAGCATACTCTGCCAAATTATTATCTCCCTCCATAAGTTTATGGTGGGTATGTTTGCAACCTGAACAGTACTCTAGTTTTCCCTGCTTAATTTTGCATCTATGCAACTGATATTTGCATTTTAACTGTGGATGAAGGGGGATTCAAATCAATCTCATCCACAGAGGCACTGTCACTAATTGTTGGGAGTTCAGATGCTTTCTCCATTCGAGCACCATTCACACGATAGAAAAAGAAACCAACAAAACTTCTCATTTTGCCAGAGTCACGTTTTCCTTATATTGTTGGTCACAAATTTCTATTTTCATTGGAACCTGTAGGATTTCTGCTTGCACTTACTTCAGCCTTTTCAGTAACTTCTTAGTCGCTTTTGGTTTTGATGTTTTAATTCAAGTTTCTACATCTACACTAGTTTTGCCCCGATACATTAATTGTCTTGAACATCCACTACAGCTGAAGCAAAAAATACAGTGGTTTTATGACAATATGTAAGTCAAGTTTATACAGAATCATTCTTTCTAGTTCTTTGCCTACATTATCCCTATTTCAATTCCCTTCTTAGAAAATCTGAATATTTCATTTGGTATGGAATTAAGGTCCTGGCTTCCCACATCAGTGAACTTTGAGGTATTACTATAAGTTACTTATAGGCCCTTGGTGTTTTTAACAATGCAATCTCATCAATGTGTGAAATATTGGTGCTTTTCAAAATAACCCCAGTCAAAGCTGAAAGCCCACTTCACAGGCAGGGTAATGGTCACTCTACAGAAGGCTCTCAGACACTGGCAGAACTACAGAGTAATAAAGACATTCATCATGGACCTTGAAAACAGAACTTTTAGATTGGGTACCAAGCTATGGATAGGATTGAGTAATGCAAGCTTTGGTGACTTTGGAGAAGTTAACTAGCTTCTGCTAGGAAGACCCCCTGAAATTCTCAAAGAATTTCCCTTTAAGACTAAAAGCTTGTCATCAGAATGAAACAGGATCTCTAAACATGCTGGGAGCACACTGAACCTTACATTGATTTAAATCAACAATATAAAAGTCTCATTTTCTTTCTAGCACCACATTCTTGCCTACAGATAACTTCCACCAATGCTTAGCATTAATAAGTAACTGAGTCATTGTTAATACAGAACGGGAAAAAAAAAAGCTGTCATTTCCTGATTGCAGTTTGATTTCAAATATCAACACAGCTTGATGGAACAAAAATGGAGCACTCACACAATTAAGATCTTAACTCAGTAGGCAACTAATCTTTGCCTTGAGACATAAGGAGTAACAAGCATCTTGATATAACTGAATTTTATCAGTGTTCAATGACTATTCAAGCTTATGTAGAGCCATGTAGAAGACAGCAAAGCTCACAAGCTGTTGAAGCAAAACTTAAATACTGAGATCTCTAGTTAACAAAAGCTTCTTAGACAAGACCAGCTCCAAGATTAGACAAAGAGATCCTTTCTAGAGCCCATGCTCAGAAAACCCAGAACAAACAAACTGACTTTGAAGACAGAGAATATCTGTTTCTCTGACTTTGAGTTAAACTGAATGTTATCCTTTGAGGAACTGGTCCATATGTTCAAGAGGTATTTTCCATCTCCAGCTTTTATGATTCATACATAGATTGCAATTTCATTGCTACGGGGTAAATACATTTTAAATTAGACTATATAAAGAAGCTCTAAAGTTGCCATGACAGTTGCAGCAAAATGCCTTGTCATTTCTCATTACAAACCATAGCCTGTCTTTATAACCAAATTAGCTTTTTAAGCTATTCCCCCAAATGTAGCTGCAGATTTATTTTTGTTGATCCACCAATTGTTTCTTTCAGATTTGCATGGTTAATTATCAAACAGAATGATCATCACTTAGATTATTAAAACAATCCATCAGCCAGCTTTGTTCTCCTTCATGTAAAAGACAGGAAAGGGGAAAGAAAGGCTCTTAAAGAAGTTTTTGTCTGGACCTTGTTTAGAAAGGCAGAGAAACAGTTCTATGCCACCAGCCCTGATTTGACTGTCTTCCCTAGACATGCCCCCAGCCCCAGATCAGCCCCTGGACACAGCTCAATGCCAGCTGTTTCTCCTCCGAAGGTTAGCCCTCCTCCTCAGCTAATGTTTGCTCTGGAAAACCATCAATCCCTTTGTTAGTGCAGCTGATGGTGGATCCAGCCATGTCTCTTGGTTGTATTTCCTTTCCAGGTGTAAGGCTTCAGGAGCATAAAAGATGAGGGGCACAAAGGGCAAAGTCCTTCTGTTACTTTTAAATACTAGAACAAGGGGGGAAAAAGGCCCCTGAAAATAACTTGAACTCTTCTGCTCCCACCTATCTTGCAATCTTTAAAAATATTGGAACACTGAAGAAAGCAGGGGGGGATAGAGTAGTATCTATGTAGGCTGCAATTATCATACTAATTATTGTCTGCATCAAATTGATTGCATTAACCAGAAAGAATTTTTTTAAAAAAATCCTTCTGAACTGTTCATTCCAAGAACAATTAAATATAAAGTAAGAAGTAACATGATGAATTGCTGACAAGTGTTAAAACATGATCTGTTGGCAGCTTTTTTCTTTTAAGATGTCATAGCAAAGTCAAAACAAAGACATCTACCATAGAAGATATCAAATGACATATTTAATAGAACATGAGGCAAGATGTTTGTGTGTAACACACTTTGTCAATCTTTGCTATTAGTCAACACATCAGGGATACTACAGATAACATAATGAAAAGACCCTATTGTAAGATTATGTGCAGCTTCAAACAATATTATCTGAAGTTTATATGACAAGATCTGAACCTTGGGAAGAGTCAAGAATAATGTTGCTAGACACAGCAAGGCGATAGTTTCCTTAAAAGACTTACAGATTTAAAGAGTTCTGAATTCAATCAATCCACTATAGAATTTTGTTAGAATTCAACCATGTAGCTGTGTGAACAACAAAACTAATTAAGCCTGATAGTGAATGTACACACATCTTGCAGCTGATTGACTTTAACTGAATTATTCCTTGAGCTCTGGGGTGAGCTCATCCCTTAACCAGAAAATCTGCACAGGAGAGAAAGTTTAGCCTCATTCTTGAAAAAACACAGACACCAACAACTGTTTTTCCCCCAGTGTTAGGAAATCCATAACATGGTCAGTGTAAGAGAGCTAATTTTGGACACCAAGATCAGAGGCAAACTGGGCTGCAGTGACTCTGCATTGCTGGAGTTTGCAGTCCCAAGTGATATGGGTCAGGTAAAGAGTAAAGTTAGGCCCCTGAACTTCAGGAAGGCAAACTTCCAGCTCTTTAAAAAGATAACCAATAGGAGCCCCTGCCTTCAGGGACAGAGTAGAACAGAGCTGCTAGACCTCTAGGGAAGTCTTCCATCGAGTCCTAGAGCTAGCAATCCTCACGAGCAAGAAATTGGTCAAGGAAGGCAAGAGATCCACATGGCCAGGTAGGGAACTGCTGGTCAAGCTAAATGGGAGGAAGCAAATGCACAGTGGACACAAGGACAAGGTAATCTGGGAGGAATAGAGATGACATTCAGGTGTATAGGGATGTGGTGAGGAAGGCCAAGGTGAAGCTGGAACTGAACATGGCAAGACATGCAAAGAAGAACAAGAAGGCCTTGTACAAGGATGTTAAACAGAAAAGGAAGTTCAAAGAAGGTGTATTCTCCCCAATGAACAATACTGTCAAACTGACGATAAACAGATGAAGAGAATACTGAAGTACTAAACAACTTCTTTTGTCTCTGTCTTCAATGGCAACTTTTCTTCCTATGCCTCTCAAGTGGTTGCAGAGCATGTTGGGGACAACATTTCCTACTGCAAGTAAAGAACAGGTTCACCACCACCTCAGGAACCTGAGTTCCTAAGTCTGTGGGGCCCAGTGAAATGCATCCCAGAGTCCTGGGGGAATTGGCTGATTGCAAGGCCACTCCATGATATTTGAAAAGCCATGGCAGTCAGGTAAAGTCCCAGGTGACTGGAAAAAGGGAAAATATTGCACCCATCGAAAAGAATGGTAGAAAGGATGACCCTGCAACCCATGCCAGGCTCATCTCTGTGCCTGGCAAGATCATGGAACAGATCCTCCTAGAAGCTATGTTAGACACTGGGAGGACAAAGAGGTGATTGAGGACAGTCAGCATGGCTTCACCAAGGGCAAGCCCTTCCTGACTAGTGACCTTCCATGACAGAGTCACTACCTCAGTGGACAAGGGAAGGGCTACAGACATCATCTATGGTCCCCCATAACATCGGTCCCTCAAAATTGGATAGATGTGGATGCAATGGCTGGACTGATAAGTGGATAAGGAATTGGTTGGAATCTTGCATCCAGAAGGTAGTGGTCAATGGCTCAGAGTCCTAAAGGACATCAGTGACAAGTGATGTGCTTTGGTAGTCCATACTGAGACCAGTGGTTTTTAATCTCTCCATTAATGACATAGACAAAGGGCACACCCTGAAAGAATTTGCAGATGACATGTCTGAAAGAGGGGAGGTCATTCAGAGGGACCTGGAGAAGCCCAAGAAATGGGTCCATGGGAATCTCAAAGTTTAACAAGAGCAAGTTGCTGCACCTGGGTCAGTATCAACACAGCCTGGGAACAAACAGATCAAGAGCAGACCAGCTCAGAAGGATTGGGGGATGCTGATGGATGAGAGGCTGGACGTTACCTGGCAATGTGTACTTGCAGCCAATGTGCACTTGATCCGATCCAATCCAGTCCTGGGCTACACTGAAAGCAGTGTGGCCAGCAGGGCATGGGAGAAAATTCTGTCCCTCTTCTCCCATCTGGTGAAACCCCACCTGGAAAGGGGGTGCATCCAGCTGTGAGCTCCCCAGCACAGAAAGGACAGCAACCTGTTAGACCAGGTCCAGAGGAGGACTGCCACCCCAATTAGAGAGAGGAAGCACTTCTCCTGTGAGGAAAGACTGAGAAAAATGGGATTCATCAGCCTAGAGAAGAGAAGGTTTTGGGGTGACTGAATTGTGACCTCCCAGTACCTGAACAGAGCCTACAAAAAGATGAGACTTTTTGCAAGGGTGTGTAATGAGAGAACAAGGGGAAATGGGTTTAAAGAGAATAAGTTTAGATTAGATATCAGGAAGAAATTCTTTAGTGTGAGGATGGTGGGGCACTGGAAAAGTTGTCCAAGGAAGTTGTGGAAGCCTGGAAGTGTTCAAGGCCAGGTTGGATGGGACTCTGAACAACATGGTCCAGTGAAAGGTGTTCCTGACCACAGCAGGGGCTTGGAACTAGATGATCTTTAAGATTCCTTCCACAACCTAGGCCATTCTATGATTCTCCCCCATGAACTGCCCAGTGGCTACAAAAGGGTGATCTCATGCTTCCCTTTGGTACGGCACTGCCAACATCTCTCCTCTGTTGTACTACTACAATTCCCTTAAAACCTCACATCTGAAAGGTTCAACAACTTGCATCCTTCCTTTTCCTCACTAAATTCAGTCAAATAGGGAGCAGTCAGCATTCACAGATAAAATACCAATGAGCTTAACTTGCTAAGCCAAACAGACAAAAAAGACTTATGGGAGGAACATTGCTTGGGATTTCTCAAACTGAGTCTGCAGTTTTGAACTGAGGTTTCCAAAAGAGGTTGGGTGTCTTTCAGTGATGATAAAATATGTGTCACAGGGAGAATTTTGTCTTTATTGTTAAAAAATTTGTAGAATAATATAATTTTCAGTCTTTTTAAATCTTATCAAATTCTTGTTCTAGAAGAAAATTGTTTTGAGAGACAACATAAGTGCAGCTGACAGATTGCTTTTGGAAATGTTTTACATCTACAGAAGTCATTACAAATGCTGTTAGTTTCCCTCATGCCCAGCTCACACATTTCTCTAGACAAACCTGAGCAGACACTTAGCACAACACATACATTTGGTGTTTGTCATCAAAAGGAATTACACAACAGTTGAAGGGACCAAAAATTTTGCTGGCCTAGGGGAAAAAAAAATATAAAACAAACAGCTGTTTAGAAACACAATTTTGAAGAAAAGCCTTTTTTCTCCTCTGCGTGCTGCTTTTTAAGATTAGCCAAGCTATAGATGGAATCTTCTGAACCTCAATTTGAAAGTGCAACAGGATACCAATGGTATCTGACAGAGTAATGATAACTTCCCCTTCCTGAGAAAGGAAACCTGCTATTTCTTCCTCACACCTGTAGAAGAGAAATATACAATATTGTGTCTTGGAAGAATCCTCCTATGTTTTCATAACCATTACACCTAAAGTTTAACATTTATACATTACAATCAGGGGAAATTTAACATAATTAGTTTACCAAGACTTAGGTGTTGGGAACTAATGCCCAAATCCCATGCTTGGTGAAGAATATATGTCTAACCCACAGAGTAGACTAGAGGCACCAGATGCACAAATTGCAGAATAGAGCCTGCATTTTGTCATTCACAGTGACTATAAAATATAAGCCCTTCCTTTAAATATAAACTTTGTATTCTTTTTAAAGATACCATCAACCTTCATCCTGCTGTGTTAGTAGCTGTGTCAGACACAAAGTATTTCTCCACAAGTAGTTAAGAGCAAGCATGGGGATGAATCTTATAAACATCATTGCTTCCCTCCAGGCACAGGCTCTTACCCTATTGGAGCTTACAAAAATGCTTTATGTTCAATTCAGTCAGCTGCCTGGGGATTATGTCCAGACAACAGGTAGCATACCTTGGATGAGCACCTAACAGTGCATACATTTATATTTACTCATATTCTACCACTGACCATTAAAACAAAAAAAACCAACAAAAAAAATCTGATTCCTTATTTAGTTCCCTTCTTATTTCATTTACAAAAGCCTTAACTTTTCAAAGCTAAGTTTATGCTGTACTTTGGTTGGCAACAGACACAACTGCTCCCGAGTCTCATTTGGCTGAGTTATCTTCACACAATAAAAATAGCTTACGCATCCTGGTGTACCGATGCATTTAGCTGAGCAGCCAACTCAGTGTGCCCTGCTCTCCTGTTACTTGCAAAGCAGTCACTGAGATTAACTCTGCCCTTGCCCATGACCTTGTTGAAGTTGGGGTTGCCAGTGCAGATTCCTGTGGCTTTACAAAACATATTCCAGCTTCAATCTTCCCTTATACTGTCCTATGAAAATCATCATGCCAGAAGCAGCAGCAGCTCACAGATTTCACCAAGGAAGCATCAAACTTTGGAAAGCAGAACGTTTAACATCAGGTTTCCAGCTGAACCTACCAAGCTGCAGCAGAAAAGATGGACAAATGTATGAGAGGTGAGACACACAAGAAAAAAGAGTGCCTAATATTTTGTCTGCTGCTAATAAAGATTGACCTAATGCATAGGTCTATCTTTATCAATAGTAGATAAAAATCCCAAAAGGCTCTCATGTGCATAACATGGCATATACAGTGGATGTAATAAGAGCAGCAGACCTGGAATGCTGATCACAGATATTCGAATTTTCCAAACTTTCAGTGAACTTAGTGCAATATATGACGTACAAAAGAATAATTATGCTTCTAAATGTTTAACTAGTTAAATTTGATCTTGCAAGGCACTGTCTCCACCTCAAATTCAAATTTAGTGAGTAATCTAAAATAAACCTAACAGAGGCTTGTTGAAATTCGGTGAGTCCCTTTGGCATGTCAAAAAATTCATTTTCTAGCATTGCATACGTGATTTTTCCATGTGCTTATCCAAATGTAACCAGGATTGCAATGCAATGTTGCCATACTATGATGATGTATGGTAAAGCAGAATGCCTAGCTCTGAAAAGACATATTATGGAAAGGAGGTATTTAGGGATTTTTCACTCCATTTATTGCAATCCTGGAAGGTTTCCCTTATTAAGTTTAATTAAGCCCATTGAATTTTGCTACCTTTTCTGGGTAAACACCAAGCACCAGGAGGAAGGAACATATTCTGTGGCTTGGGTTGTCTGGTTTGTCTTTGGAAAGTTGCCAGATCTCATCTGACCCTTAAAAATAAGGGTTAACCCTAGTAGCTCGACTAAGTCACTCTCTTTTAGATGAGCACACTGGTGCAGCTCAAACCTAGGTCAACAGTGAAGGAATGTTGTTGCCACTTGACAGCTGTTCAGCAGCTTCTGGGAAAATTGTGGGTGTTCTCAGTAAGTTTTCTAGTGGACAGGCACAACCTTAAGTTTACTGCCACAGTGTGCCGTGCTCAGCAGAAAAGCAAAGGTCTGATTCATCAGGGAGACAGTGATAGTGACTTTCTCAATACTTTTTCCAAGTCAGACTTGAGGCACTGAAGGAAAACAAGCAAGATTCAAAGCAGCCAAGTACATTACTATTTATTGTGCTTTATTTAGTATTTAGAACTAGCTATCTTCCACCAGTTTAAAAGAAAACTCTCTTCCCAGGAATGGATCTTCTGAGCCATTGCTCCAATCATCTTTGAGTTCAGGTAGCCTGATAGAACCCATCAAGGAAACTCGGTATTACCTATCTTCCTGCTCCAAGTAGTCATGAATTCCACTTGGATGTGTCTTAGGCTACAACAATCCCAACTGCTACCAGAAGCCATACCTAGTTTGGCTTCCTAAAAATAAAATTTTCTACCCTCATGCTGCACAATTAATCACAAGGTTCATTTTGACCTTGTGTGCTGTGAAAAAGCCTACTGAACAGACACCTGTCTAATTATCTTCTTATCAACACATTACTGCTCCAACACATACACGGGAAGAATACAAGGGCAAAAAACAAGGCAAGGGGAAAGCAGGGACACACACAACAGGGACAAAGCAAGAGAGAGAAATTATTTATACTGAAATCTCTGACCTGAAATTCAATGAAACAGCTGCCACAGTATAGCTGGAATATCACCTTTCCTAGCTTCTGCCTTCCTGACTGGTATACTGGTATTTCCATCATCTCTGTTACAAAGAAACTGTATTATAAGCTATCATATGGAAAGCTAAAATATTTTGGCTGTTTGAAATATAGACACTACATTGAATGTTTATCAACATCCATTGTCTGCCCAGATTCCTATGAGAAACTGCTAACCACTTTGTACTAAGATACAGTATTTATCCCTGTGTTTAAAGAGCAGGATATTGAAGAAAAAACACATTCTGGCCTTGAGGCACTGATGCCAAGTTCAGAAATGGACAAAGCTCTGACTTCCAGCAAGGAAGCAATGAGCTTGTTTTCCCCCTACCAGAAAGTCAGAGCAATAACTCTGAAACAAAGCAGAAGTGGAGCCAGACAGAAGAACATTACAGAATCAGAGCTGAGAGCCCTCTTGTCCTGTGGCCCATTGGACATAGTTTTGCTTTCCGCATTTTGTACTTCATTAGCTCATAAACTAATGCCTTGCTAATAGATATGAGGAGGAGAAAGATGCTGAAATGTTCTATATTATTTTTAATGACATTTAATACACGCCAATTATTCTGCAGGCTCATTTAGCACCTAATATTGAAGAGGCATTTGAATATTTCTAGAAAGTAATATAATCTAGGCATTTCTAAAGATAGTCTTGCTAACAACCGTTGTGCAAGAGACCTGGAATATTGCCACTAAGATGCCAGCCGACAGTAGAGACCAAATGAATTGTCAGATTTCACCAGCTCCCTAGTGTGCTCATGAGCAAGAAAAATCAGCCTATTACTATCTTCTACCTGCATACAAGGTGGATTTATTTGTGAGATCTGACTAGGTGCTACTGACTTTTTGTCTCTCATTAACAGATAGGACATAGCAAATTAGGAGGATTGTTATGCCATTACTCTTTATTTTAAGACACTTTATCTATGGTTTCTTTCAATGCCTTGACTTTAAGCTGGTATCTGAAATATGTGCTTTCTTCTCTTTTTTTTCCAAGTGAAAAAAGAGGGGTTTTCTTCATTTTTACTAGCACACATTTCTCAAGTCATTACCAGTAAGGAGTGAATTGTTAATGTTAAAACTGCTTTCAGGGACAATCAAACTGCAAAGCTGATTGCCTTGTGTCCCAGCCTGCCTGTATACCTGATTCCTAACATCAGACAGACTGTCCCATGCAAGGATTTGCCATCACTATAAGAAGCTCTGCCTTGGCTGTCATCCCACTCAGCAAAAGCAGCATAGTATTAGAAATAGCTATATCATCATGTCTGATAAAGTGCCACTTCCTCATTCATTTTCATCAGTGGTAAGAGCCACTTGCACTTCAGGAAGCAGCCTTCAGAGTACCACAGAAGGACTAAGTTCAGAGCTTCTCTCAAAATTGCTGCAGACTTCTTCACACATCAAGCAATGCCACTAGCCAAGAACATGGTGTAGGCAATTTTGGTTCGTTAGCATCTACATATCCTCCTTGATTCCATCCCTCAAGGCAGTTTAGTACATCTGAAGGCAGTAAGATCCCACACAGCTCCATGGATGCTAGTTCAGAAGCTGAGATTTGGTATGGCTTTCCTGCCCACTCCTCAAATTCCTTGAATTCAATAAATTAATTCCTTGAATTCAAAAAATCAAAACTTTTAGACTAGTGGCTTCTTATTCTGACATTGAGAAAGAGGAATGCTTGAAAAAACCTAGCTTGAACCAGTTACTAATGCTTTCTTCCCAGGGCAGTCAGAAGGAACCTCTAAATCAAGTTTCAAAGATGCTTCCCCTGCAACAAAACACTTTCCCAGGCTCAAGAGGCAGTAAAAAAAAAAAAAAAAAAAAAAAAAAAAGAAACCCAAACAACATTTTCTGAACAGCTTCATATAAAAAAAAAAACCTGAGCATACAAATTCCATGTGTCCATGAGAGCAATGAGTTGATAGAAACTTATTAAAAAACTCCCCAGAGAGCATATTTGAGATAGATAAACATGCTTCAGTTTACCCAATACAAAATATAAGCGTGTCTGGGTAGCACAAAGTAAAACAAGTCAGGGAAAAATGTGTTCTTTTCTGTGACTCACTGACCCCACCCTTTCAAATCTCTCACTTAATGGACCTTCCAACTTCACATAGATAGAGGAAATGAAAAAAGAAAAGCTCAGGGGAAAGAAGGAAGAAATCAATTTAACTTTTAACATTTCTTAGATGCATCAAAACTCTCAGGTATGTAGTTCTATCTTCACTGAGTACACTGCATGAGACTAAAGAACATGCAGACTATGAATTTTGAACTTTAATCTTTTTCTTTCCTGGAAAGCCATCTTAAAAAAAAAAAAAAAAAAAAAAGAAAAAAAAGAAAGTTTAAATAAACTATATATAGATGCTGGCAAGTTGCAAGGCTGAATACAAATCTCTTATCCAATACAAATATTTTGCCACTCAGCTCATGAGAGCACACAGCAGTATTCCAGTCTCCCAAACAGAACTGCAGCAAGCCTATACATCCTCACAGTTGGTACTGGCATTTATAATATCCATGAGGCAAGTTTATAAGCTTATTAAACCCAAAACACAGAAGAAAAAAGCTGACAATAAACAAGGAAGAACAAGAAAATATTAGAGTGGAAATGACAAAGGAAAATGAGAGTTAAACATAAGAGGTACAATATATGTGGAGGGAAATTACCAGGGGCATGCTTTAATACATTAGAACAATTTTTTTTCCTGCAGATGTTGGATAGCCTAGACATACTTTCAAGCAACATTCCTGGTAGTTAATCCCTCAACTCTGCTAGTGGTTTCACAGGGTTGTAACACTACAATCTTTATTATGCACTTTAAGTTTCCCTCCCTTCTCAAAAAGGAAATCAAGTGCGTAGAGCATAAGGTGCATTTCATATGATTTGTTGGGATGGTCTCCTCCTGACTTAGGAATTTGTCTCCCACTAACAGACAACTGCAGACACACACAAGAAGAGGGGAACAGTGCTCATGCGTATTAGTTATACTCCAAGAACTTTTTCTTGCTGTCTAATGCCTTAGGATGAAGCAAGCAATAACCACTGAAAAGAGTTAACCTTTTGTATATGCATTCTTCACTTTTACCCTCAACAGTAAAAATTCAATGTCAAAAAAGTGAAAGACAGAAAAAAGGGAAAACTTTGCAAGCAAAAGAACCACATATTTAAATGAAGAGAATGCACAAAACTCTCAAAATACTTTGTGAAAACAGAACTATTAACACTGGGAAGATAGTGAAAAAGGTAGCTAATAGCCCCTGAAGCACTTAGCCACATTTTTTTTTCCCCATCCTAATCTGAATACAAATTAAATTCATAGTTTTTCCCTTTAGTTTTTGAGGCCAAAACACAACTTAGTGGAAGTTTCCTGTCTTAGTGTACAAATGTCCATGTCCTTCAAAAGGGAAACCCAGCATGTCAGATCATGGGTTTGTTCACCACAGTAATTTGAATTTTCATAGTGTTTTTGGTTTTTGTGGTTTTTGTGGTTACTGGGATTTTGGTGGTGTTGGATTTTTTTTTTAAATGTATGTAGAAAGAGGAAAAAACAAAAGTAGATGCTGGAAGAAAGCAATGTCAATACAATTATTATTGAAAAGACACCTGAAGAGTTTTTAAAGAAAGTTGGTTTAGCTGAAATACACTGTCCTTTAATAACAGAAGCAAGCCAAATCCTTGTCTATAGTCAAAAAAGTCTTTTGATTTTGATAAAGTAACAGAAACTCTGAATACCATTCAAATTCTTATAAAGACTCATTAATTATAATATTGTTTCCTGGCTATCACTTCAGAGTTTCTGGCTTCAATGTCAATTAACAGGTTTCCTGGAAGTTTTGACCATTGAAACCACTTCACAAAAAAACCCTGGGGCAGTGGAGGGGGAAGGCTAACATAGGAGAACGTGACTTCATGCATTGCCAAAGCAGATCAAACACACACACTTGTAGCTTAAGTGACAAGATGCAAAGGATAGGGTGATCCAGCCACAATAACCACCCCTGACAAACCAGAGAGGCACCACTTCATTAGAGGAGGCACAGCTGTACAAGCTCCTCCATGAGCAGCAAGTGCACCCAAGAGTTTGCCACAGGATATCCTGCAACAACCTCAGAGACCAGCATGATCTAGAGCTGGGATAGTGCAGATAGGCAACACTCTCGGATCCCCTCACGGATTCATTTTAAAAGGAAGCATGTGTCAACCTGAGCTTCATATCCTTTTTGACAAGGACATATTACCTGATGGGGCTGTGAACTGGACCATCTGCTGTAGGAAGGAGCACCAGAAGTCTTGTTGGCTGTAGGTCTCTGAAAAATAAAAGAACATGTCAAATATTCATCAACATGTCCATCATACACACAGGCAAATTCGCCAAACTCAACCATGTAAACACGTATAGTAAAAAACAAACCCAAAACAAGAGCCTCCAGAAGCCACAAATATTGGAGAGTTGTACTAAAATCACATAGATTGAAGTTTGCTGAATTTGCAGCCAATGCTTTGTTCAGCTTCAAAACTCAGGACCTCAATATTCACTTAAATTTGAAGTTTTTCCCCTAGACTGCATATTTAAATGCTAAAACCCAACCTAAACTGAGGCTACAAAGCACTATCCATCAGGCAGATAATTTACTCAGATTAAGCAAACATGCTGTAAAGGAAGAGCAACTGACTTCAACTCTCTGGACTTGTGAAAACCTTTAACACTTTAACACTGTCCCAACCAGACCCTTGTCTCTAAGTCAGAGAGACACAGATTTGACAGACAGATCAGCCAGCAGGTAAGGAATTGGCAATGGGGTCACACTCAGAGTTGTGGTCAATGGCTCACTGTTCAGGTGGAGATCAGTGACACATGGTGTTGCTCATGTGTTCAAAGGATTGAAGGAAAGGTGCCAAAACAAAACAAAGCAGAATTGTTCTTTCAGAATCACTTTACCTTACCCAAGTTTCATTTTTTAAGATTTTTGGAATATGTAGCTGATTATTTATATACCAACTCTCTTTTAAAGAAAAACAGTCTTTATGATTTATACCTACATTTCTTTCACCCATTTCTCTAATTTTTTTTTCCCAAAGCCCTAAGAAAAAAGACCATATGATGTACTTTCACATCCATAGCATAATTCCATATCATGTGTGTCACACATAGACTTTACAATCAAACATCCTTTCATAGTGCAGAAGAATCAATGCAATATGGCATCTAATAGAACTCCATCAATTATTTTATTGCGCATTATCTCTGGCTTCAAAATTATTTTACACCATGAACTTCAGCACTATCTACTCCCAGTTTAGGCTAGAGACCTTCAAATCTACCCCTTACTTGTGTGAATTTGATGCTTCTAGAAAATAAAAAATAAAAAAGCAAACAAAAAACAACCAAACAAACCCACAGGATACCACAGCCAACAACCAAGTTTGTTGCAAGCATATCACTACTATACAAGCTCATGTATTACAAAGTCTTCATGACAACAAGGCTACTTTTGTCAGGAAGACCAGTTAGGTTTAAGTTTCTTTTGCATGAGATCTGAATTCAACCAGGCTTTCCA
Source organism: Pseudopodoces humilis (assembly GCF_049639895.1). NCBI lineage: Eukaryota > Metazoa > Chordata > Aves > Passeriformes > Paridae > Pseudopodoces > Pseudopodoces humilis. The sequence goes on from NC_142200.1 coordinate 112,112,546, forward strand.
GACACAAGATATTAATTTATCAGTACATTCTGTCACCAGCAGGATGCTAATAAGGGGGACAGATTCATATTTGAACCATATGGACATAAATTACTAAAAAAATGCAATTATGACAATCCATGTGAGATTTATACCACAATATAGTACATTCTTTGTAAGTACGAAAATAAATAGCTTATGGCTTTTAACACCCAAGGATATAGTACATTCCTATGCCAATTATAACCACCAGGGCTTATACATCATTACATATTCTAAAGCTGGCATGTCATTCCAACTAACGAGAAACAGCCACTGCTGGAATTGTATTTGTGTGTTAGTCTATCAAAAAGCAGTTATTTTACAAATTTAATTATTAGCATTACTGTATAGTGTATTTATCTTCTCCTAACCACCCTTACAAGGACAAGCATTTTTAATGCACAGATACACCACGTAACAGAATAACACTTGCTTTTGATAGAAACTTCAGAAAAGACAAAGTGCACGCAATGCTGGTGTCAGCTTTGTGAAAAACTGTCTCCATCTGCTTCAGAAGAATGACTGGGCAATCTCTGAATAACAAGTTGAATAATTGAATGAGATAGCTAGAGTTTTTTCTAGAAGCACCTGGAAGGCTTTTTCCAACAATATGCCTTTCCACAAGCACTGCACACCTTTGTTAATTAATATATATGTAATGTATGTCTGCCTTTAGAATCATCCAGTAAAACTGCATCTTCATCCTGTCTAAACCCAACTTAATACCAGTCATAAACACCAGTCTTGGGTTTCATTACTTACTCCAATACCTTTAATAGGTACATTTCCTACACAGCAATCACTCTCTTGAACTTTTCTGTCTCAGTTTCAAGGACATCCAAAAGATAAATATCCCACAGAGAAACAGTACTGCAATATTACAGAGAAACAGGCAAATCCTTTCCAGGACAAACACCAAGCAAACAAATACGTCCCAAGACAAAGGCAGTAGATTATTTATTTTTTTATTAACTTTACAAAAAATAAAAGGTTAGAGCTTCAGAAGTGTTTATAAGACAATTTTGATTTTCCAATATGATTAAGAAGGCACTTTAAAAAAATTGAAAATAGTAATATAAAAGATCTAAGATCAACTTTTATTATCCTTCCAGGCTTTTTTTTTTCCTTCTCCATTCACAGACCTAGAAGCAGGCTCACTTGCATGTTCCAAGGCAACCAGACTACTGTGTTAAAGAGCAAAGGCTTGCACTGCTCACACACAGAAGTTCTGCATCAGAGCAATCAGAGTAGATTCTGAAATATCTAGAAAATACTTTCATCCAAGCTTCTGTCTAGGTTCTGAAGTGCAACAGGAAAAAACCTGAAGGCCAGCCCACAAGCCCTGCTCATCTCAGTGGTGAAAATATTTTAAAAGAGTGACTTAAAAGGTTATGCATGAGCAAAATCCAAACACCGTCACCCTTATTTTACTGCAACCAGTAGAAATTAGACAACCACCTACCTCTAGGAATATGACTCTTCATACAAAGCAACAAAGGTCATAAGCCAGACCACATGGTCTGCTGGATGAGCAGCTTTTGCATACAGTTTTCACCTCAAAAATCTCAAGGCGTTGCATTTTCACAAGCTATTTTACCAGGGAGAAGACAAGCTGCATTCAGCCATTTAAGCCATGTCCCTTTCTTCAGTTAAAATCACCTCCCACGTCACTCCTCCTTTTGAGGAAGAAAGAAGGAGCACAAACACAGAACATTTAAGAATGCTCCCTCTGGCACAATTAGCACAAGCCCTGGACATAAACTTCCTCCCTGGTCTTGCAGAGCTCCCTAACAGCATTACTGAAACCATCTAAAGCAAACAGCCATCAACATTTCAAGAACCTCTAGCAAGTCCCTCTCTTAACTAACTTTATATCCATTCCGCATTCCCAGCTCATTTCTGCTCCCTAAGCTACCTCTCAGCCATATGCAGATACAAAAACTCCTCCCAACTATTAAAAACTAATTAAGTCTGACTGCCTTAATTACCTGCTCATCCAAGCTGTTCCTTATGTCCTGGCCCCTTCCCTCATTCCCCGCCCTCTGTGAAGAGAGGTCAAACTCACTGAGCTGCAGGTGACACCAGTTGTTTTAAAAGACCACAAAGTTCTGCTGAAAATTTTAGAAAGGTTTAAAAATCCCAGCAGACTGTCCTTCCAAAGGCAATAAAACTGGAAACTGGATGTATGAGCTTTGTACCTGAGGAAGAAATGGAGAAATGGAAAGAAAAGAAATGGAGAGGAAAGCTGGTGGTCTGCACACTTGGGCCCAGGCAGCAATCAGTATGAGAGGAGAAAATCTTATGTAGATTCAGGTGCAATGCTTCAAGCACATAGCCAGCTGCCTCCAAATCCCAGTGAGACCAAGAAAAAAAGTACTTCTCATAGCAGTAAAGTGGCACAAATAAAAGAAGAGTAAATGATGCAGTATATGTGCAAAGATGCTTTTTTTATATGCAGCTCACAGGAAAACTGTTTTCTCAGAAGATCCCTACTACTGAGCACAGTAGATAACATAGCAAGAAGCCAGGAAAAAAAACCCAAAACTTTTAGAAGAATACATGGAAATCAATACAATGGAGCATTGCTCAACAGGAGAGTTCATGGAAATATGTGTTACAATTTCATTCTTGGGCTACCAGTTAACTGCATGCAATACAAGCCAAGAACACATACAGTACCTAAATAATTCCTCAGTCAGTCAAGGAGAGCTTCAAGATAAGGCCACACTTCAAAATTATGAAAGAAGAGAAAAGTCCAGAATTACAAGTGTCATTACTCTAACAATATTTCTAAAAGCAGAAAAAAAGAAGAGTATATATTCTGATAGCAAAGGCAAAGTTTATGACTTGTTCTACACTCAAATAAACTTACAAAGTCTTCTGATGGACATTGCAATTCATCCCATAATTCTGGAAAAGTATCTTGAGATGGGATGATTTACTGTCTGGAAGTACCTGTCTCTTTCTATCCACTCACTGGAGAGAAAGGCTAAGCAGGCAGTTTAATTGAGACATCTAACTGGGGATGGCTAATGTTAGGTGAAATTAAATCTACCCACAGTCCCTGTTCTCCTTGCTACCAAGGGACCTGAGCAATTTGTCCTCTTCCACGTTTCAAAGGGTTATTATGGTAGCGAATTTGTTATGCAGTTGAGGTACTTGTGAACTGCCTGGTGAACTCCCACAAGCTGTGTCAATCTTGAAAATGCAACTCATTAGAGAAGACATGAAACACCATTTTGACTTGCAGGACTTAGAATTTTTTGGCCAAGCAAGTAGGGAAGAAAAGAATTTTCTTTATAAATAGAGAAAATAAAATATGAAAATAAATGGAACATATACTAAACATATAGTCATATCAAAACTATTTTCCTTCCAAAAAAATCTACTTAGACTTACACCTGTAGTACTCTGAGAATTATAGTTACATGAAACACCTGATATAACACCAGTTCCTTGACTCTTTGGTTTTCTGGCCTAAAACCTTGCTGGCATTCAACTGGTCTCTAGTTCATCAGGTTTACAAGAGATGCTGCTTCTTTAAAGAATATAGTCCATTTATTTATGTATAGGCAGATATGAAATTGAGGAAATGTTATGCAATGTCCAATATCTAGATTTCTTTTTTTCTAGTATTTACTATGGAATTTCTCTGATTTTCTCTTAAATTAAAAAAAAAAAATCCTGAACAAAGTAATGGAGACAGCTGACAAGTCAGTACGATGTTAAGGCACTGAAGTTAGTTCTCTGAAGTTTGGTTTTTGTTGGTTTTTATATGGAGTTTTGTATATCTGTGACTTTTGCAAAGAGGAACCAGCAATGTTATGTTAAAAAGAAACAATATTCAGGAGAGGCTTCTTGTGAGACACATGCCTTTGGGGTTAGTTGTTTATTTTTTTTAACAGCGGGAATTTATGAAGAAAACACAAGTGAAAAATAAAGTTTTAACTTCTCATACTATAAAGGACTATAATATCCTTTATGACTCTCCAGGAACAAATAATGGGCAAAGTCCTTTTGACATTAACCACAGCAGACTGGAACAGTGGGAGCTGGTTTTTGAAGTATTTAGTTTTATTTCTTTTTCCTTATTGAGCTTATCCCACAATAATGCAATACAGAAAATGACAAGTTATTAATTTCTATGTACAAGGTAAATAGAAATGGTGACAACTTATCTGGTACTATCTGATCAAAAATGTTTTTTAGAGGAATTACAGAGTCTGAAATTTGAACCAGTGATATCTCATGAAACAACACAGACTTCATGCCTACATATCAATCCATACCTGCCTCTGGTCTGGCTCCAGACACCCTTAAGCCATGCTGATTCTCTGTGTGAGGTAAGACCTCACACACTTGATAATACTAAATCCTTTACAACCTCTTCCTCACAAACATCATCTCAAGGGATCAGAGAAGTCAGCTCAGTGGAAAGGGTATCTCTTCCAATCTGGTATCACACCTGGGTCCACAGGGGAGACAAACCCCAGTAAAGCCTGTTCATTACAAATGTGCTGCTCACCCATGAAGCCATTTTCACTTCTGTGCAATAAATATACACAATTCCTTGCTCCCTTCAAAACCTCATCCCATTTTTCAATACCAATACTATGTTGGAAATTCATAGCTAGCACTCTGGACATAAGACTAAACAAATTCCAAGTACTTTAAATATCCATGGTTTCTTCAAAACCACAAAAGTTAAAAATCCTTCAAAATTTCCTGGAAAACTGTCTGCTTTCTAGAGACGCTAGCTCTACAAAATTGCAGTGATGGATTTTATTTTTTTAATATTTTTAATTTTTTTTTTATTTTTTTTTTTTCAGAAAAAGGGAATACAGAAAGGGTTAGATGATGAGATTAATAACAGGGATTTCATTTCATTACAGCTATGCAGCAGTTTTTACCACTCAACAGCGAACATTGCTGATTATGGGGGTTAGGACACAAAGCAATGTTGACAGCAGTGAAAGGATGGTACGTGACATGACATTATGGTCTCCTCCTCCATGCAAAGGGTGCATGAGGCATCCTTCATCTTGCTTGGAAGCTGAGAGAATAGCATATGTCAGAGTGACATCACTGCTTTGCAGTGATGAGACGATGCAGCGGAATCACCAAGTATGTTGCTCCATAGAAGTGTAAAATCAGGAAGAAGACATTAAGAAAGCAGCCAATCTAGATAGAATGTCAGGACATAAAATGTAGCAGAGTTGCAAGAGGTAAAGTTTTTAAGTAATGAAATACATTAATAAGTTGTGTATGAAAAAGTGTGTAGTGGGAAAACGATCTTTCCTTAACACTGTTACACAATGTCATTAGGGATTACTTCCTCTAGCTTACAGAAATCAATGCTACGACAGGAAGAGACAGAGCAGTAGAAATATTGACTGAGCTGTCAACCATAGGAGTACATCTCGCTGAACCTGTGGGTCTGGGCTTTGATGAAGCAAATACATTCAATAGATGTTTTTATAGGAGCTCAGGCACTCACTCAAACTACTCACATTTCATATCCACTGTCTAGTCTCAACTTTCAACATAGTGACTCACTCTTTTTGAGATGAAATTGCCAAAAGTAGTATATGTCTATCACTGACCCCTATCCATGGATTCTTGACACCTAACAATTTGACATGGTCTCTGAACCATGGTGCAGGCGTTGTCATGACACTGTGATTCCCACTCTTTTTCTCTGTCTCCACTCCAGTTTACTTGTTTAGTAAAGACGTTAAAGAAGGAAAAGAGGAAAACTTCTAGACAAAGCCAGAGATAAAAAAATCCTCTCTTCATAAACTCTCTTTACACTTACAACACCTTTGTGCTAAAAAATCTTCAGACCTTCTCTATATGACCTCCCATATCCCACTTGATTGTTAAAAATAATAATTAATGTATATTAAATTTCAAAGTATGTATTTCAATGGTGATGAACTTCACAGGCCTTTTATTTCTCACAAATCAGATAAGAACTGATATTATAAATTGTGCTATCCATCTCAAACCACATCTTCCTTAGCAGAATTGACTGGTCAAGTTCGAGCGAACAATACTGTAACCACTAATTCCTTCTCCATTCCAATTTGTATTGATCAAGCAAAGTGCAGCATCCTTGAAATCACAAACAAGCTGAACAACTGTTACTGTTTGTGAGAAGCAATAACATATTTCTTGGGAATTATATATGGTGAAAGAATTTTTCTGTGATGATGCTGCAGACACCATGATTTGCTGTGCAGTCAGCACTTTCTTCCAAAGACAGAGAGTTTGAAGATAAGCTGCAAAGAGATTGAGGAACAACCTTCAAGTTTTCCAGATGGAGTCGACATAAAGTTGGCATTCTTACCCCATAAAATGTACAATTAAGAAATTGTAAGAAAGTCACAAGACATAGAAACATGCAATTAGATAAGGAGGAGAAATAAGCTGGGGAAAAAAAATATGGAGACATTCAATGCTTTGAGGTCAAGAATTCTCCCAAGCACTATAGAGAAGGTAGGGGAGCACAACACAGCTATAGAAGAGAAAATTTAGTTATAAAGTGACTTTCTAAAGCAGCTGTTTCTGTGGAAAAAAGACTGTGAGCTAAGAACTAAGTGTAGCATTATGCTGAGCAATGTTTTATTATCAGCAACTGGTAACTTAAACAATGAGCCAGGGAACACCACAGTATGGATATCACCAGTATGGATTCACTCCTATTGAAAGAATGCTCAAGGAAGTATAAGATGCATTTCTAGAAGAACTTGGAACATATGACATCTTTTATGTCCCTTAGACTCTCACCATTTTCCTGAGTAATTGAAATGGGCACGGCACGAGGAGGTGTAGGGGAAGTGGTCACAGCACCAAGCCTAACAGAATTCAATAAGTATTTGGGCAATGCTCTCAGGCACATGGTGGGACTCTTGGGGATGGTCCTGTGCAGAGCCAGGAGTTGGACTTTATGACCTTGTAGGTACCTTTCAACTCAGGATATTCTATGGTTCTATGATTCTATGACACAGACAGTGGTGGCTGTGACAGAGAGCAAAATGGGATTCATTTTGTGGGACCTAAAAGACCTGGATATCCTCAGAAGCTAGCACAGAACTACAAAAATGGAATTAACAAGTCTGTGTTGATTTGAGATAAAGGAGTAACACCAAGAACGTAAAATAAATTGATTGTAATGAGAGCTCTTCTCTTTGAGCAGCTATTGTAAGAAAGATTATCTGTTCCATTATAATAGCAGACAAGGAATATGAAAAGTGATCCAGAATATTTGAGTAATATTTTGTCTGAGGTATTAAAAGATAACAAACTGACCACACTGAAAACTGATACAGAGTAGGAAACCATCAGACATGCACTATAGAGAATATCAAAAAACATTAGAAGAACAAATGCAAATATAAAGACAATGGATGCTCTCATAAAGGTGTGGGGGGACCTTTCCTTTTTTTATTAATGTTCACCAACGAAAATAAGAATTCAGATTTATGCTTACAATGAAGATTATAATAAAGCCAGAACAGAGAATAGCCTTGATAAGACAATGCAAAAGACAACAGTGCAGAAATTAAAGTAAAATATGGCATACAGTAGATGTAATAATCAGAATATTTTACATGTGTTTCCGTCCTGGGAGCCAAGGGCATGAATCATGAAGGTTCAGTAAAGCACAAAAATAAAAATCTTTATTTGCAAACAATGCAAACATAGAAAGGTGGAGGAGGTACTATAATGATCTCTTTAATGGTGAGAGATAAAAGTGAACAACAAATTGCTATTTTCTAGATAAAAGAATCATTCTCAGAAGAATCAAATTTTTAAAGTATTCAAAAGGCAATTAGAAATTCAGGAAAAATGCCGGCAATTCCCGCTAAATTATTAAGACTTGGATGCAATAAGCTTAGTCAAATATTTTACAACCTAATTTTGATAATATTTCATAAGAGCAGGAAAAGAAAGTCACGTTTCCAGTTTCAAAATAAGGATGTATTGGAAATGTAGGAGTTCTTTTTATGTTTCTTCCCATTTCATCCTCAAAAATCCAGCTTTCGTACCTTTTACAGACACGTGCTCTTTAAACACAGGAAACAGTGAGTGATGATGAATATCGGTGTTTGGCAGAGTTTCCTCCCAAGATTAGTCACAAAAAAATGAAAACAAACAATCAGTTTTAGTTAGGTGTTGTCTCCAAGAAAAATGGTGATATAAAGACAACTAAGGTGTAATTTCTTAGAGGATTTAGGAATAATCTAGTGAGTTCTTGGCCTGTAAGGAGAGTATCTGACATCTTGGAACACCACAGCACAAATATGCAACTGTGTGATATGTAGGAAATTGGATTTTCAAGTAGGGACACAAGGAAATCTCTGCTCTGTTTCATAGCAATCCCATGCTAAAGTGGGAAGATGAAGAAGCCCCCCACTTTCCAGATCAGTCGAGTCATTTGTTGGAAGGCATTGAAGCAATCTGCTTTGACTTCTGAATAAGTGGCTGCTGCAGGAAAGACAAGGTCAGAAAAAATGGTGGTTTTGGATCAGTGAACATGACTGATATCCAAGGATTGTAAAACCAGGTAAATAGCCTTGTAATGATAAGATCTTGAGCAAGCTTTCTGTCAGGCAATGAGGTTGCAATGAGTTTGGTAGCCTAAACAGCTGACAGCTTTAAATAATAGTAGAAATTTGTGGAAGGAATAAATTCAATTATTTGCTGCTTTGAACCTAAGTGACAGAAGGAAAAATTTTTTTGTACAAAAGACCCTAAAAAGTTACCAAATTAAAAAGGAGATCTCTTGACTAGATTGGCACTGGTATTACCTAATCACCAGCTGAGGAAAGCTGACAAGTGGAAGGGGTGACATTGCACTGCAGTTCGACTGTAGTCAATGCAAGCACAATATAACTGGCATGGGTGACAGCTGCTGTGACTGGGATATGGTAATAGGTTTGCTAGCTGTCAACCAACACAGCAAACTTACTGAGCTCCTGGGTACATAAAGTGATCTCATTTTGTTGTAGACTTTTCTAGAGAGAACTATTTAGCTGACTGTTCTGCACAGGATTCACACCACCACTCCTACTGCCCAATGTATTTGTTGAACATGGTTTTTGTAGGGATTCTAGCCATCCAGCTTATACTCTTTTGTAAACAGGATGCTTGTTTATGCCAATGCTGTGAAATCCTATACCTTTTGTCTCCACCCACCTTCCCCTTCTACCAGCAGTGGCTTTCAGGTTCTCCCTGTTACAAACCGCTGTGCTCACTCCCTGTATTCAGTGAGCATTCCTTCTCCCTCAGGCCTATCATGCAATCTAAACCCCAACACCACAGAAGGTGAGACAGGCATTCAAATCTGGATGCCACTGCAAGAGGAGAGATGCGGTATAGTGGCTACAGCAGCCATAACTGCAAAAATGTATTATCCCAGCTTCTTCAAATGCCCCTCCCTGCTCCGTGATCGAGGTACACCAGAGCAATAAATTCTTCTAAGAGCCCTTAAATCTATCACACTAATTGCTAAATGCAGAGTAGCCATTCATTTTTCCTGGTAACACAGCAATGCATGAATTTGCTGTAAGATTTTTATTTTTTTTCTAATGTTTCCTTATGATTAAACTATAAAAAAAAAGAAAATGCAACATCACTGTCTACTTTCAGGCAAATGTTTTTTTTTCCCATAGCCTGGAGAGGAGTTCAGCATGAAAATCATAAAAGATTAGGAGGACTGTCACCACAAAGGGACAGATATTTTCCTGCTCTATTCACATGCAGTCTTAGCATTTAAAAATGCATGTGAATAACACTTATTTCTAGACTTCAGAAAGAATAAACAATACCCATATTTCCAGAAATTTCCTAATAGCATTCACTTTCTTTCTAAAACTATCATGGAAAGTCTTCCTTCATTTAGCATTGAGAGTAAAAGAAATTGGACTGTATTTTACCAGAGGGGTCAAATATTTAAAATAATAATATTCTTTGCACTTGGTTGATAAATATACATGGAGAGAAGCTTCAATGAAAACACAGGCAATAATAAGAGGCAAACTTCAAATCATGAGCTTGTCCTTTGTCAATTTGTTCAGTGTACAGTAACCTTGTCAAATTAAGAAAATTCCAAGTCTATTGGGAAAGGCTGCCCTCTTCAGACAAACTTAATAAAAGGTACACTGAAGAAGTTCTGAGTGTCTTGAAGTTAAAATAAGAATGTGGTGAAATTAACTGTGCAGCGCAATATTAGCCTATTAACTTTCTTCTGCTTAATAACAATTTGCTATCACATAAAGAAAAGAATTTTTTGTCATTAGCTACATATTAATGCGTGTTTGTTTAGACTCACAACAGACCCATTTATACTGTTTCTGTAAGGCTGCTATAACTTTAAGTCATGTGCTGAAACATAAAGACATAATTAATTAAGAAATCTATTGAGTCTGAACCCTCCCTATGTCATGTTTTGTGCTGTCATACAGAAAAATAACACATTTTGCATCACTGAATTTCTGTCACAGTGGAATTTTCATTAAACATGATAAAATTGCCTTTTATTCCTCTAATAAAACTTGGGGTTTAGATAGGTTTTGATCTCCCTAATGATCCAAACTAGCGAGTGGAAAAATGTCTTTGTCATCATGATGGGTGTTTCATAATTGATGGCTATTTTTAATTTCATGAACAAGTAGAAAACAGCTTACTTAGACAGAAAGCCATTTTTTCTTTTCCTTGCTATTTGTCATCTGAGTGTCTTCACAGGTGAAATTGTGGATTTTTATCTTGTATCACACCAGGTGGCAAAGTACAAGACTACCAGGTATTTTCCTGGTGAATGTAATACAATTTTCATAAGGAAGACCCTGTTTGGGTTAATGACTGTAAATAACAGCTTCCAATTTACTGGGGAGGTGAGGTGGACATAAATATTTTTTATTGGTGTTTTACTTTGAAAACAGAAAGCTGTATCATAGAATCTTCTGAGGAGACCTAGAAATACATATTATGCTCCACAATACCAAGTCCAATTCTTATCTGTCCACATTTTTCAAGACCTTTACCAGGACCTGGAACTGTACTACACAAAACAGTCATTAACTCCCGATATAGCCCCCTAAACATTCTCCAGAACAGGGAGCAGAGACAATGCTACTAAAAGATGGTCCTAAAGACAGAAAGATACGAGGAATTTAGCTGCCAATCTGATAGGAGTCTCTGCATTCATTAGAAAACTTCTTTTTTCTAGCTTTTCAGCAAAGCGTCCAGTGTCATGATGTCTCAGGAGAACACACCTAACTGCCCAACAAGTTTGTGACTTGACTGCAGGATTGCTCTTTTCCTTGCAAAACACCTTTTTTTCTTTTTTCTTTTTTTTTAATCTTGTCTCAAAGCACAATTAAGTTCAATTTATTCTATATTCTGATCCAAAATTTGAATTAAGTTTCCTTCCTCCTTCACTACATCATACAAGCTTTCAGGACAACAGGTAATTTCATCCATTGTGTCCCTTTCTACAGACAGTCTCTTCCTTCTCTGAAACAGACAGCATTTCTAAGCTCACTTTAAGAAACACCCCATGCTCTTAACTTTAACCACGTGAGGAAGTCTCTCTGAACACTTATTGGGTTTTTTTTCTCCTTTGTTAAATAGGATTCGGTTTAAGATGTACTTTAAGTTAAGAATTACTTAAACGCTTTGTTGAACTGGGGCCTGAAATGGGACTTTAATTTCCTTAACAGCTCTCAGTATACCATTACTAGAATAAATGTAGAAAAATCAGACTTTCTGAAAAAATGTGTCTCGAGGGTGCTAGTACAAGCAAATTATGGAGCAGTTAAATAATGCCAAACTATAAATCTCATATCTACCAACACTTATCCATCTGTCTTACCAGTGTGCTAAGGAGTAGGTCCTGTTTAAAGACTGAGATGTTAGAGCTGGAAATGAATACTTGCCTTTTAGTCCCCTCCTATGTTATGGTATTCAGTTTCATGTATAATTGATGGGCTGAAATTTTAAGACAGACTGAGTAAATAAATTATGAGTATTCAAAATATCACCCTTTTGCCAGTAAACCCCTGTTATTCCTCACACTGACTCAGCCACCTCTCATGCTGCTATCTTTATTTATAGGAATAGTATTTTCTGAATTTTTGTAGTACACACTTACTAAAATTATTTCAATGGAAATTACTTCAATGTCAAACATAACCATGATTTTGTAATAATCAAAATACAGTACAGCTTTGTTTGGGTATTTTCCCTTCATTCAATTGAGACATATGTAAAAGAAAGGCATATTAGTTGAATACTAGCATTTTTTATGCTATTCCTAGTTCTTGCACAATAGAATTCCTAAGAACTGTGCTGTAATTCTTTCCTGCAGTGAAACACAGGGGTGTCCACATTGGCATTCTTGAATTTTCTTAGGCTGTTAAATCATAAGGCTGCCTGCACTATGCAGAGAGATTGGGTTATGAATTTTCTGAAGTGACAGATCCTGTTATATAAGCCACTGGTGAGTCTGGGAATGCCATTCAACATTTTCAGATTTGGAATTAATTTTATTCTACTTTTTCCCATGGGAAAAATGAAAATGTTCACAATTTTGCTGGTAAGGAGTGCAGTTTCCATGACAAAATCACATCCCTGGGAAAACCCCAAGTATTTCTTCCAGCTTTGGGTATACAGAGGTACAATTCTGACCTCACAGCTGCGCACCTGGTGCAACTTACTGAAGAACTCAAACAAGGATGCTAAAATTAAAAGGCTGCTGGACAAGATAGCTGTACATATTTCTTGTAAAAGGCAAGGCTGATGGACTTGAAAAAAATCTAAGAAATTGTTCTTGTGGAATGCATTATAAGCCTCCCTTATATAAAAAATACCGGTCTTTTCTCACATGCAAGTCTTTCCATTTCTGTCAGGTCCAGGCTAGCGAGTTCTAGTCAGGTAAGCCCACTGTCCCTCAGCATTACTGAGGTGCCATCAAAAGTGAGATGTGACACAACTGTCTGATACAACTTATAAAAGTTAATACCACATTCTCACACAATTTAGTTAATTCAGCAACAATCTGTAATCACAGTTTACTGAGTCCTTCCAGAACTCATAAAGTAAATAACTGGAGCAGTAAGAACTCTTCTACACACAGCAATTTTCAGTAAAAAGAATTTGAACAGGTAAATGAACACATGCAAGTTTATTAACAGACAAAGAACACAAGAAATGAAAATTTGCAGTGAGATAGATATTAATTTTGAAAAATTAGAGGAAGCCAGTGTAAATTCAGAGACAAGGCAAAGATTACTGATTTTCCTTAAATAAAAACAAGAAAGCAACCTAACTCTGTCCCAAATAAGAGCTGATAAATTCACTCAATTTGGCCTGTGCCCTTTGTACTTTGGAGCTGGAATTTTCAAATTTCACTGGTAGGTGAACATGAAATACCCCTTCATTCCTTTGAAGAAGCCAGTCTGAAGCTGCAATGAGCCTGGAAATAGCGATTAGCATTTTAAGTGGCACCCTGAATAATAAAATGTCTTTGAGCTGGATTCTAATTTTCTGGAAGTGAAAGATACTCTTTACATTTACCTCACAGGAGCCTAATTTTTGTCTTGTCCTGCTAAATGAGAGGTCACAAGGTATCAGCTCCAATGAATCTCTCCTAGGCTCTCCAGGTAATATTTAATTCTTGACATTTCATTTGCGAGTTTTCTGGAGGCTGTAGTTTGTGGCTCCCTGCCCTGTTCCCTTCCAGCCTGAAGAACAGTACGTGTTGTGAGACAGACTGCAGGAGGCTGTAGTGCTACCTTCCTGCTCCAAAGAACTGCAATAATAATATTAATAATATTATTATTTATTATTGTATTATTGTTATATAATAATAATAATAATAATAATAAAATAATGCAATGATGCTTGACACTTATCTGTTATCAAACCATTCGCTCATGATTACATTGATCTAGCTGTGCACGCTGCACCTCAACAAAACTATTTTTACAGGTACACTGTGACACATCAAGATGTTTCAGAGTAATTTGTAAAGAAATCTGTCACATGATTTCAGTAAGAAGTAAGAAAAGCAAGAAGGTTTTTTTGAAGCTGTTTGATGTTCTCTTGAATGATTAAACCTTGTGCGAAGAATGACCTCCTCCCAGGCAGGCCTGAATAACCATCTCTGAAGTCTGACTTTCCCACAACACTCAAAAATCCTACTCCCCACATCTGGACCCTGAGAGAGGAATGGGGCTGTGAGGGATTTTGTGGTATGATCTGCACCTCTCCTAGCTGCTGAGACAAAGTTCATGGCAACCACTTACAGTGGTCAGCTCAGTCTTCAGCCAAGTATTTAATCAGTAAATGTTGCACCAGGCTAGTTAAAAGCACACAGGAAGGACTTACTGTGACATCAAACTGAAGCCTAGTAAAATCGAAATAACAAAGGAAGAAATCTGCAGCTAGTTAAAAATATCTGAATCCACAAGTGGGGAAACATTGTAATAGCAGTAAACCTTCATTCCTATCTGCTTCTGTGTAAGTAGTGTAAAGCAGAAATGCCTAAAGAAACCTAACCTGGGCGGGCTCTTTCAGGAGAGCAAATAGACAGAGAAGTCTCTTGATCCCATGTAAACGTCATTACCTCTCTTTCTAACTTCTGCTGCAGCCCACACAAGGACGTTGGTCAAACAGTTCACAGAAAAGGGCAAGCGCAGGCTTAGGAGCTGTACCTTCCCCAGAGAAGATTTCCTCTGCTCTGGTTTTTAAAAAGCATAAAGGCTCTTGCTTTCCTACAGTAATCTTGAAATCTGTTCCATTTTCCATGCTTGATTACAGAAATCCTCTCTGGATTCCCTGAAAGAAAAGTATTAAGCAGAACACCCAAAGTTTTTTTAAAATACTGTAGCACTTGAGTCTCTGCCTGCCACTCAGTGAAACACAGCAATTTAAAATTACTGAAGCTCTTAAATTAAGTGCTTAAATTTGAAGGTGATCACCACTCTGAACATGTGAACAGCTATCTGAACTATCAAAGCTCTTCAATTTACTCCAAGCAAGTCATTTTTGGAAGTGATAAGGGAGTCTGTGATTGTCCAGACAGTACTGATTTAAAGCTTCTGCTCAGTTTTCTACTTCTTTTTACAGGTGTTTAAGCGATTCTGCTGGCATATAGAAAGACTGTGATGAACATATTTGAGCAACTTGGGGAAATGTGTGTGACTTTTGTTTTGGGTGTAAGCAACCATTCTGGATCAGTGTTTTCCTTCAGGAGCCATGTCAAAGCAAGTGCTTTTACCTAACTCTTCAACCGCTGTGTGAAGATAAAAATTGAACACCATTATCCATTTTCAAAGTTTTCACTTAATAGACAATATGCAATTTTCTGAGTGCACTGAGAATGTCATTGCTTTGTAGCTACAAATTGAAACCTATAATGCTCATCTCCAGGAAGCAGTTATTAATGTGGGGTTTTTTTACAATACAGTATATTTATTCTTGCAATTTTGGCACACAGTGCCTTTTGAAAATATTTTCTTAAATGAACTAGTAACAGCTATTTACCCTCTGTAATATATTACTGAGTGATGAAATACTTCCATTCCATACACAAACCTCTTACAGCTGCAGGGACTAGAGAAACACAAGAGATTCTAAAACTCCTACATGATTCTTTCCTGTACCATCCAAAGTAGCTTCAGGCCAGAACGAGGCCTTGACAGGTTTTGTTTTTTATAATTTGGACAGCTTTCTACATATTCCCAGAATTGTTAAATATTGCATTATTTCCCACACTACATAAAGTTCAATTAGAAACATTCTTTCTCTGGGCCTTTTTCTTTTGCTCCTCCAACTGCCCCATGGCAGAACTGTCACAGCTAATGCTCTGCTTTGCTTCACGACTCCCAGAAAATATTTGCCATTTTCCTTGCTGAATAGCATTAATGATAAAGCATAATTATCTGAAAACTCTGATGAATTCTACTATTTGTAATAAATTAATTCCACTTAATGTCTCATATTTTTAAGGCACTCTGTCTATCAGAAATAACTTCTGAGCTGAAGATTTGTCAGTTAGCCTTCCAGTTGTAGACTCTTGAAAATTATTTGTCTTTCAAGTGGAGGCACATTTTGGCTATTTGACAGCAGATCCTTTTATACATCTGTACTGACCCATAATCTACTGCAAAGGATGTGTGTTAGCATTTGTGTGCTCTGCCTCCTAAAACAACACGTGAGCTAAGACCTGGGGGGGTTCTTGCCGCAATATCTGTTGTTTTTTCACACTTTTTGGATACCCAGCTCATATTTATGATGCTAAGATGTTTTGAATGTGTGGGGGGATATTTTTTTTTATATATTACTTTTTTCATTTCAAGGATTTCTGCAACAAGCAAATTCTGATTCCAGTGTACAACTTCTGAGTCATTTGGTGCTTGTGCTGCATCCACCTGCTTTTTCTTTAATGACCAGTCAAATGCCAGAGGTGAGATAATGCAACGATGCTTGACATTTATCTGTTATCAAATCATTCGCTCAAGATTACATTGATCTACCTGTGCACGCTGCACCTCAATAAAACTATTTTTACAGGTACACTGTGACACATCAAGATGTTTCATAGTAATTTGTAAAGAAATCTGTCACATGATTTCAGTAAGAAGTAAGAAAAGCAAGAAGGTTTTTTTGAAGCTGTTTGATGTTCTCTTGAGTGATTAAACCTTGTGTGAAGAATGAGTTGACAGGTTAATTTTCCAAGTCAAAGTCCAGACTGCAGCACAGCCATTTCTTTCATTTCAGTTTATATATCAATGTGGAAGAGTTTGTCTGTCAACAACAGAAGTGTAAGAGTCATAGTTGCTTACTTTGTTAATTGCTATCACTTTTTACATCTCTGTTTGATATTTTGCCTATAATGCTGCATTCCCCATTATTCTGTGGGATTTTTTCCTATTTCCCTGCTTTGCAGAAGAGTTCAGTAATTTATCAGCAATCTCATTCTCACAAGCATTTCCCTTGTGATATGAATTTCATCTGAAGTTTCCTTAAGTTTCTGAATGTTTATCATGTCTTTCTACTGTACCTGTAAATTGCAGTAATAGTAATTTCTGAACAAAGTCTTAAAGCATTAATAGTTGAGCTGGTAGAATCCTTTACTGCAGCTTAACCAACTGTTTGACCTTCTTGATTAAATTATCCATGTTATTCCCTTTATTTCTACTCATGGTGCCTTGTATTACACTGTCCTGAAAACTTTTTGCTGCCCCTTTTCTCAAAGGTATTTCTGAGCAGTTAATACTTTTCTTGCCTTGTTTCTTTACTGTCCCTCAGTTATGCAGACTTCAGAGACACTTTTCTGAAAATCAGCAACAGCTCTTGCAGTGTCTATGATATGGTCATTCAAAAAAAAATACAATGGCACATCAGGGCTGACTTGTGCAGGGCCTGAGCCTCAACACGCGAAGACTCCTTTCATTGGTACAACCTGAAATGTGGGTTTTGTTTCTTGAATAACCTTTCCTTATGCTTTTTACAAGTGTAAAAAACAAGACATGGAAAAAAATTGCAAGGCAATTTTGGCCCCACTCTTTGCATTATAAGCTGGGATCAAGCAGTACTAGACTATCCCTGGCAGAGTTTCCTTTAACCACTCTTTTTAAAACCTTTATTGAGGAGCCCTGAATGAGTGTCCCAGTGCCACAACAATTGCTCCTTGTTCCTTCCCATCATTCATATATGTTTTGGAAGATGAAGTTTTCCCTCAGGCCTCCTTTTGCTAAATTAGACAAATCAGTTCCTTCACCTGATTTCTATAAGCACGTTTTCTAATCCTCTTTTCTGTTACTCTCCTCTGGGGTCTATTCAGCCTGTCTACTCTTAAGCCCATCTACCAAAAACCATATTCAACTGCAGTTACACCAGTTTCAGGAGGAGCAGAGCATGTTTCCTGCCACTGAGAAAAAAAATTAAAACACCCCACAGCCTCATTCTCATGTTTTCACATCATCATAATAAAAAGCTGTGCTTTTTTTTTTAATTTGTTCTTACCAAACAAAAAACTTCTAGCATCAGCTCATCTACACCTGCTCACATCTTCAAGAGTTGACCCAAATTTCCTTTTAGTAGAAATTAAAGCAATCAGAGCAATCCCTGGTGATTCTGGATGACACCTATGACTTATATGCAGCCAGATTTAACAATCATTTGCACCCACTCTGAACTCTGACACTGGGTGTTGATTATTATTTTTTCCTCATGTTCATCTAAAATACAGGGACGGCGCTTGCTCGTTGCATTGCCCAGCGTATTTTGACTGCCTCAACTTTTGTTACTGCCATTATTGCAGAGATCCTGGCCTAGCAATGTTGTCAGTCAGAACATGCTGATGAGTAACTCCACAGTCGTAACTGGCTCTGAGCCTACGAGTGATGGTGCTGTTTCTGCATTAATGTTATGCTCACTGAATAGTAACTATCTCACACCCTTGGATATATTACATATTTCCTCATTTTTAAAATGCTTTTTATCAGCAGTGATGTTTGTGTGCTACAAGGATTTAGGGTTTGAATTTGTCCGTTTCTTTCATTGTCGCTATCAAATTTCATTATTGCAACTAATGTTCTAAATGCTTTAGAAATTTTCTTACATACTTACCTTCAGAAAAGTCTGTTGTAGAGGCCTTCCCAACAACTTATGGAAAGACTTGCCAAAATTGCTGAGTGTATTACCTTGCTTGTGTGGCTACCTTAGTGTGCTTTTGATGCTTGACTTTATTTTGCTAATGAGTATAAGTTATAGAACTATCAATCACCTGCCAGTCTAGCAAAATAGTGAAATTCATTTCATCTGGCTTCTTTGACCTGTTAAACTTAAGTGGCCCTTCCAGGAGTTAAAACTCCAGCAAGCAGAGATGATAGGATCATTGAAACACAGGCTCTTTCATTACCACAAGGGGTAGCCCTCAAAGACTGAAATCTCAGTGGTGGCACTCACAAAGATTAACATTCCTGCCAGAAACCACAACCCAGCATATCAAAACACTTCTACCTAAAGTGAATGCCTGAATGCAAACTTAGGCGATGAAACTGAAGTAGCCCCATTTGGGAAGGTGCTGAGTACTCACAGCTTTCAGCAATTTTATAGAATTAAAAGAAAACACTATGTGATATAATAGACCTAAGAGAGAAAAACACAGTGGCACATGGCTATAGTCTTTTCAAAACAGAAATAGATTTTTTTGCGAACTTAAATAAAAATTCTTAAATGTAAAGTGAGTAATTGCTTCTTTTTATATAGTTTAATTGATGGCCTAAAGCCAAGAACAAGTTTAAAATTAATCAAAGTTTCCTAAATAATTGTGTCTTCATGGTGATACAACCCTGAATAATGGACTGAATAATAGGTTAATCAATTGACTGATTCTTTCACTGAACAGAATATCAAATGAAAATATTCACCTATTATTTGTTCATTTGTATTTAGAAGTAAGCATATACAGATTTGACTTCCTGCCACACTGAAAAAGGATGGAGTATTACAGCATGAAGTGTTCAGAGAGAATTTGTCATCCATTCAATTGAACTGCGGGCAAGGATGACTGTAACACTGCCTCGTAGAACTCACCACCCAGCAAATGCTGTGTTTGATGTGCCAAGGAAAAGGTACTGACACTTGTCCAGCCCATCCATCAACAGCAGTTCTTTGGGAAACTCCCTCTCTGTTCTCTGCAGAAGATTCAGGGCCATGCAAACAGGACACTGAACTGGATAATACAGGCCATCTAGCCAGGATGAACATGGCACATGCTGTCTGACACCAGATGCAGATTTGGGGTGCAGAAGGGACAACATATGCAGTAAAGAACCTCTGCCAAACAGAGAAGTCTTTTCTCCTAAAAGACTGATACTACTGCCTTTCTGAAGGCATCAGTACTCCCAGATAATTTCATACAATTAGTTTAGAGGGCATTTTTATGAAAGATTCAAGCCAGCTTATAGTATGCAAGAGCACAGTTAGGAGCTGTTCACAAAAAGAACAAAATGTGCAGGAAGACATGGAGATGGTCATGTTATAAATAAATCCATTAGTCTGCATTTAAAAAAATAAATGCTTTAAATGTAGGGCATCTTTGAGTCAGGTGCTAAGCTAAGATGTTGGCAGGCCAACATGTTTTCTTTTACTCCTTTTGCTAGTTCTAGGTTATATTTTCAAGTGTCAAGTTACTTTTCAGATCAGTACTGCATATTTATTTTTTTCTTTACCAAAGCAAAGCAATACAGATCTTCTGAAATAAAAGTGCATATTTATTTGACAGCACCCTGCATTACAGTAACCAAATTAAAACACATTTAATATTTCCTGTGCTGGCTTTTTATTATTTATCAAATGTTTCCATTTATATATTTATATATATATATAAGTATACCTATATAAGTGTGTGTATATATACATATTTAAGTATATATATATATATATATATAACTAAGTATAAGCAACTTTGAAAATTCATTATCATCTCTCAGAACCCTCCAACAAGGGCTTTATTGTTCAAAGCTGCTGTAAAGAGAGCTGCACCAAAGGGAGCCATTTGGACTGCACAACAATGAACTTTATTGATCCTACATAAGTCATAAGCATGGTTATATTTTTCTGAGTGCCTTCTATCGTCACATTTTCCTAACAACAGCGTATGTGTGCCTATGTGTTAATGTTAAAGACAGCACCACTGCGCATCACAGCATTCGGCCAGCACATGGTCCAAAATTTCCAGTTTTGGAGAGGGATCTCTGCAACAATACTATATTCTCACTGTCATTATATGAGTTTATTTGGAGGCAGCCCTGGGCCCACACAAAAATACAAGGCTGCAAAGATTTTCTGGCTTTTTATTTACACTTGATTAATTTGTTCCAGTTGTGGCCTTGACAACTGGATGCTGTATGCTGGTCCATTCACTCGCATTAAGAAAAATAAAAGTGGCACGTGCATGGAAGTGAAATAACTGTGCCCCCAAGTAAGTATTCTCACAAATAATCTGGCAGGTTACTCAGTAAGCACCATATTTGGAGAAATTCTTTCTGTGCCCAGACTGTGAAGCACAGAAAGGAGAGCTCTTGCAGACTGGTACCATAAACATAGCCAATGTCAACAGGTTTTATTTTACAGCAAACATTAAAGAGGAGATATTCAAAGAAACATAAGTAAGTTATGAGTGCCCAGGGATCAAACACCTTTAGGCTCCTCTGAACAGCAAAAGGTCAAACAAAACGACCAATACACCAGCCCATACCAATTGCCATACTGTAATGCTCCCTTAGGCTTCAGTCCAAGAAATCAGGACCTTTTTATGGAAACATAATTAAAACACTTTCTTTGCTTTCCTGTAATAGACACTTTAGCAGCTGGTAATCAAAGGGAAATACCTGAAAAATCTGTTATTGGATTTCACTAAGGCCATACGTTAGAAGTCTATTTGCTTTCCTGTAGCAAATTTGTTTGCAAATTCACATGCCAGGGCTTCTTTAATAAACCAGAGTCCACATCCCTAAATCATCTACTGCCTGGTGAGCCTACCTGCAGAAGTTTCCTTCCCCTTCCCACCTAGACGAATTTAGTTATCCAGCATGCATTTTTAATAGGTTCAAGTCACTTCCACTGTTTAAATGTTTGGACCCTAATATCTGCTACAATGCTGAGAACATGGAATGGGAATCCTGCCCTCAACACCCACAAGTGATTCACATATATGCTTCCCCTGGCTCAGACTGTGCTCAGGCCCATCTGTTTGAAAGCACCGATCCTGTTTTGCTGGTCCAATGTTCAGGCACCGATGCCAAGGGACAGGAACAGTGAGCAGGATTCTGCTTGTTCACATAAGGCTACAAGAGTCCTTTCCATTGCTCCCATCACTGCAGTCACACCAGGTCACTCCTGCTGCAGTCTCTCTGAAAAAGGCCTCACATCTGCTCGCTCAGAGTACGGGGCCGTGGAAGTGGGATACGATCCAAGGGAGCTTTGGCTACACATGGTGGCTGCTGCGGGTAAAGCCTGTCTTCATGGGCTTGCCCAAGAGCCCATGCCTGAAGCAGAAATCTGTAGCTCAGGAAACAAAAAGTGATTCTGCTATGGACAAATCTCCTTCTTATTTGAAGGATCAGTACAGCAAAGGTGCCACAGGGACCCAGAGCTCCCCACACACATATTCAAGTCTGAAAAAACTAATGAAAGACACAAGTCAGAAACAAAGGACTCTGAGTAATGAAATGATTAAAGAGAAAATACAGTTGAAAACTCCTGGAACACATTATAATTTAATATCTCATTATTTACTAGGCACACTGAACATAACATGAATTTCCCTCTGCTCCACCAAGCCCACTTCATATTCCACAGAGCCTACGCTTCTGTATCTCATCCAAGCCGAGACGAAATTGTCTTGTATATCAGACAAACGTACTAGAGAGTAGCCTACACTTTGGTAATGTACAAGCTGAATGTTCCCAACAGTCCAACTACCACATCGTTTAGAGAATTTGCACTCACACATTTTCAATGCATAATGAGGGGTTTTAGCAGTTCATAATTATTAAGTAGTTATTTTACATGCCCTTGTGTGTGGTAAATAATACCACAGAGGAAAAAAGTAACCAAGGGTTTGCATAAATTATTCTGCATAAACCTACAAGCTCAGGTTTTAAATCTGCATTATCATGTTGGTTCAGATCTTTAGGCTTAGGTCTGAACAAACATGAACTTCAGGGACATTTGAAATTCAACTCTGTATCCTGACCTGGATTTTCTAAATGACCTTTGAAATTTGGAACTAAATCCAAGTGTTGCAGAGTCTCTATCTGGAAGCTTTTTGCTGATGGATTTTCATTCAGTCTAATGTAGGTGGCAAATTATGCTGGGAATAAGTCATTTTCAAGAGATCCAAGGTCTGGCATACAGACTACTGCTTCCAGCCGTTTTAAATGGAAAACAAAGGTTCTTCATTTACCTCTGAGGCTTCTGTCTGATTTATTTTTCTTCTCTGGTTTGCATTTATTTGATTGTTTGTGCCAGGTATAATGGAGAAAATGCAGGCATTGCTAGAAAAGCTGCAATCTGCAATCCCTCAGCCACATTGACCTCTTGCAGACACCTCTGAATTGCAGAAGAAAGGAGAGAGGGCAACTCCCAGCTGGACAGGCCTTTGCAGCTTGCCCAGATGTCAGAAAACTAATCTTTACTGGCCAAGATTGAGAAAGCCATAACTTTTTACAAAGCAGTGAAGCACATACTTAACTTTAGTCACGTATTTTGACTTAAGAATGCACTTAACTGCTTTGCTGAACATAGGCAGCCACAGACACTTGCCATGCCACACTGGCAATGTAGGGTCAGTCACTCTTATAGCACTGAAATATTCTCCAAAAATCCTGAAAATAGGAGATACAATAAATCCTATTTATCAGGTAACTACTCCAGTGTCATAAAAGCACAGCTTCATAGCATGGTTTGAGTTGGAAGGGACCTTAAATATCACCTGGTTGCAACCCTCCTGTGAAAGGCAGTGACACCTCCCACTAGGCCAGGTTGCTCAAAGCCCATCCAACCTGGCCTTGAACACTTCAGTGGATGAGGCATCCACAGTTTGTCTGGGCAACCTGTTTCAAGCCTCACCACCTTCACAGTAAAAAATTTCTCCCTGATACCTAATCTAAACCCACCCTCTTTCAGTTTAAAGCCATTTCCACTCAACCTATTACCAGATGAACTTGTGAAAAGTCTCTCTCCAGGCCCTTTAAGGTACTGAAAGGTTCTCTAAGGTCTCTCTAAAGCATCCTTTTCTCCAGGCTGAACAAGCCCAGCTCTCTCCTCTCCATCTTCCTAGGAGAGATGCTCCAGCCCTCTGGTCACCTTGGTGGGCCTCTTCTGGACTCCCCCCAGCAGGTCCACATTCTTCACATACCGGGAGCCCCAGAGCTGGATGCAGTGCTCCAGGTGCTGTCTCAGGAGAGTGGAGTAGAGGGGCAGAATCCCCTCCCTTGCCCTGCTGGCCACACTGCTTTGGCCATTCTCTTGTGTCAATAGATGGAAACTAGAAAAATGTCCATCTGACAACATCTGATACTGCACTTCAACAGCCCCAACAGTCTTCTGGCCCTATCTGTGAAGGCAGACATTCAAATTATATTGGTAAGCCAGCAGATCTTACCCAAATAGAAACTGAAGAAAAAAATCATCCCAGCAGTCCTCTTCTGAATTGTACTATAACTAAAATGAATATATAAACATAATTCTGAAAAACTGACTTGTATTTCTTATTACTGTCATATGTCTTGGTTATATAGAACTATGAACAATTAAAATTAATAAAAAAAGAAATTATTTTTGAAATGCGCAGAAATTCAGAGCCAGAAGTCAGTCATATTTTCAGGCATCTATTAGTTGCTTTCTTGATGTGTTCAAGAAAATAAAGGAAGATTAAAAGAATAAGTCTAGTTATTAACTGCAGGAACTGATTGTCCTTAAAAGCTACTTCAGTTTCACAAAAATGTAAAACCCAAAAGCTTCAATCCAGTTTGAGAAAAAAAAAAATCCTAGTTCCAGGGACAGTAAGAAAGCTACTGAAGCAAGACTTTTGTTTGCCTTTTGACCATTTCTGCATGCAGAACTCCCTGCAGTGCTGTCCAGCTCTGCTTCCTGAGTGCTTAGAAAGAAGCAATCTACCTTTGACCATGCCTTAATCTACATTTTTCAGGACAAAAAGTTCTTGGCTGCTATGCTGATCACCCAACTAGAATTTTTAGGTACCTTCCAAAAAACTCACATCAAAATAGTGCTATGTCCTCTACCCAGTTTGCTGTCCCACTTTTCATTCTCTATTCTTAATGGAAACTATGGACACATTTTATTTCTGCTGTACTGGCAGAAGATTTATGTCTCTACAGTTCTTCAGCATAATTGTCTTGCATTTTGTGTGAACAGTTGTAATTTTTTTTTAATTGCACTCTTTTAATTCATATTTTAAATAGAAATTACATGTAGATAAAGACAATTAAGTTCCTGCTGAGATGAAGACCACTGGAGTCAGGATTATCATATTGTTTTTTGACTAGTGTTATATGTGGTTGAAAGATGACCTGAACTTTCGTCCCTCATCATAAAAAGAGGAAACATGAATCAAAAGTCAGACCCCCATTTTAATCAAATTGCCCTGATTATCTGGTATAGATCTAAAAAAGGAAGGTTTAAATACCTCCTACAATGGAAATATTTCAGAATGAACCTGACAGTACAAGCTAAAAAAAGTATTTGATAGAAGCAACCAAACTTACATTGTAGTGATCAGGGAACAAACTGAGAAAGGGCACAAAAATTCCAAGAACCAAATGATTACTGTGGATTGTTTATATTAAAAAAAAAAAATCTATACTCTTAAGGCTACTTAAAAGGAAGAAAGAAAAAGGACAACATAAGTTTGTCTGTCTAAAGATGTGCATTACTGGATTGCAATTTGCTGAACTTTACAAAGAGAGAGTAATTTCATATTAATGAAAAACTGATCTGGTGATATAGTTTTCTTTCTGGAGAATCAAGGATAGCTTTCCAAATGTGGTTAATATGGGTGTTAACTAAGTGGCAAATTCAGAGTCAGACTTCCTGCTGAATGCTTAGGAAGGAAAATCAAAATTCTTCACTGACACCAGCACTCCTATTTCTTGGTTTTCCCATCAGAGCTCTTAGGAATAAGTTCGATATTGTCCAAAGAGCCTCTTACCTAGAGGCATTGCTGATAACTATGTCGTCTTCTTACCTGGACATAGAGAGGAAAGGTATTGGGAGAGGGCACTGGGCTATGCAAACAAACCCCAACTGCTGTGAAACAGTTGAGGTTCACCTAATATCAAAACAGAGGTTTGCCATTGATCTCTGGCCAGCACAAAACTTGACAAACCGCTTAAAGACCCTGTGACAACTCTTGAGACCTGCTTTATCCAGTGAGAAGTGATGTATCTCAGGTGTGCTCCCTAGAAAAATTTAAGAAATCATGATTCTTACCATAGAGTTCCAATAAAAAGAAATTTACATATCCAAATTTGTAATTTGTCAAAGGTCAGACAAAATCTACCAGATGCTGACAGATTAGTACCCTAACACACTTCAGAAACATTTTTCAACCTAGCAAACTACAAAATAAATTGGCATTTAGTGTGTTCCAAGGAAGTGATTGTGATTGCCTCTAACAAGTGTTTCTTCCTGTACCATTCATGCCTTAGTTTGTCAAATGTTTGTTAAAGGCAGAAACTTAAGCAGAGCTGGATGTAGCTGTAACACTCTGGAAAACTCTTTTCTCTAAGAGGATCAAGTTAGGAGACTGTGGAAATTCAAGAGCTGTAATGTGAAACCTAATGTATAGTAACTGTCAAGTGAGGTAATGGAGAAACTGGAAAGCCTTGTCTTAGAGTTAATGCCTTAATCCAAACATACCATTTACACTGTGAGGAAAAAAATGTCAGAAACTGAAAATCCATAAAACAAGGTTATGGAACAAAGACAATAAAATAAACATTGTCAGTGTTTATGTGCTGAAATTGATTTGTTTTCATTCCTGCAACAGGTACTTTCTGATTTGCCAAAATCTCACAGCAACCTTTAATGTTCAAGTTATTCTGAGGTATGTTCTAGTAAATATTAATGGTAAATATTAAGTATTAAATTTATGAGTATCTGTGACAATCATCAACACTAAAAATGGAATATTTAGCTCATGCAGTGCCTGAGTTCTGAGGTATTAACCTCTCAAAGTTTTGGATAGCCAGAAAATGAAACTGTGACACTAAAGGATGTGGTTATGTGGTGAATAGAGAAAAAATTTCCTTTTAACTAAAACACAAAGAGTAGAAGAGTTTCCTGATTATTAATGATAAGCTTGTGCTTGGGGCCTAGCTAAATCAAAGCCAAGTGTTCTTAACCACAGAAACAACAAAAAATATGATTGCGTGATAATTATATGTGTTTTGATTATATGCATCCTACAGTCTCCCACAGAACCTCCCAGTCCTTAGTCGAGGCCAAGCTCATCTGCTGTCCCATGGCAAACCATGCCAGACCCAAACCCACCAACTTTCACAGCTCTGACATTAAAAAAGTGATGAGGGGGTGGGCAAATGTAGCCTAAGGATCACCATCTTGCCAGAGCCCTGCCTGTATGTGTCCCCCTGGAGCAGACAAAGCAGCAGAGAGCACCAACAAGCTCAATCATGCATGTACCTACATGGAATAGCCCTTGACACCTCTGTGCCATGACCACCAGACCAGGACTCTCCAGCACGTCGCAGTACATCCTTTCACCATTTCTCAAGAGAATACAGAAGCATTTGGATGCCTTCCCTTTGGAGACAGCTTTGGTGGGGAAAAGGAGGAGAGGAAAGGAAAAGCTCACTCTTGGATTTTCTACTTGTGTACGTACACAGGTTTTAGAGGACTTTGTGGTCCTTCCAAAAAGCATTGAACCAAGAGACACACCATGGACAAGAAATGGGGACATGTGTCACACAGACATCATCAAGACCCAGTGAAGGACCACAATAAAGATCAACCATGAGCCATGTTGGCCTTTAAGTTTTCTGTTTAATGTTTGGAGCAAGGGTGGTATTGATATATACCAGACACAGGTCAATGTACTAGAGATGAGCATATTATTTGGCCTCAAGGACCACATCTGTACTGCTGAAATATTAAAGCCCCACAACAGTTAGTGCTTAGCCCCATGTTTCCCCCAGGATGCTTGAATTCCACCCCCAGGTTTTAAGGGAGTTTAGCAGCATGCACACACATTGTGCCACACCCCCTTGTTTCAGGGATATCAAAGAATCTTTGGCACAGCTAAGCACAGAGACCCAGGTGCATAAAAGTCCTAAAAATCAAAGGGAGAGGCAGCCACAGTGTCACCTGTGGTGAAAGACTGAAACAGAGACAAGAACTCATCTTCAGTATGAGTATTAACAGCAGAAAAGTTCTGCATAGTCCTGGTTATTTCTTCCTCCATTGCAAGAAGGCATCCTGGCATGACTGCTTGTAGTGCAGGTATCCCCATACCCTGAAAAACATCTCAGTACTGATGCTTTCACCATTTCAAAACTGCAAGAAGTCAGGAAATGTTGCTGCCAGTGACAGTGGTACCTGCTGCCACTGTAACTACATTACCCTTCAGAACAGCCCCTCCCCTAAGAGATGGTAGGAATGACAAATTAAAGTGTTAATTTGTTAAACTGCAATAGCACTGTCAAATTAGCCTGGCGGAAAGTTAAAAATAAATCCATTCATTACTAAACAGCCAAAAGAAGTATCAACTACAAAGCCAAAACAAGCCTCATACCCTTTGATAGTAAAATTCTGCGTGCAGAGCAGCCTTACAAGTCCAAGGGAAAAAAAAAAACAGGGAAACAGGTAGGCAGCTCGGAATATTCGGTTCATACGAATGCAGCAAGTCCGACAAGGACGTTGCCTCTGAGGAGACTTCAGAGAGTGAGCATATGCATCTGCTGAACACCCCTGAGGTTCACCAAAGTAACTTGAACCCTCCCTTCTCTGACTGCTGTTCTGGTAGTATCAAAGACTGATCACTTGTGACAAAACCAACAAGTACCAAGTAGTGAATTGCCTACTAACAGATAAAGAAAAAAAAAATACACTGTCACAATTTATTTTATTTTTTTTTTTTGTGGATAGAGGCCAAGCTGCATCTGTTCCAAGCATCAGGGCCAAAATATCATCTACAATTAAAGCATTACTGACAATGTTGAGGCTACATGAGACAGAGCAGATTACAGGTCATCCTGCAGCTTGGAGGTATATTGGCACTGTGAAGGTAGTGGTAATAAAAATGTGTTTGTGTCAGTAAAGTAAGCAAATATGACACAGGCAACAGACAGGCTGAATAAGAACTCACTTTTCTAAACATAACCACAATTTGAAGCGCCAAGGCAGGGTGGTCTACAAAACCTCACTGCTGGACAGCTGTTGTGGAAATCTAACAGAACACAATTTAAATTAATGAGAGAAGAAAGCAACACTCACAAACCTACCACAATGACTGTTTTGCAAAAGCAGAAGTTATTTTCTATCACTGATATATTCAAGATGACATTAGATAGAGTGAATTATGACATTTGATAAAATACCACAGTATAGGGATCATTAAAAAGGGGGATAGGTAAATGCAGGCACTGCGGAGGCCCTGCCATATTCTCACAACTGGAAATACAGAGTTGTGGAGATGAAAAAAAAAAGCCAAAAAAAACAAGTACAACTGGGGCAGAGAGCATAGCCTTCACCATCTGGGAACTTACACCCCTGGCCTGGGAACGATCTCTTAGCCCATGCTAAAAGATCAATGAACTGCAAAAGATGTCTCAGTCTGCCTGGGAATCTGAAGAATGAGTGGAATCTGGTTTTGCTTTGATTTAAATTTACCCAGCCCACATTACAATTCTGCAACATACTGTCAACCCAAAAATATTTGTTCTATTGCAAATATTGTTCTATTTCAGTGTCCCATCACTACTGAAAGGGAAACAGTGATATTTTGATCATGATGGGTAAATGGCAAAAGCACATAAAATAAAGTGGGTGTGCAATGGGAGTGGGGGAGAGGACTAGCTGGAGGAAGACTCATTCCCTAAATAACTCAGTAAGCCAATACTTTAATACTCATTGCGAAGCGTGATCATGCTGCTAATGAAGCAATAAATCCTCCCTTGCATTGGTGTTGGAGGGAGGGGGGTCAGAAGGTGGAGATAGCTCCCTTTCCTTTCACATTACAAGCAGTAATGCAAAATGCTTTAATAAAGCTCAGCAATGCCCTAGAAGGAATAATCAGCTAATGCTTCTCCTCACAAAGCCATGCTGCAAAATGGCGCACCTCCTTGGCTCTTCTGACTTCCCTCTTGGGACTCCTGCACTAAAGTCAGCACCAAGCCTGGCCCTGCCCTCCCCATCCTTCTCACCAGCCTTCATCTACTTTGGGACTTCGACAGTTGACTTCCAAACCTGGACCAGCCAATTTAAGCATAAGCATCACTGATTAATGCCTAACCCCCCTCCCCTTGTACATATATTCTAAAATGCCTTTATTTTAAATTGCAAAAGAGAGACATATTTTCCTTCCCAAAAACTGAAACTGGCAACGAAAAACGAGCAAAGCCTATCTCTAATTAACGCTAATCTGTCTGCCTTGTGTACGCACCAGTGAGGGAGCCACAGTACGCTGCAGATCAGAAGATAAAAACACACTCAGGAGTTCAACTGCTTTAGAAGCACAACATCTGTTAGCCATGTTATTCTGCAGCTATCCAACAAGCAGAGCGCTCTTCACAACACTTAATAGCTTATGCATTATGGATGCTGCTGTGGGTACAGAGGTACTTGGGCTCAGGCTTTCATTCTGTGCAAGTCTCAAATTAAAAAACTACGGGCAGATCTGGGGAGTGTATCTTCCCTCTCCTTCCTCACATGGGAAGTGAGAGTTCAGGGCCAAATTCTGTTATCAATTACACTAATATGGCTCCACTCAAAATCAGTTCAGTGTAACACAGAACAATATCTGACTGACTCCATCCTTAATTCACTCAGTTTGTGGAATTAGAATAAAATTGCAAGAAATCTCTTTAGAAGAGAACATTTTAAGACAGTTATTGTTGTAATATCCTTGATTGATTTAGCCACTACATTATTATTACAAATTAATAAAGGAAGGGCACATATTAATGGAGTTTATAGATTTTTCAATTACTGTTTTCCTATTATTCTTCCTACTATTCAATTCATCAGTTTCTTCATATAGTTTATCTATAACTCTAATGCATTATAGTGCTTCAGAATTTATGAAGTATATACAAAGCATATAAATCCTATTAACTAGCCCATCATACTTATAATTGATTCAATAAAAATGTTGTGTATGTCTACAGTACATAAAGGGGAGGGAAAATAAAACTGAGAGCAAAAGAGTTCATAAATTCCTGATTATTTATATTTTCTTAAACTTCTCTGCCACAGTGGAGACAAGACACAGCACAAATATGCTACATTCTGCTCCTTAAAACCTATTGCCCAGCATGTAACATTAGGAGTATAAGAAACCTGAGAGCAACGTAAAATTATTTTTGTATTCATTCTAAGGCCAAAGGGACCATTTTTTCCTTTTAATATGACTCTAATATCCATGTGACATGAGCCATAGTATTTCACTCAGGGATTCTTTCATAAAGCTGATGGTTCCTGGAGGAGTTGGGTTTTTTTTTTTAAGCATCCAATCTTCATTTAGGGATTTCCATCTATTTGTTCCAATTTTGTAACATAGACTTGCTGATAAAAATATACATTCTGGCAGGTTTTCACATCATATGTGTGTGCCTATGTTAGGTAGCTAGCTTAGGAATGATTCAACAGATCAAAAAGGACTGGAGTTCCCTGCCTAGTCAATGAAAGGAGGCAGTCAGTCAGCTTCCGCACCCTGAGTCAGAGATGGCTGGAAGAGCTAAAAACGGACTAGGAGAATATATACCTACACCAACTTCTGTTTTGAATTGCTCCAGATCTCCTCCTACTACTGATAACTGCTCCTTCCAACTATTGTCTTTGGCAATACACTTTATTTGCTGGGCTGAATAGGCAGCTACATTCTCTATAGCCATACATGCAATTCTGTACCAAGTAAACCACATGGCATTTGCAAGGTGACAGTGAGACAGATTTTCCAGAATTCAGATCATTCAGAGAGGTCTTTCTCTCTTCCCTTTTTTTGCTGCTACCTTTATTTCAGTGTCAACTGAACACAGGGTTTAGGCAACAGAATCTTGAGTGTCACTGAATTGAATTTGTGCTACAAAGTCATTTAAGTGCTTTTGTAAATCACACTCTTGAACTCTGGATAGGACTGCAGCATTATCCTTGCCACAGAATCTGAGTGCAACATCAATGTGTTAATTTCTATTTCTAAAGCACTTTGAAGATGCACATACTACTGCATTGCACCCTGAAGACTTTCACTAGTACTAACATGGTACAACTCTGTTTTCTCTCTCCCTCCCTCCAGCCTGAGAATAACAAGAAAGACCAAACAAAGTGTTTTTCCCTTACATTTGGGAAGACAAATTTTGATGTCCCAGCATGAATTATTCTGCACCACACAAAAATGCTAATTAAGCCTTTATTCTATAACCTGACAGATGTTTCTGATGCACTGTTCATCCATTTCATACTGTACAAAAGCTAAAGTTTTAAACTTTTTGTATTATGACGCAATTAGCATTATTCATGAAGACAGCCATCAAAAGTCTGCTTGAAGTGCTTGAAGTGTTCCATTCCTCAGAGAGAGGAATTTTGAAAGACATGGCTGGAGATTGCCCTCCCTGTGCACTAGGTAGACATGATTCATACACACACATATGCAAGGAGTCCATAGGCCCCCATTCCTTCTCCCCACACACCCTTCTTGTCCTTCCTACTAGGACCATCTTTTGTTGCACATGAATTCCAATCCTGGTGGCTTATACTCACTATTCATACCCAGCCCTCATAACCTAGTGTTGTGCATACAGAGAAGCAGTTCTAGTAAAAGAAGTGGCTGCTTTTGTGACTGCAACATCACAGGGAACAAAAGTTGAAACAAAAATCTTGGCTGACCACCTTATTCCTCTATGGTATAGAAGTTTGTCTTCTGCCCCAGCAGTGGCCAATGTCCCCCAACAGGAGCAGCCTGCTCTATAGTTCCCATGCATTCCCTGATGGAGCACAGCTTTTGGTTGATGTTGACTCTGCAGCTTTCCTGCTGTCATGCTCACCAGGATGGACAGGCAAAGACAGACTCATTTTCACACAGATCACTCTGCTGTCCTATGGGTGTGGCACGTACACCCCAGGGTACAGCCCATCCTGTCTCAGCCTTTTGTCATCCCTGCCCCTAGAGAGCAGCCCAATAACCAGGGCTGGGACTGCTCCCACTGTCCCCCAGCTGCCCTGCTCCTGACAGGGCAGATGGGATGGGCCCTGGCTGCCATATCCTGCCCTAACACTGCAAGAGGTCCAGACTACTACTGGATCCCTGCCCTCATTTTTCCCCAGTGCTTCTCCCAAGCAAACCATCACTGGCTCCCACTGTCAGCTTCCCTGCAGTGTCACAGCAAACTCATCTTCATCCCGGTTCCTTTTGTCCTATCTTCTACACATCTACACAATATCCTTCTGGTTTGTTTTGTTGTGGTTGTTTTTTTTATTCCTCTTACCTATCACTATTCCCTTTTCTCCTCTGTTCCCCTAAAAGAGCACATTAATACTCCAGCTTCCTCGGTCTCCTGCCCTTGTCACCAAATCAACATCTGAGAAAACAGTTGTTCTTTTCTCTTTCTTGTCCTTTTTTTCTCCAGTTACTCTGGAGTAACTCTCAGAAAAAGAAAGATTTCTTTAAAAATACAGACTCAGCAACTACACTCTTTTAGTTGGAAAGAAGCTTGTCCCTGGGGTAGTGATTATACATATAAAGACAATAATAAGACTGGGGGCTGCAAAGCTGTGTAGCAAAGGTAGAAATCTTAAAGTCTGTCTTTACAATTCTCCAGAGGTTTAGTCTATAGCAAAAAAAGAAAAAAAATCTCATTTTATACATATGTACGTGCTGTGAAAACAATGCATTTGCCTGTTCATCACAAATTACACTATAACACATCTCAAGAAATGCATCAGTAAGAGGATAAACAGAACAAATAGGAATATAAAATGTTTATGAAAGGGATGCACAGAAATGAACATCCCTAATAAAGAAACAACACATTTTTTTCTATTTGCAATTTTTAAAAATGGTATTTATTAATAACATATACCAGGACTATTATCTGTTACTGTAAAGCTGAAGATGTAAGCTATGTGATCTGTGACTTAACAAAGAAAAGCTACATAGTCACTTTATCACTGCTTTAAGTACTTAATATAGTACATCAGTAAACAGGCAGGATAAAGATTTCTAAAAGCAGAATTTAATTGAGTGAAATTGGGTAATGCCAAATTCCTTGCTGTACAGAAAAGACAGTTAGGTAAGTGGAACATGGAAGTGTGGAACAGATAATTTAGCTATAATATTAAACTGAGGATGAGACCAAAATAAACCAAAGATATGAAGACTTCCTATTAGGATCTTCCAATCCTAAACTTGATGTCCCTTCCTTCTGCCAGGCTGAATCCAAACACCAGATTTATGTATGGGATCCCTGTTCATGTGAAGAAATATACATGCCATGATTTAGGAATGGTACTCCCCAGTTTACTACTCCCATTGAGAGAGTCTCCAGTTTGCTGCTTACTCCCTCCCCTCTCCCTCAGCAGGACAGAGAGGAGAACTGGAGGCACAAAAGTTGAAGATCACTGATTGAGGTAAGAATAACTTACTGGAAACAGCAGTGAGATAAGAAAGCAAACAGTTGTAGCAAGAATACTAATGACAGAGTGTAAAAAAAGAGGCAAAATACCCAACCGTTCTCTCTGCCATGCTACAGAAGAGGGCCCTTCCCCCATCCACAGCAATGACACGAGGTGATATAGAATAATCTCCAGGTCCTAGCCATGCCACCTTCCTGGCTACTGCAAAAATCAGCCCTGCCCTGTCTGGAAGCAGGTCAACACTTCAAAGAGGCAGTCCAGAGCATTCCATACCCTCATCATACATCTAGAGCAAGCAATTGGGCAACACTATGAAGAAGGATGCGACGCTGACACTGTCCCTCCTGTGAACTCATGAGAATGGTGAGAACCAGAGAGAGGTTTCCCTGCTGAGCTCGATGGATGGCAGGGGAACAGTAAGAGTACCTTTCCTCTTTCACACAAACACAATTACTGTATGGTTCACGATTTGTAACACTAGCAAATAAGAAAAGCAATGATGAATTTTCAATTATGGCAGTCCTGAAATTAAGGAGTTCTTTTTGGATGCAGGGCACTGGGGTTTGAATGAACCCAGACTGGGGTAGCAAGTGACTTCATTTCTCCTACTGAAAAAAAAAAAATTTAAAGTGTTCCTGATCATTATCCATTTGTATGGAAAATAGCTCCCCTTCTTCCTCCAATAAGTTAAAAAGATAATGGCCATTTATGCTTCTTGGTGAACTAGATATAAGGAAGAATTTTCCCAGAGGTATAGTGGATGCCTCATTCCTGGAAACATTCAAGGTCAAGTTGGGCAGGACTCTGAGCAACCTGATGTACTTGAAGATGACCCTGGTCATTGAAGGTGATTTGGATGAGTTTACCTTGAAACGTCCCTTCTAACCCAAACTGTTCTGATTCTGTGAAGGACCTCATTGTACCAGCCACTATCAGGGGGAAGTCAGCACACCTACAGGGTGGTAACCAACAAGAGGTTTAGGAGCACATGGCTTAGGTATGAGGTAAAAGCTGAGGAGCTGCCTCTTACCTGAATAAATGTGAGCCATATCATCCCAGATTCTGTTTACCCAAGCAGAGGAGCTACCAGCATGTACTCCCACATCACCAGGTCACTCACTTTCCCATCAAAGGACCTGCAGCAGCAGGCATGGGACCTGCAGAGTCAGGGGGCTTTCCATCACTGAAGGCTTTCCACTGACTAAGTATGAAAATGTTCAGTCAGACGGAAGCAGCCCTGGCCACTTGCACTAGAGCAAACAGCAGCATGGGGAGCCTCAGGGACAAAACATTCTGTAAGTAACTTCAAACACCTTCAAGCTATGGCAGTGGCTGTTGAAGCAATCCTTATTTCACTATTTGTGAGCTATATGATATACAGTGGGATTAGTCTAATCTAGAGTTTGATATCCACCATATTGACCTAGTAATTTTCAATCCCCTTTTTAGTCTATGACTCTTTTTATTTTTCAGTCTAGGTATCTTTAGGATGCAGTCAATTTCAACTGGTTTAGATATCTTAAGATGTGACAATCACATCCTCCCCCCTGACAGGTCTAGATGACCAGGAAGCAGCAGATATCTGCTGCATGCACACTGATGTACCATCAGAGGCTGGATCTGGTTTCTTTTATGTCACTATGTCCTGTGGAGCTAGCCCTAAAGATCACAATGACTCCTTCAGTCCTTAAAATGTATTCATCTTCTAATTAGAGCAAATTAAAATGAAATGCATTTTTATTTTTTTTAGACAACTTTCTCTTTTATCATTTAAACACTGACATTTTTTAAATGAGCTCCCCTAATAACAAGAGAACATGAATATACCTGATTAGTATTCTTTTCTAATAATTAAGACCTTGGCTTGTCCAATTACACATTTTTATTCCATGAGAAAACAAAGTGAGAAGCTACATGTAAGCACACCCTGGTTAGCACAAAGAACCCAGTGTAAACAGAAAACAACAAATTAAGTGGTTCTTCTGGGTATCAGGGACAAGGGAAAATACTTCATTGCAGATTGTGAGTTGTGTTTAAAGTACACACCATAACTTTACATGAAATATTTGGGATAAAGTTGAGTGATGTAGAAGTGGGAGAACAACAGCAAGAAAGCAAGGAGGTGTATAAGTAGGACATGTCTCCTCTCAAGCTTCCATCTTTCTCTCTATAGATCTTATGAAAAGCTTACAGCAGCAGAAGACAACAGGAGATGTGTCATTTAAACAGAGGTAGGCCATTAATATATTGTTTGGAGTAATTGAAATGCATTGCACAGGATTAGTTGCCCGCCAATCATCCCAATTAAGCAGGCGTGTCATTGATCAGCATAGCAATTAAGAGGATTCTAGGGTATCAGCAATTTATTCTTAGCAGTCTCAATACTAATTGCTTTCAAGCACAGAACCAGGTTCAACATTCTTTAAAAGAGAAATGAGAGAGTTATTGGAAAATTTCTTGTTCTTTTCCCATGAATGACCTATGGGCTAGACTAGATTAGGAGAATTCACAATACTGCAGAGTTCGAACATAGTAACAAATTATTCCATCATTATCTACTGCTAGCAACAGGAAATGACAAGATCAAATGGAGCAACACTCGGTGTTTATTTTAACCTGGATTTTGCAATGTTCGTGTAAGTCAACAGACAATTCAAACTCCAAAGGCAGCACACAGTAAGGCAAAGGCTCTGAGGCAACAGGCAGACTGTGCTTTCCTGCAGATTCTTTAAGAAGGAGGAAATGCAGCCCTGCAAACCACCAAATTTTTGGCATCCATTTAAATCCAGTTTCAAACTGGTGTGATTCCTCACACTAACACTCTCCAGCTGGTGTCCTTGTGCTCAACCAACTAACACCTAGGTCTATCCTCTGAGCAAATTGATTAGTTTGACACCAGTCTGTGTTTTACAAGCGTTTTGGGGTGTCTGGTGGTGTCTGCTGTGTCAGCTGCGCTCAGGAGATCCTCTGTGCAAGCAGGCGAGACTGAAAGAACAAGGCATGTACTGTACTCCAGGTAGATCAGAGGCTCTCAGGAGCCAAGTTGCCACAAGCATGAGTAGGAAAGAAAAAAATGGATAATTACATAGGCAGAGTGGGGCACTGCTGGGCCACAGGAGCAGCAAGGAGTCAGGCTTGGTTATAACCTGAGCCCTGGTACAAATCAGAAACCAATAAACCTCATTAAAGTTCCAGTGAGAAACCTTGTGTGTATTGCAAAACACTGTTCTATGTTTTTGGGCAGTTTTTTTTCTTTTTCTGTTCATATACTTTTTATTCATGTGCATCAATGAGGAAATAAATTATGGATATCTAAACTGGAATATTTACCTTTTTGCTTTTCTTATTATTTTCTTTTAACACCAAAACTACTGTGAACTGAATGAAGAAATTAACATACATAACACCTCTAAAAGCACACTGATTACTTGAATGCTTATGAACAGCAGCATCTGTGAATATAACTTTAATGTATCAAAATCTTAGCACAGGACTTTACCTTTCTGAAAACTCAAATATTTGGTACTACAAAAAAATGTACCCAATTTTAAAACATTTATTATGCAGAAAGCATAATGTTTGCTGTTAATCATAGAATACAATGATTACATCTAGATAAATACTCTATTTTACAAGTTACTCTCTACCTAATGTGCATTTCACTTTAAGCAAACAATTTCCCTCACCAGGATCTGCAGTTACTAAGGGGAGATGACAACAGCAATGCAGACCAACACGCTGGAGACAGTAATTGGAGGAGGGAACCTTCTTCTCAGTCTTAGGAAAAATCACAGAATCATTAAGTTTGGAACAAACCTCTGCGATCATCTTGTCCAGCCTTTGATCGATGACCACCATGTCAACGAGACCGTGGCACACAACTAGACCAAGTGCCACATCCAGTCATTTCTTGAACATCTCCAGGGATGGTGATTGTCTATCACCTCCCTGAGCATTTCATGCCATTATTTAACAACTCTTTCAATGAAGAAATTCCTCCTGATGGCCACCTGAATCTCCCCTGGTACAACTTGAGATTATGTCCTCTCATCCTGAAAATTCCAGATCTCTGTCCAGTTCACTTTAAAACTTCCAAAGTCTTATACAGAAAGTAAATACTACATTTCAGCCTGGAGAAGAGAATGCTCCAAGTGAGACCTTAGAGCACCTTCCATTATCTATCTACAGGAGGCCTACAAGAGATCTGGAGAGGGACCTTTTACAAAGGCATGCTTTACAAAGGTGATGGCTTTAAACTGAGCATAAATTTAGATTAGAAAGCAACTGTTCACTATGAGGGTGAGACAATGAAAGTGAATGCCTAGAAATGCACTGAAGCCATGCCTAGAGAAGTTGTGGATGCTCCATCTGTGGAAGTGTTCAAGGTCGGGTTTGATGGGGCTTTGAGCAACCTGATTTAGCTGAACATGTCCCTGCCCACAGCAAAGGGGTTGGATCTTTAAGGTACTTTCCAACCCAAATAGTTCCATGATTCTATGTTTTTTCTGGTACAAACAGTCCACCAAACCCATATTCTAGCTTCTCATTCATAACAAAAAGTAGACATATCCTTTTCCTTTCCTACCTGAATCTAACCTCATCAGATCTTTAGACAAGGTGTCATGGAGTTACTTTACCTTTAAGAAAGTTTAAGTTGCTGGGAACTGCCTGGAGTCTTTTCTCCTGACCAATTATCGGTCATTGCTGAGAATTGACAGCAGTTTAGGCCATTGAAAAGTGGGATCAACTTGGGAACCCTACCTTAAAGTGTAAAACCAGAGCTCTCTTGGTTCTCTTTGTTTCCTGGCTGGGAAGGGCGGCAGAGCTCCAGGCCTCCCGTTCCCTGCCCAGGCCATGCGGCCGGGCGGGGACTGGGCTGGGCCCAGCGTCTCCCGGCCGGGGGATGCGGGCCCTGCGGAAGGTTTTCTCCGGGCTCCGGCCGGGCCGGGCCGAGCCGATCTCTGGCTCGGCTGCAGGTTTTTTGCTGTAACTAAATTCACTAGAAACTGCTGAGTGAAGAAGGAGAGGGGCTCTGGGCCTGCAGCGGGCTGGGCGCGGCGACTACACTCTCCAGAGCAGCCATGAGGAGCTTTCAATCGCAGACGGCTCCAGCTCCTGCACCGGCCGAGGCCACAGAACTACCTACAACAGCCTGGGCAAGATTTTAACTTTCATTACCCAGATGAGACTTGCGGATTAATCTTTTTATCCAGAGAGAGAAAAAGAGAGTGATCAACATGAAAAGAGACTTTATAAACTACCAGTGACAGGAAAGAAAAGAAGCTTCAGAAAAGGTAGAGAATTAAGAAGATGCTTTAATTAAGCTGAAATATCTTTATGTTAAAACTATGGAAATGGACAATAAGGTTGAAAACACTCCTTTAATTCATGACAGTAAATAGGGAGGAATAGAGTGTTCAAAGTGTAAATTTTGAGTAAAAAAGTAGAGTAATTATGGTACAGTGAAGTGCTGGAAGATTTGAAGCCTTGAGAGGCAATGAGAAAACTGTTTTCTGTTGAAGCTCACGGAAACAGATGAAGAAGACTTTTTGCCTTTGAATAACTTATCCTTAAAAATCCCATCCCTAGACTCATGGCCCATACACACTTGAGAGTGATGTGAAAATGGGAGGAGTGGGCTCTAATAACAGCAGCTCTGGGCAGCTAACATTAGAGCAATGGAAAACTATAACAAAAATAGTTTTTCTTGTGAGAAACTCCATAAATTAACAGGAAGAAACTTCTGTTTCTCTATAAAGACTGGTGAAAAGACTGTAGCAAGAATTGGGACTGTTTTAACCATCAAAGTTCCAAAGTTTTTGTCTCTTTTGTCATGTGAACAAGGGAATAGTGGGTAGACAGGGGATGAAAAGGTTTTTCTGGAAGTTTATTCTGGTGTTCTTATTGTAGTTTGTCAATAAACTTTTTTTTTTTTTCCTTTTAAGTTTTATGCCTGTTTTGCTCTTGTTCTAATCCATATCTCACAGCAAGAAATAAGTAATTTTCTTAGTTATTGGTTTAAAACCACAACACAAGGGCATGGCTAATATCCTCGTTTTAGAGTTGGGAGACCCAGAATGACTCACTCAGCTGAGACCACACAAATAGCCCCAGACAGAACCCCAAATGGGATTTGGAATTTCAGAGACCCAGGAGTCTATTGACATAACACCTGAAACATGCAAACCAGAAGTGTCTTTTAAGGAACATCTTTTCTTTTTTAATGAGCCTGGGACTTGCCACTCACTATTCTTCCTCAGTTCTTCTTTTGCAGTTTTGAACAAACAGTGATGCCTCTCCCCCAGAATTTCTCTCTGTAAAACTAATGTTGGCATCATTTTAAAAGGCCTGGCCTGACAGATGCAGTTCCTATTTATCCATTAAATGCTATTTGGCATACTGGACCCTTGCACTAAGAGACAAGAACACCCTATTCACACGCTCCTAGTCTAAAGAGTAATAACTGCAATTAAATTGTACATTGCCTTTTGCAGAGGTCAGTGAGGCTGCTATGGGTAATGAGACAGAGAGTGCAAAACTAGCAATTAAAATAGCCTCAGTCTCTCCTAAGAAAAGATGCAAAAGCGTGCAGTAGAAAGACACACCATGCATGCAAACATCTGTTGTAAATGCATATTTGGCAACTCAGCAGATATACAAATGGGTCAGTGGTTAAGAAAAATTGTTTCTTTGCTCTGTCATTTCAGGAAGGTAAAGCCTGCAACAGCCTGCATTTTAAGTAAATCAGACTCTTTCTACTTGCAACAGTGGAACTCTTGATTTGCACAGCTTCATAACTTCACATTTGCTTAGAAACAGGGAGTGCAGCCCCTGTCCACAAACCAGCTTTTTCCTATTAATTTCACTATGCTTGGTCTATGTGTAATGGAGCCATTTGAAATCCTTCCATCTTGTTTGCAATTTGAATCATGCCCCTATTTTTAGCGGACTTGGAGCTACACTATGACTTTACCAAATGGGAAATGTAATCATGTCTGTGTTATGTATAACAAAGTGTGTATTTGCCCTGAGCCAAATGAACTGCATCATCGGGATTTTGGACGGAATCAAAATTTGGGGACAGTAACAACCCTAAGAACGAGCCCTGCCAGCAACTTTGCTTTCCTAACTTGCATTAGCTGGAGTTTTGTGACAGCTCCCCAAAGAAAGGCGCTGAGGCAGCACAGCAAGAAGACAGTTTCTCAAGAATGCAAGAAACCAAATTAGTCAATTTTTCTATACAGTGGAATGGGATTTGGTTTATTCAATGGGAAAGGACATAATAATCTTGAGCGGAAAAAAAACCCAAAACATTTGTTTAGGAAGAGCATGTATGCAACATGCTTATAACTGACTCTCAGTTTAACTAGCATTGGCAGAGATTCAAGGGTATGAAATACTCCTCCCAAACTCCACAGGGGCTGATTTATGCCATTGGGCAGCCTTTTCACATAATGAGTTTTCCTCCCAGAGGGTCACATTTACTACTTCTGTCCTGCTCCAGAGGCAAATCACATCTAGCTTCCAGGCTCTGCATTTAACAGGAACAAGAACAGCAAAGCTGACAGAGAAACTGAAGAAACATATGGCAGCTTTGTGCATATGGAAAGGAGAGGTGTGACTGGGAGCATACTGCATGTTGTTGCTATTGGAGCCCCTCAGAAGACCCATATATATGCAGTAGGGAGCAGGAACCATAAGCTGTTTGTTCATACACTGATTTTCAGAGATTCTTAAACTAATACCTACTAGATGTGTTATTCAAAGCATTCCAGATGAAAAAAAAAAACCCCAGCTATTCTTTTTCAAATACTTAAAATGTTTAAATATACAATGTGCCTTTGCTGGGACAATAGAGAGGCATAATGTAAAAATAACTGTATGCATCTAATCTGGTTTTCCTCTTACAGCAGTTTTATACCAGTGTAATGTCATTGATCCCAGAGAAATTGCTACAGATTCACTGGAAGAAAATCCTGAGAGAGAACAACCATCCAGTGAATGTCACTGCCTTAAGACTGGTACATGATATTTTAAAATGCTGTAATAAATGCCCACAGAAGCCACAAAATCTCTTGCAAAAGGAATTCTGAATCATCCACATGTGGGACAATTGTTCCTCAGTAGAGTGGTCTTCCCTCAGTGGAGGAACTGTCAGCATACAATTATATATCTCTGAAAATCATTAAATCTCCATGTTTACTGGAAATACATTAGTGAGAAAACACCATTCTATTTCTCCAAATGTCTTTTGAACATAATAGCTTTTTTTTTCTGAAAATGAAATTCCCAAATCTGCTAAGAAATTACCACAAAATGTCACAGTTCTGTAATTAATAATTCAAGTCTTTTCTCTACCCCAACCCATAAAGAAATCAAAAATACAATTGAAATGTTGTTTGCATGGCAATATGTATTCTATTTCACAGCAGCAGTTGTCAGAAAAGTACTTTCCGTGTTAAGAAAGACACTTTGGGCTTGGTTTATAAACAAATTTTTGCTGGTACAAATGACATAAATCAAGCTAACTACATGATTTACATCAATTGCATTATTTCAAATTAACTGCTAAAATTGAGCAAAACCATTCTGTTCTCCTAAAAAATTGCTAAATGAAGAAAAGCAATTCACATCAGGCAATTTGTAGGCATTTCCTAGTTGTTTGCAAAGTTATGCTCCCACTTTTAGAAAGGCTGCAAAAATATTTGGCATAACATCACTCCACCATACGGTAACTTTGTTCTGTATCAATTATAATCTTGCCTTAGCACTTTGCTCTTCAGCAATTCTGATGCTCCGCAATTTAATTTTGTCTCTGCTTCCACGTGGGGGAATAAAGAAACAGAAGGAGCAGGTTGAGCCATGGACCCTGCCATTTTCCCAGTTTCTCAATAAAAGCCAGTGCCAACAAGCACATCTGTGGCAATGAAAAGACAGAATATATAGTACAGGTAAAGGATGATAACAAATGCTAGGGACCAGGCATCCATCAAAAACATGTGTCAAAGCAACCTTCTATAGAAAAGCAGATCCACTTAAAAATGAAGTTATTCACGTCTTCCAGTGCTGTCTGGATTTGGATGAGTATC
Organism: Pseudopodoces humilis; assembly: GCF_049639895.1. NCBI lineage: Eukaryota > Metazoa > Chordata > Aves > Passeriformes > Paridae > Pseudopodoces > Pseudopodoces humilis. Next base: position 112,156,066 of record NC_142200.1, read on the forward strand.
TGATGCTATGAAATTGCCCCTCCATCTCCAAACACTAGTCCAGTCACATTGTAAAAAGCTGTCTGCAACTGAAAACCTCCTCTCTTAGGAGACTGCATCAATTCACTTCTAAAGTTCCCAGCATAATTTTGTTGGATCTCACAAAGCACCATCACTAGGCAACCACTTTTTGGTGGGCTCCAACTTATTGCTTAAGACAAGTTTCTTTCTGCTATATCCATCGTCTACCACTCCTTCCCTAGGGGTGTTGAAATCTGTCAACATTTCTTAAGAGAGAGGCAAACAGTTTTATTTCTACTTGACCCCGTGGCAAAATGGTATTGCTTTCCTTCACTGCCTCTAAATGTCTCAGCATCCATTTGCTTCGTATTGAAACCGAATTGGTAATTGCCCAGAGCGTTGTCTATTGAAATGGATTTAAATTCTAACCCATGACTGTACCAGACTTTTTTTTAGAGTATTTGAATTGCATTTTAAAGGCATCTAAAGCCTTTGATACTTGTTCTACGTACAACAGCAGCAACAAAAACAGTGTGGGAAAAGAGCAAGTCCTTAAAAAGTTTGCAGGCAGTGGAGAGGCCTGGAGCCCTGAGTCCCCCAGTGCCTTCCAGCTCCCTACCAGCACAGGACCCAGGCCTGGAGCATGGGCCAGCTCTTCAAAGGAAGGTGTGCAGGCCAGAGGAGTGCAGAGATCACTCAGCCCCTTAGATCCTATCAGCTGCAGCCTGTATGTAAGGGTGAAGCCATTGCTTCCTTTTTTAGGAAGTCTTCTCTGCCTCAGAGTCCAGACACTGTAAACAGGATCAGGAAAAGGGATGTGTGCAGACTATGCAAAGTGAACTGTGGGATGTTTCAAAGATAATCTCTCCTCAGTTTCCTTCTTTCCTCCTCTCTTTTACTTTTTGTCGTTTTACTCTTAGCCACCTCTCTCCACTTTCTGACAATCTCTCACTATCAGAAAAACAGATTTTATAAATATATTTCATCTCTCCAGTCTTAAAGTCAGATTTGCTGAATCTGTCTTGACTTCTAAAGAGTCCCATGTGCTGTTTCTTCTTTTTAAGACTGCTTACATTTTACAGATGGAATAAGACAATGGGAAATATTCTTTTATCATACATGATTAACCTGTGGCAACCCAGGTCCTTGAATTAGGAAGTTCCTTGAAAGAGCCATGCCCCTATTTCATCCCATCAATAAAAATATATATACTTTGTAGAACAGATTCTTATGAAAAAAGTTTTTCCTGCATGGAGGAATTTTCTCCATACAGAAAGATTATACCAGGAAGGAATCTTGCTGAATCTTGCCTTATGCTGGACAAGCTGTATTCCTGTTTTGAAAAGAGTTTGGTTTTGGCCACTCAGCATTTACCTTACTACAAGGAGGATATAAACCTCACAGAGGAAATTAGTACCACTGGAATGCACCCAGAAAAAACAGAAATCCCACACCAATTTAATGGGAAGTTAAAGCCCTGATCAGTAATTGCTAAGTAATCTTGAAGATTTTTGAGTTGTCTATGAAAAACATTTAAAACAGCTATCAGAAGATGTGTTTGTGAACAATAATATTACATCAGTGCCATCAGAGAGGTGCAGCTGCCAGTTTTACACTACTCCAAATAAATCTTGTCCATGCTTTGTGTGCGATATTTCTCATTTGCACAGCAATACCACACAGAATCTCTAATCAATGATGTGGACTCCACAGTACCAGCCATTAAATGGATACAGGCAAAAAATTACTTATTTCCACAGAATGTGATGAAGGGATCCAAAGGAGAAGATTGACCTAAGGGAGAGAGAAGTGTATTAGAAATCTAAACTCACTTGCCATTCTTTCATTCACTTTACTATGTTTGAAATGCTTAAGTTCCTACAGTTCAGAAATCAGCTGATAGACCTTTTTGTTTCACACAACTCATCTGGAGTTTGATACACCTAATTATGCTCATATGATACTCCTAATTATGGCTTAATTAGTTAAACTCTGGGTCTAGGATAGTCTGAAAGCTATTCAGAGCAACATCACTTAAATCAAGAGCTATTCAGTATGAAACAGAGGTCACATGAACAGCCATAATTCTGAACAACATTTTGCAACTTTATCAAAACATTAGGAAACCAGGAACCATATCAAATTAAGAGGACAGATTGTTTTACAATGCAAACTCCTGAGTAGAAGAAATGAATAAAAAAGTATTAGCTGTGGTTGTAAAGCAATCATGGTATTATATTATTAGCCTATGAGGTTAACATTTATGGTTAACCATTACACCATAGGAAGTCATTCCAATGCCAGAATACTTAAAATCAGCAATCAGATGTGCTCTGGTCAACTCATCAGTAAGTCTCAATTAAACAACCTCATTTGAATTATGTAAGACTGAGCTGCCTACACATAATGTTTACAAAAGACTGAAATATTGAACTAGCAAAATAAAGGTCAGTTTTAGGAAGTTTTCAAACTAGTTAACAGAGTCTTCCTTTTCACTTTCTTTGAACAGTAGCTCAATGAAGATTCCTTTTGTTTAAGAAAACAGTGTTAGTAACCAGAGATCAGAATCAGGTCTTAAATGGATAAAAACAATATAACTAGTAGCTGGGAAGCAGGACTGACTGAAGCAATAAACCCCTACCACTTCTTGGAGCTCTAGGTCAATACAGAAGACCATGTGTCTAAGCCACCAAAACTGCAAGTTTGTTTTTGTTAGAGAAGTGAGAAACCTCTAGTGCACAGTGACAACTCTGTATGTCCCTTCTTGCTTAACAAAAGAGATGACCTCAGGCAAGGTAAGAATTTTGCAGTGAAAAATCCCACTATCCGTCAGAATTTGTGTGTAGGACCCAGGGGTGCCAGGCAGTCTGCAAGTACACAGGGTGGATTACTTCTACCCCAGAAGGGCTAATATGAAATGCATCGCCAGCTTTTGATTAGGAGCAATTTGAGCTGTTTTATTATTTTAGTCAGAAAAAACCCTGAAAAATCTTATCTTGCTGTGTGTTTTATCTTCCTTTGCAGAAAACTAAAACAGCAGCAGCAAATAAACCTTGTACCAATTCAATTTGGAAATCACAAGTTCAGCAAAAACACAGAGATACAACAAATTATTGAAGTTACCAGGTTTGAAAAGACCTTTATAGGAAGACAAGGTGAACTAGAGGTGTAAATAAGTTTTTAAAATTGAATGAGTTTTCTAAAAAAGCTTTAAAACAGACAAATTACAAGGTGAAGAAATAACAGAGATTTAAAATGTCATTTAACCATGGGAATTCAAACCAAGGAACAAGGCTGCTCACCTCTGGGACAAAACCTCCAGCTCCCCAGGAAATCTGCTCAAGTGCAAGGAACTGATAACTGTTGCAGCAGCAGGTGGACCAGGGCCCCATGGAAACCTTTCCCACAGCTGTGCTAATGATACTGCGAGAAGGCACTGAAGGCCTGTTCCATAAACCAACAGGGATGCAAAGGCACATGAAGAGCAGGACACACATACAAGCTTCCCAAAACAGGCCAAGTGCCCCAGGCAGGGAGGACAAATGTGTAACAGAGGCTCAGAGGCTGTGCATTATCTCTACAGCAAGGATGCTGGGATGATGAGGAGGACAAAGGTCATGGCCATGTCCTCTGAATCCACAAACACGGCACAGCAAAAACAACACCACAGACCCATCACTTCTTCCTTTCCTTCCTATCCAGAAATTTTCCCAAAAGACATGATATTTTGGTGGTAATACCAGTGAAAGTGGCAGAGGTTATGAGCCTTTTGGCTCAAAGTCAAATTATTGAAAAACTTCTCAGACTTTCAGAGCTCCTTCCATGATTGCCCTAATTTGTGTCTCCACTGCAAAGAGTGAGTCAACAAAGAAGCACCTAAAGAACTGAGATTTTGCAGTTTGTAAGCCTTCTCTTTTCTCCCTACTCATCTGTGCTGGCAGGTTGATTTTTTTCCTCAATCTGGACTAAAAAAAAAAGAAAAAAAAAGACATCAATTTATTTTTTTGAATACTAACAAAACCCAATGGGAGAATCAGGCAAGAAGAAAATTGCAGGCTTTTCAAACTCCTATTGTAGGGAAGTATGCTGGAAAGACATTCATAAAATGAAATGAATGTAAAGAGTACATCCAAGAGTGTAGATTAGTGAGGAACGCATGTGCTAGGATTTGCATAATTCCAGCTGGTTGGTGGAACATTTCATATTAACAATAATGCTAAAAATAACGTATTTTGAATATACTTGAATAGACTACGCTTAAGCACTGCTGTTTTCTTCATAGTCGATGGGTGCTTTACGACAATCAAAGGCAATGGCAGGACAGGAAAATTCACCCTTGAGTGAGGTGGTTACAGACAGCCTTGCAAACAGTTACAGCTATGGCAGTGAAAAATGCCAAGCAACACAAAATTCCTCCACCTACTCATCAATAACTCTTTAGTGACTGCAAGAATCCAGACATTAAGTTCTTGGCCAAGTGAAGTTCAGACTTATTTGATAGTGGGACTAAATTAAGCATTGCAAAGAAGAAAGTCTCCTGGAACTCCATTGTCTCAAACACATCTTTCAAGAGTGTTTACTTCAGTGCACCTAAGCTTTGAACTGATAAAAATATATTCTTTTATGTTTATAGGTTGCTCTCTCTAAGGCTCCTCTACCCCAGTCATAATTTTATTTTGTGTCTTTTAATTTGGTGTGTTTTTTTAAAGCCCAGCTCCTTCAATGATATGTTTATGTAAGGATTTAACTTTTCCTTTAAAATAAAAACCCAGATGCTCTTAGCCTTCATTGTTGAAAAGAGGAGTCTTGAAAACATCTCCAAGCTGAAGATAAAAGATCAAAAACCAGAAGGCAAGTAAAAAGAATGTACATTCTTTAAAGCCCCATTTTTTTTCAGCCAACATAATGATGTTTTTGAAGTATAACATGATGTATAAAGGTTGGAACTGGAGAAAAAAACAAACAAAGAAAATGCCTTCCCTGCAAGCATGAAAATACCTGTTTAACCATACAAATCAGTATACCAAATGAATCAATGGAATTATACACATGCATAAGTTTATGTATGAATATTCACAATATGTGATACAAAGCTTTATTAATTTTTGTTTCTATGTATTAAAAGTGAATATCAGCCTTGAGGACGTGATTGATCATGGCTCAGTCAACAGAGCACCCAAAAAAAATGCTAAATCAAAAGTGTTGCATGTGGACATACAGTATGAAGATGACAAAATAGCACATCAAACAAGCGCTGTAGTTAGCAGATACCCAAACCAACAAATAAAATGAGGCAGTGACCTGTGCACAGAAAATACCACTTATGTAAGGCTAAAATTCGGATGGTGAGGTGACAAAAAGAGGGAATTCTTGAACAGACAATCTGAAAGACGAAGGCAGCAGCCTCCATTAAACTCAGAAAGACTCAGTTCATAAGTCTAACTTACAAATGAACAGTAGATATTTGATTGACTCATTCATACTTCAGCTTTAATTTTTCAGTATGTCAGTAGCTTGATTTCCAGTCCCGGAGCACCTACAGCTCCACTGAAGTAGTAGGAGATGTGAGAATTCAGCCTCTTTGAAAATTCAGCTAAAGGCACTTGGAGTTATGAACAAAACGCAGGCTCAGTTGCGTGCCTATTACTGTACCATCATTATGACTGCTCACAAATTAGGCACAGAGTCTCACACATGGTCTTAGTCATATGGGGGACAGTTTCAAAGACGCATCATGAGATGATATGAATCCAACTCCCTATAAAAGCACATACCTTTGAAAAGCTCACCCTGGGCTTTGAACAGTTTTTCACAATGGTTCTCTTCGAGGATTTGGTGGTAATAGAAATAATTCCTTATATATCACTGGATAAAACCTCAAGATTATTGAAAAAAGGCTTAGGTTTTGTGCAAGAGAAGGGAAACTTCGCACATTGCTCCTGGGAAATATGTGTTGCAACAAGAGGAACAATGTAGGGCAAAGATCATGCAAGAGTGAAAAAAATATAGCTGCTACACTGCTACATGAGGGACATCTCATTTTAGTCCCCTAGAAAATCCCTTCCTTTTTTACATTGAATTCATGCCAGAAGGGCAAAAAAATTAGCTACCTTCCAGTTAAACCCATTCACAAAATCAACACAGTTTTGAACCATCACTTGTTTGCTTTCATTCCATTACAGTTTAGAATTAACATAACCTAGTTTATTGGTTTTCATGTACTTCAGCATTTGTCTTTTTATACTAGACACAAAACTAAACTTCAGAGGCTAAAACTGGGGCAGTGGAGAGGGAGCAAGGCAGGCCCCTACCATTAATCTCAGGCAAGGGTTTCAATCTCAGACTCACACAGGATTCACAGTATAACCATGCAGTTAGCTTTTAAAATTACCCAAATGTATTCAAAATGTTTGCTTAGTTGAATCTGTTATGCTTTGATAGCATCACTCCATGCCATAAGGGTATGGTAAGGAAATACAATATGAACGATAGCACTACTAAATTATCACTGTAAACTATAACCACTCCTTCTCATGATCTTCTGATTTTTACTGTGAAAAATGCATTTAGGCAACAGGTAAAAAAAAGTTCCTTGGAGGACATAATCTTCTGAAATGTTATGAAGGAATGGAAAAAGAGTGATTCATTGGATAAAACTCTAATTTCAAGTGCAGTTCTGATGAAGCCAACAGGAATTTTGTTGATATTTGGAGGATTTTACTCTATCCAGATACTGTTATGTACATTGTTATGACCTATCTAGATATTATCTACATTTTTTTTCTCTGAAGACAATAAACTGCATGTGGCTAAGCACCTGGTTCTGAAAGAGGAGGATGAGCACAGGACAATAAGCCTTACAGGTCATGCAGGACGACAAAGTGATGCCATCCAGAGTCTGGGCAATATATTGGCCCAAATAATGTTTATGACCTGTACCATAAATCTGCTTATCAGCTCACATTTGCAGTTTCGTGCGTCTTTCTTCCTCTATTCCTTGGCAAAGGACAACTTTGGCCTCTTCCTAAGGTAATTATTGTTAAATGTAAGTGGATTATTCAAATCAGTTTCAACATGATTTACAATAAGCCTGGTCTCTAAGAGACAATTATGAAACAAGGAGTTGGACATCTGAATATTTTTTACTCCAAATTCATTCCTCCCCATGGATGAATGCTTGCTGTCATGGAAGATCTTGGCTACAAAAAGAATGAGAGTCCTCCCCTTAAGCCCTATACAGCTTGATTTACCACCTAATCACATACTTAGGGAAAACCAAGAAGGTGAGAAGAGCATAATAGTGATGGCCAGCCTTTACCCAGGGAACTTTAAAATGTAGGTTTTCTTCTGGAGACCAGATTTTCAATTTGAAAGCAGAATATAACCTGAGCTAAAGATGAGTTTGAACACTATCAAAATATTATTTGTCCACGGAACATCTGCTAAGAGGAGGGAGGAAACGTTTTGGAAGTGATCACCACTTGATCATCCATGATCCAACAAAAAAATGTGAAGACTCCATTTGAAGAGTACATTGCATTTGGAATAGTTCCATGGGCAACTGATGATGTTATGTATTACCTAGACTTCAAAATGTTAGCTTTTCCTCTCTCCTTTTATTTTTCCAGAGTATGGCTCAAGCATGAGGCTTTTCAGTGAAGTATTTTTCTTTTTTTTCAACTTAGTTACAGGAATAGCCAGAAGTTTTATATTTTCTGAGTTGAATGCAAAGGACAGATGCTTATACATGCAAAGGGATAGTTAATTTTCTCTTCAGCTCATACCAAGACAGGAGTGAGGATAGCATTTTGCAGGCTTTGTACAAAGAATACAAGGAGAAGAGTTGTAGTTACACATTACAGTTCAGTCACTGCAGCTGGATACAATCCATATCATTTGCTTACATCTTCACAAGATCTTCAAGGCGTATCAGCTGCAATGCATTATCCACAATGTCAAATATTCTAGACAGGCCAGAAATAAATCTGCCTATGAGCTGTTACTAAGAAATCATCCATCAGCAACAAAAAAGTAATCTCTGCTGTATTCTGGTCCAAAGTCCAGTTGAGAGGGTCTAACACACTGAGAGGGTCTAACACACAGAGGTTGAGATTGGTTGCTTCTGAGCTTAGTTTTTTGCCAGTTTTTTAGTCATCCTAGAAAGAAATATGGAATTAGGCAGTGTGTTAGCTTTCCAAACCAATGACATAAAAAACCCCTATTAGTCCTGGTTGGATTATTGTGTTTTCAAGGAAGGCAATAAGTAAAAAGAAAAAAAAAATTATAGTATGTACTTAGACACCCTTCATAATCTGAGGCATATCAAGTATTTTTTCCTCACATTCCTCCTCTCTCATAAATCCTCTCCAAAGTGCTGATATGCATCAAATTCTGAAGACTTTAAAGAGTGGGGCATAGAAAAGTAATCTGATACTTTGCCACTGTGCCTGTATGGATGCAAAACATAGGTATTGTCTTAAATGATAATTTGTTTCCTGTAAACCTGATGATAAGAGAAGGTTTTAAAACCCACCAGCATTTATCCCTCTATCTGAAGAACTTCTACATGTAGGTCACTGATAGAAACAGGAAAAGGGAAAAATATGTTAAACATTGATAATATTTGGGGTTTCTTCCTCCCCAAATCATGTCTTCCTGAGCACTCCAGACAAACAGAACATCCATTACTATTGTCCTAATTTCTGTCAACAGTGAGCTTCAATACAGGCCTAAATCTGCTGCCACTGCAGTTGGTGAGAACACGTCTTTAGTAGGACTAATGTCAGCCACTGCTGCCAGTGCAGCCTCATGGCACAGATCAGCCTGCCCTTAAGCCACTTTGAGTGGAATCCCAGTTCTTCCAAACACTTAAGAGACGATCACAAAGGAGAAAGGAAAGCACAACTCTGGGTATTTTCTTCATCTTGGGATTTTTTTTTTCAACAAAAGCAAAACAGCCAGCCCATGAACTCCCTCTAGAACAGAGTGTACTCAACTCATATGCTTCAGTCTCGACAACAAACAGCAGCCTGTGCTGCTGGGCTTAATTGCTGTCTGGCAGTTCCAACACACAAACTTCTCCAGCAGTTTTCAGATGTTTCAATACCATGGCTCCCTGTAAAACCATCAGAATCCATTCCCTGTCCTGTATTTTTCCCACTTGTCCTGAAGTTTTTTCTTCGCAGTTCACGCTGGGTCACAATTGTCAATCATCAAAAATGCTGCTTTGACTACAATTCCACCCAGACCATACTGCAGGAAATAATATCTTTGGGATAGGATTCATCTCACCTAATTCACTTTATTTCAGAGTTCAAGCATACATCCTTGGCTAGCCAGCTAATTCCCATCATAATCAGAATCTTCAGGCAGATGAAGATTCATTTAATTCCAACACAGGCTTCTAAATTAAGTGCAATGAATTTACCTCCTTAACTCCTTGACTATAGAAGGAACCCAGAAAATTAGCTCTGGCTAGTTGCTTTCTGTTTTAGATCTGGTTTAGGAATGGTTACATGATCTAGCTCCATGCAACAGTGTCAGGTCCCCGTGGGAATTTGATTGGCATATATATTCTAAAAGATTTAAAATATAAAAAAGATAAAATATCTTTTTAGTGGCTGTTTACCCCAAACACCATATGTTCAGTAACTTCAAGCCAATCTCTAAGAAGTCTAGCTGAGGTGTTCAAATGTCTTACTTTGTTACTCCTGGAAACTGTAAAAATTTATTTTATGAGATAATACAGCAGTGTCCATTTCTTCATATGACAATCAGCAATACTTTCTTTTATATTCAGTTTCAGACTTGCATAGGAAACAAGGTATCTGCATATTCCAATGTAGGATATTACTTTGATTTTTCATTGGGCTTTCAAATCTGCATGAAATTTTTGCTTTTAAACCAGCTGAACATACAAATACTACTATAATTGATTTTGGCATTGAGCAGAAGAAAAAGAGTATCATGTATTTGGGGTTTCTACTACCAGAACCTGTTTGAGCTACTTTTTTTTTTTTTTTTTTTTTTTTAACATAATGAAATGATTATGCAAGAAACTACAGTGGCATGCTAAATCTTCCAGACATGAGAACCAATTAATGACTTAGTGGGTGAAATGCTGGAATGCTGACAACTGCAAGCTAGGCTTCTCTAATGTACTGGTAGCATGGTTAACAGCCTGCAACCAAAATGTCTTATAATCCTTATGTGAACCATCAATTTATGCCTTTAAACTTACACTGCTATTATACCATTAAATTCCTATTCTTCCCTTGCCAAAGCTTACTTTATTTTCCTGGGCAAATTCTACACTAACACAAAATGTTAGCCTGGGGTTGTTTGGAGAAACAGGTGTATATAGGAATGAAATGTACATCAAACTTTGTGGGCATTCACACAGGGTAAAATAGATTAAGCTTGCATGTTGAGATGCTGGAAGGTAGAAGTATCTGAAAGAGTAATTAAGAATAAAATATAGTAAAAAGCCATGTATCCCTTTTATCTTACACCCTCTTTAACTTCCTTCTTTTTCTTCAGCTTCCTCCCAGTCAGATATTCTTGCATATAACTTACATATTAAGTACTTTCATGCTCTGTGTAAAAATAGTTTCAGGCTGTTCTAGTTTCTAGCAGGGCAATTACTGAGACACAGGTGTTGTGAAAAAATAGATAAAGGAAGCTTTCTTTCAGAGCCTCGTCACAGACAAAGAGAAACCAGATGTTGCTTCCCCTGCTCAGCCCCCCTCTATTATTGTACTTTTTGGCTTAGGAAATTCCCAAATCTAGGAAAGTATAACCAAGTGGTATCTCCATAAGTTCACTGAGACATCTGCTATTTCCTTTTGCTGGACTTGCACACTGAGCCAGTTTCTGGCGCTTCTTACATTTACTAATTCCCACCTGCTGAAACAGACCCATCAGCCTACAAAGCCAGGCAGCTCTGGGGCCATCCCTGCCATGAGACAATATAAACCAGTCCAAAGTAATTTTTCCTCCCTGTAGAAACCTATGCCAAGACCCTGTCATTTTAAAATCTCTACTGTAACATTTCATGGCTATTCCAAAAGACACCACTACTTGCAGAATGTAGTTATAAAATACTACCCCATAAACTCAAAACTATTGTGTGATAAAATCATCACATAAACTGTCACCAAAAACAAGGGCAGGGGGGGACAAGTAATAGAAATTCAAGCTTCTTGAAGGAAAGATAGTAAATATGTTTTTATTTTACAGTAATTAACACCACCTCCTTGTTATCTTCAGATCTTTTAAGGTGTCATACTAAATGATGCTCTTCATGAAAAGTAACTTTTAGCCATTTCTAAAAGGCAGAAAAATTACTTCTGAGTAAGAAAGCTAAACTGCTTTTCTTAAAACAACATATTCAAAAAGTCTTACAGGTGTGCCCTGCCAGAAATAACTGCATCGAAAACCTAGAGATTTTACTTTGGCTTTATGCTTATAGGGTGATCATCTATTCCCACAAAAGCCAATTGAAATTTTGACATCCACTTCAATGGTGACAGAATTTCACTCACTGAGTTAAATGACATTTATTAGATTTTCATGTTAAATGCAGAAGAAAATCCTGTTCAGGATTCCTGCTAATCCAGACTCAGAATTTCTACACAACTAAAGCAAGAAAGTTGGTAACCTCAGATCTCTTCTAAACTGTATAGAAATGACCCAATTTCCCACATTCTTTTGAATACTAAATCTTTGAAGCCTGTGATGAGGGAGGAACCACTATGTTGCACTTTGAGTTTCACTCAGTATTCTGACTGCAGTCTTTGTGACTCTGCAAGGATTTACATTCATTGTCTCTCCAGTCGCTTGCAAAATGATTTCTAAAAATTCTCTCTTTCAACTACTATTAGACACTGTCTAATACAGGAACGAGGAATTCCTGCCCAAGGGCTAGATACAATCTGCAGCTTAATTTCAGGCAGTCTGCAGCCAAGTGAGTTTCCATGTGTGTGTATTTATTATTGGCTGAAAAACCAAAGTGCTTATTGACATATGACTTACCAAAAGCCTCCAACAGACCTAGCTGGTCCTTCTCAAGGAAAGGACCTCTACTCCAGGGCTAATAAACTGCAACTCAACATTACAGCTACCAACCAAGCAACACAGAACCATAATATTGCAGATTATTCCAGAGTACATAAATGCAGTATTCCAATGTGATTATCACATAGGTTTACCATGCTGGTGCAAAGGGCACCATTAGCAAGGCATTAGTGAGGCTACTCAGTGCTGGCAGCTTCAAATCAGTAAATGGCAAAGATAGGGAGGAGAAGAGAAGTAAGAAATTACTATACCTTGAGCTTCAGAGTTCAGAGATTTGGGGACTGACAGGAAAACAAACAAACAAACATCTTTTTGCTTTCAACTATTTTTTGAGCATTTGAAACAGAAAGTGAGGAAGAAAACATCATTTCTTCAAGGTTCCTTTTTAAGAAAACTGTACTTTTATATCAAGCAACATTAAAAGAGAATGCAATAGATTCAGAGGAAAAAAAGAGTTCAAAACTGAGGAAGTTGCTCACATCCTCCTGTTGCTTGATCTGAACCATCTCATATCCATCTAGGTTATTGCTGTATCCTCTGTCACAGAAGAACATTCATGCAGTAAGAGCCACTGCTATGCAACAGCTGTGCTCTAATGGACATTTTAAAGGAAGGAGGGAAGGAGGGAGGGAAGGAAGGAGGGAAGGAAGGAGTGAGAGAGGGAGGGAGGGAGAGAGGGAGGAAGAGAGGGAGGGAGGAAGGAAGGATGGAAAAGATGGAAAAGATGTAAAAGAAAGATGGAAAAGCAAATGAGAGCGAGGCAAATGTAATGGGTTTTCATTGACACCCTTCATAAATCTTGATCATGTCTTCAACAAGACCTAGAAAAATCACAATTTCACTCCAGGACAGGGATGTTCATTACCCAGGTTCAAACTGTATGAAAAATTACTGTGGGAAAATCACTCACAATTGATTTATGGCTAAATTGAGGAAAGTAGAACTGTCATGGCCAACTCAGTGCCTTCAAAATATCTTCCAATCTTGCACCTACACTAAAAGATTTGCAGGAAGCCGCTCCTATTATTTGTGTACCCAAACACAAGGTATTAGCCCAGCATATCCCATTAATCATTCCAGCCACCTAGAAAAGAAAGCTATAATAAAATGGAGAAAGGGGAAAAATTAATTTTACTTAATCTCTACCTGGAAAAAAATACCATTGTAAAATAAACACTTCTCTCTTTATAAGCCTCAGAGAGTGCTTAAAAATATTTATATTTAAAAATCTAACCAATTTATTCATGTTTCTTTAAGAAAAAAATAAAAAAATTAAAAAATTCTGCCAGAAGGAAGACTCAAGCTTCAAAATATTTGTTCATCTTATTTTTAAAAAACACCAAATTTCTTGAGAGTTGTTCAAGGCAAGATAAACAAAGAGATCACTTCATATAACAGATAATTTTGGAGATCAGCTGTTCAATGTCTCCATATGCTTCAAATCAATACATTCAAATCAATACATAGAGCGCACGGATGTTTCGACTAACTTCTGTGCTTCAAGAAGTGCAAAAATATCTAAGGTCATGCATTCTATGCTCACCAGCAAGTTCAACATTAACAGACAAGTTACTTAAGAGCTGCATCATGCCTTCAGGAAAATTTCACTTGTACAAAGAGTTAAATATATTCAAATTACAGTTTGAAAACTGGAGCATGAAGAAACTAAGTAACAAACCCTCTGACAAGGCACATTTGTTGTGAGTTAAGCTTTCGTAGGACTACAGCTGTCAGCTATCCTTTACCTCTCTTAAAATGTTGAAGTTGAGGTCATGACATTAAGACTGAACTGTTAATATCACCTCCCAAATTAGTCATAATTACTATGTTTTTGAACCACTGTGGGGCTTCATCCTGAATGCCTGTGGACCTACACTATGGGATGAGAAGGGACTAAGTTCCTGACCTCTCACCTCCAACGTAAGCAGCGTCCTCTATACTTGTATAATTTCTCCTCTATCTCCTAAGGCTGTATTTTTGGTCCTTCTTCTGGAAGGAGCTTTCTCAGGCTCTTGAATGTTCTTGTCACCCTTTTTACAATTCCCCTATTTTAGTCACATCCTTTTTGAGCTCAGGAGGCCAAAATTGTGCACTGTGTTCTAGCTGTGACCAGAGGCACAAGTTTGTACAAAAGGCTGTACAATATCCTCTCAGTTACTCAACTTCTTAGCAGTCTTGAATGATGTGAAAACTAATATCACAGTTGGGTTTTGGCTGTTATAATTTGATCAAGTGTCCCCACTGATCTCTCATACTCATCTTTTCTGGATCTGTCAGGACTGACTGTTCACACTCAATTGTTCTTTATTCACCACTGATCTTCATCCAGCACTGTTCTGCCCACTTGGTGGAAAACTTTAGAATTAATACTTCTTGTTCCTCCTGACAGGCTGTGTAAGTATTTCCACACAGATTTTGCAATATGGTGGCTCTAGCTCTCTCTCAATAAATGTAAACAACAGAAATCTTCGTTAATTTGCAGATGTCCTAAGCCCAGCTTTGGCCTCTTTCTACCCCAACAGATTAGTCTAACCCCCCTCTGCTTTTCCTCTCCTCCCCAGCTTTCAGTCTGATAATAGTATTTTGTCTGTTACTCCACAATATTGGAGTTTTTGCAGGTTTTTTTTTGTCCAGAGCTCTATCACTCACAACATTTTGTTTCCAATTACTCTTTACTTTTCTAATAGATTCTCTGTGATAGAAGTCACTGAAACATTGGCTCTTATGAAAAAAACAAAACAAACAAAAAAAACCAACCAAAAAACTGGTGGACTACATCATGCCTCTCTGGTATTTTTCTATTGTTTTTAAATCAGGATTTCAAGTTGGTTGCCAACTTGCAAAGTGTTACTTAAATATATCACTGAATTAACTAACTACGCTTGTAACTGATTTACAGCTGAAGCTTTGTTTCCAGTAGAATTTATAGGAGACACAAGCTTCAAATCACTGTGAAACCCAGCCACAAATCAAAGTCCTCTGACATATGGGACCAATTGGTCTAGTAGAGGTTTGCTGCTGGAGCACTCAGCAGTTTGTGCTTGAATCCCAGCCTTTGGTCACTCCATTTCTGCTCACAACATTTTGCTATCTTCAGTATTGCGCTACTCTCTTTGCAGATTTGCCAGGCACCCATGCAGATTCACAGGTGTTACTGTATGACTTCTGGAAACCAGAACATGTCCTGCAATTCTAGAAGCCTGACAAGGGTTCTTCTTGCCTCAAGGCCTTCCAGAATTTGAATTCTGAGTTCCAAAGGCGCACCTGCCATGCAGGAATTCAAGGCTTTGGTATGGGACACAAATAAGCAATCCAGGAAAGACAGGAAAAATGAGTAGGACAGAGTGTCTTCCATGATCTCTGCTGAATCAAGGAAGCAGCTCTATCAAGGATGTTTTTTTAATCCTTCTGCTCCAAGAAAACTGGATGTTGTGTACTTTTGAGGATGAATGCTAGGAAAGAACAAGCCAGAAGAATTCTACTGACTCAACCAGCATTTTGGAGAAATGAAACAAAGGAAGAAAGAAAACCTAATCTGTATGATGTGGTCCAACTTCACTTTCATCATCTTTGATGGAGAGACAGAGACTAATGAAACCGTAGCAGAGGCCAATATGACAGCAGGGTTATTGTAGATTATATCCATAATAAAAAATGCAATAAAATTACAAGGATGCACTGGTGTTATTACACTTTAGAAATTAAATTCCAGTGCTGAAAAACTCAAAGGCATAGACATATTCTGAAATCTTTCAGACAGCCTTCACAATGACAGCATTTCTTCCTCAGGGCACAGTCCTGCCTTGCCTGAAATTAGAGTGTGCCTCCTTTTCAGTTTCAGCACTGCAAGATTAACCTTGGCATCTTTGTTCCATGTAAACATCCACAGGTCAGTGAAGAAACGGCAGCCACTCTCCCTTGGATCCCTGTCCCACACTTTCTTGTTTAGGAGTCTGCAACATTATCAATGACTCATTATTGAATGAAATGCCACCACAGTGAGTGAAATGCAGCCCAAAAGTGGGCACTTCTTGTCTATTTTCCCCCAAGTCCACAGCACACAGGGCAAAAAGACAACAAAAACCCCTATGTGTGTGCTTCCCCTGCTCCATGACAGCTGCATTTCATCATGTCATCCACCCCAGGATCACTGTCTCTGGGTTGGGAATATAGCTCTGTTCCCAGCATGCTCCCCATTTGCCTGTCACTTTAGTGTGGTGGGTGATGAGTAACCCTCCTTCTTCCTTACATCAGCATCTTTAAGGCTTTAATATTCTGTTTGATCTCTTTGAAGCTGTGGGAGGAGTAAGCAATTTTCTGTCTGGCTTATTAGCTAGGTAGGAAATACTCCCCAATAAACACATTCTGTGGCATTGCCTTTAGACCTCTTATCCATGACATTGTTCTGCCCTTTTTTTGGTTTCTTTATCAGACATTTGTGTTTAACTTTACGCATTCAGGCAAGTAGATATAATGCAAATAACCTGAAAGCTAATGTTATTTATAACTTTACTGCACATAACACCCTCATTCTCCCCACCACCCTTTCATTCTATAAAAATATACAAGAGTAAACAGGCACTCCAGAAAAAGAAAACCAGGCATCCAGTGTTAAAACTGAACAGCTAAGAGCTTAGCAGCAGCAAATATAACCTCACCTCCTTGTGAATAATGCCTTCCTATTTAGTCTGGTTACAGGTGCACTATGCTGCAAATACTATGCTGTGGTATCAGCTTTTCTCTACAATCTTTACCACAAGGCTGGAGGATTATGTAAGTGGAGGCAAAAGAACCCATTTGGAGAATTGAAAAAAAACAAGTATGTTTAAAAATTAGGACTTAAAAAAAATTTGTACAAATCAGAATGAAAAAGCTGAAGTATAGACAGTGTTATGTGGAAAAAAAGATGGAAGGGAAGGGAAGGGAAGGGAAGGGAAGGGAAGGGAAGGGAAGGGAAGGGAAGGGAAGGGAAGGGAAGGGAAGGGAAGGGAAGGGAAGGGAAGGGAAGGGAAGGGAAGGGAAGGGAAGGGAAGGGAAGGGAAGGGAAGGGAAGGGAAGGGAAGGGAAGGGAAGGGAAGGGAAGGGAAGGGAAGGGAAGGGAAGGGAAGGGAAGGGAAGGGAAGGGAAGGGAAGGGAAGGGAAGGGAAGGGAAGGGAAGGAAGGGAAGGGAAGGGAAGGGAAGGGAAGGGAAGGGAAGGGAAGGGAAGGGAAGGGAAGGGAAGGGAAGGGAAGGGAAGGGAAGGGAAGGGAAGGGAAGGGAAGGGAAGGGAAGGGAAGGGAAGGGAAGGGAAGGGAAGGGAAGGGAAGGGAAGGGAAGGGAAGGGGTCTAGCTGAACAACTTCAGAGGAACATCTTCGCCCAACTTTCTGCCCAGATATTGTGAGCAGCGTTTCACATCAGTTGCCTGCAGTTTCTTTCAAGGTACTGATAAAGGGGTAAGTGTCACTTCAAACATAAACATCTATTACTCAAGCCTCCTGCTCATCACAGATGAGGCACATCCCAGGTTAATAACATGGGCTTCATTTCTGTGGAGGCTTACAATAGCTTCAGAGCACTTGGCCAAAAGTCCCAACAAGCCTGCCATCAGGATGAGAAGTGAAAGGGCACTCAAATGCTTTTTATGTGTTGTCTCATGAAGAAAATCTTCAGAAAAATTTTACAGGGAAGCTTTTAGAGAAAACAAAAATATTTATTTATTTCCTCTACTGAGGATTTCTGAATTCACACTGGCATTTGACTGAGCAGTTACTTAGCATGCTATACACCACAATAAACTTACAATAACAGCAGACACAGTAAAGTTCCCCTTTTCCCCAGAGGATGACAATAGTGTATACTTTTCATAGTGTGTTACAATTTTTCAAGGTTTGGGGGTTTTTTTCTTCTTTTTTTAAAGGCTGAAACATGGGAAAATATGTTTGAAAGGAAGGATCTAAGATGAGAGGAGCACTGAAACTGGAGATACAAAACTTGTCGCTATGATACATTAAATGTCCTACCATGGTCAAACAGACACACACAATAACATTTATATGTGCAAAGGATCCACAACCATAGGTCTTCCACCACATCTAGAAGTTGCTTCTGCAGCAGATTTTGTAATCAGTGACAGGCACCTGTAAGACAAAACAATAAGGAACAAGTGTTAACAAAGAGATACTTCTCCCATCCACAGCTTGTAGCTCATTAGAATTTGCAAGAATCTTTAAGATCAAGGGTGACTAATTCATCTCCTGGTCCTGCACCATTCTGTGATCAGCAGATGACTGATATCTGATTTATCTGTGATCTAGGCATACTGTAGGGGCAACAGGGCTGTCCATGGAGACACCCAGCAGTACCCAAACCTATAAAAGATGGAGGAAGTAGCATCACACCTGTCAGCCTCCAGTCAGCAAGATCACCCTCTATTTGGTGCACAAAGTGGGTGTTTTTACCCACCAGCATTATGGTTTATGTCACTTGTGCTGTTAATAGCACACTGGGGAAAGGTAAGACAGCAAACATGCATTTGTAATACACCACCCAGCTCATCAACAGGAGCAGTAAAACCTTTAAAACAGACATAACAGCAAAAGCAATTAAGGAAACTCCTTCAGTTCAGAGCTACCTGGGGCGAGCACATGAACTGGCATACAAGCTGCCTGGAGGCCCTGGAGAGCAGTTGCTGAATTAGTGAGGATTGGAACAACTAATTGGTGATTGTTTATCAAATAATACACTAGCAATTCCACTGTGCTCTAAGAGGGAGGCAAGAATAAAGCCATTTCAGGTGCCACCACTGTGAACATCGCATTTTTCTAAGATACATAAGACATATCCTTCAACTCTTTTAAGTATCCATATGCAGACTAGACAGAGGCTGGCAGGAGGCACATTTATAAGTGCATTTATTTCAAGTGTCTCTGCTAGTTCAAAGGACTCAAACAAAAACCGTTGTCCAAAAAAAACACAGATGTGGTTTGGAAAGGAGAAGGAGGACAACTTATCACTTTTAATGTGGGAGGGAGGGATGGCAAATATGGTACTAATTAATATAAAGCCTTCTTCCTTGCTGCCCCGCTGTCCCCAAACACACAAAATGAAGAGTCTACTCAGCTCTGCTCTCTCAATACTCTTGGCACGTACCTCCTTCTCTCTCCCCCTCACACTCCCTCTCTCTCCATAAAGGGGCATGAAATGAGAAATTTTAGCAAGGTTTCTTTACAGAAGAGAGGCTTGGCTTCAAGCCCAGTATACATATGTGGGAGGGAGTCTTCAAAGAGAGACTCCCTCAGCGCTGCCCAAGAAAGCAGTACTTCTCACGGTCCACAAGCAAGGTTTTCTGGGACTTCCTGGCTCAAGCCCCACCAGACCCTCAGAGACAATAAATGCCCAATGAGATAAAAACATCTGCATGATACTGTCTTGAATTTTGCTTAGTTTGAACTTTAGGAAAAATGACCACATGTTGAGAGGAATGGCTAAAAAATCCCCAAACCCAATCAAAAATAAAAAAAATATTGGGATGTCACTGGATTTCCCTTTTATATAGCATGTCCAGTTATATGAACTAGTCAATTTATATTAAGGATTATTTGTTGTCTTTAGCTTCATATGGATGATTTCTTTTCAACAAGTCCTTGTAGACTCTTGTAATGGTGTGTCGATATGGTTATACAAACATAGACAATTTACACTTACAAAAAGGCCATCTGCAGGTATAGTTTAAAAACATTTCCATGAGCAAATTGAGTTGTCCAAGAAAAAAAACTTTTTTCCCCTGGTCTAAATTCATACATTCTAGGGCTTTTGCTAGCATAGCAATGATTACAAAACTATAATAAATCCTTACCTGACACAGCTATGCCAGCAAGACTAAAGCCTTCCTCTCAATTAGGTTGAAGTACTTCATATTTAAGCAACATTTATAATACAAGATTTTCCCCTCACAGCACAGCATCCTCCCCAATCACCTGGCTTTTCATTGCTACCTGCCCATACTCTGGTAACCATGGATCTCCTAGACAACATTTACAGCATCAAGTATGCCACTGTAGGCTTGCCTAGGGCCTTTTAAAAGGAGCTTATTTTTGATTGTTTGAAAAAATTTCCCTCCATCATGCAGACAGACATTCTGCAATTTCTGATGAACCCTCATTCCCAGCTTACATCCAATTCTGACCCACTTCTTAGTATTGTGCTAGTAAACGCTTACCACACAGTTGAAATGTATGTTTGCTTTAGTTGTGTCTCCATCCTGTTTTAAAGTGCACAACATGAATCAAATGCATCTAGTTTCCTCAGCCATATTTCCACTTTGAACATATCAGGAGGTAAACAAAGCAGACAGCTCTTAACTGATTGTTTTTTGTGCAATTAACTAGGAGTTTCTTACCATGTTTAATGAAATCCAGAATGTTTCAGTGCAGATGCCTGAAAAAGAGAGAAAAGTGTTTAAACTATAGTCTTTTGCTCAATAAAAGTCTAACTCAAAAAAAAAAAAACCAAAAAAACAACAAACTATTGCCAGCATAATTCTATAGGTTGAGTTAAATAAATAAATACTTATCTGATTAATTGTTGCCTGGAATCCATTTGTGCTTGTATCTCTTGAGTTAGAGGAGATATTAAAAAAAGTGCACAGGAGATTTGAAATCTGAGGACAACCTAAAGCTTGATTCTAAGAAGGCTCAATGCACCAGTACTTTCTCATGGCGTGGGTGAGACAGGTTTAGTCATCAGGTGTGACAGAGAGCAGCCTGTTGCAATCCAACATTACGTGGAGAGCCAACTAGAAAGCAACGTATTTAGCACATACACTGCACACATTACAATACCCTCAAAGAAAGAAAATCAGGTGTTTCAGTAGACAGGTTTTATTCAGGTCAGCTGCATTTCAGTCTCTGAAAAGCTACAGTAAGTGCCTGGATAGAAAAGTGTTCACAGTTTGGAGATTATTGTCAGACATCAACATCGCTGTTATTCACATGTGGGTGACACACTAATGTAATATGTATAAAGCTATTAAGACAAAAAGACCCTTCAAAATTAGTAAAATAGCTTTGTAAATTAGGACTTCACCCAGAACCTGGTTTTGTCCATCTCAGACTTCTCTTTTTTAAAATCCTTCTGCCTTTCTCTTCTTCAAGAAAACTCACTGAAATCCCTTCACAAAAGCTCAAATTGCTTTTTAAGGGTAGGAGCTTGTTTGCCATGTATTTAAACAATACACTGGCACAGGGTGGGTGTAATGGCATGGGAAGAGACAGATGGGATAGGCTCAGAAACTGAGGAAGTCAAGCATCCTGTCACACTCACGACTTTCACTTTTTCCTCCTCAGGCAACTGCAAACAGCTTCAGCCCCTTCTCCAGTCCCACTGTCCCACCCTCTGGGACACTCCAGCTCCCAGCTATCCCAGCAATCTCTGGTGAGATGATTCCCTGAACCAGAACTGTATTTTTGTGTACAACAGCCTTTGGGAGAGTTTTCTTTAAGGGGTATGTCCAAACATCCCTGTCGGCAAGGGAACTCTTGGCATCTATAATATCCCAGGACAATTTCAGAGCTACAGGAAGTCCTTTTTGCTAGCTTTAAAAATGTCACCTAACCATTCTCTTGAGGCTGCTTAGCTCTCGTGGCATGGGAGAGTGAATTTTCTATTTGCTTTCTCCATGCCACATGAGAGTTCATAGACCTTTGTTTCTTCCTACCCAAGTGCTGTTTTCCATATGGGAGTCACTCTATGTTTTTATCAGTATTTCCTGTGTTATCTCCCCTTCCTCTGCATCCTTTCTAAAATGATGGAGCAAGGATGCAATATTGATGTGTGCTGTGCATTTATGCTGTAGCATAAAGATTTTTCTTTTTGTTCACAATTTCTTTACCAATCAGTCCCAGTATCCAGGTTTTTTTCTTTTTCTCATTCCTACTGTACATTCAGCAAACATTTTTACACAACTATTATAAACCAAGGTCTCTTTCCAAATGATAATTTGGATTCCATCACTGTGTATTTCAATTCAGAATTGTTTATCTTCCTCTACGCTCTTCTATGTTCATCAACATTGAATTTCAACTGGCAAGTTATCCTTCAGTCACTCTCTATGGTGAGTTTGTTTTGCAGTCCCATAGCACATCCTCACCTCAGCTATCCTGTCTGTATCTACCTGATCTGGTATCATCAGGAGGCTATTTTTTTCCTCATTTTCCACCTCTTTTAGGACTCAATAGCATGACTTCACTGGCCTTACCATTCCTTCTCTAAAAGTTGGCCTGTTTCCCCTCACTTTTATTTCCTAAACTGAAATTATTAATAATTAATTGATTTCATTGAAAGTTTTTGAAGATGTATAAATAACAAAACAAACAAAACTTAGAAAATTTGTTTATGCAATTATAACAGAAGCACAAACATTCTGAAGCTCAAAAATCTGTCCAAAATGTACTGTCCAACCCTTCTTTAAAGTAACCCTTATCCTTCACACACCAAGCTTTTAACTCCTTGAAATGACAGCATATATTACCTATACCCTGGAACAACTCTTTCTCAACCACAGGAGTTACCCCATCTGTGGGGAATGAAGAGAGCTTTTCTCACTGTGCTTTCTTGAATCACATAAAACTGCTAACAGGAGGGCCAGTTCCAGACCCAGTTATGTGCTGCAAGTGCCCCGTTGCTTCCAGGACCATTAAGCCAAGGTATGTAGCAGGAGACATGGGCTTTGGAGATTTTTTCCCATATAGTCCCTCTGGAAAGACATTTTTTCCTGTTCTTTTGTATTTTGGAAAAGCTGTAGCTCTTGTCTCCCATTCTCAGCCTTCTTGTACACATGCATAAGTTGAACAATGATGCATGTTCCATGCTCACACAAACCCTCTGGTTTTGAATGTCGTTCAAACAACACAATGCCACATATGGTTTCCCAGTGTTCAAGAGCAGTTCAGAAGTCCCAATTTAGACTCTGAGGCCCACCAAGTAAAAAGGAATGTGATGCATATGTTCCCAGTTCTAGCTCAGCAAATATAGGCTAGAGGAAGAGAAAAACATCAAGCCTGGTAACTTAATATTACATTGGATGAATAAGTATAATTTTCTAAATAAAAATAATTGGCTCAAATATAATGCCAATAACCCTTCAGGGACTTGAGCTGGTGAGTACCATTGAGAATAATAAAAGAAGCAATTCTTACTGCATGCATACACTTTAAGAACAAAAACACAGTGTGAGAATTTTAATTCCAATGATTTGGATAAAGCTGGCTGCCCTGAATCAGCAAGCAAAGCACAACGGGTATAGTGAAGTACAAACCCAAAAGAACTGTAACTTTTAGACAGCAATCCAAGCTCAGCTAAGCACAACTCCAGGAGTGCTAGGACAACACACGAAGTGAATGCTGTGCTACAACATGTAACTTCTTTAGGAATAGGATCTCCACCATAGGAAGTACCGGCCCCTGGCACACAGCAGATCTGAAGTGGCTGGTGGTGCTCACAGAGCAGTGCTGTGGACGGAAAGGTGTCTGCTCAGGTCCTGCATGGCCCTTTCCTGCGCCACAAGCAGTATGTGATTACTCCTAAGCAACAAAGAGTTGAAAAAAATAACATTTGAAGGAAATAGATACTGGTATTATTCTGATTCTGCCTTCTCCATCAGAGTTCTGCTCATTGCAGCCTTAAAGCACAGAAGCAGCTGGTACTTCCTCCTCAGAGGAGACTACTCCAGAGACTGGTCAACACTGCAATTAAAGGATGCACTTATTCATTACACAGACCCTCTAGATTTCCCCAAGGTAACCAGTGAAACTCCAGTCTATCTTTTTCAAGGACATAAACACTGTGGGAACAGAGCAGTCAGCCCCTGCCATTCTGGCCAGGACGCACCTCCTGCAGCACATATTGCTTCCTTAAGACCCAGTGCAGCAGGGAGCAAGGAGTGGATTCAGCCCAGCTCATTCACCATTTAAAAATTAATGGCAAATGTAGCCTCTCTAGCTGAAGGTAAGGCACCCCAGAGACCTCTGAAAACTAATGTCAGCCCTCCAACTCCTGTTCCTATTACAGCACTAATCTTCAGTTTCATCCACACACCAGTAAATGCTTAAAGCTGCCTGTTAACTCTACAAAAGGACTGCTTTTTCACTCGTCTCACATACCAGAAAGGTAAATGCAACATGCCGATACACATATTCTGCTATCAAAGAATGACTTAGAAGTATCAAATTTTTAATATCATATACTTATTTACTGACGCCTGCCCTAGCAGGCATATGTAACCTAATACTGTATTTTACTGATATTGCAGACAGTATAACCAATCTCCTAAACTCTCAACACTCTCAATGGATTAGTATGATGTGTGGAGCAGTTTTAGCTTACAAAGCACTACTTTAGTGTGTAGAGTTATTGATTTAACTTAGAAATTCTGCTATGTCGTGTATTTTTACTGATTTACCTTTACATTAGTGTAAGAATATCTTTTCTCCCCCAAAAAAATTTTGACACATTTCCTTATCCAATACGAAATATTACTCCTAATAGGATTTCAGGACAGGCTCTCAGTAATCAAAATTATGACTTTAGGAAAAATTTTTTGTGTTGCAGGGCTCCTCCCACATTACTCATGTCTTTTTTTCTAAATAAACCTGGCATACCACCTAAACTTTCCAGAAATTTCTCAAAGAAACACCTGCAGTTCTATATCAGCATGCCCTGTCCCCTCTTCCAGCCTCAAGCCAGGCAGATACCTATCCATAGGAAAAATTTTTCCCCCAGATGAAATACTTCCTAAAGGTACTGATACATTTTCCTTCTTCTCAGCCATAGTAGTCATTCAATCCTCTTGTCTCCTCACCTTCTGAATGCTGCAGGAACCTCCCATGTGCCAGCCCCAGTCCCAGCTCACTGTTCTAGCACATATGGAAAGCTGCAGCTGAATAGTGCATACAAATGACAGCAATAAAATAATCCTGTGGCATTGCTAAAAGCCTATTTTGAAAGCACATTTTAAAAACAAGACCAAACCTGAGAACCACTCAGGAATGTCAATGGCATTCTTCTCCAGCATTTCTTCATCATCAGCTATCTCTGCATCAACACAACTTTAACTCCTACCTTCTGCCCTGCACTGCACCTCTTTCATCACTGTTTATATAAGCATATTTTCTTCTGTTAACTATTCTGTATGTTTAAACTCTCCTTTACTCTGCTATGTTAATCAATAACAGCCCCCACCAACTCTATCTTTCATTCCTCTGCTAATCAATGTGATATTGAAAGGGCTTCAATTTTACCTTATGATGACATTACATGGCACAAACCATCATCAAAAAAAGAAGCCTAGAGTCTAGCTCTATAAATATACTTTCCCCCTTTTTCTTTGCAAAGGTAAACTTACATCAATAATTAAATATGCCAAAAGGCTCACCTAGTCTGTATCTTGAAGTACCCCGACTCACCACATTTTTGTATATTCAATGAATTGTAGTCTTTGACTGTATTCATCAAAATTCTCCATTTCAGCCCATGGCCAGTAGCCAGTGATGTGGCATGTGACTTTAGTAAGGGCTTAGTCTTACATATAGTTGCTGCACTTCTGTTGATTCACATTAACCAGTTGCATGTATGTTCTTCTCTGGCTTATGGCAAATGCAGGATAACTCACACTAGCTTCAAAAAAGTCTTGTCTCATGGAAAGAATGCCATATGGTTCTATATCACTTCAACTCCACAAGGAAATAGCCACAGAAAAGATTTACATATTTACACATAAAGCATTGCTTTAGTCTCCGATACTTTACCTTGGTTTCCAGTGTTTCCACACCTTCACACTTTAAGATAAAGTTATCATAGTATGCTACCAAATTCCCACTATGTTTAAAAATATATTTAAGTTTATATCTAAACTTCTGTTATGGTAAATAAAGCCCTGTGATTTCAGAAGGCACATAGATCATAGATAAATGGGTCTAGCAACCAAAATCTTCTCTCTCACACAATGAAAAATTGTGCCATTCCAGTAGCTATTTAGACCTCATTGCCTGAACTCATGCTGACCTGAAACATACCCATTCCTTCATTACCCCAAGCTTTGTGTCATGTGCAGCATCAAACAACTTATCTTCTTCCTTACAACACCTCCAGCAATGGCACTCTTTTCAGTGTTAAAAAAAAAAGAAAAAAGGGAAAAAAAGCAGACTATTTAAAATGAACTGATGCTTATGAAGTTAAAACAAAACAGAGCAGTACACCCGACTCTGCTCTGTATTTTTCAGCAGCACAATATCCTGCGGTGGCCTCCGCCAGCTGGGCTCTGTGACCCTTGGACTGATCCCTTGAGTGTGTTCCCATTTTATCAAGCAATGAACACTCCAGCCCCAAAGCCAGCAAGAAGTTTGTCACTGACTTCAGCTGAGAACAGGAACTGGCTCAATCATAAGAAACCTTGAGCTAAATAAAACAGCAAGAAAAGGCACAAGAGGGAGGTGGGGGGTGTCAGCTTGGAGTGCTGTGGGGTACAGCTCTGCTTGTTACCAAGGTTACTTGGTACTTCCCCACATAAGATTTCATTTTCAATCACCAATAAATCTGCAAAAGTTTGACCCCCTTGAGTGGGAAACTGGGGTTGTAAATGTATTAAATATGTACTGCAGCCTGATTTTGGGGGGGAGGAAAAGGTCTCCAGACATAGTATTGTAGACAGTTTTGAGAAAGAGGTTACAGGGAAATGTGTGGATGAGGAAAGCTCTTTTCCAGTAAAGACTCACCACTGTGGCCCTGCTTTGGGTCTGACAATAAGTATGACACATCAAAAATTTACTGTTTGTGTCAGGAATGTGCCTAAACAAAAACCTGCCTGAATTTGAACAAGGTGTAAGTCCTCAAACAGAATGGAAAAGAAAATCACCAGTTAAAAAACAGTCAATAAAGATATATTCAATTTTTAGCTGCTTTAGCCGATAAGCTGCTTAGGCAATTTCAGCCATTCCCTCAAGGCTCCCAAGCCAGCAGGTTTGCTCCATGCTGGGGCTGAGCAGGACTTTCCCTGAAACTGCAATTCCAGTGTGCTGAATGCCATTCTGTATAAAAGCATGGATACCCTCTTCCTCCACCAGTGTCTTCCCAGCCAACACCCCATTTTCTCCAGTGAACATGGAAGAGAAAGTTTTCAGAACCAAACACAGCAGGGACAAAAATGTCAGGCTTGCAACATTTAGGGAGAAATAGAGGGGGAAAAAAGTATGT
Source organism: Pseudopodoces humilis (assembly GCF_049639895.1). Classification (NCBI taxonomy): domain Eukaryota; kingdom Metazoa; phylum Chordata; class Aves; order Passeriformes; family Paridae; genus Pseudopodoces; species Pseudopodoces humilis. The sequence goes on from NC_142200.1 coordinate 112,183,369, forward strand.
AGGTAGAGAAATTTCTCTTCCTAAACCCTTAATGACTGGCCTGGAGAGGCTGAAATTACAATAGATGAAAGTCATGGAAGCTGAGATCATTCACAAATCTGGCACTGAAATCTGGCTAAAAAAACATGACAATGAGGTGTGGCAATGTGGGTGTGAGTCTCAGCTCTCATGATTTTGGATGCAGAAGAAATGCTGAGACTATGTCCAAGGGTACCAATTGTCTGAAGAACCTTTGGAAAGGAATCCACGCCTGAGGTTCAGTGGGAACAAACCTAATGGTAGAAAATACCAAAGTCCAAGCAGAGACAGACCAGAGGAAGACCCTTGATCAGAGTAATTTTTGTAGCTGAGCCAAAAATTGAGATTTCTGTCAAATATCTCTGAAGTGAATCATTAAGTGGATTGGTGCTGCTTCGTGCCAGCCTGTGGGAAAGATACTTGGTGACCACCAGTTATTCCACTTGTGGCCCTGCTTGATGTGGTGGACAGGATTTCTCTCAACAACTCACAGAGGTGCGTATTTCACACCCTAACATTAATTTGGGATTTGCAAAAAGTGAGTTGGCAGGGAGCAACTTCTTCCCCTGCGCCTCTCATATTCCCTCTTCTGTTCATGGAGTTTTATTTTAAAAGGCTTGTTTCTCTTACCTACAGCTGAATCCGTTCTTGTGATGCCTCAGCCTGTACTTATCTACACACCTCTGTCTCTTGAAGCTTAATGAGAGTTAGGAAATTGTGTTTTGAAATATGCAACTTATTGCATAAAGACCTTATACTGTGGAGGAGATGAGAAAAGGTATATTTTCCATGCTTGAGAAATAGTTATGGCCATATTGAAGAGTACAGCCTCCCTCTCCTCAAAGAATATTTTAGTCCTGATAACATACAAGAGGATAACTTTTGCACTATGGTAAAATCTGATCTTAGTAGCTTCATGAACAAGCAAAGACAGTATTGTTCTGGGATTTTTTAATTAATTTATTTAAAGCGTATTGATTTCAAGTTTTGCATGCCACTTTCTGTTAGTTACTCAGAGAAACTTTGTTAAATAAAATCTCTAAGCATCACTACAGATGGGAAAAACAGAGCCCCATGAGAGAAAAATATTTTCCCCAGCTCCCTATGCAACCCAGGAGGTGATCTGGAAGAGAAGCCATAATCTCCTACAGCACAAGCTTCCTCTATGGCAACACAAAAAAATAAACAGATCCAAGATTATTTAACTCGAGGTGACACTTGCCTTTCAGTAAAAAGGCTGAAAAAATCTTGATCTGTGCCATCATGAACTTACACAAAACTTTCCAGTTCAAAGCATGCAATAAATCTGGCATATGGCCTGTCTCACCTGCCACTCTGAGGACTACCAGGTCATTTGTTCCCTGGAAGGATCACTTCATTCAGATCCTGGTGCTGTTTCTTTCCCAGTGCTACATGTGTTGAATGGTTGACAAAGGAAAGGACAGTTCTTGCTAAACTTGCAGCGTCTCAGAAGTTTCATCACCTCCAGGGGATCTTCTTGCATTTCCATTACTACTCCTTCCCCTTCCAAATGCTCATTCTTGGTATTTGCTGTTCAGCACAGATGCACTGTTTTCTGTGCAGGGGTTGGGCCAGCACAAGCCATTTAGCCTGGCAATTTGAAGTAAAATTTTAGAATGCTTTTTTACAGAAAAACAAATATTGACTCATGTTAGGAAATGTCACTTGCGTGATACGCTATTTTGAAAGACCACCATGGTTGCACTGCCTCACTCTGATCAGCCACATTAATATTTGAATACTGGATGGCAACAGTTGAAGATTAATTCCAGTAAGTTATTCATGCCTAGAAGTTCAGATTTCCAAGCAGAAGCATGTGGGTTACACTATGGCGTTTCACCACATCCCCAAGGAAAGTCCAGTGGGCAGTCACCTAGGCCCAAGAGGATCAGAGTAGTACCTTTGTAAAATAGTCCCTCTTTCAGCTCCTCTATATCCAGGACATTTCACCATCAAAGATGATAAGCCAAAGGCCTTTTCTTGCTGCCAGCCAGCACTGTCAGACAGTATGCTTACAAAAGGTGTGGACATACTCAGCCTTGTATCCGCATTGGAGGAAGACATGTCATAATCTAGCCAGGGAAGCAAAAAAGGCCATTCTCAGAGAAGCAAGACAATGTGTTTCTGTGCTGATCAAGTCAGGACCTGTTTGGCCCTCAGCATTTATTTCAGTTCCATGCTCCTTACATAAGAGTCTTCAAGCAAGAAAGACTTTGAGAACATGACAGTGTGAGAAGAGATACTGTCAAAACATAAGTGTGAGGGCCTATGCAGTGAAGAGCCTCTCAAGAATGCTTTCTGCCACAAGGACAAACTGTTTCCCTTGGATTGCTTCTGACACCCATGAAACTGATGTCCGGGAGCATTACTGGAAAGCCAGGGCAGAGGGGTTCAGCCAGCCAGCACCTAATCCTCTGCAGGAGGAGATCCAAGGAGTGCCTGAATCCTGCTGCTAGTTCGTGCCTAGGGTTTCAGGAATATAAAAGGCAGTGAGGTTGTTTTAGGTATTATATATTTTTTTCCTGAAGTCATCATAATACACACTTTTTCTTCTACCACGTCTTTTTTCATATAAGGAAGGAGAAGCAGCCCACTTCTCAGGAGGGCCCAGCAATCCCAGCTCAACCCCCAGCAACATCTAAGCGAGTGCCTTCAGCATGCAAAAGTTCACTGAAGACAGGACTAGAAGATACTACTTGCAGATTCCCACCTTTGAAAGAGAAGTTCAGAACCACCGAAGTCTCTAATATAAAATTCAATACTACCAAATCACTATGTAGAAGCCACCAAGACATCAGGTTTTAAATGCACAAATCCAGTTATTATTGCCTTCTTGAAACTCACTGCCTGACATCTCCACATAGCAAGTAACAAAATATGAAAATTTTGGCTAAATATTAATTAAGAGATATGCAAAGGAGTACAAATTGAATTCTTCAATATACTGAACCCTGTTTTAACAAATGAACCCATGTTTATGCTAGGCAGAGGTTCAGACAGAAACCACCTTGAAACTTGACTTTCAGTTCCTACATAGGAACTACAATAAAACAATTATTTAAAATAGCTGCAAGGTTCTCTACTGATTGGTACTGAAAATCAGAAAGGTTTTTAAAATAACCAAGAAGAGTGTGAGAAGTTTTCTTGAGCTAAATATAAACAGAAAAAAACATTGATTTTTTTAGGCTTTCTGAGGGACAAAAAAGTCCAAATTTAAAGTCATCTCCTTCTCCCCCCTTCTATGACCTGGGCAGAGACAGGAGACATTTGTAATGTTGTGTAGTAAAGTCAATTTTTCCACTGCTTTGCAGCCATGTACCTCCATGAAAAAGACAGAATGCTGCCAGTGGAAAGACAGAATTTCTGGTGTGTGCTTTTTATCCTTCTATTTTACAGCAGTATGGGCATAAAACGGGCTCACACAGCTCTAATAGATCATTACAGAAGTCCAGGTCAACATCGAGATCCTTGTCTAAACTGTCGGCTGTGACCCTCATGCTGGGATTACCTCTTCCAGTCCCAGGCCTTCCTGTTTCCTCTTCCTTTCTGCAAACGACACATTGAGCAGCCACCACCAAGATTCACCCTCACCTTCTAGCTTGTTCAGGGCTGAGGGACCGGGGGAATGGCTTACGTGATGATGGCCAGGCTACTCAGCAGTGCCCAGCGCTGTGAGGATTTGTAGGGCTGCAGATATCCTGCATCTAAAACACACAGCACTGCTCTGGCAAAGGACTGCTGGAAGTGATTCTGTGCTGCCGTCTGCTGAGATTACCCAGATCACTCCAAAGATTTCCACCCCTTTCATATCTATTAGCCAGCCACTGAAGTTTAATGCTGCAAATTATCCATATTGTAATGCAGCATGTTTTACGCAGCTACAAGTGACTCAAGTTCACCAACACCTCGAGAAACTGAGAAAACAAACACAAATGAAAAAAAAAAAAATAGCCAAAAAAAAAAAGGGGGAAAAATGTAAACAACAAGCTAGAAAATCATCTTCACCTTAAGCAAGCCATGTTAGAGGCTCTATTTCAAAAGCAGCAAGCTCAGGTTTTCAGCCTGAGATACAGATAGTGTTGAGACAAGGGGTTTACTCCAAATGCAATATAACTAGTTATTTACCAGAGGAGGGAAAAGGTTCAGAATATAGAGCAGGTCAAGTAAAAGGATTGTGCAAAATTGAAAACACCTGCAAGGTGGGGCACATATGGTAGATGTGCTGACTATATAGGAGTAGACAGGAAGAAAAAGGGGCTTGTATTCTGGATGGAAAAGAGCTGTCTGCTGCCATAAGACAGCATCTGAAACTGTTGAAAATCATTACAGCTATGTTCCCAAGCAAACAGCATTAGACTGTGCTGGGCTTAGTCCTCTCAGCTTCACAGGGAGCAGCATGGGAACTTACAAGACAGAGGCCAGTGCTTTCCCATTTTATCTTAGTCCTTCCCAAAGAGCAAAGAGCATGTTCAGGTGTGAGCAGGCATTTGCAGAAGTGTTGCTGCCATCCTGCTCAGGCTTCCTTCAGCCTAAACTCTAGCAGGGCACAGACACAATCACTCTGAGTAGATTGTGAGTAAAATACTGGGATGAGGGGTGAAGGGAGGGAAGGAGGCAAAAAGCTACCCCTCATGTATCTAAACTACAAGGAGTAAGACAGTGAATTAACTTAGCTGGGGTTATTTTCCCTTCAAGTTTTGCATAAGAATCATTAGGAACTAAAGAGATAGGAAAAATTCTGAAAGAACAGTTGAAAATGTATGGTTTTACAGTTTGTCATAGCATTTTTTCTTAAAATCAAATTTGTTTCATTAAAATATTAAATGTTACCTATAATAAGCTATTGAAAAAAATGTGTGTTAAATATTAGCAAAAAACTCTCTAACCGTGTTCCAGAGTCACACCCAAGAGCCAGCTGGGAACTAGCTGTGACAACTCTGATGCTTCCAAGGGGGCAGGAGCCGGAAAGACAGCAGTGATTCACCAGAGGTAGCTTTCAACAATACTCATTTTTTCTAAGCAACAGTCCCAAGAAGAAAACTTAGCTCCATTGCTCCACACTGTTCCTCTCCCCCACACCCCCAAATGCAGTCCCCCAGCAAGCTCAGGTTCTAATCCTAGCTGTCCATATGTAATCAAGTCTTGTAATAGTCAATAAAAGCGTGAGTTAATAAATGGATAATTAGATCTGAGTATTTTCATGATCCAATCTGCACTGTCTCTTGCTTCATTAATCCATGCACAAATGGCCTCCAAGCACAGGTGATTAACACTGCCAAAAGCCATATATGCCACTTCTGTACTTCACAGCAGCCAAGTATCTGAGGATGCAGCACACCCTTTCAACATTAACTGAAGCTCCTACTCATCCGAAGCCCAAAGGAGCAGTACTATTGGAAACGCCACTTGATTAGTCTGTGGCTCAAGGAGAAGAGCCTTATTTATTATTAAAGCAAAAATTCTCATTACACTGTATTTTTCAGTAAACCTGGGACTGGCTGATCTCCACAGCTTTTTAGCTTGTTCTGGTACAGTCTTAAGCAGCACACCAAATAAAGTGTTTCACAAAGCTAGCTGGAAAGAGTTTGCAGAGCCTTTTTACCTCCTTCTCATTTTAGCTAGTATAATAAAGATGGACATAGAAACATTTAGTGGAAAAGAAAACTAGGATTTCCCCCTTCCTCAAATTCTTACAGAGCTTCAGTTTGGGGACAGTTCGGCATCCTTTCAGAGCTGCTGTTAGAGGCTGTCTTAAAATAGGCAACAAAATTCAAAATTTGGAAAGTGAGAGTTCACATAATAGAATTACTTCAGATAATCAGATCTACAGAGTTTCTGAGACATCAGCAATGTTTGTCACTGCCTCACAGGAGCTTAAAGCACATAACCAAAATCAATTCCAAGTCCAGAATCCCAAACAAATAAATCGGTTACCCAAACAGGTAAGAAAGAGGGAAGCAGTTTTCCCCAAAGCCACTCAGATTTACATCAACAGACCAGAGTAACCCACTATTTCCAACCACTTTGAATGTTAAAGGCAAAGCATAAACTGACATCATAATGTCATCTTAATAAATACAACCAGCATCAGTATCACAGTCCAAGCCTACCTACCACTAGTACAGCCTAACCCTTTGAATTTATTATTGAACAGGGAAATGAAATATGAAGGTCTTTGTTTGTTTCTTTGAAATTAATAGGTGAGTTAGTGATCACCAATGAGTAAGCCAGAGCAGGAACACTGCCATGCATGGTCCTCCTCCATGAGGTTCCAGCAAACTTTCTGCAGAAATCATTTAAGAGTTGTGTCTGTATAAGAGTTCAGCCAGGTATTGTGAGAATTATGGTGCACAACACCTATTCTATTAGAAATAAATGGTCTCATTTGCATTTTAATTCTGTGGAACAAGCCACTCTCAACAGGGCAGTTTGCTAGAGTTACTGAAAATGTACAGAAGATGTAATTTTCATCATAAATGCACATTATGTTCTCATCAGAGAAATGAAAGGACCAACAGGCATATTAGAGAAACTGCCTGTCTGGAAGGTCCCTCCAGATCTTCATGAACACAGTCTCTTCCTATCTTGCAGAGTATTGTTGCACAGCTAAATATCACAACAGTCTCATTAGTCAAATGGAAATAAGTACAGACCTTTCTCATTGACCCTTTGAAATTAATAACACCATACAGATGGAAATCATACCCAAATATCTAAAGCCGTAAGCAATTTAACTGAACAAGTTCTAGATACATTCCAATAACTACAGAATGTGCTGGTTCCTCTCTTTTATTTAGAGTTTCATTTCTTTGAATTGTTTACTCCTTAAATAAGAACCTGCCATCCCTGGTGGATCAGAAGATGGAAACACAAACTCTTGTGTAGGTGCTGCAGTGCACCAAAATACCATTTCTACTTTTTTTCTCTTTTAGCAAAGACTGCAATCAGGGCTGGTCAAAGTCTGCTTAGAGGATGGTGACATTTGTTTTACTGTGTGTCTTTTGTACTCACTGTGATCTTAATATTGCTCATGAGAAATTCAAGTAGTATTTTATTTGGCAAATAACTGTGGCTCAGTGAAACAACCAACACCCACTCAAACATTAAAAGACCTTGAAATACGCTCTTCACAAGTTATTTCTACAGTGGCAATCACATGTTTATGGGGTGTTAGTACTTACAACAGAGTCCTTATTTTAAACTCTTAGGTAGGGAAGTAACATCAACCCAGTGCTTTAATTTCTGAGACAGACACAATCATTAGGTTGAAAGCTATTCTGAGGCAGATTTTTCTTTAGCATTTCTAACTGGGCTTGCATCACTTTATACAGAGCAATCATGGGAGCCAAAACGAGAACCCATCCTAGTCACTCTGTCTTTCTGGCTTTATGACTATTAGCATTATTGTTTTCATGACAGAAGAGCTTTAGGATAACAGAACATCCCAGGAGAGCACATAGCTCTTTAGAGAATAATCCCAAAGTAGGGTGAGAGATGGTTTTACATGATGTGAAGATCTGAGTCAATGCCAAACACAACCCAGACCAAGTCTCTGGGATAGCCAGTGTAGAGTTCCAAAACATTGTTTCCTTCTTTCTTCTCTTATCTTCCCATCTTCTGAGATTTTTTAAAAAAACTCGACATGAGGTGGGGTTACTTCAGGATGAGATCATCAATTAACCACAAATTATATCTGTAAAATGCTTTCTTACAAGTTTCCCAGAAAAGGAAAAGAAAAAAATAAAAAATAAAAAACCAACACACAGAAGAAACCCTTCTCCCAGACGCCCTTTCCTGATACCCCAAAAGAGGCAGAGGGCTAAAACAGCATTATCCACTGATACATTTTCATTATATATTGAAATGTAGTCAGATCTTTTTGAAGATGCTGTCAATGGCAAAAGAAAGTAGCTTGATGAAGAATGTCCCTTAGATTCAAAATTTTATGTATAAACAAAGAGTATGAATTTAGCAGTTCTACCCACCTTATAAGCATGCAATTGTCAAAAGAAATCCTCACCTCAAGTGAGTATTTTTTACATTATTTTATAGACCCTGCCTGAGAACTGGGGCACCTCAGGAAGGACACCTCACAACAGCACACAGATGCTTGAGTACCACACTGTTTCTGTCTCTAACCACTCACTGAAACATGCCTTGCAGCAGAGAGAAAAGGAAGTCCATAGCCTACAGAGCAAGGAAAGAGTCGAAATGATTTTGCTCATTTGCAGCCCCCCCCTCCGCTTATCATCATGCAGGAGGAGGGCGGCGATCCACTGATACTGGGTGTAAAGACAGCTGCTCTTCTGATCCAGCGTGGCTTTTGTTAGCAGCAGCAGAGCTGGTGAAAGAGAACAAACGCTCTCCCATACGTACATTGTTAGGGCAGGAGACAAAAGAATACCTGTTTTGAATCACTGAGGACTATTACTGTAACAAAGTACAAGATAACATTTCGCCAGAGGATACAAGAGATTCTTAGAGGAGAAACAATGAAACCAGACAACCTTTCTGTCATCTTATCAAAAACTGCTTGGGGTACTTACTGAACAGTGGGGGGGCAATAATAGCAAATAGAGAGCAAACACAGTTAATCTTTGCACAAAGGCTTTTTGATAAGCAATAAAATAGAGTCAAGAGTGGCATGCTGGCCTTAGCCAATTCACGTTGCTTAGAAGAAAGGATATAAGACAGGCCTAAATAATTTTAAAATAAACAAATCCAAACACAACAGGGGACTGTTGCATGAATGAATTTCCTCATTCTCCTTTTTCAAGCAATTCAAGAAGCAATCAAAGCACTCTGAGGTCTGCTACACTTTTACATACTTTTTTTGACACATTGCTTTACAGAACCTTCACAACAGCCCACTATCAGTAGCTTTGGTGTCACTGTATGGTATGTAAATGGAATAGGCAGATCTTTGACATAAAAATAATAATCTGTGGTAAAATTATAGTACTACAGTGTATCATAGCATCAGAACTATGGAAATATTAATACATGGATCTTTGACAATACAATGTAAGATGTCACTTTAAGCAGTTATTATGCTAATAACGAATACTTATTATAAAACAACATGAAAGAGGTAAGCTATGTGGGTGTAGGAAGGGATATTTAGTATTCAGAAAATGTATTTAAAAGGGAAAAAAACAGCAATTGCTTCATACAGCATCTAATCCCACATTAGGCAGATGAGGAGTTCCCTGGCAGATGGGTGTCAGGGTACCCTGGGACTTGGATGAAGCAGTACATTATCTCTCAAGGGAGCATACATGCCAATATAATTTATATCCTTCAAGTTTGTTTTTGTTATGCAGTGGGCCAAACTGCGACCAAAATCATGAAGACAGGGGGAAAAGTGGCACTAGGGCTTTGAGGATTAACTAGAAAAACTGCTCATCAAGTCCAGCAGGGTTTCAAGAAAACATATTCTGCTCCATGTTCACTGACTTCAAAATAAAATAAAATAAATTCCAATACTAAAGAAAGAATTAAACCACAATGAGGAAAATATCTCATGCCAAATTCCCTATACAAAGCAAGCAATCCCTATACAAGACAGCATCATGACTTGTTCCATTTAAGCTACAAGAAAGTGTCCATTAGTATTAAAAAAAAAAAATACTAAGTCTATTAAATGTTGCATTTAAAGCCAAAGAAAATATTTACAAAGAGTTTGTAATATAAGGAGGAATCTGAGGAAAGAGAGTCTCTCTTTGCCTGATGGCAAAAGAGTAAATTTGTCTAGGGTTTTTCTAGTTGCAAAAGGAGCAAATTATAGATATTCCGCATTAATTCTCACCCGGGCTTTTTTATTCTGTGCTAAAACCCTGTTTTCCACCTAATCTGAACTACAGAGTCACTCTGGGTGCAGAATCACCCATTTGGCACAGAACTACTACTCTAAATTCAAATCTTAGAAAAACCTTTACAAATACTTCCATACCACTGAAGCCAACTGAAGTCATTCTCATACTTACAAATACATCCCTCAGCCCTGAAACACACACAAATGCCATGTTTGTGAAGACAGAGCAGAAGATGCAACACTTCAGACAACAGCCATAAATAAAATTCTTACACACACAAACACAATCCATTTCAAACAGGAATGTGCTGCAGCTGTTGGAAATACCTGTCCTTCAACATTAAGCCTTGCAAGGATAATGCTTAGCTGCAATCCAAACCTTGGTGATTGCAGAACAACCAGAAGATGTGTGATTACTTATTGCAGCTCCCAGTCAGGGAGAGGGAAATATGCCACGTAGCTAACATGCAGGTACAAGGAATCACTTGTCTCAAAATAACCCAGGGAATTATTCAGATTTGCTTACAGTTGCAAGGACTCATTCACGTTTCTGTATACAGATGCATCTCCAGGACAACTGCACTGACCATAGACTAGATCACAGATCCTTCTTTTAATTACTTGGCAGTTTCCTGGGCCAAGTTTATTCAACCATTCAGCCATGCACCGCCTATCTTTCCCCCTCTTTAAGATTCCTACAACTCTTCCAGTTAAGATGCATGCTTCCTGAAAACTTTATGGCCTTTTACGTGGTTTAGTTACCTTCTGTGGTATAAAGAAGGCAATGGCCACCTGCAAAAGCTATCAACAAGAACCTGGGAGTCTGCAAACTAAAAGTTACTGTTTTACTACCACAACAACAAAAGACATTTGTCCACTGCTGTGTTCAAATCCCCGACACCTCCCAATGTACAGCTTGTCCTTCCCCTACTTTTCCTTCTGAACTTAATTACTGCCAAACATACTATGAACAAGATTTGGACAGTGGTATTTATCCAGCAGAAAGCACTACTGCTATCATCAGTTAGACCTGGAGCAGGCTGGGAAGACGACAAGAATGCAAAGCATATAAGAGAAAGCAGTAAGTTTTCCACTGTACACATCCTTTAGAGATGAGCAGATGGGGGGGGGGGGGGGCTGGAAGCCTCAGGCACATTCCTCCTAACTCTCATGATTAAATTCCTACTTTTACAGTATTTAGGGTTGTTTTTTTCCCCTAAACCTTCAGTTCTAATAATCAAGGTATTTTGTCATACTTGCAAATTTCCCTTTACAGAAAAGTAGTGGGCAGAGCATAAGAAAACTCTTGAAAAGAAGATTCCTCCAGAAGCTAAAAAGCAAAAGTCATTCATAAATCATTCATCAGTCCTAAGCCATACTCATCACTGGGATCCTGTTTCATGACTTGAACTGCAAAGTCTACCATAACCACTGAATTTCCCTTCCTGACAGGTGAACATAACTCATTTTGCTCTGCGTGCTAGGAAGCCCTGGAATTTTTCTTGGCATTTTAAGATAAACTGTCCCTTCAGGCTCTTAAAGTCTCCTCTTCCCTTCTAATACCAAAGCCTCAATTAGACCATGATTAAAGAGGATGTACTTACAGATACCAACAGAAGGTAAAGATTGTCAGTTTTATTACAGGTCAGGAATGCATTTCTCTCTGTACTCTAGACTTCAGAGTTTAATGGGGAAATAGAGTTTACTAACAGGCAAGTCAGATTTTCTCAACAGGATTCAATCTTGATTATCAATTAAACAGGCATAAAAATATCTAACCAGATGGTTTCTGCCAGTCAACAGAAGTCTTAAGGGGAAGAGAACTTACACTCATTGACAGAAATATCTAACAGAAATCTAAAACAAATACAACAGGAGATATGCTTCATGTGATACTTTAAAGTCTCCTTGGTAAAAAAAAAGAGTGAATCTGTGTACTGCAGCATATTGTTTAAAAGAATTCTTCAGCTCCGTTTTCTTTGTGAATTTGTTTATCATGCTTCAGAGTGCTGATAAGATTTTAGGAAAATGTGATACAAAATTATTAACTCCTGTGGCATAGAAGCCAGGCATTGAAATCCTCACCCATTTGCATTAAGGCCCAGCTCCATTTATCCTCCTTTGCTTTTGACCAGTTTTCCTCTGCTATCCTCACACTTCAGCTTCTGCACAGGTTCAAACAGATACCTATTTTTTAATTGCCTAAGAAAGCACTGCTTTCTCCTGCACAGTTCTTCACGTTATTTCCTCACAAAGATGACACTGTCCCATAGTGTTTAATGCGCAACATTCATTTTTGGATCAGTTAAAAGTCTGGTAATGCACACTCTCCTAATTTAGAAATGGAGCTTTGTAACACTGAAATATTGCAAGAAGCTCCACTGCTTTCCCTTCCATTAATTTGTTACTTACTGTGTTGGATTCTCATCAGCAATTCTTAATTGATGCACTCTCAACCATGCCATCAAATATTCTCTACGGATCTAGTTGGCAATAACAGTTAATTTCTAAATTTTGGTAAGTTAGTGATTATTTAGGTTATGATTACTTCAGAGTAAATATATTCTTACATTTGGGAAAGCCCCAATAAAGAGTGGGCACTGCTGCAGATAAATAATATACTGCAATAGGTATTCTTATAATGGTAATGTATGGTGCAGGGCCATTTTCCAGATGCTATAGAACTGATTGTGCTGCCAACAGAAGCAGCCAAGTCCAAAACAGATCCATATGAGGAATTACTATTGAATCAGCCTCATCAGTGAGAAAAGCTTCTGCCACACAAACCTTTTTTCACCTTAGCATAATCCTCATAAAGTTAATGAAATGCAGCCTACCCCTGTTACAGTTGTAGAACCAAAGTAACTCCCATACAGGTGAGTTGGAATGGATGTAAAGCAGAGCCAGGACTAAGAATATCTTCCATCAGAGCAAAGAGTGACCTGTTAATACAGTGATGTGACACCACTGCAAAGCAGTGGAACAAACGCTGCTTGGCACAGAGTCCACTCTGACCTGGAAAAACAATGTAGTGGCAGAGCTGTCAAGCTGGAGCTGCATCACAACCCAAAAGTTCTCTACATCCTCAATTCTTACAGCACAACTGGCCCTGTTGGTTTGTCTTCAGGGTAAAACATTTCTCCACAAAAAGAAAAACCATATTTCTCCTCAGGTTTTAAAAAGTAGGCAAGTGCAAGTACGGACTTTAAGACCAGAAAGGGTGACTGGAGCATCTATTCTGACACCCTTAAAACAAAAACCAAAAGCCTTCAGCCAAACATAGAATACAAACAAAACCACCAAGAGGAAGACTTATATCACAACCTTTCCTAGTCATCACTTATCTAATCTTTTGATTTTTATTATTTTTAATCCTCTCTCATAAATCAGTACCTCTAGTTCCCAATTATTTTAGTAACAGGATCTCTAAGCTCTATCATGTATAGAAAATTAATGACCTTTAAAACAGAAGGTTTACTTACACAGACATTAATTGCTATTGTAGCACAGATGAATAGTTAAGCAGGCCCATGAAATGTTTCACTCAAGCACCTTATTCCAGAGAAGGGAATACTTTATGCAAATTCTTGGATGACAAAAGGTCAAATGCAATGAAGTTCGTATCAAAGAAAAAAACCTGTTTAGGTCTATTTGCCAAGTACAGGTTAACCATAAACATGCAAACAGGTTAACCATACACATCATTAAGTTCTGAATCCCATTATGATCATATGGCATCAACCTGATTGCAATTATGGTGCCTTAGATGCCATTTTAAGTAGAGAATCACTACTCCAAACAAGTCTTATAAATTATTCTCATTGATTATCATTTCCAATTAGAGGAAATTAAAGCATTAAATGGCCACTTTGATGCTGAAAGTGACCTTTCACCTGGACTGCTTCCCTAATGGATGAGGGTTAAATTTACTGTGATAGCACCTAACCACATTTGGTATGGCCTCAAATTTGATGGTACCAGTATAACATCAGCCAGCAGCAGGCTGAGTTGGTGAGACCATGACATGCAGTGTTTGCACTAGAAGTATGATTATTAATATCTTAGGAAGTCAGAAAACCTAGTCATTTTCCAGTCACCTACTTTACATTTCAGTAGCTATGACACATAGCTATACTATGACCTACAACAGGATTTTCAAAGGAACACACATTTTTCTCTTTCATATTTTTTTTTCTGCTTAATGTATCTCAACTTTATTAATTTCAGCTCCAAAATGTTGGCATTCCCAGTAACAACCAATAACCACAAGTAAGCAAATCATAGGTAACATCCCTCTCTCCAAACAAAGAAAATATTGTATTTCCAACAGAGTAGTGCCTCTTTCAGTTAGCACAGCCATGTGAAATTAAATATAAAAGCTCCAGTGAGTGATTTTTTTATTAATCCTGTGTAACACATTTTACAAAAGTGTCAAAAAGAAATATAGTTCAGTTGCTGAATACAGAATGGAAATTGTTTATTTTACAATCCAAACTTCTCTATTTACATAAAAATAACTTCACTACAGCAGAAATTTTAGGCTACAACACATTATTAATGGAGTTCGATTGCATATTATTCTAAATGGGTTATTTTACAGTCATTGTAACACTAGATCTAAATACAAGACATAGACCTATACTTGCAGTACATTTTAGTGTGCAAACAATATTTCAAAAAGAGCCATAGGTAAGCATCAGAAAAGAGTTTTTCTAAAACTACCACCCTCCTAAACCCTGTATTTGTACACAGGCACAAAACTCTGTTTTAGTATTAATGTTACTTATCTCAGAATTACAACCTGATATTCCTGCAAGAAGGACTGACAAACACTTCCTGATTGCAGAATGAGCCATGTATCACCTTTGCTTTATTTCTACACTGACACTTTTTTTAGTGTTCCTTTTACTGGCACGGTTTTGTTTTATATTGGCTTTACTGTAGTCTTAGCTGTAACCGTATGTTACGCGTGCCTCTCTACAGTCCACCCACAAAGGAAATGAATCATTACAGCTTTTACTTACAGGGTCTGGCTTTTCAGTGCAAACTGTAAGGCTCATGCTTCCATCCTCAGCATCACTCACCACAGGGGCACTTCCATTAGATTCTGTTATTAGCCAGGAGTCCTCCGGAGAGCTCTGCTTCCACCGGGAAGTGCCATAAACACGAGCTGCAGCGAATGCCAGCTGGGAAGAGAAATGCATTGCTGTATCCCTTAATGGGAGAAGTTGCTCCCCAGTGCAGCTGGCAAGCTGTTCTCATGATCCCCTTTGGAGCCAGCCAGAAGACAGCAGTTCGTGTTCACCAGGAATTACTTTCTATTTGCTTTCATCTTCCTTTAGATTGAAGCAGTATTATAGCAAACGGAGTAAAATTTTTAAAGCTGCCACTACCATATGGCTGGGACAGTCTGCAGGCTTCTGCTTTGGGAGGGAGTTGATCCCCACCACTTCTCTGAGTCTGAGGGAAACTGGTACTGATGTCAGCAGTAGCCATGAGCCTGAGGAACATGTCATTTACTCCAAGCATCTGTCATACCTCCTAGGGCCAGGGCTCCAGGAGGGCTGAGCACCCTCCTGGCAGCCACACTGCCATGAACTGTGAAACAAGAGCTTTCACACCTTTGGTTCTACTGCCTCTCCAGAGCTATCTGACCTTTTGAAATCTCTAGACTTTTTCATGGGGACCTAAGAGGTAAGCACCATTTTACTGCTGGGACTAACACAGTTCTGAAAGTCTTGGCTCCACACCAAGTGCCAAAGGGCAAAGGTATCAGACTTTCCTGCAAGGAATATCTTCACATAACAGGCTCCTGTTCAGTTTGCCATGAATCTATACATGGCTGTGAGAACCTGTCTCTGAGTTACTGAAATAAGATCAACTCTGAAATTCTTCTAAGGAAATATTTTTGAAAAATTCTTTTAACCAGCCCACCTCCCCCACTGACCCATCAATTCTCCATCCAGTCTGCTGAATCTGTTGAAGCCGCGTTCTCAGAGATCCACAAAGAGGGACTAAAAGAAATGGAGAGGAGGAGGCAAAAGTAGTTGTCCAGTGCTTAGCCCTTACTTACACTGATGAAGAAAAATAGAATAATAACAAACAAAAATACAAATGAAATTGAAAAAAAAAAGGAGGGAGGGCAGAAAAATAGAGGGAACTTCTCAGACTTTGAGTATAACTGGGTCATTGTCATGAAGCTGTGACTCTGTGGAGTACATAGTTTGAGAGACAGAAAACTTGGCACACAAAGCAGGCCACAATAATGAGCAATGGCAGATTTGCATGTCAGGTCTTTCCACCATAGTACAATTAGTCTACTGATGCTGTAGGCATG
The DNA here is from genome assembly GCF_049639895.1 of Pseudopodoces humilis. NCBI lineage: Eukaryota > Metazoa > Chordata > Aves > Passeriformes > Paridae > Pseudopodoces > Pseudopodoces humilis. The sequence goes on from NC_142200.1 coordinate 112,199,559, forward strand.
ACTAAGGATGGCGGGATATGAGGGTAAGTGATAGAGACAAAATGAATGATTAAATGGCCTCAGACCTAACTTGTGACCCCATTCTATCATAAAATAGCAAAAAGTGAGAGAACTCATGTGTGGATCAAAAACCTGGCAGGGTTAGCTGAGCACATGAGACAAAAGAAATAGCACAGCACACTCATTCTTGGGCTGCCAAGATGTTCAGTCTGCACCAGCAACACAGAAGTCTCAGGTAGCATCTGGGTCCCAGAACAACCTCGCTAACTACCAGGGGAGTTGATTAGGCTGCTTCCAAAGATAAAAAGCAGCAGCTGCTGATTAAGGAGAGCCAAGAGGCAGCAGAAACACTCTCAGTATCTGATGCAGAGCAGTAAGCAACAAAAAGACTGGAATCCATGTGAAAAAGATGTCCCTCTCCAGATCTCTTATCCATGTAGCACACAGCTCACCAGTCTGAAAGGGACCAATCCAGAAATGTTGGCTTAACTCTGCACTGCAGTCTTTCCCACCGTCTCCACAAATCCAATTCAAAAGCCTGGTTCTAGGCTCTTCTATTTGCCCAGCAAAATACAGTCCCCTTTAGGCTCTAAGAAGTGTGTTCAGGAGGTGGCAGGATATGTGTAAGAGACTAGAGTCAACAGGGTGTGGCAGCAGGTGAGAACAGATCATCTTAATTTTCCTGCTGTGTCTGCATTGCTTCTCTGTGGCTTCTCCAAGGCCCTTCCTTTAGACTGTGATATTAGCCAGGAGTCCTCTGGAAAGTTCTGTCATCCCAGTTCATTTGATTAGAAGCTACAACCATAAACAAACCACCTTGTCCTATGATGCACTGCCATTCCCAAGAACCAAGCATTATGCAACACTGAATTTTTCCAAACCTGTCCGATGTCATACTCTGGTGACCAGACATTTGCTATTATCCACTTGTATGGGAGAGACAGTCACCTTTACAGACCAATTTGTGGCATTTGCTCTTTAGAAACACCAAAATGCAGTGATTCAAATTCCTAATGAGACCACTAAAGAGTTTGCTGTGATTTTTAGGGAATGAGCAGACATGATGAGATTTTGGAAGGAAATGGTTACAATTCTGGTAACAAGAAATTGCTGCTGGAGATCTAGCCAGACACAACACTTCAAACAAGAGATTGCACAAGCAGTTAAATATGGGGAAAAAATTACCTCATCAATAACAGAGTTACTACAAACAAACAGGCATTTACCTTTTCCACCATTCTTTTTATTCTTTTAATCCCTACCATTGCAATTGGATAGAATCATAGAATCATTTAAGTTGTAAAAGACATCTAAGATCATGGAGTCCAACAGTTAACACTGCCAAATTGACCCTTAAATCATGTCCCTAAGCCTACCTTGTTAAACTCTTGCCCTCAGAGTTATCCGGTGACTTTAACTTCCATCAGCAATGAGTTCCCAGTATGGCAGAGCATTTCTTCTGACTTACTTTTGGCTTTGTCACTTTTAACCTTCACCAAATGCTCCTTGTTCTTCCCTGATGGTAGAAATAGCATTTCTTGCTCTATAAAGCCTACCCCTTCATTGTCTGTAACCTTTTATCATCTCACTTCTGATTCATTTTCTCTCCAAGGTAAACAATCCCAATCTTCTCAATCTTGTACTATATGAAAGTTTTTCCTTGTCTGTTTAAAAACTGATTTATGTAAACAGTTAAAAACTTACTCTGTTAGCTTAGCTAGTATCTATAAATTAGACATGCATATTAAATTTGTATTAGCTAGGTTTAACTGAATTAAGTGTATCCACACAGGATTTTTCACTAAATTCCTAAAGTCAGTTTAAAATTACACCTTTTGTTAAAGCAGAGTGTAGTTAGGCCATAACCAGTTTCTGATCCGCAAATGCTTCCAAGAATTCAGACAGTGCTTCAGGAAAGGGTATATTTCAGCAGACCCCTTAGAGAGTGTTATCTCCATTATCCTGTAATTCATGAAGCCCCCACGCATAGCAGGGAGTAATTCTTCTGAAATATTTTCCATCAGCAACACAGGGATTTGTTACAGAATTAACTTAACATGTTTTACCTTACCACCTCCATTTGTGGGAGATAGTTTATTGCCTAGGCAAGTCAAAGTGCTATTAAACCACGTATTTTAATTCAGTTGCAAGTAAGCTGCCCTATTGTACCCAGAACACAACAGCCATATAATGAAATTTGCTATAAAAATTACTTTTGAAAATATCAAATGCAATCATTGTTAAGTTTAAACAAAGGGTATTTGCTAGTTCATTCCTAGACTTAGCTGCATTCAAAATCCAATGAAAACTTGCTTTTATACATACAGACACACACAGACATTTGCATATAGAATAAAAGTTTTAAATTATGACTATTAAATGTGTGGAATTTCTTAACGACAGCATTCATTGTTATCCTTGTAATAATACATTGACAGAGGAAAAAAAAGAGGAATTTATCGAAAAGTTGCCAATGGATTTTAATAAAAAATATTTCCCAACAGAAGGTAACAACACCCTTATCTACTTGGCCACAAGTGCTTGAGTATTTCTCAAGGAATTTAGATGCACTGTTTTGCAATAGAAACTTACAGAAAGTTACAAAGAAGCAAATAATTCTAAAAATCATACAGGCCACTGAGTTGAAAGAAAGTAATTTCCCACATTAACATTCAGATCTATTATACATGCATATAAATTTCCATGCAAATCACACTCCACTTATTGTGTATTTTGCCCTATTTAATGAAAAATGAAAAGGACAGAAGAACACCTAACCCCCTCCATTTTGCCTGTTAAGTTGCTGCTGCCAGCAGGACCCTGGTGATGGCATTTCCATTGAGGCTAATCACAGAGAATAAGTGTGCGCACAAACATGAGAAAACTCATGCTCAGGTTAGAGAGAGCAACCACCTGGACTGTCCATCACATTCACCTCTATTCACACTGTAATTGCTGTACTCTGGAAAGCTGACTAGACCCATCATGATCTCAGAACACTAGTTATCCCCTACTGAACCACTTTCAAAATTGGCAAATAATACAGTTAAGTATTAAAGGAGAGATTGTCAGACAATTCAGCTTTAGAGAACTCACCTGCACTGTATGCAGAGAATTGGTGAAAGCAGCTGAAATACACAGTCAGTCCTGGTCACTGCTACAGCTGTAGTCCTGGGAGAGATGCCCCTTGCTCAGACTTCTTTGCGTCCATGCCAGTGTCCCCTTGACACTTCCCTATAACCTTCATTCCTCTTTTCCCACAGGGAAACGTGCTGGCAGTCTCCTGCCCCCATCAGCTCCACGCTAGCAGGATGTACAGGCTGGATGGGCAGAGCTGCTGTGGGAAAGACATACACAGATCCCCGTTTTGCTTCAAAATGCCTTCCTGCCAGCTCACTTCTCTTGCCTAGTTCCACTATCTATAGCTTTCAAATGCTTCCCCTTCATAATCACACCTCCTACTATTCTGAAGACTATTTTCTGGGAACGCTGAACATATTTGTTGGCTCACTGGCCCCTAGCACACTGACTGCTCATTCAATAGCATTCACACAAGACTGGAAAAGACTTGTCATCCTCTTACTATCTGGCACTCTGTTACTAGCTTACTACTGTTTCCCTCTGCAGTACAGGTCCAAATTGAATGTCAGACACAGGAAAATGCCAGCAAAAGCTCCGGTTCACAGTCAGGAACCAGCCACAGGATACGGTCCAAAACTAGATACACACTGGCACATTACCATTATTAACACAAGGTTTGCCATGAGTGAAGCCCTTTGTCATTCTTCTTTTTGACAGTGAGGACAGAGAAAATCAGGGTTATTACAGTATTTCAAATATCTGCTGGGTGAAAACATACTATAGCGGTAGCATTAGTCAAAAACTCAGGCAGAAATTAGGATAAACAGATTCTTCTGTTTCCGTGGCCAGGACTTCTGAGAAGCAAATTCCCACAGAGATCTCACAACCTACAGTGTAATTGTCTCCTGGTTGTCTAAATATTCAGACAAGGAAGGAAGGGATTAGGCCTGTAAGTCTTCCTGCTGACTAGCCAGCCTGCCAAGCACATCCACCACCCAGACCCATTCCTCCCGCTGCCTGGCTCTGTGGCTGACTGACCTTCCCAGACTCTGCAAAGCCACAGCAAATACACCTAGGGCATTCCTGATGGTGGCTGAATTATCAGCTAAAATAATCACCTGGCTGTCACCAGGAGGAACGCAGGTAGGGCAAAGGGGAGCAGCTCAATGCACATGCTTTCAGCCGACATGGTAAACAGCTAACATATGGTAATTCTAAGGGGGCTGACATGCTGCAGCAAATTATTAAAAGGCTGACACTCAGCTGAAAGAGCTGACACTTGAAAGTTACTCCCTCGCACAAAAGAGAAGAAATGAAAGTGAAATGTGACTGAACTGTTGTTTCTAATGCTCATATTATGTTGACAAATTTATTTGTAGGTATGAATTCGGCCCTTTCTTAAGAGTGTCACCATCAGCAGCTGATAAAAAAGCAACCTAACTCTATTACAGATGTGCTACTGTTCAAACCAACACTCCAGCAAGAGGACAAAGAATTCCACTCTTACAAATCTGTTGTGTGGTCTAAGGCTACACTATCAACTGCAACAGTTGACATTGTTATGCATCCCTTCTAAAAACTTAGAATTTGAAATATTGTATTATAATAAAATACCTCTTTAAAGATATCAGCATTGGAAAATGCAAGTTAGCCAACAGTTTCCACTTCAAAATATATTTCCTTTTTAATGTGCTTCAAACCACTCTTCAGTGGTTATGCTTTATATAAACTATCTATTACCAAAAATAGATTCATATTAGGTATCCCATCCCCAGTACACTGGTGTTCCTGAGCTCTAAGATTGTTTTTGATACAGTAGGGCATGCAATTTTATACTGTTGAAATATTACACTTAGTGCTACATAAACATATAAGCATACAGGTTTCATTGTAGCAGCACTGTTTAATTACATAGTGGAAGATGGGAGGATGATTTTTTCTGACTCAAAACCTCAGAATTCCAAGATCTGATCATGCAAGTATGTAAGACTGCAGTTTTATTTATAGTTACATTCACTTTAGACAATTGTCAGGTAATTGGTATCAACTTTTGGAGTTTGAGTGTGTCTGAAAACTCTCTGTAGATGCCATTTCATTTTAAAAAGCATCAAAGCATTTTCCAGCACAGAATCATAGATGAATGACATGGAAGATTTACAGCATTCTCCTGCTCCAAGGAGGGATAATTCCTAATCCCAAACAAAATCTCATCAAGGGACTTTCTAGAGGGTTCTGTGTGGAACAGAGTAAGATTTGGACTATGCATGTTCAGTAAAATTGTTATTTTAGTAAACTTTAAACCTTTAGATTTATTTCAAAATGAGACCTGTCCATGTTCCTTCCTTTTTCTTCAAATGTGGAAATTACCCCCAAAATTATCCTGCTCAAAAGTAAAATTCTCTTACAGCTCTGTAGAAGTGAGTTTCAATTTTCCATTGATACTAAAGAATGTCATTCTCCTAAATGTGTAAAGGTAAGAATTCTGTAAGCTGTTAGAGCACTGACAATGCACATCTGACCCCATCTGAACTTGCTAATATACCTTCTTCTGAATTATTTTTTAACAATCTGTACTTCTCCACTCCTTCCTGCATAACATTCTACTCATAACAAGTTTTACTTGGTCATAAATCATTTTAAGTCAGTAAAATATAACATGCCTGTGAAAAATGTGGTGAAATTCCTTTGCTAGTAGGAACAAAATTAACCTACTATATAGTCAAATACTAGATCTCAGCTTTAAAGGTGTTAGAATATTAGAAGCACTTTTCCAAACCCTGTGGTTTTTAAATTTAAAAATTTACTAGTCCTTTTGATCCTTACACATCTGGGCTGACGCTGAAGTGCTGCCAGAGAGGTACAATAATACTCATGGCAAGGGTGTGGTCTCTGTTTTCTGTTGCCGAGTCTGTAGGAGCACAGCCAGCATACCCTGACACTGGTTTGGAAGGAGATCAGAAGAGAGGATAGTAACAGACTACAGATGTGAGGTAAGACTTTGTCCCTCTCTATGGCTAGTATTGCATTGTCACCCAGTACTAGCTGCACTAGTGGATTATTGGAATAGTATTTTACCTATGGTCCCATTCCCTCATTCTTGCTAACTGAGGGAAAAGGATGAACTGCCTTGTTCTTTCCTGTAACTCAGCCTTTAAAATTTATCACTAGATCCCATTGTTGCATTTATGCATTTTACATTGGTTTGGCTTTTAAATGTGAGCTTTATTATTTTTGCCTCACTGCTGTACATATGTCTCTCCGCCATTTTTTTGTGCACCACGATAACATAACAAGCTGGTTTGAAGAAGAGCTCAACATTTTTTGCCTTTACTCTGCGTGACACATACACTTCTGTTTGTGAACAGAGTGGCTTGGTGCACTATGTGTTTCTGTGCTTTGCATTTGGTAGCTAACCTTTTAAATTCTTTACAGTGATCTCTACACACCAGAAGCCCTGACCCTGGCTGCTGAACTTCTGTACTTCTCAGTGTTCTGGGTAGCTGTGACAGTCTCTGCCGCAGCTGTACAACAAAACAAGGACCACACTGCACGCTGAGACTATTGATACCACTGAACTGTGTGTCAACAGGTGTAACTGCTCTGACCTGCATCTTAAAAATGGCAAAAGTTCTACCTATGACAGATTAATCTGTAATTTTGCGTTGTGTAGGTGAGAAAGAAGTCATCTCTATCAGCAAATAAGAGAGTAATGGTTTAGGCCCCTGCTAACTGTTGTGTCAATGTGTCTTCCTGCTCCTACTTCTTAATATCACACAGTACATAATACATAAGCACTTGTTATCTATCATTTTCTGACTTTTCTGCCTCTAGTCTCTTCCAGTTACTACCACCAGATGTGGATGTATTACTAAGAGATATCACAATATGATCATAGGCCACATGCACAGTCACTTTGACATTGCAGAATGGCGCCTTTCCATGGGCTTCGCTTGAATCTGCAAACAAACATGGGCAATATGGATAGTTCCAGCTACCTGAAATAATGCCACAGTCAATAGGATGGTGCGACCAAATAGATAACCTGCTGTGAGGAACTAAGTCTGACTCTAAAACAGCAGCGAGTACAAGTTGCTTCACTTGATAAGTTAGGAAGACCTCAGTGACTGTTTTGTGTGCAGCAGCATACAAAAGCATATGAGCATGAAACACTGCCTAAAGAGAAAGTTGTTGAATCTTACCAACAGGCAGAACATGCAGAGCAGAGACCAGACCAGAGAGCCCAGAGCCTTTTTCCTCCCCTGAGCAGCATTTCCCAGCACACAGTGATCGCAGTTTTTATGTTGTTCTGGCTGATTATCTCATGACAGTCCTGTGGTGTAACCCTTCTTTGAAAGAGTCCCTGAGACAGATTGACCTTGATCCCCTCTGATGCTCTAACCTCCACATGGCCTCTCTTTGAATAGATCCATCAATTTTTTTATCTTCTGCACAGGGTGTGTCCTCTTGACAAGTTCAACAAGTGGCACCTCTGGATCCCATTTTAAGGTCCAATAAGACCTTTGCGTAAGACCACAACAGCATGTGACACCACATTAGCCACCTCCCTACTGTGGGAGGTCTGTTGATAATCTGCATGGCTTTCCTTTCCTCTAAGCTTGCTGCTCCTCCCTTCTCCCTTTGGAAGCATATTCATGATCTCCTCCAAACTTAAATGTTCTCTGTTTAAGCAAAAATTTCCCCGAGGGAACAACAGATACCCTTTAACTACATGCACTGAAGTGACTACAGAACATCTGTGGATGTCTGTCTTGGAGACCATGCCAGCAGCCTCGCCATTTCCCTGCATCCATCTTAACAGCCATCTGATAATGGTGTGTCATTTCCTACGCCACACCATGTGTGCAGGGATGTAGATGATAATGTGGATGATGGCTGCTCTGCTTAAGGAAAAAGTCATTTTATCACTTGGAAATTTCAGCATGTCATTGACATAGTAAAGTTCAAACATGCTTCCAGTTATATATTAGTTCATACAGAAGCAGTCTAAAAATGGACTGATCTTCTCAAAACCACTTACTAGATCAGGGAATATTTAGTTTAAGAGCATATCCTATGATAGTCATGGGAGAAATAAGACAGGACAAAAAATGGGGATTATTTAAGTTGCAAGATCTTTGGGGAGATCCTTTTTAGCCTGTCATATCTCAAACCAAACTAACCTAAATATCATCGTATCTGTTTTCTTTAGCAATGACTTGCTGTTACCTTCTATTAGATATGAAACAATAGGTGGGAGAGAGTAAGCCAATTAATTATGGAAAGTGGTTTTCACATACTTTGAAAGTCTGCATGCCCTCGAAGCACACTCAATAAAGTTAACAAGGCTAACCAGGGCACTGCATAACATCTGTGAAGCCTCAGTAGGTATTTTGCAAACGCAAACTGGAATTCTGATGCTGTGGAATTCTGCTGTGTGCTTCCTTAACTCCACATGGACCCACTGCACACTTCATAAAGCTCTTTTGCCTCAAAACACAAACCTTACAAACTTCTCTCTTCTAGCCCTACTCAGAAGCTACTGCTTTCAATTAGCTTGCCAGCTACTGCCTCTCTGCCCCTCCACATCATTCCCTCTCACTCTTAATTCACCTGAAGAGCAAAAGTTATTTACAACCTACCCCCACACATCATGCTCACCTGCCCATCTCTGAGGACTCATAGTCACCCTTCCTATGTGATGCCTGATTCACACAGTACCTCAAGGCAATAAAGTACTCTTTTTAAATCCACAAAAAAGCGTAATACCAATTTATTTATACTATGATGAAGATGAAATTGCTACTAAATATAATAGCCATAAAAATCATCTTTGGTAGATACTAGCCCTTTAATTCCCTTTCCACAAAGACCTTGAGTATGCTGGTTTGCATCCAAAAGTAGATTTTCTGCTATGGCCTCCTAAAAGTCAGTACAGGCTCTGTAATAACCTCAGTGAGAAAACCATCACTAGGTAATAGCAAAAAAGAGATGTCAGTGGTGCTTGAGGCACCTGTTGAAATCAATTAACACAGACTGTGCTGATGGAACAGGCATGAGTTCCACAGTGTTTTCATTTCATTTCAAATTTCATTTTCCAATCAATTGTAAGAGTCCTTCACAGATGGTCTAGAATTAAAGGGGGGAATATTACCTTTATTTTCCCTGCACTTGGTGATCACTTTATCACTTTGAATAACTTGTGCCGAATAGCTTTTTGGAGAAAATAAACTCTGCAACCATAGGGCAAGGTGTTCAAAGGAATGAACTCAGAACTCTAAGTGCATTAACCAAGCTCTGTGGCTTGAGTCTGTAATTTTTATTAACCCAAAACAAAATGCTTTTCAGTCAAGGAAACTATTCCTATTCTGCTTCTGTAACAAGATATGTCTTCATATAATATATAACAAAAACAACAGCTGTATTTAAACACATGGCAAAAGCCATTAGGCATGGAAGAACTAGTCTTCTTCTACTAAATCATGGCTGTCTAACAAATTTTATACATTACTGTCCTTGTCCATACTATGAGCCAAATGTTATCTTGGTTTATCCCAGTTAAGATGCACTGGTTACTAGAGTTCCTGAAACAATTAATATTGCCCATATAGCTCAGAATGCAATGTGGGGAATTGAAATAAAACAGAAATTTTTGTTATAGGTGGAGGAGAATTTCAGAGCTACACAGAAAGGATGATAGTGAGAAAAGAAAGAAACTACTGTAGAATATTACCATCTGCATTGCCTTTCAGATCTGTTGTTTTTTTTTTTTCTTTACTCATTTAAACATCACAGTAAAACCTGATCAGATCTCTACTTTTATGGAAATTATTATCAGTGGTCCTGTTGTTACTTTTCTCATTTGCAGCTGTACTCCCATTTTCTTTACTATTTGGGTATTTTCAGAGACAAGATGTTAGAAAACAATAACTCTACTGAGACTCCACAACTTTTTATACCATCGTCGGACAATTACTACTGGCAGCTAGTCGGTACAAAAATCCACCTAGAACAAGTTGCTGGGAAATAATCCCAGCCGCTATATGAGAAGCATGGTTACAGCCAGGCAGAGAAAAGCAAAATATGGAACCAAACAAAAACTGAACCACTTTACACATCCATAACTATATGTCTCCCTTAGCTTAGGCAATTAAACTGAAGCCTCAGTCTAGGAAAAATTGCTGTGTTGTAAGGATTCAGCACAACACAGTAAGTTTTTACCACAGCTAGAGATGGTCTTAAAACACTGTGAGCATCTAGGAAAACACTGGGAATAGCATGCAACAACATGGGTATTGTTCATCTCTAGCTTCATTGATTATCCATTGTTTGAAGCCTCAGATTTGTTACAAGCTGGCACTCAACTCTTGGCCAGGAACTCCTGTGAATACTGGGCTTTTGAGAACAAGCTCTACTTAAGTGGGAAGGATATGCCATGCACTGGCCAAGCTCTGAGCTGTCATATGCAGTTCTGAATAGGACTGCTTTCCAGTCTCAGCATATGGGCATGAACACATACCACTACATCTGAGTCAAGGCAATGTCCTAACTGCTCAAGAGGAGATAACAAAGCCCTTTTCAGTGCTGCATCTTCCTCCAAGTAGGAATCCTCACAACCCTTCTGCAGCCAAGGCAAAACTGCCCTTAGCCAGAGAGTCAATTCTGTGTCTTCTGCATACAAAACTTGTGGTTGTGTTGCCGATGATTCAAGAGCATTGTTTAGCTCCCACCCATGATGTTCATTGTTTATGTCCCTGGATTTGTTACCTAATCAACTACATATGCACTTAATTTCACTTTGTATTAACTCTAAGCAGTATTTACTTTTCATGAAATCTCTCTATTACAATAAATATCTCTATGTTTACCCCAGGAAACAGTCAGAGTGTGATCAGCTTTTCAAGCTTCATCCACTTATTGATCAGTTTGATGAAAAACTGAAACAGCTGTAAGACTGGTAAACTTCACCAAAACATTTCTTATACAATTTATTTGAGAGGACAACTATTTTAAATAGCACATTCTTCTTTCAGAAATCTCAGTATTGGGTAAAATTTTAAAGAATAATTCATATGCACTATCATGTGTGTTGTTTTAACACAGGCACAGGCAAATCACAGAAGTCCTCACTCTCCAACTTTATGCTTTAATATAAAACCCACGTCCTACACATTCCAGATTCTGGGATACAGTTAATTTTCTTCATAGTAGCTGATACAGTGCTGTGTTTTGTATTTAGTATAAGAATAATGTTTTTGACATCTACTTAAGGTAAGATTTTTTTTCCCATATCATAGAATCTTAAAATGGTTTGTGTTGGAAGGAGCCTTAAAAATCATCTAGTTCCAAACCCCTTGCAATGGATAGGGACACTTTCTACAATACTGGGTTGCTTAAAACCCCATCCAACCAGGAATGGGGCATCCACAACTTCTCTGGGCAACCTCTTCCAGGTGCCTCACCACCCACACACTAAAGAATTTATTCCTAATGCCTAATTAAGAATTATCTCTTCCAGTTTAAAGCCTTTTGCCTTGTCCTATCACTCCATGTCCTTATAAAAAATCCTTCTCCAGTTCTCCAGTTCTGTAGGCCTCCTTTACATACTGGAAGGCTGCTGTCTCTTCTCCAGGCTGAACAGCCACAGGTCCCTCAGCCTGTCTCTGTCAGAGAGATTCTCCCGCCCTCTGACCATCTTTGTGGCCTCCTCTGGACTCACTCCAGCATCTCCATGTCCTCCTTATGTTGGGGTACCAGAGGTGGATGCAGTGCTCCAGGTGGGGTGTACAAGAGTGGAGCAGAGGGGGATAATCACCTCCCTTGACCTTCTGGTCATGCAGCAGCAGGAATTCCCAGAATTTGAGACAAAAAGTAATTTTGGAGATATGAAAATTATGAGGCCTGCTCCCCAAGATATTGTCTCCTTCTGGATTCTCTGATGTCTAATAGAACAGGAGTTTGTTACTCTTGCCTTCAGATACTAAGAGTTTCTCTCTTCTTCACATCTGCTTAATTTTGTAACAGAGGCACAATCCTAGGTTCATCTAAGGATTCATTCTCTCACTAGAAAGAGTGAAGCAGAGTACATGAAATGCATCAAGATGCAGAAGTAGTCCTGCCTGCAAAGCAAGGCTTTCAGTTCATAGTGAATTTCCTCTTTTTGATTTTTTTTTAATCTGGATTTTTTACTTAGTCTCCTCAAAGCAGATGGCTCTTGGGTCTTGCTCATCAAAACAGGATAATGGCAGGGTGAATAGCTTTGCTGCCCACATCAGCAAGACAAAGGACTAAAACCTCCTTTCCAGAGGTACCTGCCAGGCACTCTAGCTTTGGGGAGCTATTCCAGGAACATGTGTCCAGGAGTCTCCCCATACTGTCATGAGTTAGCCAGCTGTGATCTGAGAATCAGATCTTACATGAGCCGTGATCAGAGCTCTGATCTGGGAATGTGCAGGAAAAAAAATATTTGAATATGAGGGACTCAGAATGTCCTGGGTCTGAGGCTTTGTGTCAGGCTCACCACCCAGGCAGCCACCAGACTCTGTGAACTCTGGAAGAACAAGGTGCTGACTTTTTTCTCAGACCACTCCATCAGGAAGAAACTGAAATATGCAGATCAGTATCGATATCACGATGCCCCACAGCAGAGATAGGAACAGCTTAAGAATGAAGAACGGGTGCTTAAAAGTGGATCTGAAAAAGGGAGAGTTGATGTTGCTGTGCTGGGGAATGATTTCTGAAATCTTAGCAATGATGTAGACAAAGACACATTATTCTCCAGCTCTGTCCTCACTTTAAGCATACACTTGAATTTCTGTCTGACATGAAACTCTCAGAATAGCAACAGCCACAAGTATAATTTTCTGCCATGTCTGTATGGTGAAGAATTTGTCCATCTATGCAGACAATGGCATGACCTTGACTATTCATGCCATATCATGACTATTCATTACATCATGGCAGAACCATAGCCCATGATACACTTGGCACAAAGTCTTCAGTGCTTAGAAACTCCAACTAGTTTCTAAGCTAGTGCATTTTACATTGGTGCATTTTACACTATTATCAGGAGAAGCGGTTACCATCAGCAACCAGTAGTGTTGTCTATTTCTGCTTTCTTCACCCCACATACCCCATACTGTTTCCCCATATCCATTACTGATTTCAGTTTCAGCTTTTGGTTCTTAACTTCTGATTGCTCAGTGGGATAGGTCCAGATTATTTGGCAAAAGATAACTCAATCAAATCTCCAGGAAACAAGACAGTGGTTGACAACTCCTCTTCTGCTCACAATACAACTGCTTAAGGTAAGCACATCTGATCTGAAACTGGAGTGATCTACCCCCTGAAAGAATCCCCACTATCTGCTTCAAGCACAAACTGCATTTCTTGAGCCTTCTCTCTATAAATGTAAACACATAGTAACATTTGGCTTTCCAAATCAAACAAAACTAAATACATAAGATAAGCTACTAAAAAAAATTCCCCTGAAGTGTCTTCCACTATTCCTGACCTACTGCTGGTGAAGGATGAGTGAACAAGCACTATATAGTTGATAGCAATATTCTTGTAAATACGCTAGCAGAAGGCTTTTAGAGACTGATGATCAGAACATGTGTACAGCAGAACAGAATTCCCAAGTAAATACCAAGTGCCTTTCCCCAAAGAACTGAGATTTTCCCCTCTAGGAGCTCACACTTGGGTGACATTATCACACAGCACTATCACAGGTAAGTATCCTGGGAAATAACATACAAAAAAGACCACAAAACACCTCAGAACTCTTGCATCAAACACTGGCAAATTGGTCGTGAACCAGAATACAATGTACCCAACCCATATAAGCTTGGTTTTGCTATAACCTTGGTGTGTTCATTTCCATGTAAATACACAGAAAGTTCTTCACTTTGGAGCTATTTCACAGATGGTTTTATATATGGAATATAGGTATAAAGTGAAAGCTCTGGGTGTGCTTATAGATCATTTGTGCTAAATGATTTGCACATACCACAGAGATGCAGAAGTCCTCCTTGGTATGAAACATCACATTACCAAATCCATACCTCAGACCAACTTTTGGAGAACTCGGGCTTTGGGAAATGGAAACACTGTAACAGACTGGCTGTAGCTGGGGGCTTGAAAGTCCTAACTCAGGGCTCAGGATACCGTCTCTAGTAAAACTCTACCCATCCTGAGCTGTGAGCTATGATAATAAACCTCACCCATAGTTACCAGTCTGTAAAGGAATTATGAAGCTGCCTTCTATTCCCTAAGTGCTCAGTAGGCTGATCCTTGTAAAGATGCAATCATTGCAAGATAAGTCATGGAGTGGCAAGATGGTGTGACAATCCACCCACACAACCTGTCACAGGCATCAGCTGCACCTCCAGCCAGGAATGAACAGCCAGGATTGCAGGTTGTTCTCTCCCCCAGTCACTCACTTTGCCATACTGGAGAATGTCAACATGCTTCTGCATATAGGATTAGACCTACATGCTTTTAACTAAAATAACAGAAAACATTGTAGGAGTGTTGAAAAATATTTTCTGATGTGTTTTGCTTTAAGAGAAAAAAAATAGTATCCATATAGTCAGCTTATTAGCTTTCTAAATCTTGCACTCTACTATTTGTGCTTCATTTTCTCCCACCCAAATGACAACCTTTAAAGCACCAAGTACTTAACATACTTAATAAATTATAAAGTCAATCTTCATAATTTCTATTCTCATACATCAGTCAGAGATGGTTTCAACAGAAAGATATATGAAAAGTAACCTAGGTCTTCCTCCAACAAAGCACTTAAGCACACACTTTGGCATGTCAGCATCCTAGCTGAAGACAGTGGGATATATTTCAAGTTACACACGTTTCAAAATTTTATTGAAGCTCAACAACAAATAAAAAACTAATATACAGCAAGAAGAAAACCTACAATATCCATGTAAGTGAGACTATGGTAGTATCTTCTACTGAAATTCCATAGACTTAGGAAAATACTTGCTTTGGTTAATTCAGCAGTGTTCCTTTTGGAGCCAATGACAAAAATAATTTTATCAGAACATAAATTTGACCCAGTTCTATTTAGATGGAAGTAAAACTCTTTTTATGTCCACCAGAAATGGAGCTCAATGATTAAATGTAAGGTTTTTTTCTATAATGATCCCAAAAAGCAAATCTGACAGTGAAATCATGAGACATTGCAGTACCTTAATATGTAGTTAATCATAATTATACATTGTCAGGAATTCAGGTTCTAATGTCCTTTACAAATTCCACGTAGAGCGCTTACACTTCTAGGATGTATCAGTGTGCCTCAGAAGTTTGTATAAGGGCCATAAGAACAATGGTACAGTTATTTCAATCAATTTAGAAAGCTCTTAGATGATGTTTCCAGAAATGCTTGAGTTCAGTTTTGTAGTTGACTTGGGTTTTTTTCACAATAATGTTTTTATTTTGCTATCTCTCTAATGGGTTTTCCTCTTCTCGTCAAATTTCTGTTGCCAGTACTTTACCAGATATCTGAAATAGTTCTGCACTAATAAGAAGTACTGGTTGTCCTGGGACAGCATCCAGAAAAGATACATACATTTAGGGAGGTTTGAAATATCACAGCACATCCCAAAAATACAAGGTAGTCATTGCAACAACCTTGGCAATGGCAAACTTGGAAAAGCTAATAGTGGAATTAAAAAAGAGGAATATATCACAGTACTTTATCATGGCTACAGATAGAACAAAAAAAAAAAAAACCCACAAAAAAAAAAAGGTAGTACTTTTGTTTCATGTCCAGAAAATGCTGGCAGATACAGAATAAAGTAGTGCAATCCTGAGTCATCTAAACACATTAATTAGCCACACCATAGCAAATCAGGCCTTCTTTGGTGTTCATTCACCTTGAGTCACACCTTCTTTGCCTTCCTCATGTCAGTGATTGGTAAAACATTAGACAGACTGTGTGGCACATTCAAAAGTAACTATTAAGCATGGATTTCTGCTGATGGCAGGATTTTAAAATTCTCGAGGCAGTGGCAAAATGAAGCCATGTGTAACTGGCAACCTTGGGTCTACATTGTAATTATTTTGAAATAAAATAATTTTAAGTTTAGTAAGTAGCATGGTGCAAGGGAAGGGATCCTAGAAACAATCACACAAACAAATCATTCAGCTAGGTACAGTAACATGCAGTCACGACAGAATTAAATATTCATAAACTCAAAGGAGATGAAATTCTGTGTTCATCTATCACAACATATAAACCACCAGTTACTGTTTTAAAAATAAAGCCCTTGCATCCACCCTCTTAAACTGTACAGTCCCTGTTTATGATCCAGCGTTGATACCCTCTTAATTAAAACAATAGCACAGATTTTACCGAACAGTAACAAACCAAAAAGTGTAGGAGGCAAATGCTGAAAACTAGGAGTCTACATTTAAAAATACAATTTTTAAAAAATACCTTGTCTTTCTCATGACAACCGGAGCTCTAGTCATGCAAATATGTGGTGTGCCATAGTTGTTGCATTGCTTTATTGCATTGCCCGCTTACATTCCTTCATTGTGTTACTGTTCTCTTACACATTTATAACAAAACCAAACTATAGTAAAACTAGTTGAAGAATCACGGCTCAAATCCAGTACATGCCAACATTTCTTTTTAACATTACTCGAGGATTATAATCTGTTTGGGGGTATCTGTGCATTCAGAGAATTACTCGGATTTCAATAAAATATAAACGGATGTCTTTTACAGTCTAGCACACGCGGATCACACCTTGCAACCATCACCAAATTACGATGAAACTTACACATTTATCAGTCTCTGCCTGTCACAGACCTATAGACACAGCAGAATTCATCGGCTTCAATTTAGCAAACCCGTGCCGAGAAAAAAATGAATGGAAATTAAGACAGTGCCCACAGACAAAAGCACTGATCAATGCACTCCGCTGACATTATCTTAATGGCAACCTTTTACCATCCCATCCTCCCTACTTTCCCATTCTCCCAGCAGCAGACACATCCGCACCAAAGGGTGCGATCTGACCCATTTCTCGCTCAACTCCGTCACCCGCAGGTTCTCACTCGGCAGCGAGCAGCCGTCCCCCGGTCCGCAATGACACAGCAGGGCTGGAGGGACACAGCGCCCGGGCTCCTTCCCCCAAGTGACTCGCCCCTCGCAGCCGGCTGGAAGTCGAGGCGAGGAGCTGGGAGGGGAGGGGAGCGGCGGCCCCGCCGGCCGCGGCCCCTCGAAGTGAGGTTAAACTTTGGCGGCGGCACCTGGGCCGCCCCCGCCGGGCGGGCGGGCGGAACAATGCCCGGCGCCCCGGGCCCGGCGGCGGCGGCCCCGCGCTCCCCGCCCCGCCACCCCCGTGTCCTCAGACAACCTCCGCCGCCGGCCCCCCGCCTCCCGCCGCCGCGCTGACAAAGGGCGGTGCGGGGCTGCCCGCGGCCGGCGGGGAGCGGGAGCGGCCCCGCCCGCCCCGCCGAGCGCGGCCCCGGGCTGCCGCCCCTCCGGCGGGCGCGGCTCCGGCCGGCCGGCGGGGGAGCGGACCTACCTTTTTGTCCTCTTTCTCACTGCCGTGCCTCCGCTCCGGGTGGCCGCTGTCGGGGGCGGGGGCCGGCTCCGCGGGCTGCCCATCGCGGTGGTGCGGGCGCTGGTGCGGGCAGCCGCCAGACCCCGCCGCCGGGGGGATGGGCTCCGGGCACGGAGAAACTCCCTTAACATCCATCTCCATCTTCCAGTTCACTGTATTGCGAGACAAAAGCAGGCAAACACTTTCCACCACCCCGCGTCTTTCTTCTGCTTTCCTTTCTCCCTCTTTTATATTTTCCTTCTTTATTTCTCTCTTTTCTCTTCCTCCTTCCTCCCTTCCTTCCTTTTCCCCCCTCAGGAGGCCGTGACACGCATGGCTCTGGCCGCGGCTGCTGCACAGATCCGGCGGCTGCAATTCTCCCCTAGATCCTCCAGACTTTTGTATCCAGCGTGCGTGTGTAAGAGTGACTGTGTGTGTGTGTGTGTGTGTGTGTGTGTGTGTGCGTGTCCTTGGCACGGCGGCCTTCAATCGCCCCGAAACAGCGAACGCTAACTAAGCAGATCTCTCGCCACGAAGATCAACTCCCGGCCCCAGCCTAATTGTGGTGGTTATTTACTTTACGCTATCTGTGTCCCAGGCCCGGACAAGCCCTCCCGGCTGCAGCCCTTTGAACAAAGTTAACTGGAGGGAGCCGAGCCCGGGGAGGGGGTGGGGGCGAGGGGAAACCACCGGGGTTTTACACGGGGGAAGTGACAATAACCCGGTAATGTCAAGTAAAAGTTAAACCTCCCCCTTCCTCCCCTCCCCCTCCCCTCTCCACAGCCCAGGCAAGCGCAATACAGCAAAGCAAAACAAGCGATTTCAGACCTGTGCAAGGTGCTGGTGGCGAGAAGAGACGAGCATTTACCCGATTGTTGCTTTTATTTTATTTTCCCCTCGCCTCTCCCCCCAGCACCACCCGCTATTGCAAATGTGGGCTCCTTGATGTTAATCTCCTCTCAGCGGTCTGAGTCTTTGCGTGTGACTGGAGCTCCCTCTCTCTCAGGCTGCCAGCGCCACGCAGCACTGCACAAGGAGAACTGAAGTAAGGAGAAAAACAAGAACAAATCCAGGCTGGAAATCTAAGTCAGTGCTAGCCACCGGCTCTCCGATTTTATCAACACAGATAGAAGAGAAAAGAAAAACAAAAATCCCATGTAAGCTGCTAAATCAGTTGTGACCGCAGTGCACTCTCGACTGTTTTATTCTTGGTGTTATCTTTCTTCTCAGACTGAAGTTAGACATGATAGGAAAAAATGCAATCTCATTAAGAGTGGTTTATACTAAAACAAGGATTTCCTTAGTGATGCCAGAGCCAAGCCAACTCTTCAGCTATTTCCCTTTTCGTTTAAAAGATATGGTGAGCACAGACCTGATAGTTCTTAAATCAGGACACCATCAGGTGACCAGTCTGCACTTCTAAATATAACACCACATTGTCCTGAGGAGCAGCTGCTGTGGAAGTTAACTGGAAACATCTCCTAAGAGCCTGCAGTGCAAAGATCTGATCTACACATCATCTGGCTGATGCATGTACTGACCTCTCCAACAGCAACTACCCACTCTGCAGAGATACCGGGGCACATCCTCAGGAGCTCGTCTGTTGTACACCAAGAGAGGACCTGTCCCAGGACATTCTGGGAAGCAGGTGATCAGGTACTTTATGATACCCTTTTATTCCTGGCCTTGGGTTGTGTTGTCCCCAACAGTATTGTTACTGTGGGAACCTGAACAGTTCTTATTGTTACAATATATTCAGAAAAAGGGCAAGAGCTAATCTTCCAATAGAAAAAAAAAAAGTCTTTGTCACACCAAAGCTGTATTTTTAAAATACACACCTCTAAAGATCCTTTTGTATTATTCTCCAAGCATGTCGAGTATTTACAGTCCCTGCTGTTTTCTCAGATTGGTGCAAATGAGGAGCCTTTCTATTGAAATTATCAGCATAAATGTTTAAAATTGAGGTAAATAAATAGACAATCAAGCTGTATATATTAGCTTTTATAATCAAATACGTTAGACTACTTACAATTATCTATTTGTAATGATTGCAATAGACTTGATTGAAAGACTACATTTTGGGGTAGAAAGCCTTAAACCTTCTGGACACTGTTGCAGTTTTGGTCTCATAAGCAAAAAGCATTACTAACTGCAGACAGGCACTTTGGAGGGGAGGGTTGCACAGCCACAATGGCTGTGGTACAAGTACCAAGGTGGACTTGATGACAGAATAGCCCACAATGAAGCAGTAAGCCCACACAGCTGATAAGACATCCCACTATCTGTCCACCTGCACAGTCACCCCTTCCTTCCACAGAGAAGACATGCAAGGAACAAAATTCTGTCCTCTAGAGCTTTTCAGTCAAGGTACTCTCAGTATCACAGGTTGGAAAATGGCAAAATAAAAGTGAAAATAAATATATTCTTAGTTCGGGGAGTACAGTGCACATTTACAAGAATAACTGATAAATTACATAGAAAACTTCCCATGCTGAGTAATACTAAGTAATCCTGTTAGAAAATAACACTTCCCAATCTACAGTCTCAAAGACTGTAAAATAAATTAATAATAATGAATAATTTAAATTCAAAGCAAACCTGAACCACCTACAAATACAGAAGAACTTACCCAAATACAAATATTTGTCCATGTGCTCTGAAGGTTACTGGAGCTGGACATTGGCAGAGAACCAAGGAAAACTAATTCCAAAGGTGAGGGCCCTGGACTCAGAAAGCTCTGCTCCTAATCCTAGAGTTTAACCCCCAAAACAAAAAGAAACTTCAGAGATAGTTTAAGTGAACATGATCATACATAAGAAGAAAAGGGCAGGCCCCAGATGACATGAAGGTTAGTACAAGGTTTTGCATTTGGCTGCTGATTTCAAACTTCCCTGTCTTTCTCTTTTTTTACCCCATCTTTCCTTTTTGTGATGCAAGAGATTTATAACTCTATTGCAAAAATAAAATTATTAAACAAAATTCATCATAACAGTGTGCTCTGAGTTGTTCTCTGCACAAAGAAGATTGCTGTTATTAAAAGGATTTCAAGGTAACCCTAAGTAAAATGTATTTTTTAGGCTAAGGTAAGGTTCTGAACAATCATTGCAAATCTCAGCGAGTGAAATAAAGATCTCCAGGCCAAGCACACTTTGAGATAGAAACAGTAACTGCAAATCTATAAACAGTAACAGATTGGACAGGAAAGCATGATCTGAACCAGCAGCCTGGGGAGATAGGAAGCATGACCTCCTTCCAGTCTCTTCTGTGATCCTTATGAAGAATTGAACTACAAACCATGATAATGTAATGAGCCACAAAACTGAACTGTTCATTGGTATTGCCTAATGAAAAGGTTTTGAAACCTTCAACTTACTTGATACATACATTGAACTAAAAATACAGAACCATATTTGGAGCTGAGGTGGAAGAATGGTGAACCAGAGCATTTTACCACATGGCAAGTCTTGGAAGACCATGCATTTGAGAAGCAGAAAGCAGGGATTCTCATTAGTGGGCAAGCCAATCCACACCAAAAAGGCTGAGTTCCTAAGAAAAAAATGTTCCAGATGTGCTGGCAGACTGAAAAAAAATTAGCACAGATCTTTCACTTATGTGCACTGTGGTAAAACAGCATATATTTCAGCTTCTATATAGAGTAATAAAGTGCATAACTGAATATGGACTATTACCATACACAACATATATTAAAGATTTCTGAGCCCAGATCTATTGTTCATTTTTCAAGAGAAACAGCATTAAAATATCACTGGTGAAATCAATACTATGACTCATTAACACACACTGCATGCTCTTGCATACTTTGCCATTGTGTGTTTTACTGTAAAATGGGTGTAGGTGACTAAATAGACTCCAGAGACGCTGATGTTCTAAAATGCAAAAGGAAGACCTTTCATGGTCAAGTACATTCTTCATAGCTCAAAAAATTAAACACAGGGAGTGATGACAATATGAATTTAATTACAGTCCAAGAATTGGAACAATTTGATGGTAAGGGTCAAAGACTTCTTATTCTAGAATCCAGTGTAATTTTTATCTTGTTATTCTTGGTTATGATCAGATGATAGTAAAACATACTGTGGCACGCCAACATGGCAAGGAGATGCTATGTAGTCCTAATTAATAAGGCTAGAAATGGTAGGAAGACATGCACAAATTAAATACGTTGCCTAAGATCATAAAGTAGTTCAGCAGCAGATGAAAAAGAACATTAATTTCCTTTCCACAATCTCTTCTTTTGGTCATTTGTTTCACATAGCAATTTGTCACTTCTTCTTATGAGTAGTTAGGATAACTGCTCAGAAACTAACTAAAATATTTATTGATATTTATTTACATAAGAATTAATGGTCAAAGATATTTTCAGGTCTTTCTCAAGCACATTTACATTCACATAAATGTGGATGAACTGAAGATGTTGCATGTAAAATGTACAAAAGTGGCTATTAAAGTTAGCAAGACATGCAATCTTTATAAAAATGCAGCTATCAGAGTATTTTGCTTTCTGCTGCCTCACAAATCTGTTGGTTCAGGATTCATTTATCTACTGCATTCAGCATTTGAATAATTTTGACCTTTTATTACCCTTAAACAATTAAAATAAAAGGTTTCCTGTTGTCAACACCACCTCCTTGGGGCCTCACTCAACAGTCTTTATCTGTCAACTTGCATTCTAGGCAATCTCATTTCTCACTTAAGAGTTGCAGAGTTGCTTTCTCATGAAGGCTCTGACTTTATTGATAATTCCCTTCATCCCTTCATTTCAAAGTGGCTAATACAAATATCCAATGAGTCATTTTCCCACTCACCAATCTCTGCTTCTGCAGTCTTAGGCACGTTACTGCAAGTAAGCAAACATTTGGTAACCTGGGGACTTCTGTAATTTTTGAGATCTATCTATGCAGGTATTTTCTGTCTCAGAAAGTCTATAATTTTATGTGCTTTATAAATGCTATCCTGAAAAAAATTACATTGCACTGGGATACAAAGATATGCTGTGGATGTTCATAGAGAGTAAAAGCTGAATATACTATTTGAATTTCACCATTGTCTACACAGTCCACATGAAAATTGATACATTACAAGCTGCATTTTCAAAAGCATCTTGTCTTCTAGCTTTCCACCTACAATTTTCATTCACTTCTTCCCTGCATCCTAACATTTTTGCTCACATATCCCAAACCCACACAGAATGGCTGCACAGCTCAAGCCTTGAGTGATATTTTTGACACCTTTAAAGACTTGCTTGTCTCTGTTCCTTTTTTGAAACAAAGAGTCCTGTAACCCTTGGGAGATCTACTGAACTCCTACATCTCCTTTTCTAGAAAACCATCAAAATAGAATTGATAGGCTAAATTACTTTTAAACATGAGCATAGCTCCTTGTAGTTTAAATTCTACATGACTAACAAACAAAACTATTCTCTGGCCATAGCCAGAACTTCATCCTTTCTTACCTAAGACACTGCAATGAGGGCAATGGCCATGCACTCACTTCCCATAGCAGCATCATGATTTGAGCACACAACTATCTGTTCTTTTCATGTAGAAGGCTTTATTCACCTCAAAATTGTTACATTAAGCTGAAAAGAAGCAGCTATTTCTGCTGACTTTTCTGAGAGTTGGCCTGGACTCATAGCTAGTTAGGACATCACTGGGTAGGACAAAAGGCCTAACCTGGGAGACTCAAAGGGAAGAAATGAAGCTCTGAGGGAAATGGGTGAGCAGCAAAGCCACATTTGTTTCACACACTGAAAACATCTGTATTTCACTGGATGATGTTGCAGTCTTCTTGGTTCCTGTGGTAAGCCTGGATCTGTGCAAAATTGAAAAGTTTAATGTAGTTTTCAGTACTTGGGAAAGGAATATCTCCACTGAGTTCACTAAAGTTAGAAACTGGGAGAAAAAGTGATTTGTCACTATAATAATTTTTAGAAACAAAAAAAAAGGAGATGCTTTAAAACAAAAGAAAAAGTATTTGTCTAGATAATTTCTTAATGTATGCTAAATCTTGATTGCTAGAAAAGAAACTTACAGAGGTACACAAAGGCATGAGAATATTCTACAAAGGACACAACATCTCCAGTGGCAGCCAAGGGTTGGTGTGCAAGAACTGAAGTTTGGAGTCTAACTAAGAGAGCGATGGAGACAAGATGATGTGTGGGCTAAGACCTTCAGCATTTCTGCTTTACCATCTGATCTGAAAGCCACACACAATCCTCCTGTGTAAAGTGCAGAGGAGATTTTGAAGGAGCTAGTGCAGGTGTTAGAAGCACCAATTCCTCTCTGATCTTCCATGCTAGGGAGTGTTCCTATGTGCCTTTATATCTGATATTCCCAGTGGAATCATATCAGATATAATCATCAGAACAGGAGCATTCCATGGGGTAAGGAGGAAGCCCTGAACAACTACATGTTTAGCTCCAGCAATCCCTTTTTTTCTTGGGTTCTTTTTTTCCTTTCCCAATCTCTTTTCATATTTTCTGTCTTTTGTAGTAGGGTGAAGCATAAGGACTCCATGTGCTAATAGCATCTTATTTTTTTTCATAGCAGACTGCATATATACATATGCAAATACAGTTTTGATTTGGGATGATGGGTTTTGTTTAAAACTGTCAAAATGAAGTCTGGAGAATTTTCTTGATGATGAAAATAGATGAGTAATCTGTTTGGTAGTATCTGTGTAAACAATATGCACAAACCCACTTTCTTAAAGCTTTTCTGCTTTTAATTCTTAATGCATACTGCTCAATTTGACTACTTCTTTCAATTTCTGCTGGCTCTCTGGTCCTGCTGAGATATGCCCCCTTCTCTCTTTGTTCCTTCTGCAGATTGGAAATACATTTAAACTCATCGAGCTTCTTAGAGTAAAAAAACCCAAAGTGTTAAGCTAAAATAAGACTGAACACAATTCATCACATCTTCTTACAGCTAAGAATTGATAACAAGCATATACATTATCAATTACTCTTCTATTCAACTGCTGGAACTTGAGTACAGGATTTTCCAGTTTCGTCCACTATATTCAGGTCTTCACCTGCAACTGATTGAATCCAGTGAGACAAGGAGTACATATTTAAGCACTGTAGTCTTCAGCACTTAATTAATATTTAGGAAAGAGTCTGACTTTGCTGTCTCTGCCTATGATAAACCTGTTTTGATGCCAGTTTTACAACTATGAGGTGAAATAAAGGACATGGTTCTGAAGGGGAAATACAAAATCCAGACCTTTCCCTTTCCAAAAGAATTTTAAATTCCATAAATAGTTTCAAGATATCTATACTTTGGAGCCAGCAATGTCTCCTCAGTTGCAAAAGCCATGTTTTCATTATTTCTGGTTTTGTTGGGTGCTATAGAGAAATAAACCCACAGAGTAAAAATTTAAAAGAAACCTTTGCCAAGCTGGATATTATATATCTTCAAAGAGCAACCTGAAAAAATTATTTTTAATTTTTCTACTCAGAATTGTAGAGTTAAAGTAGGCATTTGAAGGAGTGAGTATTAATGAATACAAGAGTGAAGCAAATTAATGAGGAAATGAGAAGGGTAGAAGATGCAAAAACCTAGGAAACTGATGAAAATTAAAAACCATGCAAACAGTTTTCTGACTCTGAATGGCAAACTGAAGAGAGATGAAAGATGAATGCATCAAAAAGAACATCTTTTTGTTCCTTGAAAGAATAGGTTATTGTCTACTTGTATTTCTTGGAAACGATCACTGGTAGTGCACTCACAAAAAAAACAATGGAAGACACATCCCTGCCCCAAGGAATGTACAATCAAAAGAGCCAATGGAAAAATGTCCAGTTACTGCAAAATGAATAGAATTAGGTCCAAAATTAAGCAAATGTACTTAAAAAGCAATGCCTCCCAGCATATTAGCTATATCTCAGCAAAAGACACCAGCCAGCCTAACCATTCAAAGATAGACATTTTGATGACAGATTAAAAAAAAATAGACATGGTAATGGATATAAAGAAAATAAACTGAAGTTGCAAGGAAATGTTTTGATTTAAAAGCTGAAGTTCTCAGGTCAAATATGCTGTCAACAGGGTATGACACTTAAGGTCTCAAAAAGCACTCAAAGCTAAACTTCAGCTCTGTGCATGCAAATCACTGGTATGTGTGGCTGTTTATCACTGTCACTGGTACAAGCAAATGATAGAATTTACATCTGTAAAAGCCCGTTTGTGCTTAGTTTGTATTCAGTTAGCACATACAGCTGAGGTTTGTATGCATATCTGTATATTTTATCATTTGCTTGCAGAAAAAGCAGTGCTCAAATTGTACCTGAAAAATAGATGTCATATTTCGAAAATCTGGTTCTGAGTAGTGCTCAGAAAAAGCAAAAAGTCCCAATACAATGCTACAGATAGAATCTAATCTATTTCCAGCAATGACACCAAAATAAGATAACACAGTTTACAAGCAAACAAACAAGATGCCAGACATCATGCAGATGTTAGAGTGTGTTTGTCTGTTTCCTTTCTCATGCCATTTAATTGGCAATAGTTTATCGTTTTGAGAGTCTTTAGGGGCTATTTTACCTCTGAGAAGGTTCTAATGCTTTGCTACAGGTAGGCACAATTCATAACTCTCAGTACTCTTGGTTGATCTTACCATGAAGACTCATGGTGTGTCTGTTCTTTATAATGGTGTCAGTCACGTACACAGAAACAAAATTCCTGGCTCAGGAGAGCTGTGCTAGTCAGCTAACCTCTCTCTGTGCTATCTTTGGCATTGAGCTGGGCCCTTCACCAAATTCTGCATCAGCACAGTCCAAACTATCCCCAGTGAACAGGGATATTTTGTATTTGTGTGTATATGTGTATTTGCCATTAATATATATTATTTTTATATTTATTCATGTTTGACAGGGTATTATAGTAAGAGACAGATAAAATTTATTTAAAGTGCTTAGATTCTGAAACACAAGGCCCAGCTTCCTAGAAGAGTGGGACTATAAAGCTGTTCACTGTCCAGTTTAGTACTTGCATTTGCCTCTAAGAGACAATGTTAGCCCTCAAACAATAAACCACATTCACTCACAGCCTGGGAGTTTATCTATACAGCTATTCATCTCATTTCATGGGAGCACCAGAAGAGCTCACAGCTGCAGAAATGAGTTGAAGTCAGAATCCAACAGCAGTCCAAGAGATTATGTTTTTACTTCTTCATCAGCCACTTAATCTATTCTTGACTTCCAAAAGTCAACTATCTCTGGATCTACCTGTATCTACCTCAATTGAAACTCATCTTCCAGATAAGATAAATGGTATCTCACTGTATCAGAAAGCAGTATACTTAAAAATAAAATTCAAGTTTGAGAACTAGAGGGTGTGTCCGTGAAGAGAAGGCCTATGTGAAACAGATCTAGTGAATGTTTTCTGGTTTAACACTGGAAATTTGTCTGGAAGATAGTCAAAGTACTAAACAGCTTTTACTAGAAACAATAGAGCTGTTTAATAACCTGTGCTGGTTTGGTCCTGGGAAAATCCCTATTTTCTTAGAATTAAGCCAACAACAAGATGCCTGTTGTTTCTTGGGGCATTACCGCAGTGATGTCTCACAATAAGAAAACAATTTTGCAGGAAAAAACCCTATTCTGAGTGCCTTCTATGAAATCAATTTGCATTTCTATTACTTTCTAATGAAAAACATCGCAGTTTACATACTTCGCTATATTTATACGGTTTTTATAAGCTTGTCAAGTTATCTATTTTGTTAGCCCTCCATTAAGTGCTCTGGAATAATTGTGTTTACTGTATTAGACATTTCTGTCTTTTCTAAAGAAAATTAGATGAAAACTAAGAGTTGATATCTTATATAAGATCAGCAGGCCTCCTACCCCTGTACCCTGACAGTGCCCAGTGTCAAATACACTTCAAAGGAAAATAAGTAAACAAAAGTGTCAGATTAATATGCAATAACTAGTTGGTACTAGACTTTCCTCTTAATTACCACCACACTGTCATTAATTTATGCCAAAAATAACAAATTATATTTAGAGTATAAAAATATTTTTTGCTATAACTCCTGTAACTGTTTTTCTCTTTGCCCACATAAAGGTCTAATACTCTAAGAATTTAAAAGCCATTTTAAAATTCCAAAATAAGGTACAGCAAAGCAAATGCAAATCAGCAGACATTACATTCTCAAACATGAGTAATGACTCAGCGTTGTTCAGATGTGCATTTTGATTTCTACAGCTGCATCTGGCAGTGCTATCAGTCACATTGAAGCTCTAAACAATCCGGTGATTCTACAGTTCTGTGACATCTAATAGCTCATTTACTTTTTTCTACCTGTCACAGCAACATAACAATCTATTTAAAGAGCTCTTATTTAAGATTTGCCTCCTACTAAAAAAACCTGTGTTCTGGGACATGATTCAGAAAGATGGGAGGATTAAATAGGTTCAAGCAGATAATATTGCCTTTCTGAAGAAACTAACTTCACAAATTCCGTTCAGAGTGAGAACTTTCTTATTCTCTGTTTAGGAAACAATATGGTTCAAGTATAACTGCAATGTACAAAAACAAAGAGGACAAGAAAATATTAAAAATAATCTCTACATTTCAATAAAACATCCATTCAAAACATCTTGTGTATTTGTGCATTTAAACATATGGGTATGTATCTTTATATAAAGTACAAACATACGTAAAGCATGTAGTTCCATATCGTATGGACACACCTATCCACCAATATGTAACATGGAATAGTGGGTAGATGGTAAACTAAAACATCCCTGCTTGTCATTTGCCTTGTTTCAGGATGAACTAGAAAAGCATTTACAAGCAAGAAATGCTAAGGTATTGGGGAAAAATCTTATTCTAAAAATATATATAAATAAAATCAAAGGGTGTTTATCAATGGCAATTGAAAAGTTCCCTTTAAACACAAAGGCCAACTGAATACAGCCTATGGGGGAGAAAACAAAACCCAAGAAAGCCCAGAATAAAATCTTGATTGATTAAACAATTCTAAAATGTTGGAAAAATAAATTAATCTGAACAGAAATTAGCTAACTGGTGTAGTTGATTATGAACAAGTGTTAAAAGAATAGCAGCCTGATTCAGAAAGCTAAGACTAAGTTTAAATTAAATGGATGCAGAAGACTGGCTGGAGGACAAGTTTATGATTCAAGAGCAGCAGAGAAAAAAGATATAAATTGGAAAGATGTAGAACCATATTGGCTGTATATGCTCTCAAGTGGAAATTCTGAAAATCTGGAAAGTTAAAATTACAGGTATTGATTTCACTAAAAAGATAAAAAGTTACTATTATATTGGAAGATCTCATTTGGCTTGTTCTGGGTAACAAGTTTAGTATGTATTACTTGTCATAGTACAAAGAATTCTTAATTGCTTGAGATGCAATTTCACAGCTCAAGTCTTCAAGTGAATCCATGATTGCTTATTTAGTGCTGGTGTATATTTTAAGAGTTGTGGGAAAAAAATTCTCTGGAGTAATTTCTTTTTCAAAAATGAAAACTTGACTTTTTGGCATAGCAACCAAGTTATCTCTACTGGTAAAAATACAGCTCCTTGTTATGTTTCTAATACTTGGCTAGATATGTTTTGTTTTCAGGAGGCAACTGAAAGGAACCTAATGTATGAATAGCCTATATGACTGATGGTGATGGTTTGATGAGTGAAATCTCATGATGAATGTTCTTCTTCATAAGGAATTTTACATCAATATACTTTTCCTCTGCACTGAAAAATAGGGGCTTCAAAACAAAACAGTTCAAAGGTGAGAGAACTTTTTAAAAATTCTCGTGAAATGCTTAATTTGGAGAAAACAGCTTTGTCCTAATATTCAGGTGCTCATTATTAATCAGATTTTGGTTTTCCTTCTCATTGTTCAATATTTTAATAACCAGGATGCACTCAATATTGTTTATTATCTTGAAAACTTTTCAGGTACCTGATAGGCCTAATTTTTTTAAAGAAATATTCATTGTAAATGCAAAAGACAATTAACCCATTAAGTACAATTCAAGGCCAAAGGAAATGCAGCTACAGTATATCACTTAAAATGACTTACAATTAAACTATCTTTAAAAAATGCTCACAATGATATTTCAAGATTTTTGCACGGGCTGAAAAAAGCTTTTCTTACTTACTTACTTACTTTTCTTATTGTACTTAATACAATATCCAAAGAGATTAAGGGGGATTCGGTTTTTATAGACTTAAGATCGTCAAAGGGAAACCTTTCAGAAACTTTTAATAGAAGACTTCAGAAAAAGGTAAATATGATCCAGCTTCATGGGCCTCAGCCACCAGAGGATGATACAGCCTATTTGTAAACAAATGGTTATTTATTAACTGTGATATTGGAGAGATGATTATTGGGGATTTATGATGATTACTAGGGATTTATGAGTAAGTCATCTCATTACTCTTAATCGTCGCAATGACTCTATTTTCCTAGCTAGGATGGAGTTTCAGTATGTTCCACCAATCTTAAAATACACTTTATCACTTGGGTATTTTAGGTTTTTTCTTAACTCTAAGCAAGAGTGATCATAAGACATGATATCCATGGGGAGCATTTACCGTGACAAAGCACTGCATACTTAGCAGAACTACAGTCAAAATACTCTTTTCTGTTTCATAACAAAGCTTCATTTGTAATTTGAGGTAGAAGTAAATATCACTGATATTAAAAAATTACAGCAGGGAAGAAATGGTAAATAGTAAGAAAAAAGAAAAGTATAAAGGTTGCATAATAACCCAGTTAGATGTACTGTAGAAAGGCAAAGGAAACTCCTAAATGCTTATTAACACAATCAGTTTTGAAATACAGACCACCACACAGTGTGTGGGAATGGGTCAGTTCCTGTCTCCAGAGTTCTAGTAAATTGGGCAACATAGCTGAAACAACCAGAAAGTAATTCACTGGATTTTTGTCCTTTGACCTTGCAAATTTCTCATCACTGAACTTTTCCAGGCAGCTGCATTTTGAGCTTATACATACATTCCTGTCTTTTAGCCTCATGAGCTTATATATGTCTCAGATACTTTCATTACTTGGATATTCTGATTTAGACTTTTTCTCCTCAGAGACATGAGGTGACAGAAATACAAAGTACAATGTGGACTCTTGAAAGTATGATAAGAATGACTGATTATGATTCATGTCAGGCTTCAGTAAAAAAAAAATGCTACTATTAATTTTTGAGGAAATAGGTATATGTTATTCATAAAAGCCCAAAGAACAACACGACTATGTTTGGAAAGTCAGTGCAACTGCCTAGCTTTTAAGAGCAAAAGTTCTAAATAGACATTATATCATATGCACACACTCTTGACCGGTTTGTCTTGTGGTAGGTGCAGCACAGAGCTCTGACGTGTAACCTAGGAAAGTATTTGAGTTATGAAAGGCTGTCCCTCTTCTGTGAATCAGCCAGAAGAGCAGGTGAGATGTGCATGTCATCTGGCCTACAGAATTATTACCTGTCAGGAGCAAAACACTAGTTCTAGGGGCAGACAAAGGTAATACCTATCTATCATTTTCTAAACAGAAATCTTCCACGGGTGCTATTCCCTGTACATACATATCACAGTCATAGATTCCTCAGTGGCCTTCCCAGTCAAATAATTTCTTTCTGAGATCCAGACTGTTCCCACATTTTCTATTAACTTTGCATTTGAACTCCACTTTTCTCTGCCTTCATTCCTTTTCCCTAATAATTTCAGTTACTCTTTCTCGCCCTGTGCTTCATCATTTTCCCCATCCTTATAACACTCAGGCCCAGCTCCACTTAGGCAGTTTTCCCTTTATTGCTGTGGCATCAGCAGGGGTTCTTTGACGCTAAAAGAGAGATAATCTCCTGCTACAAGCTCTGTTCTCCAAACCACAATACTTGTCAAAGAGAGGAGGAATTGCACAAAGCCCCATTTGGCTGGCCCCTTCAGTCCAGGCAAGGAGTAGATCCAGTGAAGACGAAACTTTGGAGAAGGTAACTGCCAAACCCTAATGGCTAGAAACATGGAGGCTTTTTCTTTTTCTCTCTCTCTCTTATATTTTTATTTTTTTTTTCTTGGAGGTTATAAATGCAAACTAAATGTAGGCAGATTTTCACAGGGTAGCTCATGCCAAGCTTTAGGCCACTGCTCCAGAACATAAAGATAATTCAGTTTCCTTGGTAATTGTAAACATTTCTCACAGGAGCAAAAATATTTTCCTATGAAATCTATTGTGAGGCATGGACCTGCTTGCTTAAGCTTTCCAAAACAAGTAAATTATTACATTCATTTCAGCCTGAGGCAGACACCTGCCATGGAATACTTCGAGTTGAGTATTTAAAATTTAGCAAAATTGTATTTTATCTGAAGACCCTTAATAATGGGAAAAGACAGCATCTTAAATAAGGGGATTTCTTATGTGGTTATTTTAGATTTTAACTGTACCCAGCATTGTGGGGTTTGAGTTATTTCCTCTCAAGGGGATGAGAGTAATTTTGCAGACAATCTTAAAAATAAAATTTAACTACAGCTGTCTGCTTTGTTCTTCAAGGGCATGAGAGATGCTTCAAAAAGGCTGAATTGTGAACTGAACAAAGCTTGTTTTAATAATTTCTGTATATGCATTTGCAAGTCATCTGAAAAAATACCCATGTGAATTCATCAGATGCAGTGATAGTGGGTGTGTTTCTCTGGATGAGATTAGGCAGACTGCCTTGGGTTTGCTCCACAGGGGACAGGTCAGCTACCTTTATTGCATGCCATAAGCAATATGCCACTGAGACATTTCCAAAAGATTAAATACTTCTCAGGATTAAGAGGCCTGGTTAAAACAGAAAATTTCCTCTTTTTTTGTTTTTGCTACATGTAATGCCTATTAGGGGGCTCTAAAGGGGATTATGGAATCATAAATCATCAACAGTATTGTTTTCTGAGGTCTTTTTGTTCTTATTGCTTATATTTGCAAAAGTACATGCATTTTCAAATTGCATATGCATGTATATTTTTTTTAAATAAGTGTAGAAGAAGATGTTGTTTAGCTTCCCTAGACACCTGCTGCATTTCTCAAGTCACTGTGCCAGTTAAGCTTTGTGGTTAGAAGTGGCAGTTGGTATAATTATTAAAGAGAAGAGAGTTTCGAGGATTCAAAGGATTGCTTATCAGCAAGTACTCTTTATGTGACTCCATAATATTTCCCTGTGCTGTAGTAGAGCTTTCTTTAAAATTCCCTCTACAATCAAGAAGAATGAAATTTAAGAACTATGCTAATAATGATAAACTCTATTTCTTGTTAATTATTTCTCAGCCTCACATAGTCACTCAGCTTATATTATCTGACTGAATAATATAAGATTTACATATTATGGAATTTATTCTTTTTGACCAAAATGTTATTGAGTACAAGATACAGAATCTCAGTCAATCAAACAATTACTAAAACAATTACCAAAGCCTCACATGACATTTCCATATTTTTAGTATTATGGTTTTTATTTTCTTTTGGAAGCATTTATAGCCTTCTGTCCTTGTGTGTGCTCAACATATAAATGAAGGCTGGCAAGAGGTTCATAATTTCACAACATTGCAGGTCAGTCTCAGAGGCTGCAGGACTATGGATGGAGGATCTTATTTTTGGCTAAAGCCTCACAGAGCCCCCACTTTATCTTTCCAACTATTTTGCTCCTGAATATGACCCTGTCTTTAAAATGGGTGTCATGCAGTGAAGCACAGAAATTCAGATGGCACAGATCTATTTTGAAACTTTTACTTCCAATACATCTCCTCTAGAAGTTTAAGAAAATCAGTGTCAGATCAGGGTCCCATTGTGCTAGGAGTGTACCAAAAAAAAAAAAAAAAAAAAAAAAAGAGAAAGAACAAAGATGACTCCAACTCCAAAGAACAAAAATAAAAAGGAAGGCTGGGGAGGGATGTAATAATTCTGGTAGATTTTAATGGGCATTTAGGTGTTAGTATAAATATTAGTAGGCATTAATACTGTATAGAAAGATGAATTCTGACATTAGAAACCATGCCATATAATTTAAGACTTTTAAACTAGGTAAGAAATACCAAAGCAAGTGCCAATGGAAATAGTCTGAGATCAGTAAAACTGTTCTTTCCACTTCTGCCACACTTAATCTCAGAGTAACTGAATTAGTTTTAGGCTTAGCTTAGCCTATCTGGAGAAAGACTGACAAAAATAGATACATCCGCTTGCCATATTTGTACTAAGACTGGTTCAGGTTAGGGCTCAGAGACAAAAAAGGACCCTGTTCTGCGAAAACGTTTCACTGCCACTGATTCCATGCTCATACTCAGTGTCCCGGCTTAGGATGCATTAGGATCCTTGCTTCTTTGCAGCATATTATTTAGAACTAGGATAAGGTTTTTTGCTAACAGCTGCCCAGCTGTTGACATTTTTCTGCTCTTTTAGAACTTTTTTTTATCATAAAACTGCTGTCTTTCTGCCAAGCTTATCAATAATACACTGCATATGTGTATCTTTTACAAAATATTAATATTTTTTTTAAAGTATGTTTTTAAAATTATTTCTTTTGTCTAATGTCTCTTGCTTTCAACATTTTTTTTTAAGTCTCAATCCTCTGAAATATCTTCTCTCTTTGAGGCAGGAGCATTGAACTCTTCCAGATGCCTAACTCAAGTGTGTAAATCAACACGACATATCACATACACTAAGTCTGGGATATTGAAATGTCAAGTGCGATTCTGAAGAAGGTATGAAGGACACCCAGCGCCTAAGGAGACAGACTGAACCACAGTTTCCTGAGATACCTGCAGCCAGAAAGGACGAATGTGATCATGGCATAAAATAAAGCTATTCAAACCTGGCAGCACCCTTGGAAGACGATAACTGCAAACTTTCCATGTTTGGCTCAACAAAATGACAAGCAACTGCAGAATAGTCTAGTGACAATAGCAGTTGAGATTTCCAGTACATTCAGCATCCTTTGGAATGTAGATAAGTATCCAAGGTCTCTTAAGAATTTGCACTTAGTAACATCCTAACATTGTCTTCTCATTTACCATTGCTCATGTTAAACTGCACAGTACTGTACGCATGCCAGTTTCCATTTTATTGTACAGGATCCATTTTGTTAGGGAATGTTCATTAAGTTCTCTTCAGTTAGCTATTAGGCATATTGTATAAGCTTAGTCTCTGTGTGGAGTGTATATTTAAAGTCCACTTCTTAAGGCCCATGGTTGTCCCAGACCCACACTCTTTGGGTATGAATGATGTGTTTCTTGCGTACTGGAAGACTGAAAGTGAAATAGATTCGGGGTGTGTTGCAGACTGCAAACTTAGATCATGTCCGAACAAGCTGGAACATGCTTCTGTCTGAATCACACGTGGACAAGCATCAGCTGCCTTACAATACCATAACATGGCCAACAACATCAGCCATGTGACTTTCATAGGAGGGTCCCAATGTTATGAGGTACAAAGGCACATGGATTTGTAGACCGTGAGCTTGAGAGCCTTTCTAAGCCTGTAGAGAATTCTACAAGTGTCCAGAATTTGACCATGAAAAGCACTAAGACACATCAAGGGTATCTGTGGATGCTAACTTTGAAACAGAGAGCCTGTAGAAATTACAGGCCACATAACTCTCTCAGTCCAGCCTGAGAAAGTAGCCTGAGAATTCATAGGGAGAATTCAAAACAATCCTCAAAGACAGAAAACAGCCTTACAGGTGTTGTTTCTCTGTCTCTTTTTTTCTTTGCAGGAGAAGGTCGGGGGGTGTGTGCCCCACTGACCAATGATGGTGATGTAGTAGTTTACTTAGCAATAAGAGTTTCCTTTGTGTACTTTCCACATATCAGTCTATAAAACAGAGCTGAAGTAATAAACTACGAGACATTCTCCTAATCGACTCCATGAGAGTCTGTGTCGCTCAATCCCAGCCGTTCCTAATAGAGCGACAGGTATCAGCAGCCTTAGTGAGCTCCATGGTCCAGCCCCTAAGGTGCCATGCAGACATAATCATATTCATGAACATATGTCTAGTTCTTTTACCCTCTTCCACAAGCCAACCCTTCCAGTATCAAAAAGTGTTTTGATTTTGACTCTTCCTTACAGAGAAAAAAAAGCTCTGAGATACTTAGAGCAAATAATTATAATAATTACTTGACAGCACTATTATTACAGTGTTCCACCTGCTCTCTCATTCTCCATCACTGCACCCGCAACCCATTTATTCAGTCTGGACTTGAGTGAAGCACTGCAGTTTCTTTCCAGCTCCTCCAAGTGATGGAGAGAAACTGCAGTGCTGTGCAGGACTTTTAAATGTGAGTGCAAAAAATATGCTTTGCAGCTCTTTGGTTGGCAGAATGCCCCACCATATGACCCAGCCTGCAGAGAACAATCTGAAACAATGGAAATGGGGGACAGCCTTTCCCTCTGCCATGAACAGCTGTACTGCACCTACCTCTGGCCTCAAAGATAGTGAGGGATTATAGATCTCCTGCTTATAGCAATGTAACTCACATCCTCCATTAACTTTGTGCATGATAAAAATGCTTCATTGTGGTGAAACATCCTCTCTTGCAACCAGCTCACAAAATTGGTAAGATAAACTTGAGAGAGCAAGATGCACTATTCTGAAAGATGATACAGTTTATTTACATGCTCTGCAGACCAGAGAGCTCGAGAAGGGAGTTTGCCTCCAAAATAAAATTGCTTGGTTTTGTTCCATGTTCCAATTCACAATCATATACTATTTGCTGTTCAATTATTGTCCTTGTCGCTTCTTTATTTTTACTACTTTACATATTTCTAATGCTGAACTTTTTTCATATTACTTTTCTCCATATAACTAACTTTGAATTTCCTAAGCAAACTTTCCTTGGCTTACTTATTTCCTTCCTGTATTTTCAAACTCCTTTCACTCTTCTCTTTTATCTCTGTTTTCACCAATATTTTCCACACCTTCTAATTTAGCATCATCTGTGAAACTTGCTATCTTCTTTTTAAAACTCCTCTTTCAGATTACTAATACTATTAAATAAGACATGTTTAAGAGATTATGCTGCTTTCTTTCTTGCATTGGCAATGGCTCTTTGCAGCATGCAGCCTGAAGAAATCTGATTCCTTAAAGATTGATATGAATAAATGGTAAGACAGATTGGTTAGGGAGCATATTGTGTTCTGAGGAATTGGTACCTCTTTGATCTTTCAACAAAAAACACTCCTACCTTACACTCAGAGAGTTCACAAACTCAAGTTTTACTAAATTTAAGTAGAAGATTCACAGACTGTAGATGTAACTAGAGATTTTTTATAAATCCACTGCTCTGAAGAAATTGTCCTATCCAGCCAATCTATTCAATCTATTCTAATCTACTAATCAATCTATTAACTCTAACTTGGGCTCCTTCCACACATGCTAAACTCTTGCTCTACATGCCATTCTTGTCCAAGTACAGCCACCTGAAACAAGATGATGTGCTGTTTATCTTCCTGCAAGGTAGCCAGGAATGGTACTGTGCCCATACTGCTCATAGTGTTTTGGGTGTCAATCATCTGCTAAGTATCTGAACAGTGAAAAACTCAGAGATAACTCCAATATCCATTACCAACAATCTTTGGTCAAAATGTACAGGTGTAATCAAGATACCAAGGAACCAATGGATTTTCTGTTATATCTTTCTCACCTCTACATTAATTTTGCTAAAACATAAATCTATTTATTTGGTTATTTCTTTAATTTTGAAATTAAGGTGAAATTTTACTGCTTTGTTAAGACACCTGCATGGCAGGAAATTCTTAGTCTAGCATTTAACCTAATTAATCAGCTTTTTCTGATTCTATTCCTATTAAACATCTGAAAAAAATATAAAAAATCATTTTTTTAATGTATGTGAAATGCTGTATTAGGAAGCATATTTAATACAGTAGTACATCATGCATGCTTTTATTTTGCTTTGTAAATCTTCAATCTTCAAGCATCCTGTCAAGTTCAGTTACATTTTTAAGTATTTCTCATAACAGTGCACACAAGACTGTTCCAACTCAAAAGAATTTTAATATTTTTTCTTAGTGATTACCAGTATTACTGTTGATTCAGTAAAGTGAAATGAATCCCAGCATAGCTGTCTGGTGAGAATCATTATATAGCTTAAAGATGTGTCATATTTTATTACAGACCTTTTAGGTTGCCTATCATCATTGCTTTTATTAGAAATGTCTCACCATTTGTATTTCTGTCTGAGCTAGCAACTACTAGAGCTCAAGTTTGAACTGAATATAATTGACTTCACTACCTGATCTACTGCCTGAAGCTACCTGTTTCACTACCTGAAGCTGTTAGACACAGCTTCAAAAATAATGTGAAGGACTAATAAACAGGTATTGTCATCAAAAGAGGGAATCTCCTGCAGCCACTATTCCTGCCCTTGTTCTATTCCCTCTCTTACATCACCAGATGTACTTATGTGACTACACAGTGAACTGGATAAACAAAGTAACCTGGACAATCTCTAACTCCTTGCTGAAGGGATATGGGATTATTTTGATCCAGATTGGTTTTCTGATCTAATTTACTAAATACTCAGACAAATACTTCACTACATCAAGGGACACTGAAAAAAAAAGCACCAAAGTCAGAAGGACTGGGCTGCAGCAATGTTAATTCAATGCTTTGAATCTGTGATACTAGAGAAGTGTGATTAAAATCAAATGGCACCTAAAATACTTCAGTGGCTCTAGTGAACTGTGATGAAAAAGCAGTCATGAGAGATTTTCTTGAAAACACGAATCTGTGTAACATATTTACTGAAACAAGATAAATTATCATCTAGTTGGAAAAAGTATAAAATCTTCTTTCTCCTTAAGTGTTTCATATTGCCTGATAAGAATTCCTCCCTACTCTGTGAAGAAACTATTTATTAAAACTTTGCTTATTTTGGCTTCCTTACTTACTTTTAAGCCTTCTCAGAATTTTGGCTTTACCTCTTGGCTGCTTTATTTTTCTTTCTAATTTCTTCTGAGAGATTTTGTCAAAAATCCTTTTGAAAAATCAAAGTAAGTTACTTCCTCAAGATGCCCTTTATACACTGTACTGTTAACTCAAAGAATTTAGCTGGTCAAGACTGTGTGATTTACCCTTGTGGCAGCTAGGCCGGTTTGATCATATCAGCATATATTTATCCAAGCATTTCATTACTTTCTCCTTAATTATAATGCAACAGTTCTTATAATACTGAAGAGATGTTTGCAAGCTGGTGATACCTGGAGTCATTCTTGAATCCTTTCAAAGATGGGAACAATGCTAGACATTTTTCAACATCACATTGTTTTGCTATAAGTGATGTACAGATTTTAGAGCTTCACTTTCATATTTTATGTTTCTCTTTTGCTCTGAGTCCTTTTGTCATTTTTGTCGCAAGCAACATGTAGCAAAGAAGTATTTTCAAAGATAAGTTATGTTTGCTTGAGGCCATAAAAATATTAAAAGATGACTGGCCTAAATGAGGTTATTTATTACTTAAAATATTTCTTAACATTAATATGTAATTATGTGACACTTTAAGAAACCTTAATAACAAGAGCTGTCAGAAATAAAATTGTTTTGAGAATAATTTCAGTAATACTTTCTTTATAAAAAGTAGCAAAAGGAATAAAATTATTGCAAAAATTGCACAAAATTTAAAAGGGCTTTTCACTGAAAAATTAATGTGAGGATGGTGACCATTTATCCTGTAAAATAGCGAAGAGAAGGCCTTTATATTTAAAATTAATATTTTATCTGTCTCTTTCTGCCTCTTTCTTAATTCCATTTTTATCCACTTTGTTCTGTTTCTCTTTTCCTTCCCTACTCCTTAGGGTGGGAGGAAAGAGGTTTGCTTTGATCTTTATTATATTTTGTAGGTTTTTCTTTTTTAAGTATAATTCTAGTTGTAGGACAGTGAAATGAGCATGCCTTGGATGTTCTCTACCATAACTAAAAGCTGTGTAGCAGCTAATAATCCTCTGGACAAACATACTATATTTAAAGTGAAAAAACTCTTAGAGACTACTTAGAGTTAATTTTTCTGGTACTGAACTTAATGTTAACCAAAAGGGATTATATATGAGGATCAAAGGACAATTAAACCCCATTATTTTTTAATATTGGAAAAAAGGAGCTTCAAAACTATACAGTTGAAACGCAGTTTCTAACAGCTGAAAGACACATGTAAATCAGTTCCAAACATATAAATATCCAGAATTTTCCTATAATGCATTGAAAATTGATTTACAATCGGAGAAACCTGACTGGTTTTATTTTAGCAGCTATCTAAACCGTCACATTTCAGTTATCTGCAGTTTTCAAAAATCTAAATAAAAATATATGTGGTAAAAAATACTACTTCAGTTTTCATCTTTAAATTAAGAAATACAGCAAGCTTTTTAGAAATTTTCTTGTAATGATCACTTAAAATAATTATTCCTTTTAATAGTTCAAAATATTCTGCTTCATGAAAAACCAGTGAATTTGTGAGAAAGTGGGCAATATCTGAGTACAGCTCAGCAGAACAGTAGTGAGAGTGTGGTGACACTAGTTAATAGGTAATTTTCCATGGCTGAATCCCAAGGTATATTATAAAGTAAATGTAAAAGATCTGGCTTTGAGCACCCTGATCTAGGAAAAGATGCCTCTGCCCATGACTGGAGACTTGGATTCAGTGATATTTAGAGGTTATTTTCAATCCAAAGCATTCTATGGCTCTCTGAAAAAATTAACACAATAAAGCAACATTTCTTAGATGCTGTCATTATTTTGTACCATCTAAGCTTACAAAAAATTATATGCAAAACCCTCCAGCATTTACCAAGAATACTGTGAAAAGTAGCTCATGATGAGCTGCAATATTATTCTGGACTGTGAAAAATTATTGTATTTTATTGTATTGGCTCTACCTTAAATGCCTGGATGGCTCTACAGTATTTTTCCTGGTACCAGATTCCAAGAAAGTTTTCAAAGGTGAGGTGTCATGGTTCTGAAGATGGTATCAACAAAACAGAGTAAAAAAAGGGGCAACTTAGATAGCATGTGCTTCTGAAGAGAACTGTGGTAGGAAACAGTATTCAGTTCAGCCTGAAGACCAGAAGGCTCAGGGGGAATCTTACCAATGTATACAAATAACTGAAGGGACAGTGCAAACAGGATAAAAGCTCTTCCCATTGGTGACCAGCAACAGGACCAGAGCCAATGGGCACAAATTAAATACTGGACTCTCCCTTTGAAAATCAGAAAACACCTTCTCACCATGGTGGTGACTGAGAACTGGCACAGGCTGCCCAGGAATGCTGTGGAGTCTGTCCTTGGAGATATTTAAAAGCCACCAGATCATGGTCCTGGGCAAACAACTCTGGATGTCCCAGTTAGAACAGAGTGGTTGGACCAGAAAACCTTGGGAGGTTATTACAACCTTTGCCATTTTGTGTTTCTGTAATAATCCTTTCATGATGGAGTAATTTTCACCAGGAAAGACAAAACAATGCAATAGTGAAAAAACACAGTATTTTTATCCAGATTTTCTGGCATTTCAAAGCATTCATAAGTCAGATGCTGCAGAAGTGCAGCAAGAATATGTTGAAATAAAATATGAATAACCGGGAGATTGAAAAATACTATTTCTACTGCATAGAAATAGGAAAGGTAAGACCCTGTGAATGCAGTCACTAAACTACTATGAATCATTACATTTTTCATTTCCAAGTGGGTACCAGGAGTACAGTTCCTTCTGGTACCACTGCTCCTCCTAATTTCTTTAAAAGCGCTTGTGGGAAGAGGCCAATTTTCTAAACAAATTCCAGATAATTTATCCCTAATTTTTTGTACATACATGATCACTTTTAGGAAATATGTTCAAAGTCTGATATATGAATCTTTCAATAAGAATTTACAGTACAAATAATCTTGACAGAACAATTTTTAAAAACAGAGAGTAAATAATCAGGAAATAATGTTCTAAAAGAATGTAACACCACAGCAAAGTCATTCCAAAGACAAAGGTAATTTGATGAAAAATTTCTAATTGCTAGAAGACTTTTGGAAATGCTGGAAGATACCAACTTTTTTTACAGGAGATAATGTAAGTAGTAAATAACAGAATTTGTATTTTATCCAATTTTGCTTTTAACATTTGGAAATGGTTTACTTATACTCAGAAATAATGAAGGAACAAGAAAATTTCTTCCTTACCAACATGGGATATGCTGTTACTATCAATTTAGTTTATTTGAAGTCAATCACTGATACAAGTTTCCTCTGTCAAAAACACAAAATTTTAAGATAAACTCTGCCCCAACATCTGAGTAAGTAAAACTTAAAAGATGATCCCTTCTAGACTTTAATTTCTGAGTTCCATCCCTTTGGATGATGTCTTGGATCAAATGCCTTCAGAAAAATTGACTTCAACTACGTGGAAATATGTTTCATGCATTCAACTGAGTCAAACGTTATTTGATATCGCGAAGGAGAACTTTTGGTTTTGCAAATTTTAGAAAAAAATTATAATAAATTGCAGCTGAAGAAATGCCTTAGGCCAATATAGCTCTCCTCAAAGCACACTGCACTAGCAGACAATGCACAAGTCTAAAGATTCTCTTAAAGCAAAAGTTATGACCCATTGCCTTATAAATAATACTAATTTCAATCTGACCTCCCCTCTGCATGTAAACACAAAACCACCCTGTGAAAAGAATCAAGAAAATTTTCTGATCATGCAGAATGGTTAAATGCTGTATAGCCCTTCCCAGTCACTTTTTAAAATAGATGTAGATTCTGTCTTACTCTGGGAAAAAAAAAGCACATGAATTCATGACCCCATTCTGGGGGAAGGGTCAACAGGGAGGTAAATTTCTGAAGTTTTCACAACAACTTTGACTCAAAATAAGGCCCTACAACACAGGTGAAACAAAGAACTTCCAAACCATGCCCAAGAGGCTCAAAAGTAGAGTGCATGAGGGTGCATTTCAATGCTAATAACATGCAGATTGTATAAACGTAGCCTTATTGTGTCTGATCTAAAGAGTCATGAAGACAAGAAACAGATGAGAGCTGAGAGAGCTCAAGTATGTCAAAATCATTACTCTTAAAGGGCTTTCCTGTAATAAATAGTATAATGGGAACCAAACAGCCTGGCATAAGATAGAACAAACACTGG
Source organism: Pseudopodoces humilis (assembly GCF_049639895.1). NCBI lineage: Eukaryota > Metazoa > Chordata > Aves > Passeriformes > Paridae > Pseudopodoces > Pseudopodoces humilis. The sequence goes on from NC_142200.1 coordinate 112,242,376, forward strand.
GCTTTCCTAGGATAATGCTCCCAGGAGGGAGAGGCAAAAGAAGTGTATTCTCATGTACAAAAGACAATGCAGACCACTAATCTTTCAAAGGCTGTGAAAGGAACAGAGTGTAACAGAGTCTAAAAAGTTGTCCCAAGTGACAAGCCTCATTTCTCCGAAAATAAAAAAAATTGTCATTTGAAAATTATCCAAAATATTTCTTTTTCAATTAAAAGAAAGTTCATGGAACAACAAATAATAACAAATGCAGAGTTATAATGCAGTCTTTTTTAAAGTAGGCTGCAATAAGCCGAGATGTCTCTATGAGGTATGGAAATTTCTTTCTTCAAAATCAAGCAGAAATAAATTGCATCAAAAAAGCCAATTATACATCCCTACAAATTCCCATCACTGAATAATAAGTTTTGATGCCAGTGAAAGAATTGGAGATCTATTCTGGCATTATCTTTTCCAGTTCAAATGTTGTAGTTGTGTTCAAATTCCAGTGTGTGCTTACTGTTGTGTTTGCAACTACCATCGAAGCACCAGTTCCGTGTAATCAAAAACATTTGCTGTGCGACTGTCATTCTCACTTGATTCTTACACTTTATCATTTCCACAAACCACCAGATATAGTAAGGCTATGCAAGTTATCATTACTCTCTGCAGTTCTATAAATTAATTTCCTATTCACAAGACAGAACTTGTATTGAATCCAGTTGAGACTTAGAAAGGCAGATCTCAGGTGTAATATTTTAGCACACAACGAGGCAAAAGGCAATAGATCTGAATTTTTTCCATAAAGGTCTGAACTTAGAAGTACGCTCATGATCTTTATGAAGACTATGATGGCCCACTTGAAAGCTTACAGAAAACAAACCACTAGCAGTCCAACCTATGCATCCTACCTTGTCTGAGAATGTCAGCAAAAATGTCAGTACAATGTGAAAATTGCTTTCCATATCTGACTCTTTGTGAAAAACTGGACACAAAATGAGAGAGTAAAAAGTCTGCCTTAGAGAAGAATACAGACGGGATGATAGGATGCAGCCCTTTGAATTGCGACACTCTGGACTTGATCCATGTCAGAGTGATCAAATCAATCAATTCTCACTGAACAAGTGAATTACAATTAAATATAAATACTTAACTAGATATATGGATAGAGTAGCAGTTCTGACTAATTGGTTCATATTAAAGGACTAAACTGGGCTAAGAGTGGTCTTCCATTTTACAGGTGGATCAAGCAAGTTACTTTAAAATGAGTACCACTGCACCCCATAACAGACCTAGGATTTCTGTAGGCCAGCAAGAAAGGATTCAAATTTTAGTGTTCAAATTACGGAGCTCCTCATAGAAGTAATTATTCACAGTATAAGAAACGCTTGGAGATCTCAACATTATCTGCATTTAGAAATTATTTTTATTAATTGAAAAAGAATTTCAAAATTTTATTTTGTAATCATGAATATACTTGCAAAATGCAAGAATTACTCTAGTCATGAGTTACCAGCAAAAATAAGTATAATTTATACCTTTTTCCTTGTATCTCTCCTTTTTCTTTTTACTTGACTCACAAGCTGTTTTAAAGCAACAGCTCTACAACATACCTGAATTCCAGGTATATTATGCAATATTACTTCTATTATTTGAACATTCAAAATAGTATTTCAGAAGGGCGCTATTTGTAAGAAAAAATTATTATTTTAACAATTATAAAAGAGTTTCACATTAGCAAAGCATATTGGACTAAAACCAGCAGACAAAAAGATCAGCTCTCATTGATAGTAAAGTGGGCAAGGTTAACTCTGTTTTGGGTTAGGACATAATTTATCCCAGAGTTTTTACTTTTTTGAAATAAATGTATAATATACAAATAACTGCATCTGAATATGAAAATATTGGGTCAGTACTATAACTGTTGATAGTAGAAACATTTTTAAAAGTGAATACTTAAGAAAAATGTATTATTTATACACAGAAATCAAAATAGACACCTTCACTTTTTTGGGCAGAACTTTCTGGAAAAATTGTTACAAAACACCACAAGAGAAAATAAAGTTCCTAAGGCTGAGCTCTATGGAAAGGGCTAAGAATTTTTTAGTTTGGTTGATTTTTGCTCATCTATCTCTCAGATACAGAATTAGGATAGCTTGTGAGTTCTACATGGAGAAAAGAGGATTGGGGGACATACACAGCCATCCTCCGTATTTCCATGCATGATTATAAGACAAATATTAAAAGAAAATAAATTATTTATATATTGGTATATATGTTGAGAAATTTGGTTTATTTCATGTTTACCACACAAACTTTTTCATTGTTTCTACTGAAAACAAGATAATTTGAAACTGGTCATACTTTACATTGTTATTACATTTCTTCACAACTAAAATTTATTTCTCCAGCCAAGGCTCAGAGTGCCATACAGGAAATCATTAAGAAGTATTTTACTGCTTTTCAGCATGTTTACATGAAGTAATTTTATAACATACCTGCAAAGATGGAAAAGCCAAAGAATTATTGCTGTTAGCTATTTTTAATACAATGTAGTCAGCAGATAATTGTGTTTTCCTTAATGTTAACTAATGCCCCTCCTACTGTGTTTTAAAAGGAAGTGGATCAGCAGGAAACATTTAATTTACAGCAGCTTCTTGCTGTTTATGTGAAAATCAGCTACCAGAATACCAAATGGTTATTTTATGTATGATTTATTTCTTCCTTATTGATAAAAATTCCTCTTTTAGAAGAAAATACACATACCAAGGAACAGGGAGAAATATTTTAAAAATACATGAAATGTCAGAAGTTCAATGTTTTTTTTTACCTATTGAAACCTATTGTAGTCAGACTATTTTAGAGTATTAAGACTATTTGTGAAAATGTGTTCCTTAAAGCTGTAGCTAAGGAAACACAATTGTACTCAGCAATTCTATATCCAAAAGTTAATACTATTAATCACTTTCAATGTCACTGCTAAGAATGCTCAGCAAGAAATCTGAAAAGCAAAAGCAGAAAATACTTTGAATTCTGTTTTAATTATTTCAGGATGTTTGGTTTTGCTTTCTTTTGGGGGATCTGACTTCATTTTCTTTTTGTCTGATTGACAGTACATATCTTCATAGAGACCGCCTATAGATGTACTTACACAAAATTCCATACAGTATTTTCAAGGACTTCTAAATCAACCTACAGTTAGCTTGTTGGAAATTCCAAACAAGAAAACAGGGAAATAAAACAAATAGTTGCCATTTAGCCGCTAGTATAATTTTAATATTACACTAGTGTTATTTCACCTGCTCTTATTTTCTCACACTTTTAGGTACTGCATCTCCCAGTCACTTCATAGGTTTATCTACCAAAACCACATACTCTAAAACTGGTTGCGAAATCTAGTGTTTTTAAGAAATTTTTAGTACAGTTGAGAATGGAATTCGGTCAAATATCTGCTTTGATTTCCTGGGTTTGCCTGTTAAGTTTCTCCCTGGAAAGCACAGGGATATCTAGCAAAACCAGGACTGGCTAAAGAAAATTATACAAGCAGTTGAGAAGGTTTACAGAAACCTTCTCTGTTTTACACAGAAACAGCTGGAATTCCACTTGGAATCAGTATGACAAAACAACTTTTGAATACTTACTCTGGTAAAATTAGGGAAAAGAAAGCCTCATATAGTTACTGAAATTTCTTCTGTGATGGTTGTTTATTTCAAAAATGCTTTTATAATTAACAGTATAGATGAGGTTCAGGTTTCCTAAGTTTCACTTCTTTGACCTCCTAGATAAAGAACATAGATAGAGATAGAGAACCTCCTAGAGAACCATATATCCAGACAAAGTAAGAGCAAAGCAAGTCCTGCTACTCTTCCCTCAGCCCTGCTCCTCCTTTTCCATCCTATCCTTTCCAAATGCCCTGCAGTTTATATGGAGATGAATTTGGCTGGGAACTGTAGCACGGCCCTTATTAGCCTCATTTTTTCAAACAGATCTAAATTTAAAACTCTTTAATTTCATAGCTCTTTCTGAGTGCAGTTTTTTCACACCATATAGTTTATAAAATAATTAACTAAATTAACAGATCATCTGAGATGCTGCTCAGAACAATGTGTGGCATGAGAATACCACAAAACCTAGCAGAACCTTTCTTCTGGATACTTATGGCACCATTTGGATCTCTTGAAGGATCCAAATGACACCATTTACTTATATGTTGATTCACTAGTTTTAAACTAAATCTAGTCCAACAGACTTATCTCAGCTAAAAAAATATGAGGCAAAGTAAATGTTGTAATCTTTCCTTACACAATACTTAATAAAACAATTAGGTATGCCAGTAGGATAGAAAACCATCCTGTGTTCCAGTGCCAAAATGAAACTATTACTTATACTGAAACACTAAGGATGTGACTGCTGAAAATTAGGGGTTTATGTGCTTTTGAAATTTATATTGTCTTGAAATTATTAGAAGTAAAATGTGGTATGGGAATAACAAAGGTCTTGGAAATTGTTTTTTTCTTACACCATTTATATATACTTACTGTAACTATAGTAGTATTATTAAAGTTGTAATCATTTGAACATATTAAAAATAATAAAACCAAACGAATGAAATCTTGTAAAGAAAATCTTGTAAAGAAGAAAATTTTTTTAGGCAAAATAATATAGCTAGGAGAAAAAAAAAAACAAAAAAACACCAGAAAAGCTAGGTCTGAAGTATACTGCCTTGACTGCTAAAATATTGCTATATCAGAAACAAACTTTCTCCTCACAGAGAAAGTATTAAACATTTCAGATGTATTATATGACTTGTATATAAATAATTTCTGATGATACAGCCCTCATAAATGAGGACTTCTATGTGTTTCACCTCCCCACAAGAACTTTTTCAACAGAGCATCTCAGCATACTTTTCCTTTAAAAAGATTGTATATTTTTGACATAGTGAAATGACATTAAATACCCATAAGACTCACAATTTCAAAAAATGAAATATTATTTCCAGACATACTACTTCATGAAAGAGTTTGTGGCTGGAAATTGACTGTGGAAAAAGAATCATTTCACTATTTAGCAATAATTATAGTACTTAGCTTGTTCTGCTTATGTTTTTTTACAGGGAAATAATTCCACAGTTCCACACTCTGAGGAACAGCTTTTCTATTTTAGGGAACTCTGTTACCTAAATAGCTCACAAACTACTCTAAGTTATGTAGATGATTAAGTAATTACTTTCACTGATAAATGAGACACTGAAGGTATAAATGGCCTGTCCTATTACTCGGTAAGAATTGTATTTGCTGTTGTTTCCATTAACATAGGTTGGATCAGAAATTAAAACCTGGTGAAAAATCACAATGAAAATCTAAGTAATTAGAAATAGCAATAAGTTGTTTAACAAGGAGCAGATGTGTTATTGAAAAAAAAAATAATTCTTACTTGTGTTTCTAACTTCTGAATAAAATAATTTTATATTTACTCTGAAGATCCTTGCAACTTTTAACTATTACCTTTTCTGCATCTTGTTCTTCAAAATTCATTATTATAGGGATCTTGCAACCACAATTACCTTCTTCCTCTCAACAGTGTTGTGAAATATTTGGGTTACATATAAGGGGTTAGCTTTCAGTGCATTTCTACAGCATCCCATGCAGCAGGCTTTTTGATGCACTTAATACCTTAATAAAAGTTGACTATTATCTATTAAGATTCTCTAAATTAGTACACACTAAGGAAAAACGGGTAAATTTATTGTGATATTTCCATTGAATGGTAGATAAGTAATCATTAAAATTACTAACAGGTCACATTCAGTCCCGAAGCACAAATCAACCAAACAAAAAATGTGCTTACACTTAAAATCTAAAGCAATTTCTTGATTTGTCAGCCTGTGCACTGAAGTCAGCTTGAGGAGTTACTGTCCACATCAAATATCAAACCTGTCTGCACAGCTAAGATTTCTCCTTGTAACTGTTGCTAAGAACCTTGATATAAGCCCTGCAAACAAAGAAAAACCTATGTTCTCTCACTTTTACCTGTACCTACATAAATATATGCAGTTCTCAGAAAGGCTCTGTTTTAATAAAACTTATTTGTGTCTTATACTTTGTCTTATGTATAAACCAGCCAGGTATTTTTTCTTTTTCTCAAGCTTTTCTCTCTCGTTCCCCAAATCTCATGAATTTAAGATATTATCCACCCTGTCAGAAACGTCTTTGGGCTTTTGGAGACACTCACTAGAGAAATTCTGTAGTCACCCATACTTGTTCTTGAAATGCCTAGAAGGACAAGAAGTCCTGGAATTTATACTTAGAAATTCTACCAAATGAATATGCATTACTGTTCTTCAGGCCTGTTTATTGCAAACCTGCAGTCACTCCAATATTACTGGTTATAAAAATAATTATTACTTTCCCTTCTTACAGTACTAACAATTATATACTTAGAAGACTGTTTTATATGTCATTATAACTTACCAGATTCTCTCAGTCTTACAATATTGTTCTATTAAGTTCTATTGTGAGTGCAGCCAATGTGCAAGCCTTTTAGTTTAGGAAATACTGTATTCAACAACTACAGCTCTTGTGTTCACATGTAATTTAAGAAATAGCAATTTAAATATTTTCAACATGTAAGTTTAACTTATTTTAAGATGATACTAATTTTATGCCTTTTTAACATTCTTTTTCCATAATACATTTGAATGCTACAAGTTCAAGTGAACAAGGAGTACCACACAGTATTAAGTCCTGCACTCATTTAATAAGCAATATTTATCAAATGATTCTGTGTGAAGAACAAGCATGTTTAATTAAGAGCAGCATAAATTGCTACAGTAAATTCCAGGTTTGGATTGAGGCTTGTTTTTAAAATTGTGCATTTTTTAACATGAAATTATCTATGATTTAATCTTTCAATTTGTCAATTATTTTTAAAACATCTATTCTGAGAATATACTTCAGATAGCCTAATATGCTTTAGTGCTGGCTGCTGTAGATTTCCCCTAAATATTTTCCTATAGGGCAAATTGGAGCACTGAAAATCTGCTGAAGCAATATGCTACTATTTAGCAAGTTCAACATTTAAAAATGGAGTAGGTAGTGTTCCTGTAGCCTCTACTAGATCACTGTAAAACCCACCAATCTGGCATGATTTAACATGACACATAAAAGCTGCTGAGAATGGAACAGCAACAGTACTACAATTTCAAAGTTATATAATGTACATTATACAGAAAAACTCACATATCTTCAGCATTGAAATAATTTTCTTTTTTTATAGCTATTTCTGCTTCAACTCAAAACATGAAGCTTTCTAAATCCTCTGTTTAAAGACTAAAGTAATTCAGTATTCATCTTGGACATCTGCTCCAACAGACAAATCCAGATGAACTTTGTACTTTTGCTTCAAATTTGCCCTTACAGAAAGAAATTATGTAATGATATACAATTATGTTTCACCTCATCATTTTTCAAACACCAAGTAAATGTTTCCTAAACCCCTTGTATGTTCAAATAAATCATCATAAGTATTCTGGACCAAATAAAAAAATAAATTCTCCAGATAAATATTACAGAATTCCAGGCATGGATTAAGTACCATAGTGGCGATTTACACTTTAATTACTTAAAAGGCAAAGGCAGATTTTTGCAGTAAGGTTTTATACCATATTTTAATGTTCTTGAATCAGATGCCAAGCAAAAAATTAGTGTAATTGTTATTGAACACCTAAGAATACTGTATCCTCTTTATAATAATTCTGTAAAACCCCATTGATTTCCTGTCCTTAGATCCTCAAGATTCATGACAATTCATCAGTATCAACTTTCTTCTGGAAACTGCCCATATATTTTTCTCAAAACAGTACAGTAATTTAACAAATTTTATATTGAAATTGTACTAGATGACAATCTATCGGTCAAAGACTGCTTATCCATTTTTACTTTGATCATCTAGCTTAAGATTTCTCTTAAAGATCACAGTTAATTCAGTCTTCTGAATTTTATTTTGCTCACAATGTCAAGAAATGTTACCACAGTAATCAGTAGTTCTATGCTTGTAAAGTGAAAATGTTCCTAAACTAAAACAAACAACAAAACAAACAATCAAAAACCCCAACTATGTTTATCTCTCCATTCATGCTTTATTTCTCAAGTCATGCTAACTTTTAAAGTGTTCAAAAAACACACAAACAAGTGAAATGACATGGGGAAAAAAAGAAAGTGATATAATGAAATATTTTAAGATAAGATGCAATATCTTTAACCTGACTCAGTTTTATTTCCTATTTTCTCTATCTGTTTAATAGAAACCTCTTCCTGAATTATTTACTAATTAATGAAGTCTGGAGAGATATAGAGGGTTAAATAATTTTCTTTTCTTTTTTTTTTTTTTAATTGAAGGATAAATGTAAAGCACAGAACTTAGACAATTTTTAAAAACTCCAGAAGTCCTCATGCCAGAGTCACTTCAAGCACTGGTCCATCCTGTGCTTTGTATAACTAATAAAATCAGCACCACTGCTATTCTCTATGTCTGCCCATCTTTCTTAATTTTTGTCTCTTCCCATAAAAGTTGGCTCAAGAAAACCACAATACTTCCCTGTCTACAACTGGTTTCCCACATACAAAAGAAGTGCAGCATTTTTTCTTTTTAAGTGCAATATTCAGCATATGGGGTTTTTTCCTCCTAGTTCTCAAAGCGCAAAGAAAGCAATGCTCATTTGAAAACAGACTGACTAGGAATTAATTCAAGCTGAAATAATCTTGACTAAATAACAAACTCTGTTGTATTATAAAAATAAGATAGCATTTCCAACATTTTATGGCTATAAAATGCCATCATTTACAGATTACCAAGGCAGGAGGGCAAGCAGATTTCATTTTGTAAGGTCTTTTCCTCCTAAGTATAGAAAATGAAGATAAGTGCATTGTACATGGCAAGCTCAGAGGAGAGGTTAATGTTATTTCCATTCTTTTGCTTGTTTGAGGGACTAGTTTTATGCATCAGAATTTTTAAAAAGAAGCAGAAAAATATCAAGGCCGAAAGGGACTATAACTAAATTAACACGACCACACTTCCTCTACAGGCCAAAGAACCTCCTGCTATTACATCAAAACTGAATGTCTTTGTAAAGATTCCAAGTAAAGACAATTTAAATAATGTGTTCCAAAGGTTAGTTATCCTCATTGTTAAAAAGTATGCATCTTTTTTATTAGTCTGGATTTGTCCACCTTCAGTTTCAAGCTTCTGGACCTTATTACATTCTGTACAGTTTAAGGCCATTAAATAAAGAAATCTTATTTTCATGCACCTATTTGTGGCCTCTGATCAAATTACATCTGAATCCTCACTTAAACATACTGCACAGACTGAGCTTTCTAAGCCTCGCATTATAACCCACATTACAAGTAGCACACAAATATTCTTATAGCTATTTCTGAATATTTTTTTCAGTATTTTTTTTAAATATAACAACTGTAACTCAAAATAATATAGTCTAAAAAAAACTTATGCCATTTGCTAATGTTGTCCTACTTCTCTATTCCTATACCTATTTTATGTCAGCAAACAGTACAGAAAAATATAGTGATCTACACACCTGAACACTACTCTGATCTCAGAGTACAAAAAATCTGAAACAACCTCTGAAGAAAATAAACCATTAAATATATGAGAGTAAATGGAAAATGAGATAAAATTACATGAATAGAAAAGCAATCCTGCTAGAATGACTAGATACCTTTAAAAAAGGGGCAAATTCTACAAGCAAATAAAAAGCAGAATAGTTTTTTTCTAGATCTCTGTACACTACATAAAAAGTCTTACAGAAAATTGGGGGTTTTGCTGCAATTGTAAGAAGTAAGGAACTGGCTGTGGAGGAGATGTCGACTCCTATGAGCTAGACCGCTGCCCTAGAGTGAAGTTAGTAGTGGAGTTCCTCAAAGATCATCTTTGAGAACAATCTTATTAAATATTTTTAAAACTGCCTGGCATAAAAAGTAGGAGTGATGTCAATGCCTCCTAACCATGTGTCAATACAGAAAACTGAACTAGGTTAAAGGAAGAAATGGGTGACTCGGGGACTGGAGTAATAGAAGTGTCATGGCATTTAATAATACGAAGTATGAGGTTGGGGCACAGGCTCAGTGCTCAAGGCTTCTTAGCAGTGTATACTAAATTGGATTTTGATGCCCTCAAGGAGAGGATAAAATTACTTATTTTCTCAACATGAACAGGCTTCAAAACTATATTTTGTGGTGATGACAGAGGAACTGAGACAGGAACATCTTCCCTGAGAAGTTTGTGTTGCTAAGCTAAGCAACATCCCTACCACCAAAAACAAACAGCCATGGTCCCATTGCTTTCTGCACAAGCTTCTCTCAGTCTTGGGGCTGGGGCTGTGCACCCTGTCTGAGGAGAACAACCAAAAGCTAACATCAGAGGCAGAGAAGTGCACATCCCAGGTGAAAAGAACTTCCAGTTCCAGCATCAGATAGCCAAGATTCCAGTTTGCTCTGTGCTCACCTCTGTCAATGGCCAAATCCTCCTCCAACACTCTGTTGTCTCCAGTCTGGAGAAATTAAAAGGAGGCAAGAAAGGTCACAACTGAGGAAAGTTTTCCAGTCCCTTTAATACGTGACTATGAGACTTAAACCACCCAGCCCTGTTAGAAGCAGGGACGAGCTTAAACTCTTTAATCCATCTTCCATTCCCCCATACTGAAATGAACTCTCTTCTCTTTTGTTGTCCCCTCTAGCAACCAAGTTGACAGTGTTGGGGAAGAGGTGTGAGCAGGAGGAGATGAGCACACAGCCAGCATAGTAGCAGTCACATGAAATTAATGCTCGTGTGATCTTGGCACCCTGAGCCGCTAAGAGAGGATGAAATATGGGAGCAATTCTGTACCATGATGATTTTGCAGACACATCAGTCTATCATCACACACAACTATTTATGCCTAAATCTAGTTCTGTGACCGTTCCTCAGAAACTAATACACTGAAAACCTATTAGGGAAATGAAGATCATAACCTATTAGTCAATCTCAGGACAACTGAGCCACCAATGTGATGCAACCCTAAAAGGCAAACATGACCTTAAATCAGAAATGATCATTTCAGTAGAGTAAGAGAAGTCTTTATGCTATTTTACATTGAACTAATGAGTATACTCTGTGTATACTGCCACACAGAATTCTGGCAACTTATATTAAGGAAAAATGGATTCAAACTGGGACACATGGAGAACTGTTACTAGGATGATCAGAGAATGGAAATTTTCCTGTTTTGTAAGATCAAAGTTAAAGAAAGTGATAGTACACTACTTTTTTCCTTACTTCCAATTCCATCATAGTTTGTTTTGGCTTCTGCCTCAACTGCACCATTCTACCAGGCCAAATGCTCCTGTATCTATTCAGTGAACTGGGTAAAGGAAATCATAATCAATAAAAACCTTTTAATCATCAGTTTCTTGATGGAATTTCTTTTCTGAGTATGTCTCTGCTGATACACTGAAAATAAGGCCTGAAGCTAAAAGTAACAATGCCAACTTATGATGCAGATCATTGTTTGCTAATAAACACATGTTTATAGGAAACACCAAGAAGGAGCATATAACCTTAAACATAAGGACAGCACAAGCTTGGAGAAAATGCTTATACATCTATTAGAAATTACATTTTTGACTGGAAATCAGAAATTTTAGCTGGTCACAAAAGTACAGTTGTAGTTCCAGTAACAGGGACAAAGGCATAACCTGTTCTTAGCTACTATCTGCAAGTAATTTGGAAGTTCTTTTTCAATCCCATATTTAACGACTTGTACATTTTTAATGACAAGTATGCATTTAATTGTGTTGAAGTGAAGTATCTTTTAAAATTAATTTCAAGAAATTCAGAGATTAGTAAATTAATAAATAAAAAAGTAGTACCACTTGTACATCTGGACAAAATGTAACATCTGGATATGTTACTAATAGTAGCAAGGTAAAAGAAACTTCAGGCAGAGTGTAATTTCTCTAAAGTTCCAAAATTACTCCAACAGCTTTTTTCAAAGAATTGTCTCCTATATGTGGTGTGAGACTTTCAGATGTGCCTTGTACACCCTGAGACCCATTGCAACTGTGACCTGATTTTTAACAGAGTTTGGTACTTAGTATCTTGGGGTTTTTAAAACTTGTCCACCTGTTTATGTGCCTGAAGCCATTATTTGGCTGCAAAAAGGTGAAGTACGCAAAAAATATATATGTAATTAAAACATTTTTTTAAAATCACAAAAAAAGCTCCAAAATGTAGGTAATCTGTTTTCATGGACTTTAAGTGGGAATTTAATCTTAGAGGGGAGAAAAAAAAGGAGGCACCTTCCAAAATCTTTGATGCCAGTTCTGAACATGGTTAGAGCTCATGATTTTGCATGAGAAACTTGACAAATTATGTATTGTGTGGAAGCTGACAGTATGAATCAAGAAATGGAACTTTCACAACTATTGTGCATATTTAGAGCTGTTGCTTGAAAGCAGCATCAAAACAAATTGAACACTGAAGCAATTTTCTATATATTTACTGAAACATAAAAACTCTCTGGACATCTTTAGGAAATCCAGAACAGATCTCTCTCTTCCATTATGAACACTATTCAACTCTTAATGTATCATTCAGGGAGTATCAGGCTAATGATAAAGTTTCATCAGGTAGAATGACTTGTGTGCTCTGGCCATTACCTAAGCTAAAATGTGGATTATTTTCCTACAGTTTCTATAATAATAATGTGTTACTTATGAAAACTAGTGATTCTGAATCTGAAAAAAATTAAGCATAAAAGAGAATACAATTTAAAACTTAAAGTTTTAGAAACTATTTCTAAATTTGATACAAGCCCCAATACAAACGTAATCTTCAATATAAGACATTAATAAAACAATAATAAAATCTATACTTGTAACTAGTATATAAAAATACTTCTAGATTCAATATCTACTTTATGGCTTCTGTTCAAATCTCCTGTCCTTTAGAGATTTCTTGTTTTACAGCTTTAAAGAAGCCTATCTGAAATTCTCTGTATTGGTAAAAGAGCACTGAACTGGAACTTAGTAACTTGATTGAAAAATCTACCATGAAGGATCAGATATTTTTGAGATCATCCTTTTCACTTTTTGACAAGAAAAGAAAGTGAATACCTGTAAGTTTTTGGCTTCAAAACTTAAGCAAATGTTCACATCTGAAAACAGAGGTAATCTTCAACATATTCATGGCCTTCTTGGATTTTGCCATACCCAGGTACCAGGACTTGCATCTGAAAATACCTAGCTCAAATGAAGTGGAAAGACCACTACAAAAATATGGACCCTTGTACTTTGTATTTTTTAGATGGCATTATAACTTGATGGTGCCTTTTCAACACAATATTTACCTTGACTGGGACATAGCTCAATTACACTGGGCCAGATACACAGCTGTTGGACAGTAATGCAAATTCCATTAAAGCTTTCTGAGAGTAGCATTATCATGATGGTTTGCTGTTGTCCAAGATCTTTACCCTCAGAATCCTGAACAAAATCTCTCTTCTCCATACCACTCTTTAGGGTGAAGCTTTTCACGAACTGCAGCTTGCCAACAAATTATGAGAAATAAATCATCACCTTAAGAGAGTTTTGAAACTGGACAGTCTCAGTCAATGAGAAAACTAAATTCTTGAGCATATCTTATTACGAAGATTTACCATTAGGGGGTACTTCTGTATATTGCTGTTTGTGCAATTAGCATCCTCTGATTATAAGCTTACAAAATCCTTAACAAATCTCAGGGTCACTGAAATGAACATTTAAAAGTTAAATGTTTGTCTTAAATCCTACTTCCAAGTATGAGTATATTGTGAACTGGCATAATCAACTGGAAATTCACTTTAAGCCAGGTTTAATTCAGTCTTCCTTTTATTTTAGAGAAAGGACTGAAAAGGACGGATGGAAATTCCTCCTCCAATGGCATTGTTCTTGAAAGCATTCATAAACAATAATATGGAAACATCTGAGAGTGAAGTGACCACACATTGAGTTAAATCTCTTTGGCTGTGATGTTACCTTGAGCAAAGTAAACTTTGATGCAGAAGATGAAGTGGCAGAAAATTTGTGGTGATAATTCTTAGGGAACCACCATTATGAACAAGGAAATTACATTTCTACAAAGACCTCAGTAGATGTTATGCATAGAACATAAGGAGTATAAGCTGTTCTCCAGTTAAACACAATGTGGTGGTTTACACAGGAAAAATGTATTAAACAAAAGACAAAACATAGAATTTAAGAAGAATTTCTGATTTAGGTGCTGGTTACTGAAGAAGAGACATTAGCTCTTTCATGGCTACTCTACATATTCTGATTTGTGTTTCTGCAGCTAAGGCAATAGTATGTAGAATAATTCAAATCCAGGATAGGAATTTCAATCAGAGTTATCAGTGAAGATGCACCAGCTAGGTATATGTACCTAATATTTGGATAACTCACCAAGTTTTTCAGGAAAATATAATAGAATGATGCTCTATGAGAACACAACATGTCCCCTTAAGGAAAGTCCAACTGATACTTCAATTCTATAAGCAACCTATCCAGATAAAATAATGTCAGTAGTAATGAATATTTTCTTTTTGAAGTTTGATATTTTTAAAGCATTGGGAAAATGAAATGATACACACAGGTTAATGCTAAATGAGCCTTCAGGATTTCAGAAGTTGAGCTATTCACCCAAAACCCAGGAATAAAACCCACTTTCAGAGCACAGGGATCAAACACAATTCCAAAAAAACCAAACCAACCACTAACCAGACAACAAAACACACAGAAATTTTTACTTCCAAAATAATTTCCATCAAAAAATAATCTTCCTGTTTCATTGCTTTTTCTGTACACTGAAGTTATGTAACTGGGATAGATAATGCCATGGCTGAGGAAACAGCCACAATGAGACTGTAAAGGCTATACCAGATGAGTTTTAGCATACGGTGTTGGGATGATGATACTAGTATGGAGAAAATGGATCTATGCAATGCTGCTGAATCACTGCTTTGAAAAAACACTGCTTTTCAAAGATCCTTCAGATGATGGGTGTACTGAATCAGATCTTATCACAGTGAATGAATATAGATGTAAAGATTATTACTTCCACTCAAAATTCCTGAAGAAGTCTGCAAGTACCTTGACAAAGAAATCAGGTTAATACAACCTTGAATTTCTGAAAGGCACTTAGTTCCTCACTATAGACTCTTACGACATGTAAGAATGTCATGGTTTATGGATCCTCAGATGACTAAGCCAATGACAAAAAAAAAAAAGAGAGAAATGGGTAAAAGCATATTTGATCTGGTTTCTCAGTAATGGCTTTTCACTAATGGAATCCAAAAATGGTCTCTGCTTGACCTTTTTTTGTGCAACATGTGCATAAATTACCTGGAAAAGTGAGTAAACATCGAGGAGAATCTCGCTCCAATATTGATACTAACTTGTTCCAGGAAGAGGAAAGGCAGGCAGATAAGGAACTGAAAAACAACACCAACAGACCAATCAAAAAATAGCAAAAAACTCTTATACAACTTTCTAGTTCTGACTGGGCAATAAAATGGCAGATGAAATACAATTTAAATTTAAATTAAAATTTAAAAGTGATTAATATGTGAAAAAAAAAATTACCCTTATAAACATGAAAAGATGAAAAATTTACACTTAAACATGACCTTGAAGTTATGACAACTCTATGAAAACATTGGTTCAATGTTAAGGAACAATCAAAACAAGAAATCAAGTATTTGAAATTATTAGGATGGAACAGAGGAACACATCACCATGCTACCACATGAATTCACAAAGCTCCCAGATCTTATAGGCTGCATGCTTTTTGTTCCACAAGTACACGACAGAACAAAAAAGAGAGAGGTAATAAGGAATCAAGGTAGAGAATACCTTTCAAGTACCACGATATAAGGTTTACTTTAGATAAGGGATGGCTGACAAGATCATAAAATGGAGGTATACTAAGTCTTGACTGGCGTAGAGAAAGTGAAGAGGTTTTTTATTATTTCCTATTTTGCTAAGCTCTCACAAAACTACAGACTTACAACAATAGGGGAAGCAGTTGCTTAAAGGAGAAAAGCATAACAGTACAGCTGTGAAGGAAGTCCAATGAGTGTTTGTCACAGAACAGACAAAGTATTTTGACTACCGAGTTAGCAAATGGAGAGCAAATGATAAAGGCAGCTGAAGACAGAAATACTTGCCATTAGGAAACGAATACTTTTCCGAAGACAATAGTGGGAGAGGGTGGCGTGTGATGCTCCTCGCGAACAGGGGCAACGAAGACAGTCGGTGGGGTGAAGCCGAGCTCCACACCCGCAGCTGGGCTATGACATCTCGTGGTCACACGGTCTAAGTGCAGGCCAGAACATCGCGATTCAGAGCACTGCTTGTTTTGCTGTCTGTATTAAAAGCAGAGACCCTGAAGACGTCCCGTGGTTGGGGGCAGACAGAATAAAATCAGAAGTGTACACTACTTATAGTCTCTATATAGAAATGGATATGCTTCTAAAATTTAAGAAGTGAGGTTATTAGTGATATATGAAAGAGTAAGTTGACTCAAACACTGTTCTATCATTGAAACAGACATGCTTTCATTAAAACTGTTAAATGTGACTTCAGTTCTTGAGGAAAACAGATTAAATTTTAAGCTTAATCTGAATCTAAAAAATCACAGACTACCCAAATAATGCTCCCTCGGCTGTGAATGGAATTGGATTTGGGTTTCATGACATGCAAACTTTATGGTTCTAGCAGACACAAGGACATGGAATTCTAAAGATTCATGCCTCAGAAACAAAATTTATAACTCTTTATTTGAAAACCCTACTGGAATGCAACTTCCTTCTAACCCTTGTTTTGGCTCTGTGCAGCTTTTAAGAGCAATTCAGCTCATCATCTTCATGGCCAAAGCAATACTGAAATTTTATTTTGAAATCCTTACAAGAGCAAGGTATGTTGAATTTTGCACACCTATAGTACAAAATTTCAAGTCTTATAGATACTTCCACTTACTTTTAGGTTTGTGAAGAGGTTGAATATTTAATTTTAAATCATAATCACAGAATATGCCAAATTGGAAGGGACCCAAAAGGATTATTGAATACAACTCCTGGCCCTGAACAGGACAATCCCTAAGAGCCACACCATGTTCCTGAGAGCAGTGTCCAAACACTTCTTGAACTCTGTCAGTCTGTGCTGTGACCACTTCCCTGGGGAGCCTGATCCGGTGCCCAACCCTATTAAAGTTAGTATTGAACTTCCATACGAAAAAAAATATTGGATAACATGGTCACCGAGATGCCTATTCAAGTGAAAATATCTAATATAAAAAAAATAAAATTACCCATCAGAAAACTAAATCAGAAAAACAGTATTTCTTGCATAAAATATGAATAAAGTAACAGAAGGTGTTTTTTAAAATCCACACTATTTTATCTACTTACAGTCATTTAGATTTGAATTTCTCCTATTTTATCTGCTTACAATAACCACAAAAGTTTTCACTTCTTTAGAATGTCCCACACAACCTTTTATAAGGTTTTTTTCTTCTCCTGAAATAGTATTTGGTTTAACAACCTAGAAGAAATTTATATATGACAAGAGCTCAGTAGTGTTGCAAATCATATTCATCAACTTTTTAAGCAAATTACAATTTGGTAAGAATATAATATTAACAAAATAAAATGAGTATAAGTAATACTCCCTTGTTATTAAGTTGCAAGTAGGCTTTCCCTAGATGAGAATGAAATACTTTCATGTGAAATACAACAAAGTGAGGATTAAAGTCTCCCAACACTATCTATTTTTTTTAAGTAATAAAAACACAGTCTTCAGGAACATAAAGCACATTCTGAACATTTCAGAACGAAAAATCTAATTCTCAGCAACATGATGAAGTCATGTAACAGAGTTACTTCTGTGGAAAACATTGAAATACTATGACCTTTCATAAAACTCTCAGTCAAGGCATAAGTTCAGAGGGAAAACAGAAGTACCCAAACAAGAGGCCAGAGAAACTAAAGATATTTACACAATAAATAATGTGACTGGATACATTCAGAAGGAGGGGGATTAAGTTGCTCTGCTATAAATAACTGTTTTGTCCCATACATAAAGTTGTACAACACACACATTTCCAGGACCATCTTGACTTAGAAAGTCAGTTATACTCAGTCTTGCGCAAACTATGCCATGATGTAAAGATAAGGATCAGACACCCTTTTCTCCATGTGGAAAGGAGATACTGCTGAAAATGTGAATGCTGCCACTGTCAAATTTGTATAGAAGAAGCCATTTTGATACATTGCGATTCACTGTGTATCTGTCTGATTAACACTTCAATTGACAGAAACTCACAAAAATAAATCCAACACAAAACTATTCATGACCAAGTTTCTGTCCACAGCAGAAACTGCAAATACTTCCTACCCATTAGGTCATATTTTTCTACAGGTAGCTCAAGGCCCCTCCTGAATAGCAAGCTCAGTGTAATACCACAATCTAAGCAACACTTGTGAAAACCTGAAAGCTGTAGTTGAGACCTGCTGATAGAGTTTTACACACCTTTGGCAAAGCTGGCATCAAATGCACTTGAGAAGGTAAACATCAGTCCCAAAGTGATACAAGAATGAAAATATATATACTCCTTTATGTTCATTGAAGCACAGTGTTCTTATTTGTGCCTGCAGGTGAAAGATGCACCTCTGGCTCAGAATTGAGGGGAGGACAGATGGAGAGGGGTCAGAGCTCTGGAACACTTATATAAAGCTGCTTCTTGTACCCCACCCCTCTTGGTCAGCGACAGCCTCTCCAACAGGGAGATCAGATGTGTCTAATGATCAGAACAGATGGGTGTGAAAATTGAAATAAAGTCCTGAAGCATGTTATCTTGGAGTTCTCACAAGCAGATGGTTCTGAGGACTTTCGGTGGAATGCTCCACAGACCCCATGTATAGTACCTGTTTGGAGTTAATTTTGCTGCCAATCAATGTTGTAGGTAATCACCTTCTCAGACAGGTATTAGCAAAAATTATATGAAAGAAGTCAAGAGGACTACTAATGTAAATTACATCCTCTCAGATGTAATCTTGATTGTCTAGCAGAGCAGTGGCAAGCTTTCTCACAATCTTAGCTGTGAGATATACTTCAGCCAAAGGCAAGAACACAATAATTCCTTTAAGAACTTTTTTCCTCTCTACAAGAATCTTTTCCTCTTGCTACATCTTTTTTGAGAAAAAGAATCAAAATGTCTGAAAAAAACCAGAAATGAGTATATTAAGAAATACATGATAAGCTGGGTCAATTAGGCGTAAGTCATATCAGGCACCTAACAAATATTTCTGGTCCATCATAAAGGCCAAAGGTTCAGTTTTTCTCCAGGCACATAAAAAAATAATTTCAGCCAATCTAAGAAAACTGGAAACTATTTAAATTGTCGACTCTGCTTGGGAGCCTATCTGTCTACACTCTACACCTGTACATTTAATAATCTATTGGAGGCTCTAAAGATCAGTGACAACATGCTATCTTTCCTAAAGAAACCACTCCAGCACTTACCAGGGACATAAAAAGACAGAGGGCCTTTTGTGGTGGGTTGACCCTGGCTGGTTTCCAGGTGCCCATCCAGCTGCTCTGTCACTCCACTCCTCAACTGGAGAGGGGGAGAAAAACATGACAGAGGCTTGTGGTCAAGATAAGGACAAGGGAGGTCAGGTAGCTGTTACTGTCACAGGCAAAATAGAGTTGACAAAGGGAACTTAGTTTAATTCATTACAAATCAGATCAAAGTAATTAGAAATAAAAACAAACCTTAAAACACCTTTCCCCTACTCCTCTTTTCTTTCCAGGCATAAATACTGTTTTTCCTTATCTTGTGCCAGCAGAGTAGGGGGACAGGGAGTAGGGGTTACGGTCAATTCATCACACACTATTTCTGCCACTCCTTCCTCAGGGAGAGGACTCCTCACTCTCTTTCCCTGCTCCAGCATGAGGCCCATCCCATAAGAGACAGTCCTCCACAAACCTTTCCAACATGAGTCCTTCCCAAAGGTTGCAGTTCTTCACTAACTGCTCCACCATGAGTCTCTTCCATGGAGTGCAGTCCTTCAGGCACAGGCTGTTCTAGCATGGGTCACCCTCAGGTAACAAGTCCTGCCAACAAATGTGTTCCAGCATGGGGTCCTGGCTCCATGGCTCCATAGGTCCTACCAGGAGCCTGCTCCAATACAGGCTTCCACAGGTCACAGTCGTCTTTGGGTATCCACCTCCAGAGGCTGCAGGTGTATCTCTGCTCCAGCATTAACCTCCCTGGGCTGCACCACGAGCTGCATGGGAACTTGTGGCGGTGCCTAGAACCCCTTTTCCTCCCAATTTCTCCAGTGACCCTGCTATCTGTGGTTGCTTCTCTCATGTATTCTCAGTCCTTTCTCCTACAGCAGTTTTTTCCCCTTCTTAAATCTGTTATTCCTTTTTTTTAAAATTTTTTTAATCTGTCATCCTAGAGGCACTACCACCATCATTGATGGACTCAGTTGATGGCAGGACAAAGGCAGTGGCAGTGGCAGGTCCATCCTGGAGCCAGGCTGGCACTGGTGCTGCTGTAATTGAGGGAAGCTTCCAGCAGCTTCTCATAGAAGCCAGCCCTGTAGCCTCCCCACTACCAAGACCCTGATACACAATCTCAATGTAACTTTTCAGATTTTTCCTCTTATGGTGGTAGTCTGAAACCTAAATAAAACTAAATAAAACCAATAAAAAAGGACATTCATACTTGGGCTAGTAAACTTATACACAAATAAGAAATGTTCATGGTAATATTACAGAATGTTTTTAAAAATGAACCAGGACTCCCTTCTGCACTAAATATTACATCTCTCAGGACTATTTTAATCTAAAACCAAATTCTTTTGGTTTCAACATTCAAAATTCCAATTTATTAGTATGCTTGTATACACAGGTATATATCCACAGATAGAAAGTTGTGCTTGTGCCTGAACATTCAGAAATGATAGCACTTTGACAGTTTCTAGCCCAAATAAGTGAATATTGAGACTTACAAACTTCTGTATGAATATATTGGCATTCTGCTCTTTCTATCAGTATAAACCAAGCAAGCATTGGCTGTGAGTAACATAGCAACTCTCCTGCAAGGCATTATTGATTTATTGAAAATTAAGGTCATCTGAAAAACGGTTCAAATAATATTAAATTAAAAAAGATTGCACTTCTGAGCTCTCTGTTTTGTATTCCTCTAAGTGGGATGTAAGGAGTAACGTCTTCCAGAAAAAACATGCTTGTCACTGAGGAACAAGCACTGATACACTGAACAGAAGGAAGAAGAGATTATAGCTGATGACAGCACACAGAACATACTCTCTTAAAATATCCATAAGCTATATTACATTCAGAATTCCAAAATAAATAAGACAGAGATTTCATATTTGATTTGTTCTGGCACAAATCTGGATAAACTAGAGTGCAGGGCTACCCAACATGAAGTTATTAAAACAGAATTATATCCACAGTCTAATCTCTGGCAAGCACTCAAAAACAGTCAAAGCAATAGTCATGAGATAGTTTTATTTTATGGTAAATATCTGACATTTTCATTAGTATACACTGGCAAGAAATGCATATTGATGTTCCAAATGCCTATAAAAAGCAAAAATTAATACACACCCCCAAAAAATTGAAAGTAATTTAGAAATTACTTTGTATTTCATATTCATTTTAAGCTCCCATGAGATTGCCAGAAAGCACAAGTAAAAAAAAATATTTTGGTGAGAAAAATTGAAGGTCTTATATGTAAATACTGATAAGTCAGGCAAAAGATCCATATAGCAGAGCTCTTCAAGTAGCAAAAGGAAATGCTATGTAGGGAGAACACACATCCAGCCAGTTTCTCCTAGCACACTTCCACAGCACCTACAAGTGTTGGGAGAGGAATGTTAGAAAAAACACACTTGCCTGCTTCTGTTCTTACTAAGTAATTACTTTGGTTATGACAATTCTTTTTGGAACCCACTTGTACTACCTGACTACAGAATCTCGAGTAAATTCCAAGAGTTCGATGTGTATTGCATAAGGCAGCACTTCACTTGTCTGTTTTAAATTCACCTCCAACTACCTTAATTGAACGCCATCTAGTTTTAGTACTGTGAGATTTGGCAAGCAACAGTTCCACATTTCTTTTATCCACTTCCTTCATGATCATAGGAACTTCAGTCATATTTCTGTACTTTCTTTTTTGCCAAATTGAACCTACAGCTTTGGTGACACTACTGTATGCAGGTGTACTTTCAGATAGACTGTGAGTGTAGCTTTCATTTTTCAATCTCCTTTGTACTTAAATTTTAGCTTTGAATGTAATTAAGTCACTTCTAAAACCTAATTTTACTTTTCAACTTTTGACAGCTGAAAAATCTCAAAATTCCCAGAATAATAATTATTATTATTTAATAAATAAATATTATTATGTCTGTTAATACCTATGTAATATGAAAACATGAAAAAACAGCTTCCAACTACCTTTAAACATAGCTATATACAGCAACTCATATCTGAAAATATTCTATCAGTCATGTGTACATAATGTGATATTTTCCCAACCTTAAAGGAGTTTGAAATAACTCTTAATGGGTTTTGGTACAACACAAACTCTGGAAACAAAGAGTAACCAGGAATTCTTTAACAAAGACATCTAAATTGTACACCATCTTGTAACTGTCTATTAACTGGATTGGAACAAAGTTTGTCAGAGCAACCTAAAAAGTAACTTAAAAAAAAATATGCCCTCATAGGAAGTCTATTTGAGAGATGTATCCATATCTCTGCTGCCATCAATTACTGCATGGAATGCATTAGGAGGAAGAAATAAAATCCTTATCTTACTTTGAAAGCTCTCACAGGTGAACAATTATAATCCACATTGGCTTCATCTGAATTTTGTGATAAACCTCTGTACCAACAGAGAGCAAGTCCAATCTGATACATTTAACAAATTTAGTTTTTCCATTTCATTGCTATTCCTGCCATAGCAGAACACACTAGCTGTTCATTTTTTACTTCATGCTTATTATAATTTAAAAGCACAGAAAGTAAGGATTAAAATCTTCAAAGATCCTTCATTGATCAATTTTCCAATTGTGATTGTCTTTATAGACATTCAGAAATCTTTTTGATGAATTTGAATAACCTGTTGAAGCTAAAGTCCAAAAGTATTATGATGCAAACATCACAGTTGTGCAATTTTTCTCAAATGGGGATCATCCTGCCCAAAAATAAATAGTGATTGTAAAACTTCAATTGAAGGAACTTCTACTGGAGTAACATGCAAGATGCACGTTTTGTATTTTCTATGTTCTTAACTTTGTTATAAAAGCAAAATTCACAGAAGTACTTAGAAAGCTTTCCTGTTCCACAGCAAAGGGCCAGGCATTCTGTCAATGCTGCAGCTGGCAAGAAGAGGTAATCTTTGTTCCAGAAGTGCCACAGCTGTTTGGAATCAATGCCAACAGGCTTGGGAACAACAGGCCAGGGCATAGGAGTGTCTGCGAGCTCTGTACAAAACTGTGCTGTGGGCACTGTGTAAGAGAGAGAAGTGCTGGGAGTGAGGTTCTCCAGAGAAATGGGCAGAGAAAGTTCTCTGCTAGAGAGCATCAGACAGAGGTTTGCAACAGTTCAACATATTCATTTGTGGGTAAGATTATGGTGTGGTTTCCAAGAGACTAAAACTAATAGAAAGCCCTGAGGAATAAAAAGCTTTGGAAAATGCAGGGGTAGGGTGGGGAGGTCAGGTCAAATTTTTCTGTTGAAAAGATGAGATCGGTTTGCATGTTACTCTTGTCTCTGTACACCTTAACCCAAGCCTTAGATCATCAGAAAAGTCAGCTTTGCTCAAAGGCAACTGGTATTAGAAGCTGGAAATCACAACAAAGACTTTTAAAAAACATTAGTCAGTAAAATTAAATAGGTATCAATGGAGACAACATGAAGAACAAAATAATTAAAAATACACTGGTGCTGAAAATTTTTTTATAAATCATCCTGCCCCCAGTAATGGAGCACAGATTCAACAGTAATTCAAATAATATTAAGTGGTTTTCTACAACTAATTTTTATTTTTCATACTCTTGAGTAAAAGAGCACATCTAAAATATTCCTGCATATAATGTAAAGTAAGTACGTGCGTGCTTTGACAAAAAAAAAGATGACCAAGAAATTAGGATTATAACCCTTGTAATTTTACCTTGGCTGTCTGCATATTTTTCCAGAACTGCTTCCTAGAGGAAGCTCCAGACAGATATAATTAATTCTACTCTTATGGGGCTCAGTCTCTTCAGGAAAATACTTGTCAGAAATCCAACACTTAAAATATGGATGCATGGCTGAGTTATATAAACTTGCATCATCAATCCTTGCTTTAAACACTTTCTATTTTCATTATGAACCCACATTTTATATAGATATTTTTTTCAGCCATAAGAAAGTAAAAGCTTTGAAAATCCTTTATTACAAGGTGTGAAACTGTATTTATTCTAAATTTTTTTTAAATCCCTGTGTTATAACAAATGCAACAATTTATTTTTTTTTCCAAAGAAGATTTACTTACCAGTAAAGTTATTTTTAGCTCTTCTCATGATCTAAAAGTAACAAAAGCATTTTATCTTTAGACCCCACAAGGATACCAGGAAACTGTCAGTCAGTGCATATGCAACAGATTAGTCCAGCTAATGACTTCTCTATTACCTTGTGAAGAAGGTAGAAGGAAAAAAAGGCAAGAAAGTGTTGTGGAGAAAAAGTAGGATTATATAAAATATATATGTCAATACAGTGCCTTGACATCTCCATTTCTCCATAGTTCTCACACCTAAATGAGTATCACATATTTAAAATGCATAATTAATTATATGAATATTAATGACATTTTGACAACAAAATAATTATATAACCTTCTATTTTCACTTATTTTTTAGTTTACAAAACCAGGTCTGTTTTCTTTTATCACAGAAGCATGACTAAATCTTAAAAGATTTTTTTTATTTTAATTTTGTCAAATCAGAATATTGCACAAAGAGAGGAAGAGAGTCTTCTTAATAAATTAATTGCTTTGATAATGAAATCAAGTATGACAGCAATGACCCTTGCCTGTATTACAAGGTCAGTGCAGTGATCAGGGGTCAAAGGTAGGCACAACTTGAACCCAAGACTGGTTTAAGTGGTTTAACTTCAGAAAATGACATTGTTGGTGCATGTATGTGAGAAAAAGAAATTTAAAACTAATTTAAAGTCAACAATATAGTTTGATATCTGGATGACATATCAGGATGCCTGCTCCATACTGTTTTCTTTTTCTGCCATATTGATTCCAGGTGATCAGGAAAGACGTCCATAAATGTATTCTCATACAAGAGCCCAGTAGAAAAAAACAGAGGAAGAAGAAAGAAAAACCCAGGAACATAGAGTCTACCTTCAGTACAGTATGCCTATCTACAACTGTCCTTCTTCTCACGGTTCAAAAAAGATAGAAAAGCCCCCAGGAAAATGCTTTCCTGGGAAGTACATTAGTCTATCCTGAATTGTGATTATTTCTCCAAAATTAACAAAATGAATTATCTTTCTTGGCCTTCTAGAACATTCTGCAGACCCATCAAGGTGCAGACTGGACTGGAACATCTCTGCATTACTTTTTACATCATGCTTATCAATTAATGGCTTTGCAACTGCATTCCTGGAACTTGACTGTCTCATCAGTATTTAATTGGTAGGAAACACAGATGGAAAATTATGCCAAAGGACCTTCCCATTCATGAAAGAGATCTATACTTCTCTAGTAGGACAATGGTTTTGTTATCATCCAAAGGCCCAAGAGTCATTCAGCTTTCCTGTGCTGAAAAGTGACAATTTTCTTGAACTCATCTAAGATATTTAAAATATTGAAGCTGTTGAAAAAGAGTTCCATTGGTTCCACTGAAAGACTAGAGAATACAAAGCATTTACAGTGCGTATCACTGAACTGGAGGCTTATTAAGCCAGTCTCTAATTAATGTAACTATCTCAGCAGAAAATTATTCACTCTTTCTTTTTATAGTACCAAATCATCTATTTATCACAGTTCCCCTTAATAACTTCCATGAATAAGGAATACAAACATTTCCTTCCTATAGCCTACTTCCCCATGAAACACCTCTTTCTCCTCTCCAAAAAAAAAATGAAAAAGGAAAAAAAGAAAATCAAATAAACAAAACCACAAAATAAACTCTACAAATTCTTCTCCTTTCTCTTTGCTTACTTACTGTGTTTCACTAAGATTTGTACAAGAAATCGATAAAGAAACAGCCAAACAGCAGGGAAACCTGCATTTGAACAAGTTCTAAAGACATTCAGCTAAAAAAGCAGTTAAATTTCCAATTCTAAACTCATAACTGAGAGACAAGATGTTTGGGATTAACAGTGAAATAAAATTCAAAAGCTTAGTCAGGAAAGGGTAATGGAGTTTTAACTGGTTTTATCATCCTGGCATATGGAAGTTCAAACTTGTTGCAACTAACAAGAACAAGTTCAGTGTGCTCAAGACCAGCTCCCTTTGCTTAGCTGAAACTCTTTGAGAACACAGTGCCCTGAGAGTCTCTGGCTCAGGTACCCTGATCACAGCTGCTAGACAGCAACAAAACATTAGGTACCATCTACTGCAGTGCCTTCCACAAGTGAAGTCAGTGCTTATGGGGCAGGACATGGCAGTTTTTGAATTCAGATAATTTAATATCTTCAGAGAGCTGCAAGTCCTGACCATTTATCTGCCTTGTATTTTGACATTTTAGCAGTCCGTTACTGGAAATGACAACAGCACTCATACAATGTAAAAGCTTATTGTAAGAAGGGTTATGAATGAGATGACAGAAGATGCTACACGACTTAACCCTAAGTCATCAAACTAAATGGTAATTAAAACCAAGAGTAATACAAAACAATAAAAACATTTCACAAGGAAAGAAAACATCCATTAGAATTCTGACTGTGGAATCAGACAAAAAAACAGTTTGCTACAGAAAGCTGTCTCAGCACACTAGAATGTTCTGAGGGAATTGTTTGCTCTTACCACTTTCTTCTGCTGTAATCCATGAAAGATAAAGTAGATAGACACAGCTTTAACTTAAGAAACAGACAAATTAACCCAGAAATAACAACTAGATGATAAAACTATTATTTATTTAGCTTCTGAATTGCATATTAGTTTTCTGTTTTCTTTATCATACTGAAATTGTCTGAGTGTGCTTCATTCCTGGCCCATTTGTGCCACATCCTAGTTGCAGTGTAGAATAAAACCAAATGCACATGTGAAATAGATAAGAAAAAAGTAAAATAACTACATGTCAATTAAAAAAAGAAATGCTTAATAAGCTTGTTACCATACTAAGCCAGGAGCAAAATTCTGGTCACATTCTAAACTTCCTTCCCTCGTCCTTGATTCCTTTCCAATCCAATTTTTTTCTGTAAAAATAGTTTATGGCAAAAAAAGTTTATGGCAATAAATTGCCATATTTACAATGGCAATAGCAGTGCCTCAGAGTTTATGCATTTTGTTGACAGGATTTTCTTTTAGAACAGAGTTTCCTTTAAAATAAAATGAGTGTCCACTCCAAAGCATGATGTTTACCACCAAATTAGTTCTGGACAGATCTCTATCTGTTTCCTTTCTCTTTTCTTTCACACAAATATGTCTTCTGGCAACATCACACAAAAGTCAAAACAGAACTACCAAGAGTTTTCCAGACATTTGTAAAATTGTACAAAGCTTCAAACAGTTATGTCATTTGACAAACAGAAGAAACCTGATACATGTGTCTTAGCTACAAAGAAAGAAAAGTTAGTCAAGTTTACTGAATGCAGTAAGGACCTAATATTTTGTTTTAAACTTCAACGTAGAGAAGGAACAAAGTAGGAATAACTAAAAATAACATTTGCTTAAGCACAAACAAGAAGTGTTCAATTTTAATGCACAAAACAATTTAACATTTCAAAATCTGTGTGATTTTGGGGACACCATTAAGGGGACAGCAAGAGGAATTTAGCTCAGCTGAATTCAGCAAAATGTTTGACACTGATTTTGTCAATGAAAAAACACCCCTACTCCTTAAGATGATGATGAAAGCTGAATCTTCAATATTTTATATTTTTAGCCTATTTAAAGTACTTTTTTCCTTACTAGGAACTTAATATTTTTCATCTACCAAAGCACCTGTTCTTTGCAAGGATTCCCCTATTCAGCTAATTCACCAAGGCAGCACCATTAGGTTCAAGGAATATAAATGTACATAGATCTATTGTGACTAAAAAAAATAACAATATTCCTCAGATTTACTGAGGAACCAGCTAATGGTTAGCCAAAAAAAAAAAAAAAACAAACCCAAAAAAACAAACAAACAAACAAAAACAGAAAAAAAAAAAATCCCAAAAAAACCAACAAAACAAAAACCCGCTTCCAGACACTAAGCCCCTATGATCAACCACTCCCTCCTTCAACCTGTTACGGTTCTGGAAGAGGGCAATGAAGAGAGGCTTTTCCGACGAGCCCTCAGGGCGGGGAGGACTCTCGGGGCGGCCCCTTTCTGCCTGCTCGGTCTGAGCTGCTCTGCTTCCAGAGCTGCTGCTTTCCGAGAGAACCACCGGAGCGGGCGCGGTACCTGCGGTGTTCCTGCAGCGCCCATCGCCTCACGGAAAGCCGCACCCGAGCATCCGTAGGCACCTGAAGCGAGAGGAGGAGGCGAAACCGCCCTGTCCTCGGCCGGAGCCCTAGGGCAGCCTTGCTGAGGGGTGAACCGGGCACCACTGAGCGGCATCACCAACGCTGCTCTCCGCGCCTCCGGAGAGGGAGCCTGGGGCCGAGCCGGGCCCGCCGCCGCTGGGCGCAGCCCGCTCTGAGGGCAAGAGGCACAGCCCTCGCCGAGGGCAAGGGGCGCAGCCCGCCCTGAGGGGAAGGGGGCGCAGCCCGCCCTGAGGGGAAGGGGGCGCAGCCCGCCCTGAGGGGAAGGGGGCGCAGCCCGCCCTGAGGGGAAGGGGCGCAGCCCTCGCTGAGGGCAGGGGGCGCAGCAGCGGCGCCTCCCGCCCGCCCGACGGAGCATCCAGACAGGAGCCGAAGCCGGGACAAGGGGCTGGGAAGCGCCGCTGTGCCCCCTGCGCCCCCGCCCCTAGCCGGGGCCTCAGCCGCTGCCCCGCAGCCTGCAGACACTTCTGCAGCTGTTCACAGGCCCGCTGAGCCCGTCAGGCAGCTCTCGTCCGGCGGGAGGAGCACGGAGTGATGTGAGGGAAAACACTGCCGGAGGGCCGAATGTGAGGGGGACCCGTGCAGCAGTGTCGGAGTTTGTCAGCTTTTTAATTTAGAGCTTCATCTTTGCTGGCAGCTGGGTAAGACAGTTCTTAGTCGGAAACTTGTCTTCATAACCTTTTTCACCGCAGGAACCACTGGTGCCCAAGTCAGCAAGCTCTGCCTGGTGAAAACCAGCTTTACAGATCTTTCTCAAATCGTTTTAACTAAACCTTTAGAAATTATTCTGCAAGGACGTTTGCTATTGCAATAGGGATAATTTATATGCTGTAAGGCTTAAAAGAAAGATGTTCATCCATGCTAGTGTCCATTCAGCATTTGGTTCACTGGAAGTATCACCCACACTTGTCCCTCATACAGGACTGAGCCTGTGGGGGGGTTTTTAGTCATAGTTTTCTTAAGGGACTGTAAATCCCCCTGAATTAATTAGGGAATATGTACCACTTTTGTTTAGAAAATGAAGATGGGCTTTGGTTTTCTTTTGTTCTTAATCTTCACTTGATCTTTGCCAGTCACAAAATTATCCAGTTTAGGTTCTGCATTTTAATTGTTAAAAAAAATCCTTATAAAGTAATGAAGTATAAACATATCCTAAATAATTTCCCCCAGAGAGACTTATCTTTTTTTTTTATTTTTCTTTTTTCTTTTTGTGTTATCAAATTGAGAGGAAGGCTAATGTCTTTACAAGCAGTTTGTTGAGTGAATGTATTTGTGCTACGTCTTTGAAATAGATCCTAATGTCTCTATTAACTTTGGGCAGCAGGTTCGTTGCGGTGCCCAGACAGCTTGGCTCCTGGAACAAACAGGTGGGTCTGCACAAGCCTGAACTTCTGAGCTTTGGGGTAAAATAGTAGGTTCAAGGGGCGAATATGTGCTAGGTGGTTCAGGAAGGCTGTACCTTCCTAGTACCTCAGCAATGGGGAAAAGAAGAGGTCAACATGTGACTGGGAATTCAGGTTAAAAGGAGGCTCCGCCCTCCAAAACTTTGAGAGAAAACCCCGCGGGTGCGTGCCCCAGTGGACTCTCCCATTATTTGAATAAAGTTGAAGGACTCTTCTATCTCCTTTTTGGACATAAACCTCTGGCATTTGTGGATTTTCCTGACAAAATGCTTCCTTTCATAGCCTTCCTAAAGAGGCCCTATAAAAACAGCCAGGACAGAACAAGTTCCAGCTGCCTGCCAGGGTCACCAAAAACATGAAGATTTACTTTCCAGTATGGCCTGCATCTGTCGAGATAGAAAGATAAAAATTACCAGTCTAGTCATCTCACGACGTTTAGTAATTTTGGCAAGGATAGCATTGTTACCATAATCTTGCATAGCACATGTTACTGCATGGACATTTTAATTTTTTTTTTTGTGTCTAATAAAGGGCTTGATTTGTTATAAATCCATAAACAACACACTTCAGAAATCACACTGGTAGTATTTTGGGCTTGGTTTGTTTGTGGGTTCTTTTCACAATTTTCTACCCCTACTGCTAACTACTGACCTTGAACGGACTGCACTGCTTTGTGCTGGGGCAGACTTGTTTTAAATATTACTTATGCTTTATCAGCAGTCTAGAGAAATACACAAAAAGGATTTTAATTGCATGTATTTTTGTTTAGTACTTCAAATTTTTTACTGTAATGCAGCTTTGTGCCCTACTTTGACTGGTCCAAGACTGCAAAGAGTATAAAGACTGTTAAGCTGTTATCTTTGAGCAGGACAGGTTTTGTGATCTTTCTGTTGCTTCTGTACAATGTGAAGCCCAGAAAGGGATCAGAAGAAAGCAACTATGACTTATTTTTGTATTTGCAAGGACTTGCACTGCATAAATAAATGTGTTTAACACAGCCATTGCATCTGTCAAAGTGAAATCTAATGTAATGTGGTTCATAGAATGCTGATTTTTACATCAAGTTCATTCTGTTCTAATTATATGCAATAAGAATTTTGTATCATTTTAATTGTACTTATTTAAATCACACAGAAGTAGTCAAGAGAATTCAAGCTGTTCTAGGCACACTTCTAATGCATCAATTATTTAACTGCCATAGAATCATCATGGGATGTTAAGGGCTTGGAATGGACCTTAAAGATCCTCTAGTCCCAACCTCCCTATGCCATCTGCAGGGACAACTCCCACTAGACCAGGCTGCCCAAGGCTTTATCTAACCTGTCTTTTAACACTATCAGGGTTCACACTGTCATCTGAGGCCTCAACATTTCTGAATATTTTATCTTCTATCTACAGTTTTCTAGGTGAAAATATGATATGGTGTCATTTAATATTACTTATACCAAACAACAATATTTTATTGCTGATCAGTGGGTTTTTCTCATGATAGAATTCTAAACTTTTCTCTTTTGTAGCAAAACATGGTGTTCCCATTAATCTGAGAAACAAACAATGGAATTAGTTAA
The DNA here is from genome assembly GCF_049639895.1 of Pseudopodoces humilis. Taxonomy (NCBI): domain Eukaryota; kingdom Metazoa; phylum Chordata; class Aves; order Passeriformes; family Paridae; genus Pseudopodoces; species Pseudopodoces humilis. The sequence continues at coordinate 112,274,141 of NC_142200.1, forward strand.
CACACCTTTCTGATGGGTCATGAAACTGGAATGCATTTAGTACTGGAAAGTTACTAGTCACAGTTAAAGACACGCCTGTTGACACCGGATGTTCTGGCAGACATCCTTGTGATCATCTGTTATGGTGAGTTTGCTAAAGTCTGGAAAGGGCTAGGATTTGCTTTTGGTGGGGTCTTCTTGCTGTGTTTTTGAAGTCCAGTATTCTGGTTCTGCAGACCTTATGCTTGCCCCTGGCAATGTATTTCCTTTGTATGTGCTTCATATGTGCTGGGGTCAGGATGTCAGATTGAAGTATCTGGGATAGATAGTATAGGGAAATGTCTTGCTAATTAGAAGATAATTCTTGGTAGCTTCCAAGCCCTAGGATGGAAAGTTTACAAACAGCTGTGTAGCAACATGGTGGTATTACAGGGAAAATCTGTCAATCTAATGGTATGTTTCATTATCTTTTTTTTTTTTTTTTTTATTCCATGGTTGAACAATGCATGCTCATATGCAGCTGAACTATGTATGTTTTTACACTCTCTAATTACCTTTTTATTCAAATCCATTTGCAAATGGGGTGATAATAAATTCATTATTATCTCTTCAGAAATCAAAGTATGTTTCTTTCTGAAAAGATAAACAACATGATAAACCACTGTCCAAATTCAACATTTCCAAGAAAAAAAACAAACAAAACTATTATTATATATTACAATTGGAAAATTCTGATGTTAATTTTAACATGACTGTCCTTAAACTGGTTTCAAATGTGTAGCACCAGGTTTTAAAATACTGGCCATTGTTTGGGGCTATTTTTTGTTTAACTGTTCTGTAGATAGGATGCCAACTGTGTATTTTAATGGGAAAAAGATTACAAATTAAATACATGATTAAAAATAAACATGATAATTAGTCTGTGAATGCTAGCCACAAAAATAGTGGGCATATTTGATAGCCAAAATCCTTATGTGCTTTCCTTCTGGATTTCATAATGGCACTATTTCAAATCGATGTAAATTTATGTAGCAAGACCTCTGTTCTGTAACTTAATGACATGCAAACAAGTTTGTATCCATGTCATATAAATTGTTGCAAAGAGGTGTTAACTTGGAAATAGTATGTTTTACCCTTCAACTGAAGGCCACTGCTCTTGGTAAGAAATTCAGTGGAAAACAGCATTGTACTACTACAGCTCATAAAATAAAAAGCAGTTTACATGTAACATAAATTTCTAGTGAAAATCTTAGTAGTATGCTACAAACTTTTTAAAAAGTTGTTTTGAGGTCTGTGAGCATGATCAATGGAGAACTTGTGGTTTTGGTTTTTAAATTAGATTCTTGTCCAAATAACAATTCCCTACCCACAGCAGGGGTCCTGTTCCCATTTGGTCTTTAAGGAGTACACAATATTGCAATATTTTTCTATATATAGATCAATTTGGCATGTTAGTACACACTTTGCTTGCTCCATCTGACTTTGTGACACAGTTGCCAAAAGTCCTTTGGGACTTGGCTGAGGAACTCCCACAACATAAAAGCAAACTGCTTGATTTTTATTTTTTTTTTCGCAAAGGAAACTCCCGTTAGTTTTAAATTAGTCTTGAACAGCAGAGCTGCTCTCCCCTGTAGATCTACATTAGGCTTGTTGAATCAGCTTGCTTTTATTCCCTGTAACAGAGGTCCTGATCTGCAATTTAGATTTATTCTTGCTTAGTTTCGACCTTGGTGGAGGAACAAAAGCTGTGGTTTTGGCAGATGAGGTTACATGCAATGATCTTTCACCCCCTCTGTAGCAACAGAGTATCCACTGTCTTTCATCTTTTCATCTTTGCCTCTGGCTTGTGGGCAGAAAAAAAAAATTTCGAAAGAGCATGAATGTAAAATGTTACACCATGGCTCATTAGTTCTTTAGCTGTGTGCAAGTGTAACCTCTCTAGAAGACGGAAAGAGTTTGAAGAATGTGAATTGCATGGGCTCCTTTGCTGAGGAGTACTCGGAGCAAGCTGGTGGCAGCTCCCACTAAAAGTCACTGATCTTTATTGCTTTGCTGCAGCTTTATTTTGAATGATGGCAAGGAGTGCAGTGAGCTTCAGAAAAGGGAGAAATGTGGGTTTTTAGTGGCTGCCTGCTTGTGGCAATGCCCAGTGGTGCTGGCAGGGAGCTCATCCCTTGTCAGATGACAGTGGAGTGCTGTACTGGGTTCCTCAGTACAAGAAAGACAAGGAGCTACTGGAGAGGGTCAGTGAAGGGCACTAAGATGATCCAGGGTCTCTCTTTTTAGGAGAGACTGTGGGAGCTGGGCCTGTTTAGTCAAGAGACAACTGAGGGGGGATCTCATTAGTACACTTAAATATTTCAAATGTGGCTGCCAAGAGGATGGTGCCAGAGTCTTTCTGGTGGTGCCCAGAGACAGGACAGGGACCAGTGGCCATAAACCAAAACACAAGTTTCACCTCAACATGGGGAAGAACTTATTTACACTGAGGGGGCAGAGCACTGGAAGGGGCTGACCAGAGAGGTCGTGGAGTCTCCCTCTCTGAAGGAGTTCCAAACCCACCTGGACACGTTAATGTAGCACCTGTTCGTGGTGACACTGCCTTGGCAGGGGGCTTGGCCTGGATGATCTCTTGAGGTCCCTTCCATCTGTAAGAATTCCGTCATTCTGTGAGACCGTTCCAGGTGGGAAGGCCGACCCGCAGCAGCTTTCAGGCCGCTCGGGGGAGGTGGCGGCCCCACCCACGGCCGGGCGGAGCCAGCCCTCGGCCGCGCTTCCCGAGGTGCTTGGCTGGGCCGCTTGCACGCCGGGATTTGCAGTCCGCCCTCCCTCCTCCCTTCCCGGTCAGGCGGCGGGACCGCCTCTCTCCTTCCGGGAGCGGCGCGCTCCCGTTGGCGGGGACCGGGAGCGGCGTTTGTTGACTTCCTCGGAGGCAGCGGGGGCGGCGCCGAGCCCCGGGAATTCCCCGCGGTGGCGGAGGCCGAAACCGCGTCCGGGCCGGCGGGGTAGGGGGCGATGGGCGCCCGAGCGGAGACCGCGAGGGGCGGCGCTGCCTCCCCGCCGAGCTGAGCGCCCGCCGCTGACCCGCCCGGCCGAGCGGGGCCCGGACAGGTTGGTCCTGGCGCCGGGGGGGGAACGCGGGGCGGCCCCGGCCGGGGATCCCCCGGGGTGCTGGGGAGCTTCGTGCCTCGCGGAAGAGGAGCGACTTCCCCTGGGAAGGGAGGCTGGTCTTTAGTTTCTCCCCTTAGAATAGAGTCGTCCTCATAGAAGCCTGGAATTGTTAGGGTTGGAAGGGAAACCATCTAGTCCAATCCCCCTGCCAAGGCAGGGTCACGTCGAGCAGGATACAGGTGACACGGGAATGCGTGCAGGTGGGTTTTGAATGACTCCATAGAGGGAGACTCCACACTTTCCCTGGTCAGACTGTTCCAGTACTCCCTCATATAAGACCCGGCTCCCTCATATGAAGTTCTTCCTCATGTTGAAGTGGAACTTCCCGAGTTTCAGAAGGAGCCGGATGTCGGTCTTGTGCCGTGTCCCTGCCCAGTCACACCCCTGAATAAAGGGCCATCCCGTGGCGGGACGGTTAGCAAGGCTTACCGCTACCAAGCTGGGGTTGGGCCTCGGGCAGGCAGTCAGGCTAGTAACAAAGCTGCCTCTGATCAAGCTGAAAAACTGTGTGGGATCTTGGAGCTGCAGTTTGTGCCTTGGTACACGGGGAGTCTGGCAGAGAAAATGAGCAAAGTAGGACTGCGGGTGTGAAAACAAAAACATGATGGAATATTGGAGCTGACAGGAATACAGGTGCTGCAGGCCATGTTAGTTTGGAAGAAGGGAGTGCAGATGAGCATTGAGGTAGTTGTGTGTGCTAGTGGTGCTTTCAGCTTTTAAGAAATTGCCTCTTTAAATCCTGGTGTTTCACCTGATAGGGAAATGCCCTTAGGAAAATGCCCTTTTTTCCTTAAATAAATTGGTCCCCTAGCAGCTTAGAAGTGTCAACTGGTCTAGTGAGTGGTTTTGGGAGCTTTTTGTTTTTTAAGGAATCCTTTAATTTCCCCACTGCTTTTCACAATATGTATTCAGTAAAATCAGTGTGCTGGAAATAGACTCTGGAAAAAGTGGAGTTAGGGGAGAATTACTGCCAGGACAGTTAAGTCTGCTCTGGACTCCAAAGGTCAGTTTCTCTTCTGAGATAGTTTTCTAGGAAATGTTGTGGGCTATAGGAAACATGTCATTTCCTAGATGGTGGTGTATGATCACGTGATACTGCTGCTAATAATCCAAGTTATCTCTTCCCACATCTATTTTAGAATTCTAGTAGAATTACTGTAGAAAGCAAAAGAAATCTACGATTAGGACTACTTTTTGTTCTTTGAATAATTGCTGTTTACTAAGAGGACTTTTGTTGAAAGTGTTTATCAGATAATTGCCATATAACTTAAGTAGATGACTATTGCCTCAAATTTTAAGCAGAATTTTTTCGTCTAAACTCTAATGAAGATAGAAGGCAGAAAACACTGGTTGACTGAACTCTAGATTAGACTATACGAAGTGTTTAGCCACCGTCTCACTCCCAAAACCCGTATTTTTTGCTAAAATTGATAATTTTTCAGAACCTTGTTTGCTGAATTTGCAGTTTAGAGAAATGTGAGCTAACTACTGCCTGAGTAATAGCTAGGTTAAGTTTTATTGTAAAATGATAAGACATTACACAAAAAAATTACAGATTTTTACCAAAAAAATGTTTTTCAAAAGAGCAAAGAGGGTGAAGTGCCATCTTTGTGCAACAAATATGGGTAATAAATTAGAGATAGTTTTAAGACTGCCTAAATTTCAGCAAGTATTCTACTTTGGTTTTCAGTATATCTGTTTTCTATCTGATACTCAAAAGGTGGGGAGAGAAATGGAATAATTTCATCTCACAGCATTGGAAAATCAGAGTTTGCATAGAGTTGCAAATGCAGTAATATCTGTTTATATTACTTCAATAGATGCATTGAATTGGAGATGGTGGACTATAAAACGCTAAATGTGGCTTGCTTACTTGGGAAAGTGGAAACTCCCCTGTCACTGCACATGCTATCCATATGTAGTTTCTTTAGAACAGAATTTGAAGAAAAAAAGAGAACATGTAGAAGGAAACAGGATCAAATACAATGTAGGTTTACCTTTCGATAGATGTTTTAATTCTTTTTTCTAGACAGAAGAAGTCTGACAGTCCATACTGAATAAAATAATGAGATCCAGTTTGCTAAGATGGCAATGATAGGATTAACAAACGGGTCAGGGTAGGAGTCAGTGGGGAGTTCTGCTGGAGACGACTCCATACCTGTGTGCATTATCCATGGTTCACTTTGGAATCAGTCTTGTGTTTTTGCTAAATGTTTATACTATAATTCCATTAATTAGCTAATTTACATGATTATACAATGTTTTTATGTGGAGTTCTTAGTGTTTGAAATTGTAGATGCAACTAAAATTTGACAGGACCTTTGGGGAGAAGAAATTAAGTTTGAGAGGGCAAGTGAAGTATAAGTGGCTTGAATATTCGAAGTCAGCCACTTAGGAGCTGCTAAGTGAAACTTAGGTTCAAATTACCAGGTTTGTCTGAAATATTGCCATATAAATCCGAATACAGAATTTTTAGAAGACAGCCCAATTTGAAAAGAACCTGGGAAGATCATCAGGTCCCTCTGTAAAAGGGAGCCTGGGTCAGATTTGCTGGCATCCTGTCCAGTTGTGTCTTGGAAACCTACAGATGTTTTGTTAGTGAGTTGCAGCATGACCAAGAGCCATGGGTGAGACTCATTTTCTTTCCAGCAGCTGTAACAGGTGAGGCACGTTTTCAGTTGAATTAAAAGTTAATGCAATTACATAAGGCTTATCACTGAACTTGTGAACTTAATGAGTGGTAATTAATCTGGCAGTTTAATTGAATAGAAGGAAACTTGTGATTGGGTGGTAGGACCTGCTGTTTGGGTTACAGAAGAAGATAGGAAAAATAAATCCAAAACAAATCCTCTAAACTTTTGGAAATATTTATTCCTTACAAACCTTTTGAAATGAGAATGAAAGAACAGCAAAAGAAGGGTTTTAGTAGCCTTCTAAGATACTTATATTTGGTGCTAGAAAGGTTTAGCAGTCAAAAGTCATCTTGCTCCTACTTAACGTTTCTTTGACAGTACTGCTTCTAATTAAACTATTAAATATAATAGTTTAATAAACAGGATTATATGATACTGAAAGGATAATATTTTATTGACTCCTACTTCTTGGTTTTTATTTTCCCCCTTTTCAGGTAGTTGTCAGGGAAAGTGATTATAGTGACAGCATCCACAAAAAGGCAGATTGAATACCTTACATTGATGGTGCGTAAGGTTTGCAAATTAGCAGTGGAGGTACTGGAGTCTGACACTGTTCAGAGAAAGTAAAATTTATCAAGTGCTGTTGTCATAAAATAGGATTTTTATTGCTTTTCTGGTTCTTGTGAGAGATTATTTATTGTAAAAACCTTGAGATCGAAAAAATTGCCTTTTGTATGTAAGGAGATTTTGCTTGGCTTTTGTAGCTTACCCAGATGTTCAGGATAGATGAGCTACAGTGATCTGGTGTGTGAGCTTAGAGACAGTGCGTTTCCATTTCCTGAAGGCAATAAAATGAAAGTGCTCTGGAGGTCTGATGTAGCTCACATGCTGACGTGTTTGGCCTGTGGACTTTGGCCATACAGAAAGATGAACAGCGGCCAAAGTAGCAGCTACTGAGATGTGTGTGTGATTTTTTTTTTTTTTTTACTCTTTAAAAATGGAGCAAATATGTGTAAAAAGCAATGCCTTTCTCTGTAGAACTGTCTGTTCACAACTTGAATCAAAGAGAGCCTAAGATTTCTGAAGGAGAGATGCAGAGTGATGGATGCTTCAAGAGTCTGGAAGTCTTGCTTGTTTTAACATCTTGTGTCATATGCTCCAAGAACTGTGTGGAGTTTTTGCTGCTGGCTGCAGGAATTCTGCATTATTCCTTGCTGTGCTGAAGTGTTTTTTAAAAAAAGAAAAAAATAAATCTGTACAGCTTTTCTGAAATTAAGGTGAGGGCTGTAACACACTCACTCAGGATTGCTTTGGTTCAAAGGCCTTTCTTGAATTTAAAGGGTTTTTTTGTGTTTACATGCATATATGTATACCCTTCTCTGTAAAGCAACATAAATTAGTACAGAAATTATGCTGTTATCAACAGCTGGAAACTGTTCATACTACTATTATGAAGTCAAATCCTTTGAGTCTGGAAGGCAAACAGGAAAACAACTGTCTTGAAATTATTTGCATTTGATACTTGGGAATATTTTGAAAACTGTTTTATTCCCCTTTCAAATCAACTTAGGCCAAAATGAGAATCTGCTTCATACTGGGAAAAATTTAATGTAATCCTGCTTTTTACTATCTTTCTCTCTGATCCGAGAATAAGATTAGCATTTCAAACTACAGAGCTCTCTGTTTGAGCTGTGGTCTGTTTGCTATTAGAGCCTCTGCATCCCATGTTCCTTGTATGTAGAATGTGTTTTATATTTAACTGCCTCCCATGGTGTTAATGACTAGTATTCATAAAGCTCTTTAAAGAGAACAGCTATGTTTCTGCCAAGCATTAGTAAGATATGGGAAAACATTATTTTGCTCAATTTATTTATTGTATTGAATCAAAGCTGTTCTATAACCTATGCTGAGCAACAGAAGTGGTTCCTGTTAATTACTCTTTTCTTCACATTATGTGAAAGTAAGCTTAGGTGGTGCCACCTCTTCAAATTAATTTGCTTATAAACAGGGAACATAATTAGTCCTGCTAGAACTTAATATTATTTTCTGTCAGCAGTGTATTCAAGTCGGGTTTTAAACATTAGTTATTTAATACAAGCAGTAGTACTGGTACTTATTTAATGTATTTGTATTTGGACATAAAGATTAAAGTCATTTTAAGTAGGCTGTTTTGTGTGCAGATCATTATAAAGTGTAAATGCAATATATTTATCACAGGCGAAATATTTAGCTACTGTGCTGAAGTAAAGGGAGTAAAAAGTATTAGGGAGACCTTTCTCAGGATGGGATATGTGGTAAATGGGATTGTGAAGTTTGCCTGAAGGAGGCTGAGATGGACATCAATTTTATTCATAGACATTAACTTGTCAGTATATCACTTGAAATATTTTAGTGAGAAATCTTTCACTTGAACTGGTTACTGTAGGACAGATTATCTCATGTATTGCAGCTCCAGAGAGGTCAAAATTCACTCAGGTGTTTCAGAGTGTCAGCTCTGGGGCATTTTCAGCAGTGCATACAAGTGTGACTTTGAATTAGGAGAAGTCAAACAGATTAAAACAGGGCAGAAGTCTGTGGCTGGACTTGGTGAACCACCCTGAAAGCCCTTCTGGCATCCTTCTTCCAGATTTGAGGAGTCATAACCTGTGGAATAAAACACTTCTTTGATTGTTGCTGTCAGCTCATATTTTTAAAATGAGGTAATACAGTGCTGGGGAATCTAAATTTTGATTCCTGTCCTTGAGTGAAATTAAAGATTACAACTGTAGTTGGGGATTTCTTACAGATATGGCCCCTTTTTCTACAGTGAGGGTTTCTGTCTATCCTGACAGCAAAAAATCTGGGTGAGTTATTTATTTCACCATGGCCTTTTGTAGTACTGCTGATCTTGAACTGTTTAATGGCAGCTTGTCATCACTTAGTATGCAATACCGTTAGTTAAAAATGTGTGTATTGGATTTTTCGGAACTGTTACGTTGGATGTAGAAATTTAGAAAAGCATGCAAACAAAGTCCCTTTGAATTATGTGGAATTATATGCTTCTCTTCTAAGTAATTTCCAGTTCTGGCTTACAGGGCAGCCAAGTTGAAACTAAAACTCCTCTAAACTAAATGAGATCTTTCAAGTAGAAAAAAAAATTAGAGTAACTGGTCTTCCTGCAGGTGCAGGTTAGGTGTGTACTTAAATTTATAAAATAGTTTTTGTTTATGCTGAGTCTTATTTGGAAGGTGTTTCTCTCTTGGAAGCTCATAAAGGCACTTTTAGTTAACAAAATGCTGAATAAATATGGTCTTGTTTTCTCATATTGCCATCTCCTGGTAGCACTGATGTGTGTAAGAAATAGGGAATTATGACACTCAGGTTTAGGAGCTATAGGAAAGCAAGGGGACAAAGATCTATTTTATGTACAAGGTCACAAATCTGCTGCTTTCTTCGAGAGATAATGATAAGCTGTGACACTTCTTTAACAACATTTGAGTCAAGTGTTCTGAGAAAAGGAGATGTGTTGCCTTGAGAGGGCAAGCTCTTGGGAATTTGATGAGATGGGTGACAAGACTTGCAGGGCCTTTGGTGAAATGGGGGAGGATAAGCTGGTATGTTGTGCTCATCTTGGAAGACAAAATGAGCAATTCCTTCAGTCATTTAATGCAGTTTGAATGATGTGGTGCTTTTGGTCAAGGTCACCTTGTGCATGGAGTGATACTGTTCTTACAGTGAAAAGGAAGCAAACCATTCTTGCAGGGTTCTTTCTACTTAAATGTCACAGAAGTTGCAGAATATTCAAGGCAGAACAACAAGCAAGGGAAGCTTAGGCTACTTTTTTGTCAGAAAGCATCAAACAACGTAGAAGGTATCCATTCACCTCCTGAATATAAACATTAAAACGAGTTCAGCTTTGGTTTGTAGTGTTCTTGTCTTTTTTTCACTGTTGAAAAACTCCACTGCTGTCTTATTTAGTAGAAATGAGCTGTCACAATTTTTTTATCATGTTGTCTAACTGGCTTGGAGCAAATTGAGACAAACGTGATAACAGCACCATTGTTCAGCAGTAGCTGCACTACAGCTTTTCATAATGCTGTGCTCTGAAAGCTTTCCAGCATGGTGAGAGAAATTTGACCATATAGACAAGCTCCAGGCCTTTACTTCTTGTAATCTATAAACAAATGGAAGTCTAGTTTGAATTCACATAGTAAATACACAGTAGAAGCAGCAATTGTGGCTGTGGGGCTTTTTTGCACTAACGCCTGCCTTTTCTGCAAAGTTCTGCTGATCAAGTTGGTTTTCTATTGAAGTAAGTTTTTCCTGCAGTAGAAAAAGCTATCTTCATGATGCTTAGTTCTTTCATTCCAGCACATCTGTTGGTTTATTAGCTATTTATTTATATATTAGCTATTTATTTATCAGCATCAGGAACCTAAGGATTTGTTGAAGGGGAAAAAATAAAAGTCTGCTTTTTGTAGAAGTCATATCACTAGCTTGTTTAAATGGGGTTGATATTATCAGGCACTTTGTAGTGTTTCTTAGTATTGCATAGGAATACAACTAATCTTGATGTTCATAACTAAATGCAATGTGTCTTTTTTTTGGTTGGTAGGTTTTGTGTTTTGGAGGTTGGTTTGTTTTTAAATAAAACCCCAGAACTTGTCCCAGATAACTTGTAACTCTTAAGGAAAATGCTTTTGGGGATTTTCCCTTGAGACCTATTGCTCAAGAAAATATATACTATTTCTTTAAGATGGTATTTTCTTACTGAATGTTTTGCTGTGCCTAAATGATGTAGATTGTAACAGAAACTCAGTGTGACATCTACTTTGCATTTGTCATTCAGGTGGATCTGCCTGGTATTTTAGAGTGATACTTTACTAATTGTCAAATTATTGTAAGTTTTCTCCACGCATATTGAGGCAGGCCATGTTACTGTACATGTTTTCATTCTCATCATATTTTCAGTCAAAAATTACTGTAATTGTTGTTCAGAAGGAGGTTTTCTACTGTGACCAAGAAAAGAATAGCTGCTCAGGCAGTCTCTCTAAGGACAAATACAAGTGTACTTTAAGATTCCATTTTAAAGTTTGGGAAAAATGTAAGTATTTACATTCAAAAATAAAGAAACTTTGGCACTTGTGCTCAGGAACCACAGGAGTTAGTTGATTCGTTGGAACTATACTCTCTTTTACTGCTCAGTGCTGGCTTGCAAAAGCTCCGATATAACATTCCTTTGGAGTTCAAATAGTTGGTACCAGCCAAATTCTACATTGGTGTTAAGACTTAAAAATGAGTTTGAGGGTTCATACATTGGATAGGTACACAAAATATTTTTATCAAGTAACAGTGAAATGAATCTTTCCTAAACAGCGTGTTTTCAAGGTGAAATGGATTTCAAGATTTTTCTGCAATACTAAGATACTTCCGGATTATTCCACCTTGTCATACTTAGAAACAGCCTGCAGTATTATTTTGGAAGGTTTTCAGACTCTTGATGAATTTGTCTTTGTGAAAACTTAGCACTTACATCTGTCTTTTTAACAGCTGTCATGGAGGAGTTGGTAGAGGATGACATCTGTATTTTGAACCATGAAAAAGCAGACAATGCTCACAAGAGAGACAGTGATATTCCTGTTCCATCATATAGTGGAGATGAGTCTGTTGCCTCACACTTTGCACTTGTCACTGCATATGAAGATATCAAGAAACGACTGAAGGAGACAGAGAAGGAGAACTCTTTCTTAAAAAAAAAAGTGAGAATTTTAGAAGAGAAGGTAAGAAAATAGTTGATGTACCAGTTTCTGGTAGCAGCTTCTTTCTTGCTCCTGGATGGCAGAGAAGAAGGTTAAGGATTTGAAATACACTCTTGAAATAATTTCCATGTTAAAGAGTTTTTATGAATTGTTTTATTTGTTTAAGTGAAATGCAGTTTGTTCCTCTGGTAGTGTAGTTGTGTCATACTGGCATTTTTGATTCTCACTGAGCACATATATGATGCAATGCCAAGACAGTGGCTTAGATTCAGATAGATGTGTAGTTGCATAGAATTTGTCACTGTAGTTTGGGTGCCTCTTTATGGTGTTTATTAGCTTGGGCACATGTGACACAGTATTGTTGAACAGTGAAGTGCAAAGCTTGTAAATTATCAGAATCCAGGAACTGTCTATCAAAAGACTCTAGGCTCAGCACACCAAAATTATAAGGAAAAATTGTTTGCTAAGAATATTCAGCTAGGTCTAGCTAATCACAACCTCAAATGTGAAATACAAAGTTGCAATGCTTAACATAGATGTTGTCTGGCTGGCTTTTGATGCAGTAATTCTAAAATGTAAGTGAATCTTGGAATTTGTTTTATAGGCAGTTTCTCATGGTCATAAGCTAGTGAAGTTCATTAAAGCTAAAAATTGACCAGGGCACAAGATTTTCTCTCCAAGTAATTAAATGCTGTCGTTAAACATACAGCCATTTTTCAGTACTGAGTGTCTTTGTACTGCAGAAGTTCTTGACTTGGATAGATTGCTTTCTTATATAAGAAGAAAAGATATATCCTGGTGTTAGAGCTGTGACATTTTTTAGGAATTACTCCTAACTGTATGGTACTGACTCTTAAAAGCTTTCCAATTGTGTATTATTTTTTGGCAGTGGAATGAAGAACTTGAGTTACACTTGGCACAGCATTGAAACACTTATTCAGGAATTCTTGTTGAAGACAAGATTGACTTTTTCTCAGAAAGCAAAACTATCTCAGGACTTCCTTTATATAAAGTCTGGGGGGATGTTGGGAAGAGGAATAGAGCTTTAGACCTAATATTCTCTGAATCCTGAGTGTAACATCTTTTATGTGGCTACTCAAAATCACAATAAACAGGATTTGACCTTGACAATTTCTCTTGCCATGTGTCTTTTGATTTGGCCTTGTTCAGCTTAATTCTCTTGAAGATGACACTTTGTTTTCTATAGAGAAAACTTTTTAGTTTTAGTTTTAACTCATTTTTCAAAAAGCAGTTTACATTTTTTCAGAGCCTGGAAAAAGTATCATTAAGGGATTATCTATCAGTATGAGTAATCCTGACTTATGAATAGTTTTTAAGTACTCATAGGAGTGAACCCATAGCTGTCTACTGGAAAGTGTCCCTGTCCATGGCAGAGGAGTTGCACTAGATGAGCTTTTAAAAGTCCTCTTCCAACTCAAAGTACTATGATTCTATAAATTAGTGAGCATTAAGTATTGTTAGCGATTTCAGAATTTGTAGACAGCCTTTGTTGCACTTCTGTAAAAAAACTTCAGCCCGTATCAGTGTATTTGATTAATTTATTATCTAAACTAAAATAAAAGGAAAAGCTGTTAGATTAATATTGCAGGCTGTACCATTGCCTTTTTAAAATTTTGCTGTCCTCAGAATAACATACCAAACTTCTTACATCTCCTGTGTGTTAAACATTCAGGTGCTTGGCTCCCGACTGGAAGAGGAATGCAGCTCAGTTGGGCGGGAACAAGTCAATAAGGCCTACCAAGCCTATCGAGAGGCCTGCATTGACCGCGATCATTTGAAAAGCAAGCTGGAAAAAATGGTGTGCCTTTCTAAGTAATTACTTCAATACATGCTTTAATACTGCATAGTTAGTACATGTTTACTGTAGAATGAACTTTACATACTTAAGATGTGGTGTTGGTTTTATCATTCTTTTAAAGTACATGACAATACTTTCTGTAGGAATAACAATTTAAAGTATCTCAGTTTTATTACTGGGGTAGAATAATGCTAAAAAAAAAATCAAAGCAATATTTTTTTGTTGTTGTAGTTCTAAAATATTAAATTGTCAGACATGATAGAAAATTGCCTCACAAATTATTTTGGGTTGGGTTTTTTCCTCTGTATGAAAATAGGCGAAAGAAAGTGCGGAATCCTTGAAAAACTTGAATGAACAGTTGCAATCTAAAGAAGTAGAGCTGTTACAACTAAGAACTGAAGTGGAAACTCAGCAAGGTATGCATTTGGTTACGTCATCTTAAGGTATGTTGAGAAGCTGTAGTGTTGTGATCTTGAGGCATGAAGAGGTTTAACTTTAGGTAGGGGCAAGGTAAGAGAGGCATGAACAGCAGTGAAGTACTTTGAACTTGTCTTCATTCTTGTGAATGATGACGTGTATGTTCTGAGGCTGTTGTTCTTCCTCTGTAGATGATTTACAAAGAAATGGACTCTACCTGACACTTTTTAGGCTGTGTCATGTACATCTCTGGACCCCACCACCTTTTCCTCAGAGCAGGGCAGAGGCCTGTTCAAGTATAAAGATCATTCAGTCAGTACCACTTCCTCTGGCACCTGCAGAGGTCTAGTATATTGCTTTGTCTCACTGTTGGGATATGACAAATACAAGATGATGTTGTATAGCAATAGCTGCAGTCACCAACAGTTACTTAGATGACTGTGAAATAAGAAAAGATAGGAAGATATTGATTGTAGAGAGCCTGGTGAAAAGAGGAAGGAGAAACTAACAGTATATCCTGGCAATTCCAAAAGCCTAAATCCAGCTTCTCTTACTCTAATTGCTCTGTACATGTAAAGCAAAACACTATGGAAGAAAAAACCCTTGATTAATTTAATTACAAGAAAATGCCATCTGTATAAAATTAGAGATCTGGACTTCAGAGTCTGTACAAATGCAGTTATTTGAGAGGCACTTTTGCTTATGGCTGTGCTTGAATTGGATTACTCTCCAAGAGGACCTTAAGCATGTAATGCACTACTTCAGTTGTACAAATGTTTAAACCTAGAAAAACAAACTGCAAGTAGTGCTAATATCACTGTTGAGGACCTCATTGTTTCAGGAGGTAAGAATTGCAGAGTTTGTAAGGAGAGCTCTGAAAATGTGATGATTCAATTCTTATTTGTAGCTCAATTTTACTCATAAGTGGACTCTGAGTACCTTGTTTAAAGAAAAAGAATCAGTGTAACTTAAGGTTATTTAAACCATTAAATCTGGAAATAAGTGTACCATGTAGTTGAAAACTTGGGTTTTTCTTTCTGTCATGTTCCTCCTTTTCTTGCTTTCTCACTAATACCCTACTATTGATCTGATGGCAGCATCAGCTGAGGTTGCTTCTTACTGTGTGAATTGCTTTGGTCTAACAAGCTTGTGTAACTTTCATGTTCTTCCCTTTTGTTTTGTTTTTATTTTTCTGTTTGGAACTTCTTGATATTAAACTTGGGGAAAACTTAATGGTAAATGATGTAACAATACTAATCTGAAGGCAAAAAGCCTCGTGTTTTCGAAGCGTGTAAGAAGTATGCAAGCTGGCATATATGATGTGTGTTTGCTATAAATTGATTTTTCTATTTCCAGTGTCTTTATATGGTGGTACTTCCTTCTTCTTTGTGTCAAATCTCCAGTGCATTCCTAGAAAGTAGGGCTCCATGCTTTACACCCAGAAAGTAGACCACCTCTGCCAACAGCATTACCAGTATTCTATTTCCCTGTTGCCATAGACTCCAGTTTCTTCAGAATATGATGTTTTTGTAGGGCATGGGCTGGTTGAGGAGTGTCTTGCATATTGAGTTGCATTCCTTGGACTGCGATTGGAATCTGATTGTCTTGCTTGTCTTCTTTACAGTGATAAAAAGTCTGAATTGTACTCAGGCTAACTGGGAACTAGAGAAGCTGAACAGTGACCTGAAAGTGCGTAGTCTGGAACAGGATCTGGAAAAACTCAAGGAAGAGTGCAACGGTCTCAGGAAAGAGTTGCAAAATTCCAAGCAGAAGGTACCTTAATTTTTAAGGAATTTTTGTATTAATGGTTAATTTTAAGTCTCACAGTCAATCAAAATCAAGGGTTAACAAAAATATATACAAAATATATACAAAAATATACAAAAGTATACAATTGAGTGAAAGATGAGTATCTTGGTAAATTTAAATATTTTCACAGACTGTCATATTTTTGGAAATAGGGACAGGCTTCTCAGGGAAGTTTTCATGGCATCAAGCCTGTCCAAATTTAAGAAGTGTCTGGATGACACTCTTAAAGTTTAGTTTTAGGTGGTCCTGCAATGAGCAAGGAGTTGAACTTTATCCTTAGGGGTCACTTCTAACTTGAGATATTCTGTGATTCTATACAGGTGAGATTTCCCAGCCATTGCCCATATAACAACAGAAAATAAAGCTTTATGATTTTTTATAAGTAGCCACTGAAGTTCTGTGTAAGCTGGGCTGCTAAGAAAGTTTGGGAAAAAGCTGGTCTCTATTATTTTTATTTTTTTTTAAACAACCACGGGATGCTAATATTAAAAGATGTCATGAACTTTGTTTAAGGAGGTCTGGCGCTTTTCTTTAGGGTAGTTACGTGAAGCTTGTCAGGAAAGTACCTCTTTTGGCACCCTTCCCTGCCATTTCTGGGGCAGATATCTGTTTTGAGGGACACATTTTGTAACCTAGACGTTGCTAGGATCTCAAAAAGAAAATTAAAATAACAGTAAAAAAAAGCAGTAAGTTACTGTCTACTACATTCTCTCTGCTTTCCATCTTACCTTTGATGGAAGGTACAGTGCCAGTCTCTAGGACTCTGCAGTCACATTGAAGTTACACAGTGAATGTAAAACATGTAAATGTGATTGTTGGAGGAGGCAGAGTGTTTAAGATTCCTTATGGTCATTAATAATGATGATTTTGTAATGTTGAATCACACAGCATTTGAGTCTGCATTTTTTTCCACTAGGTGGGGATAAAGCACGTGAGGTGTTTCATTGACTTCCCTTACTGTTGGTTGTTTCACTTGTGTCTGGAGCTCTTTCAGGTGCTTCCAATAATTTGTAAAATCTGAAGGCTTGCTGTAACTTTTGTGCAGTTCTGGTGTCTTTAGGTAACTCTAGAACAGCTGCATAAATAATTGCAGATTGTATTGTGAGAGTGAATGATGTCAGAAGAAAGGAATACTATGTGTGACATTTTATTAAATAATGTTTATGCCAGCAACTTTTGTTGCACAGAACAAATATAGGGAACAGCATTTTGTTTTGGGGGGCTTGTGTTACTTTATTTTTTTGGGTCTTGTTTTTTTCTTTGTCTTTAATAAAATTTCTTCTTGATCCTGGTAACTGCTTAATATAGGAAATAAAAAAGTGCATGTTTTCAAATGTGGGGTAATACAGTGCAACTTTTTTTAAGCTATGAATTTGAATCTTGGGGAGATGGTGAGAAAGTTCAGGAGGAGAAAATCTGAAAGGTGAAATACAGTCAAGTGTGATCAATGGGCAATGACAAATCAGCATTATTTCAACTCAGCTGGCATTTTCATTACTACTTATTTTCATTACATTAGTTCGTTTAGCTAACATGTAATGAAAGTAAGCAATAATGAAAATGAAGACAGGAAAACGTTTTCAAATGTTTTCTAGCTTTGGTGAGTGTACTTTCTGTTTCTGTGTACTTTTAGATATTTTTACTCAAGTTTTACATTGTAGTTGATGCAGTGTGTACATTGTATTGACAAGCTGCTTGAAATGTGTACAGGCTATCTTAAAGCTGCTGTAAAGGTATCAAATCCATAACAGCTTTGGCTAGAGGAAATGATAGGAAGGGAACATGGAAAGAAGGGATATGAAAGGGAGGGAGCTTATCACAAGTAACGGTCTGCTAGAAACACAGCTAACAAAGTTAGCCAAATGTTTGATTTGTTAAACAACCCTGGTAAATTCAGTTGAGGCTGCCTATATGTGCAGTTTTAAAGTAGTCACTCAGACTGAAGGGATAAATTATGTTCTGTCATCAAAGTAACCTGTGGAAGTAAATCCATACTGAAACAGTTTGCTTTAACTTAAAGATCTTTATACACTGTGATGGGGAAAGAACAAAAAAAAAGACTGTTTAAAGAGCAAAAATTGAGAAATGCTTTTGATGTCCATTAAAAAAGTAATCAATCTCTGAGAGTTCAGCTGTTTAAAAACAAAAAGGGTGTGGAGGTGGCTGAGCAATGCCTTCATATAAGTAGATAGTTTAAGCAGTTTTTAGTGGAAATTCTTAGTAGAAGTCTTTATTTCCCTTTTGAAAGTCACTGCAGCTAACAGAAATGAAAACTATTTTTCATTTTTTTAAGTATTAGGGAGCTGGAGTTTCACTGCTGTTTCTTTAGACAGAAGATCTGAAATCATGTTCATTCATTGTCTGTCTTCACTCTGTTATGCAGGACCAGGCTCAAAAGGAAAATCCATTACATGGAGACCACATTCAAAGGCAAGACATCCAGAGGTATGAAATATTTTATTTTCAGTTTACTGAGGGTCAGTTAGTTAAACAAGTAAATTATTCTTGCAGACTCTTTAGGTGTGTTATTTCAAGTTACATAATTTCATTGAAAGTCAAGGCATAGTTATTTAGCAAGATCATTGGTCGTTTTTTCTTTGTTATGTTTGTAGTTCGGGATGATGATGACGATGATCACTCACATAGTTATTATGCCTGTTGGTGCACTTACACCATTTTCCACCAGGGGGAAGAGCGGCCCTTCAGAACACCAGGCTTTAGTGCAAGGCACGTTGGTGCTTCCTTGGGTGTTGAAGAGACGGCAAGGGAGATCGGCCACTGAAAGAGAACATACAGACACTTCCCATCGTATGTTCTCTGGTGCAGTGATGATAATAGTGCACACACTACACACAAATCACACTTTGTCCTTTCACCTTGACTGGATACTTACTCCCGTGGTTCCTCCGGGAGCTTTGCAGTCAGCCTCACATACCTGATAAAAGATATTCTTTCAAGACACAGCAGTTATCTCTTTGATCACTGCTCTGATCAAATGGATCATTTGATCAAATAATTATTGATCAGAGCAGATTTATTCCACCAAGTGGTGCTCAGGTGGCAGCCATCTAAAATAGCATATGGACAGTATAGTGTTTATTGTAATATAAATACTGATTATGTAATAAATATGTAAGCCCATCCAAAAATCTGTGGAGAAAACACTCGAAAAACCTCCTATGAGAAACATTTGTTGCAGCAAGCAATCCTGCTTTTTCTAGGAAACTGAGGAATTTGCACTTAGTTAACTTTTTGGAAAGTAGTTATTTCATATTTGTGAGCAGCCTGCAAATCTGACTTTAAATTCTCAGTGTGCAAATCTAATTTGCTGTAGATTTAAACAGGCTGTCATAGTGAAGGTTCGTATTACATGTTAGAAGGCAGTATAGGATAAACTTCCAGGCACAGGGAATCCTTGGTTTTCAATTACAAATTCCTTGAAAATTAGGCTTTGCAATGGGATTCTAGGTCAGTATTCACAAAAACAATTAAAATCTGTGGCACGTGATTTAAGTGGAATTCTGGTACCTGCAGCCCATTGCCAGAAGCTTGTAAAAGTGCTAAATGCACTTTAAAAAATCCATCCAAATACTTTCTTTCTGGTTTCTCAGTGGGAGACACTGAGCTGTCCTTTTACTACCACTGCTGTGTTAAATATCGGACAGTTCTGGTTTGACATAAATAAAATTTTTTATTTTATTTTTTAGACCAAAACACAAGAATTAAGGAAGTGTGGTTGCCACATCAGCTTTAAAATTGTCATCTCTTAAGAGTTCAAAGAGACAAAGGAAGTCTGCAATGGAAAGGCCACAGGTTTAGCTGAACTTCTTGAAATATCATTTCTGAAAATTTTAACTTTTTATCTGTCAGAATTGCTGACACTTAATACACTATTTATTAAAATATCATCTTTAACAGAGCTTTATGAATCTGGATGTTTTTATTCAGGGAAGGGTTTCTGTGGATAGAAGTTCTATTTCTTTGTTTTAAGGGAACTCTCCTAGAGTTGACTTATATAATAGCTACTTCTCAGAGTGAATTTGAACACACTCCTGATTGATGTTTCATGCAGGAGTGATCCTGTTTTGCTATTTTCAAAGGATAGCATAACATACAGGTATAAAGCTTATTAATTCTTACTCATCTCAATAGCTTAAGATGTTCAGCTGTTTTCAAATAAATGCCTTTTAGGTGAATGTAGTGAGGAAGAAAAAATTCTGGAAACTCTCATCCATTATATTTGTATTCAATAAATGTGTTTTGGTAGAATGTTAAGCACTAAAAAAAGTATTAAATCATTGATTTAATGTTTAAGTTGAAGTAACTATATTCTTATGTCTTTAAACACTAAATTAATTATCAATCAACATAAATGTGATATTCAGTGAGCCTTCGCTAGAAATTTTACCAAGAAACATATGGTAATGCTAACTTTTTTTTTTTTTTTTTTTTTGTTCTTAATTTTCTTACCAGTTATTTACCTGAAACATTAGTGTGGGAACAGTGCTGCTGTTGCTAAATATGTTTCTTGTATTATGCTGTCTTAGAGAATGAATTGGAACAATATTTCTTACACTTTTTTATAAGGCAGTATATTAACATAAATTGGATGACTTGAATATGAAAAAGCATGGTTTCTATTTTAGTTTGGACTCAGTATGTATGCTCAGTTTGGGTCCCAGGTATTTAGTCTGAATTCAGTGTAGGAACGTGTATGATGTAAGACCCAAATACAGTTCTTTGATTATTTGAAATTACAATCAGTCAATATTACTAGGCTTATATGTGTTGGGGTATGTGGTCATTTATTGAAAAGCATTCAGAGTTAACACTCTGCCTTTTTTATAAGCTAGTGTCACTTTAAATAAAGTATTTCTGTGAGGTGGCTAATTTTATTGGAAGATGGTTAGTTTCAGATACTGAAATGAAAAGTATGCTTCATATTTATTTTCTTTGCAGAGTTGAAATTATTATTATTACCTAGTATGTCAAGATATAATACAGTGTATATTCTAATAGGCAAGAATCAAATAAAATATACAAAGGTCCATCAATTTAAGGTAATTCTCTGTACAGTTCGGTCCATTTCCAGTTATGATACTCTAACAAAATTTGCAGTGTGTGCCAGGCAAGAACAATTTATTAACAGTTAATTCGGTATTAATAGGTATGTTAATAGGCTGCTTTAGAGGCAACAATATTTAACTTGTAATCAATTTTTGTTTTGAAAGCGTGCAGCAAACATATTGGGACCTGAAGAGAGAAATGTCTAATTTGCGTGCAGTGACTGACAAGCAAGCTGAGGTCCTCCGAAAACTGAAAAGGAACCCACCAGGAGCCAAGAAAGGCAAGTCAGTGTTTGCATTAACAGTTGATTCAAGATGTATCATTTTAAAAATAAACTAGCTATCATATCTTATCAGAATCTCATCAATTGAAGTTGATAAGCTAGACTGTATTATGGTTCCAGCTTACCCATTTTCTGCTTTTGCTTCTGTCTCATACTGGTCAACTTCACACATAAAGGTGTTGCTGATGTGTTTTTTCTTCAGTACTGTATTCTGTTCCCCTTGTGGCTTTTTTCTCAGTCAAGTGTTGCTTATGTGCACAAGGCTGAGGTGTTAAGTTTACTCGTATTTGACCTTTTACCACAACTACTTCATATTATGGGGGAAAAAATCTTTTTGCAAATGCAGTCTTATTTTCCCAGTACAGAATATATGAAAAACTTGGCAACATTTTAAAATTGAACTTTAAAAGACTGAAATTCCCTTACAGTTCCATACTTCTTTACGTTGTATTCAGAAAAGTTGTCTTTTCTAACAAAATGCTACACAGTATGACATTTTCTGAATGTCAGAATACTGGGGAAGCAAAACTGCCTTTAATAATTTTAAGGGTTAAATATTTTTCACATAAAATATTTAAAATTTCTGTGAGCACTTCATCAGACAGTTCTTCTGTTCCATACATATGCTTCTCTTAAGTCAAATGCTAGCCCATCAGTCAAACAAACTGTGGTAAAGAGTTAATTTCCTTTGTTTTCTGCTCACTTTAATTTGCTGTGTTCAGAATACTGGTGGAAGACAGTGAAGCTGGTTGCAATGTACTGGGGACAGTCTCTGCTGTCCCTGTCCATTACCAGATCAAGACATTTTGTTTCTAAACAGCTCAGTGAGGTAATGACAGGATTCACCTCCCGAGCAGTCCCTGCTTTGTGGCCAGCAGTGACTAATGATCACTTTGTCTCTGGTACTTGGCTGATACAAACTGTCAACCCATTTTGTACTTGGCTATATTGTAACCACTGTGTTCCTACAATTCTAAAACACTTCTGTCAACTAAATTCAGCAGAGAAACTGGGAACTGAATGAGTCTAAATAATCTTAGACCTGTCAAGATTTGATATATTTGATCATATACTGTCTTTATGTCCTTATTTTTAATTGGGAGTGTCTTGCCACTGCACAACTATTGATTTTTCTCTTCTCCGTAGTGAGGAGTCTAATTTTCTGCAGTCCTTATGCAGTTGTTCATCTAGAGCCATTAGAAGTCATTCTTGATTGATCAGAAACAGTGGGCTTTTGCCTTTTCATCTGTAGACTTTTTTCAGTAATTTTTCAGAAGTATGTGAGAGTGGACAGGTCTGATCTTGGTCATCAACCACACTTATAAATGCAATACAGATATATATCTTTGCTTATATTTATAGACAAATCTTGGCTTCTGCAAAATATGGGTACAATTGATTGAAGTCTTCCACTTCCTATACCTCCAGTACTGACTTTTAGCATCTACAAACCAGCTGCCATTGTCAGAGGTGCATTAATTCTGCAGAACATGTGTTCATTACTTTGTGTGGGACATGAACAGTGTCCATTAACAAGTCAATTCTACTTCGCTGTTATGTATGGAGGCATGTTCAACAAATGTGTGTGTTTGTGGAGTTTTTAGTTTATTTTTTTTCTTCTTATGGTTTTTTGTTGTGTTCTTTTTATTTGGGTTTTTTTTTTGTGGGTGTTTTTTTTTGTACATTTTCAATCTATTTTCAGTGGATTCACGTTTTCTTGAAATTCTAAATTCTAAAGGTCTGTAGGCATCAAATTGCACCTGCCAGCACAAAGACACCGAATCCAGTGCCTTAGCATGTCTTTCAGACATGATGCCCATTGCTATTGGAAAGTGGTTTGGGCTGACATCCACAAATTTTAATTTATTGTGACAAACAGAAGTTGTATTTGACCAAGATATCAGCTTCTTTTTCTGTCCTTTAAGAGCTAAAGACTGCAATTCATGCTCAAGATTAACAGCTGCTCTAGAAAACTCTACATAGATGTGAGTTTAACTGCAGGAAGCATTAATTTACTCTGATTACATGATTATGTATATTATCACTACAAAACAAAATTATCTGCTTGTATTTTGGCCGTATGTTCAGATGTGTGTTGAAGGTACAGCCTTTCCTTTTCAGGTAGATGCTGTTCTGTTTCAAAATGCACCCCTTTCTAACAGTTTAAAACTCCTCTGGAATTTCACATGGCTGAACATTGCAGTCTGTCACTTTACTTTTGGAAGTCAGATAAGAGAACTGTGAAGACCACGTGTTTCCCTCTTACTGCTTCATGGGCAGTGAGAATTTGGGTTCTGGGTAGGATGAGAATAGGAAGCAGCATTCAGTCTTCTGCATCTGGCTGATTTCTCCAAGCCTGTGAAAATGGTCTCTGTTTCAGCATTCATTTTAGTCTGGTCAAAAAGATCCATCAGTTTATCTGTGCTGAAATGGGAGTTGGGAGATACCCTTTGAGTTGGGTGTGTTTTAGACAGTGATTTCAGGATTTTGGGATCATCTTGAGATTGGGGAGGGTAGTATATTTTTTGTAGCATTCAAGTAGTTACTGAATATGGTCTGAAAACTTGTGGCTTGAAGAAACTGTGTTTAACATCCCTGCTAGACTGTAGTACATTTGGAGTACATGAAAAATGCATTAGATAATGTAATTTTAAAAATCTTTTTTTATCTTCTTCCTTCAGCTGCCTGTACTGCACCAGTGCAATGTGTTGACTTGAACATTTCAAAGCTGAATTTGACATCTGGGGTAGTCTCTAAAAACCTCTCACAAAACGATAAAGCCCTTGGCAATGCTGTGTCTCCCCCTCTGCTGAGAGATGCCCAGGTCCCATCAGAAAGGGTGACCCTACAAGCTTGGACAGATGAGAGACCAATTCCAGCTGATGGCAAAACGTTTCAGGAACACCATTCTTATGGAAAGAGCTCTCTGGAAGATAATTCCTGGGTATTCCCAAGTCCTCCAAAGCCCAATGAGAATATGTTTTGGGAAATGAAAAATAATCCAACTTTGTTAAACTGTCCAGCAGATTACCTGGATCAGTGTAATCAAAACTGTCTGCACAAGAGTAAACAATTTTTAGAATGAACTGAGGCATTTTTGGAGTGATTCTGAATAGGCACCTTAATGCTCGAACTTTTAAGGAGAGAAAACAAATTGCTTGAAATGTTCTTTCTTTATTTTTAATTCTAGTTCCAAATCAGAAAGCGTAGTCTTTCTCTGCTGTAAATTGGGAGTGAGTTCCTTGATGTTAAAGCTGTGCTGGTATAATGTAAATACAAAGAAATCTAGCATGGGGCCTAGATAGTCTTGTACTGCAAATGACATACATTTGCTAAAGGTTACACTGAAAAGTGAGTTTGTGGAATAAAACAAAATAATCTAGTTCTGTATTTGTTTGCTATTTGTATGTTATCAAGAAAATACTTGGTATCCAGTGTTAGAATTTGCACCAGCTCTGAGCTTTATTTTGACAGTATTCTTTTTCAGAAAAAGACATAATATGAAGAATTGGATTCTCTCTTCCTTCCTCCTTTCAATTAGCTTTGATTCCTCTCATTTGTAAATGCATTTTTCTGTAATTTCTAACCAAGAAAAGTGATTTTTTTTTTGATTTTTTTTTTCAACCTTGGTTTATTTGAGATAGTGGCAAGAGAAAAATCACCCCTAGGCTATCCTGTTCTGTTTGCCTCGTTTTGGGCTTGATTGTGAATTGCAAAGGACCGTAAGTAATGCTGCTGAACACTGTGAATCCTGGAGGTTCATCTTGTTTCCCTCAGTTCCTTCTGGAGGAAGCTGCTGTAACTGCACAGCGGTGCTGCCACAGACCCAGCAGGCCCACAGTGCAGTTTTCCGTATCGTGCCTCCTTTGCACAGCACCACAGCTCTGACTCTTTATTCCTGTGGTGGTGAAGGCTACTAACTTTCCTTTTGTTAAAGAAACAAAGCCTTAATTTAATCAGACTTGGTGTTGTTGCATTGTTGATTACAAAAATAAGTGTTTTTGTGGTATCTTTAGTATGCCACTGAGAACCAGAGCTTCTGGAATTCCAACTAACCGCTTTATAGATGATGGGTGTCTAAGTACTATTTTTTCTTTTTTTTTTTCCTCTTAAGGCCATGAACTGTTTCTAAACAAATATAATTTATACTTTATTTTTTGTTTGTTTTGTAAACTTCTCTGCTTCATATCTGGATCAATACAACAGGGTTAAGTGAAATGTCTTGACTGTTCAAAAAGTTGAAGAAAAATGCATTGTATTTTAGATGCATGATACATAACTTGTAATGGGCAGGAAGATATTTAATACTGAATGTGCTATTTACCGATGTGTGGGTGGGTGAAGTATTCAGCTTCACAGATCCAGCTTAACATCAAAGTAATAAAAATTAATGTCACAGCTGTTTAGAAGCAAATTATCTTAAGATTGCTTGCAAATACATGGGGAAGCTCTGCCTGTAGCACAGCCACAGTAATGATGGGCTGTAGAAGTGCTATGAGGGTGCTATGTGATCCGAGTGGTTCCAGACACTCTCCCCTGTACAGTAAGTACTTCAGACAGAGCCCATCTTGCACTGTGTCTATCAAAGGCAAAAATATGCCTTCCAGATACCTTCTCCTGTAGTACAAACAGCATGCATAAACAATGTTTCCCATTCACCAGGTATTGTTTTTATTTTTCTATTATCTTGCTCACGTATACTGGCTTGTCTGTGATTAATGGAAGTGGTGTCAGATGCTGGAATTTATTCTGACCAATGAACACAGCTGACTCAGGGGAGTACAATCTCTTGGAAAGTAATAGAACAAAATCCAATATGCATAAAACAAATCCAAGTCACTAGGCTTTAGCTGATAGAACCAACTACCTATGTAATAACAAAGAAACATTTCTCATGTGGCTGCATAAGCTATATGGTACCTAGTTTTAATGTAGCTTACTTTTGGGGTTCCCCACCTCAGTGTTAGAGGGTTTTTTTAATAAGGAATGTAATATCCAACAGGCATTAACATGATTTGTGCAATGAAGGAGTTCTACTGTGTAAGATATTAAATAAATTTATTTTTGTTTGAAATTGGTTTCACTAACAAATCTTTCCCTATTTGGCACAAAATTTTTTACTGAAGTTTTAATTCCTTTATTGTGTGTAAATGTTTTTCCAAATACAAACAATTAGATTTGAGGTTCATCACTTTGACTCAAGGGGAAAAAACAGCCATCTGCTGCAGCCTGCTTAAGCATCTTCTGGGAGAAGTATCTCCCTGGAAGTTGAAACTTGAAGGATTTAGTTACTTAAGCTATGCTGCTTTGACTTCTGTCAAAAGGTTCCCAGTCAGCCTGTCCTGTCCCGTGTGAAATTAAAATTACGATTTTCTGCACAGAGCTTGAGAATTTCCAGGTTTTGCATCTGACCCTTGGTTTATATTCTGTGCTCCTTCCCATGCTGGAGAAGGGAGTAGCAATGTTTGCTGAGAAGAACTTCAGAAGCACTGCTGCTAACTAGGGAGACAGGAGCTGATGCCAGAGAGCTTGCTGCAGGCAGCATTTCCAATCCAATCACTCAGTGCCATGTCCAAGCTGTAACATTTGAAAAGGAAGTCCCCAGATTTGGAGTCACTTGGGAGCTCCCTGGCTTGTGAAGCATCTGTTGGTCCAAAGCTTACAATCAGATTTTGACTGAAGATGGAAAAGTCATTTAAATCCAAACCACTAATGGCTTACAGTGCTTTTTCCATTTGCAGAAGTGAAATCTTTTCATCAGTGACAGCAAATTACATGGAGAAGTAGCTGTAGGAATGGGGCTCTGGTGTTAATGTGCATGTGTTACATGAAACTGTAAAATTGCATATAGTAGGGCCAAAAGTTCTCAAATAATGTGAAATGACCCCAAGAAAATTTTAACTTGAATGCAAACTTTGAACATTTTAAAACTTCCCCCAACCCACCAATTTGACAATTTTTAATTTAAGAAAGCATTAACTCTATTTAACAGAAATGAAAGCCAGCTTTTGGGGCAGGAGGAGGTTGTTGCTTTGCAGATTTAAATGCGCAGATGGCAACCTGATGAATACGTATTTGGGTATTTCGTGAGTTGGATGAACCTTCTAATAACTTATATGTAAACTTGCACTGTTTGGTTAATTTCAAGTATTTTCATAATCTGATCATTTAATTTTCCCTGCCAGTTTTGTGATGTACAGCCGATTAGTTTTTCTCAGATGTGAACTAGCCATATTGAAGAAAGCAAACCTCCAAATTAGCTGTAATGCATTGTCCAATTTTTACAGCTGGAAAAAGACAAGAGCAGCACGAGACATATGGTGGAGTTACAGTAAAACAATACCCATTGCATGTAATGAAACACAGGCCCATGTAAGTATCACGTGAACTATACTGGTGGGATAAAGCAGAGTGAATTTCCTTCCAAAACCAACTTGAAGCAGACCTTGACACTCCTGTGCTGAGACACCTGTAGCTCCAATGATGCTATGGGCTGGTAAAGGAAGACTGAAGAGCTCTGGTACCTGACTGATACCTGTATTGTCTTCTGCTCTCCAGACAGGGCCTGTGAAGAACAGTGGTACAGAGGTCTAAGGTATTTCCCTGATTCTCTGTGTAGTTTGAGTATAAAAAAGGGTGTGTGGGGGTTGATTTTTTTTTTTTTTTAAATAATTTTTTGAGGTTTTGAGGAGTCAGGCTCTTTAATCTTTTTTCTTTAGGGAGAGTGGTATTACTATTTGTAATTTTATGAACATAAGGTGGTCAATGAAAGCATTTTATTTTTTTATGACCGCAGTAAAGGTAAATACTAATTTTAACTGAGTTGCAGGTGAACCATTAAAAAAACCACCCTGTGCATTAAGTGTCCAGCAAAATTATTTTAATTGTATTTTAAGATGGAAGAGAGCTAGTCAAACATTAATATACAGTAATTAAAGTGGTAAGATGATCATGTTTGAGTATGGCTGTTTGATCTAGAGAGAAGCATGCAAGAAACACCCAGGTGCTTACTGTTACTGTACCGATTTTTAACTAGGCGGAACACTTATATTGCAAGTGTATTTGACCATTTTGTCATCAGCAGAGTAAACAAGATGGAGGAATTACTTGCAGGAATTAACTGACAAGGAGTATGGCCATACTAAATGTGGAACAGAATGGGTTTGTGGCTTCCAGGTTCATTTCTGAGTGATATCTCAGATTGCAGCGGCTGTTTCACTGCCCTTTGAAAACCCTGTGTGTTACAAACTGCCCCTCATCTTCCCTCCAAGTCTGGGTTTTACTCTCTGAAGGCAAACTTTTAATTAAGTATATGACACCTTCTCCCTCTTTCCTCTCAGATCTTCCATTTGTAAGGGGCTCCCCTAAGGAGTTTGAAGAGACCTTTAATACAGCCAGCAAGTGCAGCCTCCAGTGAAAAATGGGGGTGTCTTGGGTGCTTTCCAAGTGCTCTGAAGAGGACAGATAGGCCCCGGTGCTGTGTTTTCTTGCACTGATTAGAATCCAGGGCTGCCCCCAGTTAACCTGAGTAGAAAGGAGTTTGCAGCTGAGACAAAACCAAAACTGAAAATAATTCAGTGGTATGAGTTTGTCATGTCATGGTACTCATTCTTTCATTTAAATTTTAAATAAAAGATGTAAATGCAATTCAAGTACAGGATATGTATGCATAAGATACTAAGAAAATGAAAGGTGTGAAACCAAGAATGCAAAGCTAGAGAACATCACATTACAGCCAAAGGTGTATTATAGAGGAAGCTGGTGCATGATCCAAGGGCCAATCCCTGCTCTGAGTGCATTACAGAGTAAAATGGAGGAGCTCCAACAATCCAGATGAAGGAGAAGAGAAATAAATGGCTGACTGTAGCACTCAGTAGATAGAATTTCAGGTGTGACATCATACAGATGTGAGTTGTGGCTGCCATTCACATACAGCCTTTATTGAAGGGTGGGGAGTGATACCTGCAGGTTCACCTGAGTTTTGTTCCATTTCACACATCCATTCCTCCCCTGCAGTCCTGGTCACTGCATTGGGGGTTCCCCCTCACCTGCTGCACACAA
Organism: Pseudopodoces humilis; assembly: GCF_049639895.1. Lineage (NCBI taxonomy): Eukaryota > Metazoa > Chordata > Aves > Passeriformes > Paridae > Pseudopodoces > Pseudopodoces humilis. The sequence continues at coordinate 112,303,118 of NC_142200.1, forward strand.
TTGCATGCAAATTGCTCACAATTTCTGCTGAGGCAAAAAGGAGACCTCTATTGCTGGTGCTGTTGTCTGACTCAGACCTGAGTCATAGCTGAGTTTGACCCAGGTGAGCCCTCAGTGCAGGCACACACCACTGGCAGCACCTAGCACTGCCCCCAAGAGAATGCACAACCCCCACCCCAATCTTCTGGGGAAGGGCTTTTGCCAACACTTTCAAACACCTAGGCTGGCTTTCCAGAGGTTGGAAATACAGCAAATTTTCATAGTGGGACAAAACCCAGTCATTGTCATTAAAAAACATGTGTCACCATCTACCTTAAATTTCCTCCTTTTTAAAGTACATACAGCACAACTAATTGGGATTTTTGTTTTCCTAAACACCTGAGCTAAGAAGCTGAGAACATGTGTAGGACACTGTTCCACAAAAGCTGTTTCAAGGTGGTTAGCTTTAGAGCTGAGTGCCCCTTAAATTTGCCTAACAAGGCAGAATGCTAGACATTGTTTCAGTTTGTCACCCACAAATCCAGTCCTCCACCCAATCTGCTGAAGCAACATTATTAATGATTAATCCAGTAAAAGGCACAGAATGAAGTGCAATGACTAAACTGCACCATGAAGTCCTTCATATACACGTGTCAATCTAAATTTCCTCCTTGAACAGAGGAATACTGTTTGTGGTGAAACAGTATTAAAATAAATAAAATGTTTCCTCTTCTAACGGAACAGTATGAAATCCAACTCATTACTCAGAAAATTACTTTTTTTCTTCTTTAATCAGGGCATTAAAGTTACCAAGTTTAAGTACAGCTTTTCATTGCTTTTAAAGAATTTAGTTTTATTTCAGAATGCTTGGAGGATACTCCAAGATAATGTCTAAAACTTTATATTAGTAATCTCTAGTGAAGATATTTAAGCATTTTACAATTAAGCAGCTTCAACTATCAGTACACGAAAGATCATTTGTGTGGTCTTTTTAAATTAGGGACATGCTTAGTTCCTGCAAGCAGTGATCTGTATCTTCCATGCCTGGTTGAGTTGTTTACTCAACTCTATCTGGAATAATTTTGCAAGTGTGGTCACTCATTCATTCCAAAGCATGGCAGCTTATTCTCTGTTCTCAGGGAAGGTCTGGACGAGATTACTTTCTCCTCTAGAGTTGAAATGGTCAGTCTGGGCCATGCACAAATGCAAGGCATCCATCCCTTCTGACAGTGTAGGCTTAAAAGTGAGTCACAATGTAGACTTAAAAATGAGTTACAGTGCAGGCACAGGTACTACCAGGCTCTCATCTGACAACATTTTAATGAAAAGGGTAATTCACATTGGTTTGAGTAGTTCTTCTGCATTTGCCACCCTTCTCTTCTAGTAAGTGCATCTCCATACACAATCAGCTTCAGGTGGTGACTAACAGACAAACTTCAGTGTACACCCCATCTGTGATCAGTTGATACAACTTACTCACCCTTGAGTTTTTATGTAGCCTGGCTCATGTAGCTAGATACAGGCTTTAAATTCCAAATGGACATTCTGGAATTGTAAACTCCAAATTGTACACTGGTAACAAAATCTCAAGTCCAGATAAAGGAACACAGCTTTGTAATCTCTCTTGCAAACTGTGGTAGCATGCTCTAGATCTTTAATTACAAAAAGGTTTTAAATTGACTCTTAATTTCAGACATTATTTTATTCTCCATTCATCTCATTTTGCATATTTCGGTTAAACTCCACACAGAGTGGTACAGACAATTTAAGTCTGTTTAAATCAAGTGAAATCCAAATTGCATATAAAAAAAAAGTTCATTTTAAGTTTTAATCACACATTTGGAGTAAACTTCTGTCTTTTTTTCTTAATTCCAGTTGCTCTGTATTCTTCTCTTTGCTTCAAATATTCTGCTTTGCATTCTTCATAGAATGATGGATCAGAATAGCTACAAGACAGAAAAATACATATTGTTTTTCATCTTGGAATATTGAACAGATATTGCATGAGTACCACTCATAACTGATCTTCCTTTCACACTCATCTGCCTTTAACAGTAAAATACCTTTAACACTTAGGTACTTTATAAAAAGAGGTATCTGTCATGATACTGTTCTCTTTTGAAGCACAGTCCTTTTCAAGCCTCTGAAGTGAAGCCACCGAGAGGAAAGGCAGAAAAAGGGAAACACATTTGGTATTTAAGTTCAGCTGCAGAATTCATTTGTGGTTACCCTCATGAGCACGGGAAACTGCTGGAGTTGACTTATTTTTTTAATGCACCCAAGTAACTAGTGGGAATAAGTTCAACTGTATGTCTTTAACAGTAGATACAGAGGTCCTTGATCATTACATTAAATTCCTTTCTCTCATAATTTTTTTAAAGTGTAACTATTCAACACTATAAACCTTTCTTTGTAAGAAGCATTTTATTTAATTATATCTTTTTTAAAAGCTGAAGGAACAGACGAATAAAACTGAGTAACTCCAGCAAGTTCTAACTGCAGTTAGGCCTAAATTCTTGCCTAGCTGCATATATTTTTTTTATCAGTTCCTAAATACTTGAGAGTAACTTTCACTAATTGAAAGGCATTTATTTTTAATCTAAATCACTGGTTTAGAGAGGAGGACACACCAAAAACCAAACCAACCTTCTTTTTCCTCCCAGTCAAACTCAAAAATTTTACAGCCTGCACCCTGGGAAATTCAAGAACCTAACACTTCAGCCTAATGGCACTGCGGGTAAATTAGGACTTCCAAAAAAGATGTTTCAATCCACCATGGCATTGAGTTGACCTCTCATATATAACAATTTCCCACTGCTCCTGCTACTGCTGTTCGCAACAGCAGGACACTTTCAAGACAGACTAAATCTTAAAAAACAGAAGCAAAATGTAAACCAACTTATCCTGTCTCTAACAGATTATGAAGAAGCTTCACTGTGCGCTCCTATCCCCACATCTGTGATGTACCAGAGCAGATAAAGGGCTGCAGGTCCTCTAGACTGAAATTTGTCCTCAGGTGAATCAAGAAGAGAGTCACTGTAGCCATATATTCATATGGTAAATACAGTCTTGTCAGTTAGGGCCCTGACCAGCATGGTTTTAATAAAGCGAAGATACCATTTTCAGAAAACACATCCAAGTCTCTAACCCTGCACAGCCCTTTTCAGAATAGTTAACATTTCTAGATTAGTACAGGCATGCACAAAAACCCAGCAAAAACTCATGAGGGACTTACTAGCCAACCAGACAGTCCTTCAGTGCTGTGTTCTCCTGCCGACACTTGACCACCATCAGAACACCACTTTCTTGACAGCATTTAGTAAATGCTGGGGGGAAAAAAAACCAAGACAAATTAAATTGAAGTTAGAAAAATGACAATAGGTGAAAAAGCCCTATGTGTAGGAGGTAGCAGACCAGATCTGATTTATTATTTATATAACCACAGTTGGCCTACATTCTCATACTGTTTGCAAGGTCTTTGTCACTTGTTTAGCAACAACACTTTAACTGGGATTCTCCCCTCATCATGTAGCACATTCACACACACACTGTTGTTGCTAATACCATTTCTGAAGTTATTCTTGCAGCAAATCCATGATTCTCATGCTTGCTTTTCATATGCTCTACTCAGGACTATCACCTACATCTCTGGCATTTAAGAACAATGAAGTTGCGCAATGAAGTGAAAGTATCTGGTCTGTTTTAAGGATCTTAAGACTTAAAAACGAGTCAGTGAGATACTAAAACAGAACAGCAATGTCATGGCTAAGGACATGGGATTTATCTGTGAGTAACTAAAATTATGTCTCCTTGTTACCAGAACCCCTTACAGATGTTTCACTGAATAATAACCCTAGATAAGAATTGGCTGTTATTTCTATCAGGAGATATCAAATCGTTCTGTTTGAAGAGGTAATCAGCTACATTTAGCAAATGGAAAAGAGAAAGAGAAAGCCGTGTGTCCAAGATCAACCAGGAGCCAGATCAAGAACCATGTTCCCCCCTACCACATCCCCTTCATTTCTCCTCCTCTAAGGTCTTCCTGGTAATGATTTTGTATCCAGTAAATTTAGGGCATACAGAAATTGTTAATTTTCTTGCATATACTTAGCAAAATACAATATACAGCTAATCTAGTAACATCAAAACTTAATGGTACTACATCATACAACAGGTAAATCACATTACCTATGCTCAGTGTGTATGTACATCAAGACTTAAATAAACAAGAAAGCAGAGATTTGTGCCTATAAAGGCACAACTCCTGTCCTGTCCTTTGCTCATAGCAGATGCCTACTGAAATGGATATTGAGCAATTGATCTCCATGGAACAAAATCCACCTTCTAGGATCCTGGACACTACTGGCAAGACTTTGAGAAAGTGAACCAACAGCTGCAAGCAATCCCTAGGTGAGATTAATCTGCTTGTCCACAGCTATTATTAATTAGGCTTTCACTAAAATAATTTACAAGACAAGGTAGTATTTGTTTAAAGTGTTGATGACAGATTTAAGTGTCCTTATACTACCCAACTTTGCAAAGAACTGACTTCTTACCTACTTCAAACACATTATTTATTGATGAACACTTAAAAACCTTCTCCAACACAGCACCCAGTGTTACACACTGGCAACTCCACCATACTCCACATGAAAACCAGATGAAAGTGTGCAGAAAATGGGTTTAAATTAACCAGTTAATTACCATCTGGGAAGACACTGTAACCTGTGCTCAAAGATATCTATGAACAACCACACCCAGTTTCTAAGATCTATGTGTTTTAAAGTCATCCAAATGCACAAGCACAGCTTTGAGGAAACACCTGGACAGCTCAGGTTTACTAAGCTGTTTAAGCTCAGAACAAGGCAAACGTGTTATTAAGCTATCAGAATATTTCTTTGTTCTTAAAGGTGAATCTGACATTTCTTCTGTTCTTTCCTGGACTGTTTATACTGACTGTTCCACATCAGCATCTCAGAAAAATCATACCTATTAGTACATTTCTAAAAATGACCTTTGTATTTTTCTGGGAAAAACATCCAAAGCTTTTGAAAGCTTATGGTCTGTCTAGTGACCAGTTTGATTTATGCTCTCTACAGGCGCTTCTTTAAATGCTGTGATGAGGTTTTGGGTTGAGGTTGTTGGGTTTTTTTTTTCTAGTAGTAATCATTTTTTCTGGAAGCTGTGAAGTAAAAAACCACTGAAGACAACAGGAGGTCCCTCTCACTTGTTAGCTCACCAGTCTTGATTGGTTAAAGGCGTGATGTCCCAGTGAACAAAAAAAGCCTGAACTGCAATTGCCAGCATTCCCTGGCTTTAGAAGGCCCACCTGTGGTACATGGCCAGGCACAGTTGCAAAGTGATAAAACTGCTTCCAGCTGTTTAGCTTTAACATTACTGATGCTCAACAACACAGAGGAAGAAAGGTTAAAGCATATTACGCGTCCTTATATGAGCACACAAAACTTGATTATCCATCTCTTCTCTTTGGTAGTCGTGTAAGGAGTGCAAGACAGGTTTAGTTACAGACACTTACCAGAAACCTTCCAGAGTCTGGAAAATGTTTTTTTTATATTTAATTGTGCTTTGTCTTGCTCACAGAGGGGCAAGTACCAATCTCTTCACTCTTCTAACCAGTGTCAGGACTCAAGGAAATGGCATGAAGCTGCCAGCCAGGGCTGGTTTAGGTTGGCTATCAGGAAAAGATATGCACCCAGAGGGTGGCTGTGCACTGGAACAGGCTCCCCAGGGAAGTGGTCACAGCACCAACCCTGTCTGAGTTCAGGAAGCATTTCAACAGTGGTCTCAGGCACATGGTGTGATTGTGGTGTTTTGTGTAGGAGCTGGGCTTGATGATCCTAATGGGTCCCTTCCAACTCGGCTTAGTCTGTGATTCTATGACTCTTCCATGAAATTAAATGTGTCAGTGTTGAGCAGCACAAACAGTGCTTAAACTACTGGTCTGGAGAATAATGTCAGAAATAGTGCTTAATAGTTCCAGATATCTCAAACCAAGAATTAATCTCCATGTCCAACAAGCCTTACTCATTCCTCACTCAGGCAATATATACACTGTTGATCAAAGTTTCAGGATGTACAAGAAGACACCACAAAAGAAGCAGATACATAGGATCTGATAACAAACCTATTGTAATTTAACACTTTAGCAGCTATGAGGGGTAATCCGAACACTAAAGAATCCAAACAAACCTTCTTCCAATACACTGCGCATTACAGAAAGAACAGAATTGATCTTTTCATAATTTTGTATATGATACTATCTTTACAACTTCAGGAAATGGCTTTCTGTGATTTTAGAAGTTCATGAGCTGATATGTTTTTTCTTCCTGCAAGCAGCAAGCTACCAAAACAAAACCTCAAGCAGCTGCAAAACAGGATGTAAATCTGGGCCAGTCTGAAAATTCATTGCAAACTGTAACACAAAAGAAAGTCATGTTTCAAACAATAGAAGTTACGCCAAATATTTCCGAAAAAGCCAAATAAACAGAGGAACAGAGCACAACACAACAGAAGTGAAAATGCCTTGCTAGAAAGGGGAAAAAGGCTTGCCCTCCACCAAATCAACACTTTGCCAAGGCTTTTCTAGGACAGCTATATGTGTCCATCACTGAATGCTTTGTGCACAGACAAGGACAGATCCACTACTGCGTCAGCGAGCTGCAGGTTACCAGTTACCACGGAAACTGGCTACAGACCCCCCTTTCACCTGCAGCAGTCATGGTTCATGACATCATATCTGACATAGGTTACCCCACAGGCTCTGTCTGAAGGGATGCACACGGAGCAAAGATCTCTTCTCGAGACTACAGCTTGGAGAGACTTCACTGGACAGCTCATCACTGATTTGAGGATGGACTTCTTCTTTATCTCTCATGAAGAAAGCTTTGCATTTCTGTTGCGAGGCAAATCCAGAATGAGTTTTGGCCAAAATTCGGAAAATTTTAAGTCTCATTACATTTTGGCCATTACAGCCACAGTTTAGATTTTAACTGCTAAAGTAAGCCTGCAATTTAGTACCTTTTCTAAATCAACCAGGTATGCGTGGCCAAAATGTATCTTTGCCAAGACAGGTCTGCTGTCAACTGAACAAAAGCTGAACAGCCATGTCTGAATACAGAGCAATTCAGTTTTGCCAGTTCTCACCTGCTCACTATGGCATGTTGGCATGTGCAGGGGATCTCCCTGTGATGGGAAGTCCACAATTTTAGGGACAGACAGAAGGACTTTCTGGCTAAGGCCAGAGATGAATGAGTCCTTCCAAGGACTGACTCATCAGCAGGGAGCATCTCCGGCCCTGAGCAGATCAGGGAAGTTGAGTTTGGTCCCTGGCATCTCCAGATCTGCCCTGGATCCAAAAGCCTGATTTCACTGGGTCTTCCTATCCCAACTTACCCACCTAAGAAAGCATAACACAACTAGGAGAAATTAGATCCTGACATACGTAAAGTCATAGAATAGAAAAAAGAGAGCTTTTTAAAGTGTTCTAATTTATCTACAAAGCTGTACAGATATGCATTTCTATAATAAAAATCCTATTTATAAAGTCTTTCTGTAATTCCCTTCAGATACAGAATTATACAAAGTATGTTGGAAGTATAAAGAAGAAGTTGAGTGCCCAACTTAGTATATTTGATGGTTGATGAAAAACTTCTTTAAGTTACAGAGCACTCTTTTTATTAAGGTTTCTGTGATAATAAGCTATAAAGTTGGAACAGTAAAGAACACTTTGTTTACAAAGATCTTTACAGTCTACATTAATCTTTGCTGAACAAAACAGTATCTAAGAAGAATGCTTTTCTTTAGTATTTCTAATTGCTTTTTCCCCAACTCTGTTTTATGACTTTACAGCAAGATAATATGAGAAGCAGATGGAAACTGAAGTGAAACTGGCTAACAGTTCGCTTATCACAGAATAAAGACTTAACAAATTATTTCCGTGTCTATTCAAGCAGTCAGTTAGACATATGCAATACACACTAAAGTATTAATTTTAAAGGATCAGATGCATTGCCAGAAAGCTAAAACAAAGTTGGTGGGGGTCCACCACCAGATGTCCTATAAGTCCCATAACTTGTATGTCCTGGGACATACAAGTCCTAATTTAAAAAAAGGAGATAAAAAGCCAGGGTCCTGCCCGTTTTAACTTTAGAATATATTCATAGGTTCAAGAAATATTCTCTCTGTATGACAAAAACAAAAAACTTGTGGGATTTTGAGTCAAAGGGACAAACCAACATAAGACACAGGCACAGCTCTGCTGAATAAAGACGATGATTTTCTTCCACACCATTAAACCAGATGAGGTTAAATTTAACAGTTAATCTCAGTGTCTGCAGGACTACAAACAGTGGACAACAGAAACAAGGCATCGTATTTATGATTCATGTGCTCTTTATGTACAATACCATCCCATACCCAAACAGAATTAGGCTGGTCTCTGCACTGTGCAGCATTCAAAATGAAATGGTGGAACAGGTGTGTTGGACTGCTGAAGTTTCAGTTTTGTGTATGTAAAGGAAAGACTTAATGAAATGTTATGTCCTCCCCCAAACTCATGAACAAACTGAAAGTTGTGGGGTTTTTTTTTGCAATTTAATAAAGAGAAACAACCACCATCAGATTATATTTGTAGCAGATTTCTAAAGGATTTTTTCTCTTTACTTTAAATATTTTTAAATATTAGATAGTTAATTATTTCTTCCTGCAAACATCAAAGTCTTCCTATGTGCAAAGAGAAGAATAAAAAGAAGGACTTATCTCCAGACAAGCAGCTGCATGGAAACTGTGTTGATATAACACCAAGGAATCATCCTGGTTATTTTCAATGTATGAACTGTTTGTAGTGTGAAGGCTATTTCTGAAAGTTCATTTTTTTGCAGATTGAGATTATAAAAATACTTGGCACTTTCATATTGCCTCATATTGTGAAGTGTTGTACATTTCATATAATATTGGAACTGTATAATTTTATCAATTATAAGCATGCATCTATTTTGCAGATGTCCTTGTACACAAAATAAATGAAATATTCCCCATTATCAAGATAAATTGATCCTCTCAGGTCTGGCTCTCGTTTATTTAAAGACTTTACAATTTTACTACTTAAGAGAAAGTCCTACAGAGGTGTTATCTCACCATTTATATTTTCTCAACACTTATGATACTGCTATCACACTCTTAAAAAAAAAAAACCAGCTTGCATCATGATCCAGACCGGACTTATTCTGGGGTAGATTTTTCCCTCTACACAAAATAACAAAAGCAAAAAACAAAACAAAACAAAACAATTTAAAAAAAAATATATAGTTTTGTCTGATGTTTGGGTCATTCCTTGGGCTGTACCACTAAGTAGAGAAAAGATGACCAAATAACCATGGGGATTTGAGGGTGAGAGTAGAAGGAGGAGGAAACAGTTCCCTTTAAAATGTAAACAAGGGAAAAAATTTAAAACTTATATTTGTAAAATGTGTACAAAAACATTAAATGATCCAAAACATTACCAGCAATGTTTTTAAGGGAAGTTATTATGCTTTTCATTTTGTATTAAATTATGATTCATTAGCTTCCTACTTTGAAGATTACTCAGTATGCACAGAACAGATTACTGGTGCATTTAATGAGCCAGAGGAAGTAGTAGCATGAACATGAAGAGATTGTTTTACATTGTAGAGTATGAGCTGTTTGATATTTCCAACACAGTACAAAAGAAAGCTTCTCTGTAGATTGCTCATGGTTCAGTTAACATCACTGAATATCTAATACCTCCAACTCAATTAATTCTCACCTGATTAAGATCAGTCTGATATTCAAACTAAATCATCTCTCCAGTCAAGTAGAAATCAATATTTCTGATTTTACTTTTAAATTACAACAACAAATAAAATACATGCATCGTCAGTATGCTAGGAGTAGCTTTCCTATTCTAGCCTACTATGGCATGCATAACACAGCTGATTAAAGAATTATTCTAATTTGAACAACAATATATATAAGACAGATTAATTTGAAGAGAAGGAGATAGCATGAAATAATTAAATGCATCTTATATAGGGCAAAGAGAAAATTGACATAAAATAACCTTGATTCTTTCAAGTGAACCTCTGTTATCAGATCAAATACTTTGTCTCCACAAATATTCATTTGCTATAACAAAAAAATCATATACTTTCCATTTTCCTGCTCATCACCAGCCCCCTAAAATCTGCTCCATTTCAGCTTTTGTAGCTAGAGGCATCTGTCCTAGGAGAGGTGATCAATATGTACCAGCACACAATACAGGGACTGGGGAGCAGAGAATCCCAGGAATTCAGGAAATTTAAGGAAGGGATATTCATCCTCCTGGCCAGTCTTTTCCAGGGCACTCTCAGCATAGAAAAGCAGCTTTACCTTAAAGTACAGAGTGCAAACAGAGGATCCCCCAGCAGAACATAGCATCTCTGGCACTCCAGAATGAAATGCAGAAATCTCCCTCGTCTCATGACTGAGGTGAACATACAGCAGGAGAGAATCATCAGGAAGGCAAACAGCACAACTGTGATCTGCAGAGGAAGAATGTTTCCCAAAAAAAACTAGACACTGTTTGTCTAAACACAATGCCTTGGGATAAAGAAAGCATCTTATCAATATCCTAGAAACAAATCTGAAGACTTTGCTTCAGGGGACATTTAAAGATGAGAAAATGACATATTGAATAAAAGGGCCTGTATGTCCTGCATACCATCTTTCTCAGAAGCCTGTAACAGCTGCTTTAAAAAAATGAGAAGATGTTTTTTTCATAATGTAGACTTTGTGACACAAGTGAAGTTTCTTCCTGATCCCTATCAACTGTAAGCTTGGCTTATACCTTGAAGCATGAAGTTCTCACATGCCCTTCAAAACCCTTAGGATGCCTTACATGGAGTCTAAATGGACAAGCATCCAAAAGAGGAAGAAAGAGGGGAAAATCCTCCTGAAATCAGGAAAGTATATGCTAGCCTGGATTCCTTCAACATCTATCTGCCCTGGCCACTCAAGTCCTGCTAAATTCCCAGCTATTGCAATTGTAGTTATTTGTTTCATAGCATGCGTGCTTTTTTCATTAGCAGGTTTTCAAAATCCTGCTGCAAAAATTAATTGGCCTCAAAGCATCTCTCAGCTGGATACAGAAACAGGCCAGAGCAGTAGGGAGCAAAGGCACTCTACACAGATCAAAAATGTTCGAGGGTTGGTTGGGGCTTTTTTCAGAACATCCAGTTCCTTGTTCTGTAAATGCCACCTACCTACTTAGGAACAAGAGTCTCCCAAGTTTTCCTGTCCTACATACATTGATATTACAAAGGTCTAGGTTTGGTCAACTGCTTACAATGGGCTTTTAAAAACAATATAGGAAATTGATGATTTATTTAAATGTTCTGTTTCAAAAATGACTAAAAATATATTGGGTTTTTTAAAACCACAATAGCACAGCAGTACTGAAAACTCATGTAAGGCACGTAGGTATCCTCCAACATGAGTTAATTCAAATCAGAAGTCACTGCGCAGCTTCTGATCTTTTGATTACAGAAATATTAGGAGGGTTTCTCTTGTTTTCAAACCAAACAATCATTAAAGACAGAATTGGTGGCAGAAAAAAAAAAAAAAAAGAGGATCTTAAGAAACTACCATTAAGGAATGACAAGAAATGACATTCATGAAAGCCATGAACAATGAAGTCCTGTTCCCGTGCGATGCAGAGGCTTGTGCTGGGGGAACCTCTCTCGCCAGACTCACTACACGTGTTCTGTAGTTCAGAATTTGCTACAATTCAGACTGAGAACTGTGGATGCTTGTAAGAGGCATAACCAGAAACCTCAAGTAACAGCAGAGATGCACTTCTGTTTGTCCCAAATAACCCAGACTTATTCACAGCAGATCTTTGGAACTTTTCTTTCCAATTTTATAATAAGCACCAAGAAACAGAGAATGGAACTGAAATGCAAAATTTAAGAAAGTGAAGAATTGTTTTAAGAAAAACACATAAAACAAGCTGAGGAACACAGCCAAACACAGTAATTCAAGCCAACCCAATCAGTTCAACTAACAAAACCCAGACAAATACTTAAAAGTGTTAACAAAAATATGCCAGATTACAGTAATTAAGAGTTTAAAAAAAAGAGTTCTGAAAATAATATCCACATGCGATCTCTTCTACTTTCAGGAGCATTTAGTTCTGCCATTAGGACAAGGACAGGTCACCTCTGCTCATTCTATGTCCTGCCCATATGAGATCTGACCAAAAATCTTTTTGGGGACAAGGGTTGGAAAGACCAAAGTTAGTTTTCAGTTTGATAACAATACTAAATGCAGAAACATGAAACCTGACTGGGAGAAGTGTTTTCCTAAGAGTCACAGAGTCAGAAAAGAACATATACTTTCAAATGTCAGGCAGTGCTTTCCTGACTATTGCTAAATGATGAAATACTGTGGAAGACAATTTATTAGCAATATATGCTTAGTCACTAGAATTTCAACAGAACTTGGACTTTAACAGCAACAGGAGCTTTGGCAGAGATGGTACAGAGAAATGTCTACTTGTTAGCCTGATCTGATCTTCCATCCTGGATGTACAGAGTTGTCAGCATTTTCTGTATGCATGAGTATACACACCTACCTACGTATGTGTGTGTGCATTTTGCCTCAAACACACAGAAATCTAGTATGCTGTCATATTTTTAAAGTGAATTCCAGCAACCCAGCTCTACAAGAGCTGCAAGACAAGTCCTCCTGCTTCTGACTAAGCAAGACAGGCAGAGCACAGCAGCACACAAGAGAGTTATGTCCTCAGAAGACATAGAAGAAACAGCAAGGGTATAACTATTATACGTAAGGCTTTACAGCAACTACTTTGTCAGTCAAGGGAGATTTAAATGCTCAAAGATGACAATCTGATGGACTATGCAGGAAGATTTTTCCAGGGAAGTAGACCTCCCTTTCTCCTAGTGAAATTACAATAAGCTACCCTTTTAAGCGAAGCACATTGCTGTGAAGCACTTTATTTGGGTAAATCATGATTTGCCCACTAGAAAAACCTGCTTGAGGAATGTTCTTGTCAAGTACAAGTGTTACCTTCTCTATGAGGCTTCAGGTAAATCACGCCCAGCAAGCACAGCCGCCTGGTTAAACTGCACCAGTTTTAAACAACTGCTTCCTTTAAGACTGACTTGATCTAATTTTCCTCTCACCCTGCAGTAAGTATCCCTGACATCAAGCGTTACCATACCAGGCACTGCAAGAGGCAGAACGGGAACAAATGCAAGCTCCCCTTTGGCTACTGTCTGTCACTGCCTGCTTTTATATAAACAAGTGCATCCAGCTTGAGCTGTGCAGAGCAGCCTTGCCACTGCTTATCCTCTCGCCTCCTTCGGGAGCTGCTGAGCCACTCAGGGACAGCTGAGAAGTTCGGATAACAGATCATTTAAAGAAACAACATCCTCTCTCTCTACCCCATAGCGACTGACTCTTCAGCTCAACTCCAAAGGCAAAATATATCTATTTCTCAAAATCAGAACTTCACGGAGTGGAAGCAGTAACAGTAATGTCCTTCTGCCACACGGTGGGGGTAGAGCAGGGCATTTCTGTAACTCCTGAGGAGGCATTTGCCCAGCTATTCCACCATGACACTAGCTCTCAGTTATACCGTGCTGTGTCAGGGACTCTTCCGTTCCCTCTGTCCCGATTCAATTTAATAGACTTCCACAATCACCTATTTAACTCAGAGCTCCAACACCAAGGGTTGCTGGTGGTAGCAGTAATAGTAGTTCTCACTCCTCTGAATGGAACAAAATATGCTCTAAGCAAAGTGAAACTGGCTTGGAGCCAGCTGGAGGGTGAGATGGGGCACACAGAATAGGTTCAAAATCTCAGGTCTACTGAAAATATAGAATATTCCCAATATATAGAAGATAAAATATTTATAAGGTTATTAAAAGAGGAAGTTACTTTCCCTCACAGGTCACAATTCATCCCCAACCACTATTCCAACATCTCCAAAACAGTTACCATGTGCTTATCCTACTCTGCAATATATATTTAGTCTCTTTTTTTCAAAAGTGACTACCCGTAGGCTGGTGTAGAGGCAGGAATTCTTCACCACAAAGAATTCTTGCTGAATGAGGTACTACTCAGTGCTAGTAAGGATGACAAAACCAAAGTGCAAATTTTCCAGGAAAAAAAAAATTCTGCTGTGTCCATATTCTGAAGTGAACAATGAAGAGTAAGTCAACCCTTTGCAATTGTGGCCATAGTGTGATAAAGTATGTAAACTTACTTTTACACATAAAATTGCATCACTGACTATGGAGGCACTTAGAATTTCAGAGTACCCTATTCATTTCATGGTTTTGAAGATACAGCTTTAAACCATGTGGCAAGAAAGCACACTACCAAAACTCAGCAATGTCTGGAAATTTGGTAGTATCTGTGCAACATTTAAGTTTCATCTTCTGTAAAACATTTTAAATAAAGGACTGCAATAACCAGGTACATTTCTTCAGAGCAAAAGTTGTCATTTTGAAGGCAGTAAAATAAAATACTGGTAGACAGGGGATTTACAAACAAGTCTTCGATAAATCTACAAAGCAAAACAAAATGCACCAGAAACTAGGTATGAAAACCCCTCAAAAGAGAGAAACTGTTTTTCAGTGTAATGCTTAACAGGCAAATGGCATAAAAATCTGTATGAGACCATTGACTTTACTAACACAAATCCAGGCGTAGTTTGGCACACTGAAGCCTTGGGGACACCGCTCTACCTTCTGAAACTTGATTACACTGTGCTCCTCAAACTGTATGTAGAGGGACTCAAGTTTGGAAGGAGGGGGTTGTTCAAGTGCATCTATTCTGCCTGCTCCAATTATCTTGTTTCTGATGTAAAAACATTTTAGAGTAACAGAGCATCAACAGTGTTATGAAAGAAACAGCAACAATAATCACATAAATGTGGTTTCCATTTTTAGAAAAACAACCAAAGTCTTATGAATTTATTTAGCAGTTGTTCAGATAAGCATGTTTATAGTGCATCTGCTACAAAAATACTAGAAGTTAAGACAAGAGGATATACGCATATAGCTCCAGTTTAGAAGCCATTTGTCACACTTCTTCCTATGGCATGAGGATACTTCCAATGAAATATCACACATCTATCCAAGCAATCAAGGAGTACTGGTTTTGTCAATTTCTTTCTAAAGGAGGAGACAAAGTTTATTTCTAACACATTCAATCACAGACAAATATCCAGGGCTCAACCTGCTGTAAGACCAGAAGTGACAGAAGATCCCTGTGCATTAGTCAGTGGCAGCTGAGGACACAAGACTTTGAAGCAGCATTCAGCAGCTAGGACATGAACAGAAACTGACTGAGGGTCCTGGTGCTGCCATTACAACCTCCTGTGACTTTTTGTCTTCTGTTTACTTAGGATTGAAAGTAAGGACTTTGCCTGGTTGGGACTTCAATGCTATGACTGGTTGACTCTGAGTGCATTCTCCACTGGTACAACGAACTTAAAAAGAACCTAATCTGGCTAAAAATATTTCCTCCGTTTTCTGGGTTTTGAACTAAATGAGTTTTGCTCACTGAATGCAGATGTACACATGCCTCTACCACCACAGATTTGTCAGCATGTAAGTTTTTTCCAAAGACTTGTCTCACCTTTATTCTGAAAGAAGAAAAAACCACCCAAAAGCTAGCATATGCTGTATTAATGTAAAACCCCTAGAGGGCAACTAAGCTTCAGTTTCAACCTGCATAAATATTCAGCTCCTTAACTAGTTTACAGATTATGTAAACTATTTCCTTCAACCCTGGTTTTTTTTTCCCTCATTTAAAAGAAATGAATCCTTTTCATTCTGAAATCACATTATTGCTGCCTATTTAGTGTAAGTTAATCACTGCCCAACCAGAGACTGAGTTCTCAACCCAACAAAGCTCAAATGTGCGCAAAAGAGAACAATAAAGAAAACACATGCAAAGGCTTCATTTAAACAGACAGAAAACAAGCATATGAAAGTCTGAAATCACTTTCTTTGCATTAAAGACCTTTAACAATACATCTTGTTTATTATTCAGCTTAGTATTAATTTATTGCACGGCATCTGTTTTCTTGTACAGCAGTCTGGTTGCAAGTCTCAAATTTATGAATCGAAGTTTACACTATTGAGATTATTTGCCTGTTTCCCCCTACATACCAAAATTTCAGCCTTATATATTTGGTGACAAAAAAAAAAAGTGATGAAATAGGAAACAAGATGTCAATTTAGTTATGAAAAATAGCTTCATTTAGATTTCAGTCTTTAGCTAGAGTCCAGGACTGCTGCCAGTGGTCAAAATAAAACAAAAAAAGGAAAGTAATTGGAGCCATAATGTAAAAAGCCTACATTCAATTACAAGTGCTCTTCACAAATTTTAAAATTGGTAACCAGTCTCCAGCTGAGCCTTGTTTGCCATAAACCAGCAGGCATCAACTCAGATCTTGCTGGGAGCTGAAAGATGCTATCCTGCCAGTCCACAACTGCACAGAACCCACAGATGCATTGATGCTTAATATTAGAGAAGGCAGTAACAAACCAATGGGATTCCCAAGATATGGAAGCAACCAGAGACAGTGAGGAAAAAAAACAGCTCAAAGGAATCCTTAGGAAATGCTTGCAAAATCCAAGAGTCTGTATATGGTTTTTGCAGGAGACCAAATGCCCTAACAAAAACCAAAACAAAAGCAGTGCCATCCTTGCTTTATGAATATCAAGTCAATGTCCCATATGCTCTGATCATGACAGCTCTCTTTCATTTATGGTCTTACCTCCATTTACATGTCTGAAGAGAGACTAAGAATAACTACCAGTAGAATACACTTTACCTCAATTTAGGCACCCAAAATTCTGACTGCTGAAAATCAGAAAAAGCTGATTCTGAAAGTACCTTCCTGTCCTTGATGGCTTGAGCCTTGATAAGGAAGTGGGGTAAGGGGACAGGGAAGAGAGACAGAGAGAGGACTGCAATTGGGATGAGATGTCTCCCATCCTACTTAACCAAAAATCAAAGGAGGAGTTTGAGGAGCTGACATAGTCTCCAAGGTTGTTCCACTTACAAGAGTCTCCTCTCTGAACACTGCAGAACAGGATGGAGTAACTTCTATCCTTCTTGAGCTTTGAAAGACTGCAAAACGGAGAAGAAGAAGGCTAGACTGTTTCTTGCTCACATTCATCCCCTCTGATTGCTTGAAATACAACAAGCGTTAGGTGTTGATTTTTGTCACAAATTCAGCCAAGGCTTAGAGACCTGAGCACTTGACAACTGCTAGTACAAAAATGCCCAAGTAAAATGTTATTGTACAATCAGTTCAGATGCGGACACACAAAAGATTGCAAGTACCAGATCTCTTTATAACACAGTAGAATCCAGACAGCAGTGTATCAACCTTACAATCAAACTGAAGATGGTGACTGTATTACATGAGAAACAAGGGGATTCTACCTGTTTCACACAAAAGAGTTATAGTCAAGTTACGATTTACTGCTTATGTGAAACGTATCTGGCTGAACCTGATACCACAACCCAAACAATGTTACCTTTAAGTACTTTTAACACATTCACAGAGGTGATTATTTCTCTGCTTTATTAGAGTGGCTGAATTAGCTTTCAGGCAAGTCAAGCCATTGCAATTCAAACATTAGGGCCACAGAGATTTGTAATATCAGGTCTGGAACAAACAGCACTGCAATGAAACCACTGCAGAAAACAAAATCATGAACAGAACAGAACTGTTCATCTGAATTACTGGTGAGAGCAGATAGCTGAAGCAAAAGTTTGCAACTCTGTTAAATATCTTCCTTCTGTAGAAGCAAAAAAATTATTTTTTGGGGTTGTAGTTTAGTAAATATTCTTTGCCCAACAATGAATGTTTCTCAATGATTTGTGCAGTCAGTAAGTAGTATTTGCATGAATTTGACAGCAGCGTGAAGAAGACAGATCCCCTCAGCAGAATTTTGGTTTAGAACTGCTGAAGTCTTATAGTTACTCAACAGATGGAGCATATCAAAATAAACTTACACAACAGTCTTGCTGAAGCAAAAGAATCTTTTCCACACCATTTTCATGCCCCACAAAGGACTCAAAACTTCCTCAAGCTGTTTGGAATGTATAAAATAAAATGTAAAAAATCATCACACATACATACATGAATATGCTTTTTAATGTCCTTAAATTTGGAATAGTTTTCAAAAGTATGGGGACACCTCTATTACAAAGAAAAAAGCTGACGAACCATTAATACTATCACTGAACTGTGATGAAGCATTGTTACGTGTAGCTAATATAAAATATTTTAAATATAGGACTTCTGGTGTAAGTCACTGAAGACACCAGAGAAGCTGTGAGCTCTTCTAGTACCCCATTAAAGATTAGTTAATTACTAATTAAATCTTAAGTTATATAACCCCAAACGCTATACATTCTTTTATATTTCTCTTGTCCATGTTCTATGGAAAGCAATGGCAAGTTTCTGTTCATTAACTAGATATATGCTGAAGCCTACATTTAACATAAAACAAACCAAACCACTCAGAAAAGACATGCAAAGAAGCACAAGGAGGAAATCAGGACAGGTCAGAAATGACAAAGATTATTTACACCAGAGAAAAATAATGAGTTCTTTTCAGCACTGGCCTTATGAATCATTTTGACTGGGCTGTCAGAGTCACTGTAGAAAATTATCACCCCAAAGGCAGGAAAAAAAGTAATAAGCAAGAAAGTTTGAAGCTGCAGACTGTGAGCACTCTTGTTTACTGGATCTAATTTTCTTCAACCTGAAAGCATGAGTTCTGCTTGTGAATTTAAATGTCATTTTTAACATCACAGCATTAAAGATCTTGGGGGTTTGTATTTAAAATTCTTCATGCTCCTGAAAACAACTCTGGAATCTCAGGGTTCAACACCTTCCCTAAACCATTTCAGTGACTTTGATAGAAATAGTTTTCCAGGATGGTTACCGAATAAGCCTTTTATCTTTATTTTTCCCTTTTGCCTGTTTAACATAAATCAGATCATCCTATTTCTTCTGTTTAAAGTTCTGCTTTTATTCAGATCACTGCCAGGAATCTCCCCAGTATCTGAGAACATAAATTGCTTGATATACAAAGAAAAGTTCGTTTAGGCATTAAATCCCAAAAAAAACTTAGAATGCAAAAAGCATTCTTTGAATGCTAAAATAAAACTAAGCACTGAAACATTAATCAAATTACAGGACAAACACAGGCATACTAGGTATGGCCCCAAGAGAAGATAATGTCTTCCCAAAGTCCTTTGCAGACCTGCATCCCTTTCATGTTTGATAAATGTGCCCCCCAAAGGCACTCAGGTTTGATAAGCATTTCACAGAACTGAGGGTCATGCTTTCGAAGCATAGCTAGACCAGACTAGATTGCATCAAGAAGTCCTACTTCCAACTATCTTTGTCTTTACACATTACACACTTTCTGTACATTCCCCACATATTAAACCATAGCATTCAGAAGCTCTTTTTGCAAACATTAGCTGTGTCTCCCTAAAATAACTTTTTTGAAGTCTGACAGTCTACAGCCATAGGTGAGATTACATCTCAAGGCACAACTTTGCAGTGCTTTAGTTTCACCAGCATCACAAGCATCCCATTACAGCAGAGTATGGGACATTTCTGTCACCAGGAAAAGGTGGAAAAAAAAAAGCAGGACCTGTATCAAGCCTGGCATGCAAATGAAACAATAATTTTTTAATTTTGTGCTTCAAAAAGAACTATTTAAACATGCCTGAAATGTGTTGTTGATCTGAAAGCTTGAAGGGCATATTCTGTGTATGTTGAAGAGGAGGGAAAAGAAGAACTAGAACCTCCTTGAGGATTCCAGATCACAGCCAGAAAGAAAGAAAACTATAAACTGTACAATATTATAGGTGACAAAAGTAATACAAGCAAATCTTGAACTTAAATATCAGAAGCCAAATAAAAAGGCATTATTGACTTAAATAAACCTTTCTTTAAACTTGTTTTAGGGAAAAGGTAAGAAGGCAGATCTCTTAATACCATAATTAAAGTCCCAAATTCCCTACAACCATTTCAACTCCTTACCAATACAATGGATAAATACTAAGAGAAGAATCTGTTTACTCCATCCAAGGGAAATTTTCATGCACAGATCTTCTACATTATCTTCTTCAAAATTCCTCGTATAAGTTCATTTCCTACTCATTGTTCCATCAGAATGACTACCTTCCCTCCTTTCCTTCCAAATCCTTTACTAGTATCCTTCTCAAATCTAGGATACAGCAGCTAAACTGCTTTTCTTGTTCCCTGATCATAAATTTAAAGCCTCATCCATATTTCCAAAGCACTGAACAGCTCTAGGATTCCTTGATCACCCCCTTTCCTATCCTCTGACCAGCTCTGCAGCTCTTGATTCCTCATCCAAACAATCTCGCCTTCTGTTACATGATTAAACTTCCTGTAGAGGTATCCATCCTGATTTGAAGCAGTAAATGTTCCAAGCAGTCTTTTCTGAAGGACTGTTAAAATTCAGAGGGATGACAATTCAATGTTTTATGACTGTTCAATACTGTAGCCTTTACTCCCTTCTTCGGCAACAGACCTTTAAGTAAGATACTCCTCAGAGCACAAATCTCCCCACTCTTTTTCTATGCAGCACCACAGAGACAACTACAGGAAAGCAGTCATAACAACAACAGAACTAAATTTGAAGGTGGGAAAGAGGGGAATTATTTTTTATTGTTATTAAGCAGACCTGAAAAATAATGTATAAGAACACAGTTCTGTTCAGCAACCGACAACATATCTCTACCATAAAAAAAACACCTGTGCATTGTCAGTGTTGTAACCAGAGGACCCATTAACTACTACATCAAAGAAAAAGTGCTAGAGGGACAACTCCCTCCGTTTGAGCAAAGAAATCTTTAGAACTACTGCTCTACATGGAAAAAGAAGCTGATAATGTTTTCATCCCAAAACAGGATGCAAATTTGAGATATCATTGTTTTCAGCAAACAATGAAGAACACTTAGACCAAAAAGCATGAAGAACACTTAGAAAACCACATCTTATTTCAACTTTGTGTTCCTTTATTGCCTGATAAAACCTGTGATTCCTGCCCCAATTTTTTACCGGTTCTGCTGAGTCACAACATCCTACACAAAGATACGTACAACAGGTACAGGTCTCCAACATACAGGAGATTGAAACTGCAACGCTCATAATCCCATCTCATTAAATCAAAGCATATTAAGTAAAACCACAACTCCTGTTCTGATTTCCATTTAGTATTAACTCCTGTTGAGCTTCATTTCAACTTCTGAGATTTTGGATAACCAATTTTCTTTAGCAAATACACTTAGTCGACTTCACGTGTGTTCTAAAGAATGGACAAAAGCTTCCCCCTATCACCTTATGCTGAGTACAAGGCCAATGTATTACTTTTAGGTTGCCTGAATGCTCACTATTTATTGTATTTCTGAATACACAGTAGCAACTTTTTGACCAAACTAAGTTTCATTTTCCACTGCTGAACCAAATGGTATCTATACAACACATTCTGACTTCAATAGTTGAAAAATAACCTCTTTTCTGTGTGAAACTAACCCCAGGGTAATATTAATAATTCATATACAACATAAATATTTATACACAGGCAATGGGAATATAGCATGACCTCTTAAAAGGATTAAGATTTATTTACACTAAGTGCTGCGTAACTGTTGAATGTAGTATCTAAGAGGGGTTTATAATGCAAAATTGCAGAGCAACTGCTTCATACATTGCTAAGGACAGGCAGCTAAAATAACAGCTACTGTGAGTCACATGAACTGCCATTGCTCTGTCCACCTACACCACAGTAACACCTCACTGTAACACTCTAACACTGCACCCATAGGTTATCACCACCATCAATTGAATGGATGCAGAAACCCCCTACAGAATCCCAAGTTTGCATTCATTTGCTGGTAATAAAAATGACTGACACAGAAGAACCAAAATGTGTCAACTGCAAAAGAAAACTATGGGATCAGCAAGCCCCGTATATTATGTCTGGGAAAAGGTATTAGTCAGTGGCTGGAACAGTACCCTCACCCTTTTGTTGGGGGAATAACTTGACCATGTCTCCTCCACTATGGACACTCACTTCACACGGTGCCATAAATACTGATCTAAATACCATTAAATACCCCAAGATCAGTAGATACAGGCAAGATCGAATATTTCTGTTTTTATGGTTTGTGCCAATCTTACCTTACCAGGATCCTAAGACACAAAACCAGCTATTCAACCTAACACTGTAGAACTGTACTACTGGAGAACTGGAAACAGAGCACATAAAAGGCATATACATCAATGCTGGCATCATTTCTGAAAAAAACAAGTTTGGAGAAATTATGACAGAGAAGGGACTGTTAAACTTTTGTCATCAGTGGGCAAAGAATTTCCAGGTACAGAAGTCAAATGAAGACAGCAACAATGATTCAGTTTTAATGGGGAGTTTGTCAGGGAGTAGTAATATGACTAAAGGGTAGAAATAACTGATGATTCTGATGCTTAGTTTCAAATTCAACTCTTCCAACAATCCAACAAACGATATAAAAGCACAAAGGCAATTAGGTTTTTTATTCCCTTATACACAGCTAAAGTATTTCCATTCTGCAGATGTTACAACACATGAATCCAGTCTGGAAGAATAGTTTTCCTCCTAAAACTGGATTACCAACTGACCTGGGTAATACAATAATTGTATCTCACCATACGAGCTGTGAAAGAAGCAATCCTATGGTTCAACTTTCAGCAGTTAGCTTGGGGAGCTCTTGTCATGGATATTACTACCATGTACTACAATAATCCAAAACCACACAGGTATCCCCTATTTAAACCAGCATTTGTTAAGAATATGTAATTAATCTGGGCAGTGTTAATGTATTTATGATGGGCAGGGAAATCAATTTGAAATTCAGGATCTTAGCTGGAAACCAATAAAATCTGTAACTTGAGAAAAGCAAATTGAAAGACTGGACAAAACACAGGTAATCAATCTCTTGAGGTTCTCATTTCTGAGCTCTGAACTATCAATATCACTTCAATATCTATACATAAAAATCTCTACCAGGTAAGAGAATCAAAATCAAGACAGGGATTGTAAGATATGGCAACCTGGCTGAAATTGATATTCATTAGAGTACTCTTTGCATGAATAGGAGCATTTGGACTCTGTGGTCTTTATCAGAGCCCCAGCTGGTAATGGTTGAAGGTTAATGCCTTACCCCATTCTGTTCAATTTTCTGTCCTAATTAGTCCTCTAAATCTATAGCTGTGAGCACCAAGTGTCTGTGCTCAAAAGAAACTAATTAATGCTAGCAAATTAGATCAAGTCCAAAGATCCAACAGCCAAACTCTTAAATGCTCCTTGTTAATAGGAAGTGTAGCTGTCAATAACTGCTGTTGGTGGCTATAATGAGGCCTCTTTCTTTCACTGAAAGTGATTTCATTTCTCTTTGTCCCTGTAAAAGCTGTTCCATTCCCTAATAAATAAAAAATTAAAAAAAAAAAGAAAAAAACCCCACACAACTAAGTTGCAGTGGTAAAACTAGCAGTCTGACCCATTTCTTGTCATCAGCTGGGCTGAAATGACATGGATGGGGGGAAGAACAAAAATAATCAAACCAGGCAAGTTCCCTCCCTGAACATTTTCTTCAAAGTCCTAAAAACTTGTTAGAACACTGAAATTTCTATCACCAAGCAAGACAATATGCCCTCTTATTTCTTTTCAATAAATTAGCTTAGAGTAGTTAATGCTGTTATCATTCACTCAAACAAACAAACAAACAAACCCACACAAATCTAGAATCTAATTTCTTCAAATTCTAATTTACATATAGCTGTTTTCTCTGCCCAGTTTGTTGGAGCAAAGCTCAATATACCATAATCCCTCTAGAGATTGCATTAATTCACATAGTTAAATGTGACGAGAGTAAAAATGTTCATTGAAATATATAGCATTGAATATTTTTCCAAAATAAAAGCTATTGTGTGCAAATAAGAACATCATATAAAAACTCAGCATCTTACTCTCGAGGAATGCTACCCAGAAAAAAAGCTCATAGCAATTTACTAGCAGTATTAAATATAACTGTACACTATCAAAACATCTAAAATAATTTAAATAACTGACAACTGCACAACACATATAACATAATGTAATACCAATAGTTTCATACAGGGTCATGCCATTGCACACAATGTGAATATAATATACTTCAATATTCAGATAATAATATCCAGATAATAAATACAGCAACAGAGGACGACAGTTTCCTTCCATTCTCCACCTTCAGTTTTGTTGCTGAATTGAAACTCCATTCTCAAATTATACTAACCTTTCTCTCACAGAAATGGATTTGGAGATAATAATGCAGCATGTTTTTTTTCATTCTCCTAAGAGAAGGCTATTTTGGTCATAAAAAAATCTGTGATTCTTCCACTGTAACCTCTCCGGCTTTCCACCAAACTCTGAACAATATGGTCATAAGCATATGTCCATGATATGGACATGTAAGCAAGTTCTGATCACAGCAGCTCAGTTAAAAAAAAAGGGTACCAGCAGCTGTCATGTTAACTCATTGATTTTTATCAGTCACTTGATCTTTTTGTTTTGGTCAATTAGAAGATCACTTTGTTCCCAGATACTCCTAGGAGATGTGAACTTGAAAAAAAAAATTTGGAAGAACTATATTTTCATAATGATGCAAAGTGGATGAGCGAAGTTCAGCTTTAAATGGTGATTTTAGTTTTAATTTGCTATAAGACAAGAACACTCATCAAAATTTTTAAGTAGAGCTGTCATGTAATTTCCCTCTACTCTGAGTCTTAGCATCTTCTGATGTCAGAACTGTAGGTACCAACAGGTTAATCCTCCCTCAGCATTCAACAAGGGTTGGCAACAATAAACAGAACTCCTTTTGCAACGCCAAGGAAAGTGAGCAACATCAAGCAAAATTTCCTAAGGATTTCAGATAATTTCATTATCTGCATTTCTGATAGGAAAGTATATATAAAAAGAATGGATCTTTTTAAGAAGGAGTATCTAAAGGTGTGCTTGGGCATTTAAATGTACAGCACCACATGTAGTTCAATCAGAAATTTCTTCAGATTTATGGACCTTGCTATGTCAGGTGTAAGGGTCATGGTCTAGAGCAGGTGGCCCCTACGGGGACAGAGATAATGTCAGTGACAGGACTGTTGAGTAACTGCACATTATCAAAACTCTGGATGACACTGGTCATGCTCAACTGTAGAGAAGCCTGCAGTAGTGTTGCATCCCATCATCTTCACTAAGTATCAACACGTGCCCTGAGGAGAGGGCTAATGGGAAATCTGGAAAATGGGAGGAGGGTGGTTGCTTGGAAATGTCCTTTTCCAGCCACACTTTCCAAACCATTTTTAAAGCCCTACCAAGTATCATGAGATTTTTTCAGCAATGTAACTCCATTTGCTTTAATTACACAGCTCCTACAGACATCAGAACCAACACAGCACTGTTCTCCAGTGAAGGTCCTCAACTTGGCACAAGTAGAAATATCTTCCTTGTGTGTCCCTCGTAAAAATTTTCAAATAGACTAACAAATTTTTTTTGAAAGGACAGAAGAACTTGTCATCTTGATCAAATGGATGTCTCCCACAATACGCTTAAAATAAGAAATGGCTACGTTTACTGCACCATCTTTCTAATGGCAGAACCAGGCTGAGTTGTTCCTGCAGTCACACTGAAAAGCATCTAGGTCTATTTCCTACTTGAATCCCTCAATCTTATAATGGAGTCTCAGTTACAGATGTCTACAGGTCCCTCTTTTTGACCTTAAAAATCCAGATGATGTGACACTAACAGACAACAAAATTCAGAGGAAAGAAGTTCAGAACTTAAGCCCCTTGTCTCTGGAGCAAGTTGTCCTTCTTCTAGGAAAAAAAAAGGTTGTGAGGTTTTGGAAGGTGGGTAGAATTGCTTTACAATACAACAAATACACAAAACATCTACAATAAATATAATAATAAATAAATAATAAATATAACACAGAATTAATTTCATTATTATTATGACTCTGGGACCCAGGAATTTCTTTTTGGAACTTCAATTCAAGACAACTTCTTCAGAGTCTAAACCCACAACATCTCATGGTCAGTCGTTTCTATTGTCCAAGCCAAGTAATGCAAAATTAAACCAAATTAAGCTGACAATCCAAGTCTGTGTATTTCTGTTACCAAAAAAAATCCCCATCAAGTTCAGTTTCAGAATCTGTAACTTTGGACAGCAGAGTAAGTGCTCTCGAGAAATTAGAAAAACTTTTCTGTAGAACTGATCAAGAATCAGCCACAACTCTTGCAGGTTTTTCCATGACTGTCCCTACTTTTAGAGCATGGAGTTGTCCCTAGTTTTAGAGCATGGAGTCATGGAAAGCAAAGCACAGCTGGATGAAACTACAGAAATTTTGGTGTACTAAAGGCCACCATTCTGATGAAAAATGCTAACTCCAGGTTCCTGAAATTTGCTACGATTTTGCCTTGAAGAAGCTTATTCATATTTAAATTTTATAACTGGAAATTAAAGCAAAACAGCGAAACAGTTTGCTTAAGAAATTATTTCATAAAAGCAGTAAGTGAGGCAATGACTAATAAATGATCCTTTTAGTTACTTAGGTTTGAAATGCAAGGACATGCTGATACAGAAATATATAATGTAATATTATTTCAGGCAAACTCGTACTACGGTTTGTAAAAATACAGTGAAACATTCCTGTACGACAATATTTTGGGGTTTTTTTGTTTGATTGTTTTTTGACACTTTTGCCCACAATTTCATGTACACACAGTGCATGGATATGAACACAATGAAGCATATTTACATAATGGTCACAGAAAATTGACTAGTGTTTCCCAGAAAGCACATTAAAAGAATTACTACCCAAGTTAATAAAATTACTAATACATCCATTTTCACTGAAAAAAACTGCTTGAAAATCTTAAATCACACAAAAACCATTTTGATACTGAGAGCTACAAAATTCTTAAGAAACATGCACCACACAAGAACTGGAACAATCTGCAAAAAAAAGCTGTAAGCAAATTTAAATAATCTAAGTAAAATGAAATATGATCAGACACAATATTTGTTCTTAAAACTTATCAGTTGGATATACTTTCCATGGTTATTTCTTCCCTAAGCCATTTTGGTAGGCTAACAGCCAAGCACAGCAATGAGCCACCCATTTAACTGGGTGGCAGGCTCACTTCTTAAGTTAACAAAACCTTTATTTTTTTTATTTATTTTTGTAACCCTTGGGGTTTCTTTTCCCTGGACGGCTCTGGAACACGCGCTGGACAGGCTGTCATTACTTGCATTATTAGCTCTGATAAGCACACAGCTCTAGGTGGTATAGCTGCAGGCTAAGGTACTGGGCTGGGTACAGATGGACCCCTGTGCTCACGCAGAGCACTATTGAATGTATAGGGGCTCCCCATAGGGACACATGTGAACCCAGCCTGATCAAGCCAATTGTAAGGGCCCATACTTGTGGAACAGCTTTATTTCCTACACTACCGATGCATTTATCACAATTTCCTAAAGACAAAAAGAAACAGAGGTCTACTAATAGGAGTTTCTGAACATGAACTTAACATAAAGCAGAAAATCCTACATTGAGAGCAAGTTAAATGAGTATCCCTGCCCTCAGTGTAAACAACTCCATCTCAGGCATGTGTGTACACTCCACAGCACACAAACCAAGTCACAAGAGCTTTGATTACTTAATTACACAGCTTATGTTCATAGCTTATAATTGTTTACAGCATAAAAAGCATAGCCTATTTACTCTGATTAACACCTATCCCTGTGTACTAACAAGACAAATGTATTCCAGGAATAATCTCACAATGGATTTCTAAGATGGTAAATCTACTGATCACAAAACTGCTTAAGCTTCATTTCCCATGGTTTGGTCTCTCCCCTCCACCCAGATGAAAAGGTGTACAACAGAATAACTGAAGCTTTGCTACCACCATTTTATTTTAATAGAGGAATTAGTGTGGGATTTTGCCTGCCTTTTTTTTAAAAAAAGTATGTTTCAGAAATACTCAGTTTCTACTTCTAACTTTCACACAATTTGATCAAAGCTGGCTCACAGGTGACTGAGGAATGATGGGGAGATAGATGTATCCACAAACCTTATTTTCCTAAAGATAAAAAACTAAACTCCATACAGAAGAAAGAAGGAAGAAATTATACTTTTGCCTAGCATCACAGAAAAACCATAACATTTGGCTTTAAAATTTATGGAGGGAAAATGATGGAGAAGCTGCAAGGTCCACAGTTCACAGCTCAAGAACCTCAATATTGGTCGCTGCCACAGAAAATGAAGATGCTGAAACCAAAGTCCTCCTGTCACACGAAGTTCAGAGGAGAAAAACACATACACAGTGTCCCTTTGGTTAATCTCAAACAATATTATACAAATAGCAAGCCATCAAAATACTTTTAACCGACATCTTTCAAATGACCCACACTATTGCAATTGCTTTTCATCTTCATTTTTTCACCAACAGGTATATAGTTCAAAGTAAAAATGATTCAGCTATTGTTCAAATGAAAAAAAAGGTCTGTTAAGTCCTTCTGGCAGCACTGGAAGGCACCTGATGCCACCTGCCTTTGGCAGATACTACTGTAACACTTCTTTTTTATATTTTTTGGAGACTCTCTAAAAGCAGCTGCCTAAAAATACACTAGTCCACTTTACCTAGACTTGATTCTAGTCATGGAGTGCTTTAAGGACAAAACTCCAGAAACTTCCTTTGAAGTTTCTTAAATAATAGCGAAACACAAAAAGCCACATGCCATCAGGGAAACAATTGTTCTTACTGCCATGGTAAAAGTCACTGAAATAATTCAGGTAAAACAATATGGCAACAAACTAAAATGCACTCCTTTGTCAGTAAATACTGTTGGAAGATGCACAGAAGACACTGATAAAAATTTGAAGAAACAAATGTTAAAACAAGTTACACTGTGTGGGAGGTTTGCTATACAGCTGAGTGAAAGTACAGAAGTTTTTAACTTCTCACACCTTGAGGTATTTGCATTTCAACTATGAAATGCCTTTTTTTTTTTTTTTTTTTTTGTGAGCCACTGAAGGAAGGATGTACTGGAGAAGATCTATTCTCAACAGGAAGTGGCTTCTTGAATAAAAAAGAATGTATTATGGAAAAACTGTGCGAATGTAGCTACTCATGGACTGGCTGCTTTGACTGGAATAAAAAAGGGATTCCAGTCTAAGGCTACAGAGTTAGCACTGCACATGAAACTCCTTCACTGCACCACTCAGAGGTGAGCTATTGCAGCAAAATAGTTGGAGCCAGGAGTGCACAACGTGCTACAAGATGACATCAATATTATACATATATACACACGCACACACATATATATGTATAAAACTTGACAAAAACAAGCCCTTCAAACAGTGGCATCTTTACCAGACTTTGTAATGAGATGGGATGGGGCCACAAACATCCCTGGCAGAGGTTCATTCTCCAGATAACTTGTGGCAAAGCGCTTAAAAGAGTTGTCATTTCAAAAAAAAATGTGTCAGGTTTGACAAGTGCTCCAAATCCACTGACCTTTTCAGTTATGACAAGTGGCTGTGAGTAGTTTGCTACCTAGCAGAAATCTCCAAAAATTAAATACTCAATGTGTCCCTTCAAGGGGAAGGTGTCATTTTAACAATGAGTAAGAAGTAACTCCTTTGCAAAAGAAACTTGCGCTTTGGAGAAAGCATTTAGAAAATAAGTATTTGGATATGATTACCTAGTTATGTAATTTTTGGTTTGGTTTCGCTGGTGAACAAAACGTGTGTCACCGACAAAAACCTCCTATATCTGTACACTTTAAAAGGATATAAACAGAACTTTCTAACCTACTAAAAATCTTCCCGAAGAGAGTTTTAGGGGGTTGAAAACACTGATATGCAACACCTTGTAGTTTTGAACAAAAAGCTAATTGACATCAGGGAAGAAGATCATTTATTAACCCAATTTTAAGCAAAACAATTGCAAAACTTGTGGATACGACTGAAAAATGAGTATAATTAAGTAAAATTAAGTAAGTGAAAGCAACTATGCAAATTCATAGATCCCCTTCCATGGTGATATATGCATCTCTGTAAGGTATCTTGTCCAGGCATGACACCCATTAAGATCAAGTGCTGAAATAAACTAAACTTAGAACCAGGTATTCAAATCCCTGTGTCTCAGTGTTAAAGATTTTAAAAATTATGATGCGTATTCAGTTGTACGGATCTCGATAAAAAGAACTGTTACTAACAGTAATCTTGTCAGATTGATAAACAGCTTAAAAACATTTTAAAGTACTGTTTATTTCATCTTTATCTGATCTTTTTTAACTTCTATTTTTACATTTATAGTGTACATAATATGTAAGTACATTTAGATAATTTATAAATTAATATACCTATACTGGGATTGTGCAGTCAGAAATTTTTTACTGATGGGGTGCATGAACAAAAGAAGTTTAAAGAGCACAGATCTGGATGACCAGATGCAAATGCCCTCTAGTGAAAGCTGACACTTGTACAGAGTAATTCCATGACTTTTCATCCACTCTTACAGCAGCATTCTTGGCTAACCTGTGTGTAAGTAGCTCTCAGCAGAGGTGGTTACACCACTTTAAAGAGTTATTGTCCAGTACTCTTCAAAAGTAAATGAAAGCAGAAGTACACTGCATCACTCTATTTCAACATTTGTCTAGTAACATGTGTGTTTATGTGCATGGACCATTTCAATGTTGGGGCAAGAAAACGATGCAGTAAGTTGGGAATATTTAAACAAATTTATTATAATGAGAAATGCTTTAACTGGAGGTTTACATGAGACAATTGAATTTATATAGGTAGTAAATACTTAAATACAGTAACTCTTGTGCTGCTCTGTCACCACCAGACTGAGATGTGAAAAGTTTTTTATTATTCATACTAAATTCTACAGCCCTTAAGAACAAGTCATTTTGGAAAACAGTCCACATCACTAAGCAGCCAAAGCGAACACAACAGATTTATATGTTTCAATACTGGTTTCACAGTGAACTGATAGGATGGAGATCACACATATTAATTCTCTGACTACGTGATTTCAAAGACAAGGATTATCTCCAGGGCACAAAAGTGAATACATCTGATCTCCTAAGGAATATTTGACTCTTACCTTGCACCTTATCTGAACACAGCTCCTTGGCTCGATCCCTCATTATTTGTGGAATCAAAACATCTTTTTCTACATGTCTCAGCTTAGAATTTTCTGCAAGAATGAAAAAAGATAATTTTGAAAAAAAAAATTGTTATCTATACATCAGAAAAAGTCAATCTAAAGAAATAACATTGTTTATGTAACATACAAGACTACACTAAAACTGTCACAAACAGCAGCAGAAAGTACCATGAAAGCACCACACAGTTTAAAAGGATGGAAAGTCCTAAATTTGCTCATACAAATATGATATTAGATAATAACAGATAATAGTTTATTATTATTATATTATTTTGATAATTATCATTTAGATAATAATAGATAATAGATAAAAAATATGAGCATTATCCTGAATATTTCTACTCTGTTAAATGAGCACTATGAAACAAAAATAAAGGAGTAAATTCTGGCAGCACTTTTGAATTTCTGCCTTACTGAATAAAAAAATCTGCATACAGACAGCACAGCAGTTAAATACTTTTATTTCTGGATACTAGTATTTTTCTATGCACATGATATGTATGTACTCTTTCATTCACTGACACAAAGCTGAGAAAAACAGCACATATAGAGCACAACCTAGAATTTGTGCGGTTATGTGGGTAGACTTCAGTTCTACAGAAGAAAATGTAGTCTATTCAATGGAGGATCTTTTTCATTGAGAAATCCAACTTAAAAGGAAGAAATGCTGCTGCCTGATTTCTATACTTAAAAGTAAATTTGTAGTTTGCTTTCAGTTGTCTCCAGAATTCTCTTCAGTACAGCTAGTGATTTGGGATAAACAACACAGACCATTATGAAAAAAAAAATACTGCTTTTCCAAAACCACTTTATTCAAAAAAAAGGGATGAGAATTTATCAGGAATAGTTTTTTACTTCTCAGTTTCTGAGTTTAAAAACTTTTAAAGAACATTTGCTCAATCCAGTGCAGTTACACCAAATACCTGATTTTCATCTTCAAACACACTATTTATTCAACCTTTGAAGTTGATATCACATTTCAGAATAGCACCAGTTAGGATGCTCACATGTCAGAGTTATTTTGGGTGACAATCATTTCAATTTAAAATCGCTTATTAAAAAGGAGATGAAATGAAGAAAAAGTGTAATGTATTGAAACTAAGGAAAGAAGCAGGTTTTAAGTTACCTACAGCTTACAAACACTTATTCAGAGCATTTTTGGTTACCTCTCCATTAAAAACAATCAAAACCAACATTTGTCATTCTTAAGTCATCATCTTTTAGAGTTTACTAATGCCAAGAGATTACATTATGAGATTACACAGTATTACATATGTGATACTACTAGTGGAATCTGGCAACAACAGAGGATTACAATGAGTAATATACATTTAAAAGACATTTCTCCTCAAAAATATCCTTCTTAGCATTTCTACAGCAGGGAAAAAGCCTCTATTATATGTATGTACATACAACAAAAACACTAAAAACAAATAGCTCAGGACTTAGATTTGCTTCCATGCTCTGATTTTCATATTAAAATATTTCAAATATCAGATTTCTACAAATATATTATTTTACAGATAAAATATTACAAATATCCTTAATTTTCATTTTCTGCAGAGCATCAGTGCAATGACTGTACCAAACACTTGCTACAGTACATAGGCAACAGACAAGATAGAGCTGTCAGAAAATGTCCATGCATGTTTTATAAACAGGACAAATCAGTTCAGCTGAATGACATGGCAGGAACTGGCACCACCAGGCTATGTGCCTCAGCTCCACTCATTCCAGTCAAAGCAAGCTGGCAAAGCCTTCCTGTCCTCTCCCCATCCCTATGATGCTCTTTTCCCTCTGCCCACACAGATAGGCTCAGCAGCCCTGTGGTGAATGAAAGAGGAAGTTAATTTCCTTTAAAGGTAAATACATTTCCTGTTAGGCAATTTTTCAGCTAGGCAAATTTACTGATCCTGTGAACAAAAGTTCCGTGTATAACTCCAAAGCTGCCCATATGAGGGAATTCTGTGAGACTAGGACAAGAGGAAAAACTGAAGTACCATGAGTACTACTGGCTCAAATGACAGTCTGAATTTCTGCTCCCCACACTTTCTTTTTCTAAACTCAACTTGGCTATACTGGTGCTTGCAGTACACAGAGTACAAATGCAGATACAGTTAAACAAGTGGGTTGCCACCTGTCACCAAAAGGGAAGTTTTACCAGCCCCACATTGCCCTTACCCACACCCATCACATCATCATTATTATGCACCTAACCACACAGTGAGCAGGTCAAAACAGAAAACTAACTCAAATACATGCAAAAAAGTGCTTCTCGGCTGATTCACACTTTGGAGTAATTAGATCTACTTATCTACTTCCCATAATTAGCATTACAGAATGTCCTGAGTTGGAAGGGACCCACAAGGATCATCACAAGACCAACTCTTGGCTCTGCACAGGTTCAACATGGAAATGTAGCAGAGAGAAGTCCTTAGGGCCTGGGAAGAACAGCTGGGCTTCCCCTGCTGGCAAAGCTAGCCAGAAGCATCCACGATTTTCACAATGACAAAGCACAGGGCTTCAGTGCAAGGATCAGCTATCCCACCACTGACAAAGAGAAGTGGGTACAAATTCAACTAGGAAGGCTAGAAAGGAAACAAGACACAGGGCCATCTGGAAAAAAACAAGTAAGCAAGCAAAGAAAAAAACCCAAAAAGAGAAGATATCACTGATAGCCAAAAACGGTCAAAAAAGAACTTGAGTTTTCTCTTAGGTTAAATACCCAATCTTCTGTTTGATTATTCAAAGGAAAAGGCACATAAGATTGATAGCAAGGAGTAGCTCTACTGGTGTTAACACCAGCACAACCAGAACCATGACAGAACTGTGCTCCAGGCAAATTCCTTCTTTTTAGTCCCATGTTGTCAAGTCTACAAATGTTGAAAATGCAGGAAAGAGAGGGCACATCAGGACACTGGGCAGCATCCAGTAGGAAGAATGAGAAGAGATCTACAACAGTACTTCAGAGATAATTATACAACAGTATAAAGGAAACTACAGTAAAGACTGTTTATAATAGCTTTCTGTGGTTGATCAAAACTCTCAGCTGCAAAAGCTCTTTACTGACATGGAAAGCCAAGGACCACAGCTGGTCAGTTTAATAGTTTTCATTATTTTTGTAAAAATGACCAAACCCCAAAAAAATAATATACATTAATAGGAATGAGGACATCCCAACCACTAGAACACATCAAATTCACTCTGTATGGCAGCTGGGAAAACAGATGACAAATAATTTGCTGGCTTTTTAGCCTCTGACCAAAGGACCCAGGATGGCCTTGAGAACAACAGGAGCACGGTGCAGAGCTGTGCTGAAAGCAGCAGACCTTTAAGGTGAAGAGGAGAATGAAATACAAAGCTTTACAGTCCTAACAACAAAAGGGACTGTAGCAGCTTCTCATATTAATTAGGACAGTATTACAAGAAGAGGATACCAAGACAAAAGCTTTCCTAGAAGAGTGATCTGAGAGAAGTCATATCATCTCCCCACTTTGTTCAACAGCTGGTAACTGACTTGCTTACCCACCTACGACCTGCTGGTAGTTAACAGCTCTGCTCTCAGGTCTTTCATGACTTCGGGTAGCAGGAACATAGATTACTCAGGAAAGTTGAAATCTGCTCTACCCAGATAGTTAAAGAGGCCTCACACTTTCTCCATCTAAGGGGAACTGTGGTCAAGCAATTCCACTAACAGTCTTTGAAATCTGCATTTCTATTTATACAACCTATAATTTGGATTTTCTTGATTTTTTGTTTGTCCACATTCAAAAAATGCTCCAAATAGTACTTTAAATACTATTGTTCTTTCATTAAGAAACACAGTATATATGAAAAACAGATAAAGCTTTAGTAACTTTATATTATTTTAATTAGCAACTGTACTATCTCATGTTTTTCTTGAAATCCCACTTCTATCAACTTTTAAACATCAGTTACATTCCTTTCTAGCAAAAATGCTGTATCCAAGTGAAAATACAACACTTCAAGAAAAACATAAATTTTAAAAGCAATCACATTCACTGTTTTGGAAGACTGGCTGAGAAATGTGGAGCCATAAAGGGGACCTTCTTGTTTACTGCACTTTAATATGTTTTTCCTACCAGTTGCCATCAAAGGTAAGCAGCTGTGAGTAGACAGATTTCTAAGATACCTTTATTTTTTAAGTGAGAAATAAAACTTGAAAAAGTATCAATGAGAATTTCAGCACTAGAGTGAGCAGTTACTAAAGTGAAAAGGGAAGAAACCCAAGGAGTTGC
Organism: Pseudopodoces humilis; assembly: GCF_049639895.1. Taxonomy (NCBI): domain Eukaryota; kingdom Metazoa; phylum Chordata; class Aves; order Passeriformes; family Paridae; genus Pseudopodoces; species Pseudopodoces humilis. Next base: position 112,338,734 of record NC_142200.1, read on the forward strand.
ATGTAGAATTACCATCTCATCACATTTGAAGAAAATCTCCACTGCAAATAAGTTTTTTTCCTTGAAGGGAAGGTCGTGTTTTCATCTACGATGAGTCTACTAAAACTTGAATTTAACAGCCATTCTGTGATTTCCTCCATATGCAGACCTATAGTATACACAACAGTTGAGATGGTTTGGAAAATAATAAGTTTATAACTAAGTTGCAAAATTGCATTAATTTAGAGGATTCAGTTATTTCTCATGTCACTCAGTAAAAATTGTTTCTGTAAGGTAAATATTCCATTTCCTTACAAAGTTTTCCTTTAAAGCACTTGCCTATGAGCTAATTATAAAAATACACTGGAAAAGTAAACTTTTCTTAATAATAGAAGGAACAGCACAGTGTCCACTGCCTGCTTATTGGCAAACATTCCTTTCATCAATCAGACTATTGGTTCTAGACATTAATTTTTTTTTAAAAAAAATCAGCTCTATTTTAGTGCACCTATAACAGTGTTTTGAATAAGCAAATATAATTAGAGCTTATTATTATTAGTACTCCTCCAGGAAAATAATGCATTCAATTGAAAATTTCATCTCCATTATTCTGCCTAGCTTATTCCCCTTGTATTAAATAAAAATTACCATTCTTAGGTTAATTCATGTGAATCATTTATGTATATGTGCATCATAAAAATTTATCCAAAAAGTCTGTATCATTGAATATATTATCAACTACTCAAAACCTCAATTTGAAAACACTAAGTCACACATCAGAACAAATTAATTTAGAGACAGACCCATTAAAGTAATGGGAGAAAAAAAACCTTATCTTTCTAAAATCTTAGGGTCTTTTCCTACAGTTGTAATTTGATGCATCAATTAATACTTTAAGTATCCAATCCTGTGACCTTTGGGAGGGCTTCTGTGCCTTAACTGGCAAGGAATTCATGAGGTCAAAGTTAAATTTTAGCATCCTGCTTTGTAAACCTCAGTCCTAAAAAACCCTGCAGAATCCTGTCAAAAAGTAAAGAATTTTATCAAAGACATCCAGTGTGAACTGACAGATGATAGACCAGGACCAAACAAACACATTTATATTTATGTGAAAGGCTACTGAGTTTGGTAATTTCATTTGCACATCGGTGTTTGCATACAAACTAGAGCCTTAAGTAGTGAGTTTCTACTGAGGTTTTAAAGTATAGAAGGACAATATGAAATATCAGAAGTGTTATCATCCAAGTGAAACTAGATCTGTGATACCCCAAAACCCTGATTTAAAAGCAAAAGAAACTTATCAATGCAGCTTTTCTATGCAGTACCCTTCTTTCTTTTTCTTTAAATGTATATGAATAAATTTATTTGTATTGAAAAAGTTCCAGATTTTGAGATCTTTCTAATACTGACATCATTTTAAATTAAGATGGAGTACAGAGATGACAACACCAGGGAAAATTTCCAAAGCTTTAACTTCTCACCATTCTATCATCACCTCAAAGTCAATTTTCACCTTTTTGACTGGCTGAATTTGTTATCTTACATTTTGCTTTGGGGCTCATGTTCCTGCAATATGGCAGTACTGGATTATGAGGATGCTGTTTGCTAAAAGTGAACAATGGCTGCATTACAGCAAGTCTGTAATACCTAGAAAGAAAAGGAAAAGCAGACCTGACAAAGCACACTTTCTTGTTAATTACATGCAGATTGCAAACGCTCATACATCTAGTGAGTAATAAGTAAAGCCAAGCCGACACAAGGAGATATTTTTACACTGCTGATCACACAGCAAATCCAGTTACAGGGCCTGAAAATTAATTACAGATTAGGACTTAATATTTACTACTGGAAATAATGCAGCTTCATTAACACATGGCCTGTACCATTGCTCAAGTATGACGGACCTTTCTCTGTTTCTTACTCCATGTGAAAGTAAGCAATAAATTCTTGGACACTGTTCATGGTTAGTTAGAAAGGATGTAGAAGAAACAGGGATTATACACTTGAGATTATACATACTTGCTTAACTATGACGGCCAGTTAGGAAAACTTTGGTTGTGAGCTACCTAGAAAGGGAACACCTCAGCCCACCTCAAATCCCATTTGATAGCAGATGAGAATTTCAGAAAAATGCAGAAAACACAGAGTAACAACTGGGGCTGTGGACTGACCAAGGATTAAACTAGCAGAGCCAGCTCAAATTCCACCACCACTGAAGAACTTCTGAGTGCTTCACTTGGTAACTGATGCAAAATCCTCAACACAACTTTCTGTCACTTAAATAAAACACTGTGCAGCAGGATTTCAGCAACCAAATACACATTCCAGGGGTTTTTCTGAGATGTCAAAATATATTAACAGTACAGACACAATTCAATTCCTACATGTAGGATAGGGCTGCACACTTTTTAAAAAGTCAAGCCCAAATATTTGAGCACCTCTTGTCTGAAATCAGTCTCAAGTGTATAATCCCTATTTCTTCTACATCCTTTCTAACTAACAGTGAACAGTGTCCAAGAATTTACTGCTTGCTTTCACTTGGAGAAAAAAACAGAGAAAGGTCCTGAAAAAAACACAATCTGAATCGTATAAACCAAACAGATCACATAAAATACATCTAAACAGTGACATAAGAAACTGTGCAATAATTTGCACCAGAAACAAGAGATGAGTAAGAGGTAAATCCAACATAGAAAGAGCAAAGTATTCAATATGGACAAGGAAGGGATGCAGGAAAATCTAACAACCAAAGAATCATAACAACCCAGTTATTACAAGAGGAGATGTTAACCACCTAAGATTTGCCACCATGCCCGTTACCATTAAACAGCTGCTCCAGCACTACATAGTCCTCCTTACCAATTTTCAGAAGCGTGTGACAAGTTGTAATGAAAAACAATGTAAATCACAAATAAAAGTTTCATTATAGAAACAGATCTGCCCAAACTCCTTGAGAGCTTGAATGTTTAGCTCTTTAGCCACTTGTTTCAATATAAAATTTATACCTTTCATTCCAAATAAAGAACATCACACACAAATAAAGAACAAGGCTTATGAATAACAGGACCGAATACCACTCTTCCTGCATATTTTTAAAAAAAATTATTTAAATGCAAGTAAGGATTAAAAGACAAATTAAAAACGATGCCTACCTTTGACTTCTGTACCTATGTAGTAAATGAGCAATCAGTACGTACAATATAAATGAATGAACATCTTGGAAACTAACATCAGGGATATGATCAAAACACACCAGTGTTCTCTTAAGTTTTCGAGCGTGAGGTGACAAGGCTAAAAGCCTTTCAATTACATTAACACAAGGATTGCAGATGTTATTCTGGCAACTTATGTTACTAATCACAAACTTACCTAAAAGACGCTTAATTAAAAGTTGAAACAGAACAGCTGAAAAGCAACTTTTCCTTTTACTTCTACATTTTTTCCCTTTAAATTCGACATTGCTTTATCCTCCATTATTTTATCTTTTCTATCTTTTGAAGCTATAATTTAATTCTTTTCAATGTATTCTTCTAGCTCTAGCCTTACTGCCCTTGCCACTATAAAACAAGTCGCATCCATTCTGCAAGCCAGAATTTCTCCATCCAGTGATAAAACTGCTATTGTATTTAACAACCTAGACTTCCACCTGACTTGAAGAAATAGACATGTTAAGTAACTTAGGAAAAATCAGTCTTCAGACCCTCCGCTTTTAAGCCCTATGTCAAGGATAGGCACCAAAACCTGTATTGTCTATCTCAGCTATTGTCCATGACTCCATTTTACACATCTGTGAATCTTCAACTAGGGATCCAAACATCACTGCCTGAAAATGACAGCTATAACCAAGTGCACATTAAAAATAAAATGAGCTTTCTCATAACCCATGGCCTCTACTACTAAAAACAGCACCCTACATAGCTTTGGAAGTGGTGCATACAAAAACCAAATTCAAGGCTGGGCTGCAGCACATTCATTTTGGAGAAGGATAAAACAAAATAGTGTAACATTTTCCTAAACTGGGAGATGTTGACTCCCTCAAAGGCAGAGAGGCCCTCCAGGAAGACCTAAACAAATTAAGAGCGGAACAATCACCAACCATGTGAAGTTTAACACAGTTTAGTACCTGGGATGGAGTAATTCTGGATGTATAGACAGACTGGGGAAAGAGCATCTGGAGAGCAGCACTGCAGAAAGTGCAGGTCATGGTGGACAGCAAGTTGAATGTGAGCCAGCAGTGCCCTGGCAGCCAGGAGGGCCAATCCTGTCCTGGGGGGCATCAGGTACAGCAGCACCAGCTGGGCAAGGGAGAGGATTGTCTCGCTCTGCTCTGGAGAAGCTTCACCTCAAGTGCGGTTTGTTTTGGGCACCGCAATACAAGAAGGATATAAAACTTCAGGAGAGCATCATAAGGAGAGCTACAAAGTTGGTGTGGGGCCTAGAGGAGAGGAAAGGCCTAGAGCCACTCAAGGAGCAGCTGAGGTCACTTGTTTGTTCAGCCTGGAGACTCACTGCAGACTGCAGCTTTCTCACAAGGGGAAAAACAGAAGCTTTAAGCTGAGTTAGGGAAAGCTTTTTAAGTTGGATATTAGGAAAAGGTTTTTCACCCAGATGGTGGCTGGGCACTGGAACAGGCTCTCCAGGGAAGTTCTCATGACACCAAGCCTGACACAGCTCAAGAAGTATCTGGACAACACACTGAGGCACATGGTGCAATTGCTGGGGAAGTCATGTGCAGGGCCAAGAACTGGACTTGAGGATCCGTGTGGGTCTGTTCCAACTCAGGATAGTCTGTGATTTTATGAACATAAAATCTTGTGAACATGTTTTCTGCTGGTTTATTTATTTGATCACCTAATGACACAACCACAGTTTCTTCCCAAACTGTGGCTATCAAAGATCTCCTCCCATACAAATCACGACATAATTCACAAGTTCTACAATCCGAGATTCAAAGAACTACTTGATATTCACTCCTTACTGCCTTTTCAAAGCCATGAGAATGCTTGTGTCTTTTGTGACCCTAAAATGAAGTATCAGTCATGGTAACAATTTACAGAACTGTGATCCTCCCTTTTTTTTCTCATATATGAGCCAAGAAGCAAACCTACCACACCACAGAATTTGGGTTAACACCTCACTAATACAAAAAGGGCAGCTCACACTTCTTGAAGCTATTGTTCCAGTTTCTCTACTACCTTACTTAGACATCTCCACTTTTAGATCATTCTGAGGTTTTCAACAGAGCTGTATAAGCCAGAAACTGATGGCGAGCTGGGGGAGGGAAGCAAAAGATAGTGGATAACAAGGCAGTAGATTTAGAGAGGTGTCAGTAAGCAATGCCACAGCTCAGGAGATGAATCTCAGTATTGGTGTCACATAGCAGGTACCCAAAGTACCCCCCCCAGCAGTCCTACCACAGCTAACATACAACCACAGTATGGCTTGGGAGGGACAGATAATGTCATTATATATATAAATAGGGAAGCAGAATGCTGATGACTTCAGTGTTTGGTGCCATGCTTTTTGCTCTGCACTGAAATCACAACAGGTTGAATCTACTGGGAGTAGCTCACTTGGTTAGAGCATGCTGCTAACAACACCAAGGTTGTGGGTTTGATCCCATTATGCACCATTTATTTAAGAGTCAAACTCGATGATCCCTGTGGGTCCCTTACAACTCAGAATATTCTGTGAATCTGTGAATTAACGAATGTAATAACTAGGCTTTTTCCCAAAGGACAACTGGGAAGCGATACTACGCTGTAGATGAACATCCACCACTTGAAATGCCTCCGTAAGTTTTATAACATTGCATTAATTGAGTAACAGATCAATGCTTAGAGGATACAATTAATAAACGCAGAACTTGACTACTCTATGAACACCTTGTTTGCAAGGCCTGTCCAGGACAGGTTTCCATGAGAAACCGAGAGCCTGGCCTTGACCAGCATCCTTTGGCTTTTGGAGAAGCAGCCACAGGCGGCAGGGACTGAGGTGCACAGCCACGACCACTGCAGGTCCCCACCATCTACGGGAGACTCAACACCTTGCATTAGCTGAAGGGAATGAATGGCCTTTTAAGCCTAAGGCGCCTGACTCGGGAACTCTGGGCACAATGAGCAAACACTACATGGGTATAAAGGCCAGGGACTTTCATTCACTCCTGTGGACACATGTCTATAACCATTCGGACAAGATCTCAGTAGCACGAAGCCGAGGACCACGTAAACTTGGTGCTTTGCCTTTACCTTTGTTACACAGCCGGAGAGGCACCTAGACGCCCGGGAGCTGCCTTCGCCCCGCGTCCTGCCGCTGGAGGTCACGGCGGCGGCAGCGGGGCGGCAAGGAGGGAAGGAGGGAGGAGGTGGCGGCGGGAGTCCCTGAGGGCGGCGGGGATGTCCCAGTCCGCCGGGAACCCCGCGGAGGCCGGGCCGGAGCCCTCCGGGGTGACCCTCCCCAGCACCCACCGGCAGTGCGCAGCAACCCAGGCCACCGCCTTCTCCGGCGAGTGTGAGGGGCCAGCGGAAAGCCACGGGGGGTTCCCACAGGAAGCCCTGGTGAGGCGAGCGGCGGTGGGGGAGAGGAGGGCGGGGGTGAGGTGAGTATGCGTGGGGGGCGCTCCGCAGCCCCGTCGTCCTCCCTTCTTCCCTTCCTTCTTTCTTGTTTTCTTTCCCTCCCTCCCACTCGCCCGCCCGTCGGCCGCCCCTACCTGCGGCGCCGGGGTGAGGCTCCATCTGCGGCCTCACGCAGCGGCGGCAGCTGCGCACACCGTGCGCCGCCACTTGCCCGGCCCTGCGGCGCAGGCGCGGGGCAGCCCGGCCGCTCCTCCCGCTCCTCCCCGCGTCGGGCGGAGACCGGGGCCGGGAGCGCTGAGGGCGAGGGTGTCCTGCGTGTGGGCACGTGGGCACTGCGGCGGCCCTGAGGCACCTGCGCTGAGCCGCCACCGAGCCGTCACAGCGGTGAGCGGCGCCGAGGGACCGTGGGTGGGCTCATGCTCTGTGAGTCACCGAGGGATCACAAAATCACAGAATGGGTCAGGTTGAAAAGGACCGCAGTGGGTCATCTGGTTCAACCTACCTGCGCAAACAGGGTCATCCTAGAGGACTGTGTCCAGGTCGTTCTGGAGTATCTCTAGTGGGGGACACTCCACACGCTCTCTGGGCCGCCTGTTCCAGTGCGTGGTCACCTGCATAGTAAAGAAGTTCTTCCTCATGTTCAGGTGGAAGTTCCTGTGCATCAGTTTTTGCCTGTTGCCCCTTGTCCTATTCGGCACCACTGAGTGGAGCCTGGCTCCATCCTCTTGGCACCCCCACTTTAGATATTTGTATGCATTGATCAGGTCCTCTGACAGATGTTTCTTCTCTCTTCTCGAGACTGAACAGGCCCAGCTCCTTCAGCCTTTCCTCATAAGAGAGATGCTCCAGTCCCCCACTCATCCTCATTGCCCTCGACTGGATCCACCCCAGGAGCTCCGTGTCTCTCTTGTAGTGAGGAGCTCAGAACTAGGCTCCCTACAGGCCTGGGTGCTGAGCACCAGGTTCCTGGGGAACCTCAGGGAAGCTTGTGTGTGTGTCTTTGTGTGTGCAGCCTCTGATGGGGACTGGTGTCACATCCTCCAGCCCTTGGAGTGCCCGAGGCTTCCACAGCAAGGACTTGAAGTGGCAAATGAGAGTTTCATTGGTGGCTGTTTTCATCGATAAATTGGTTTCTGACCATAAAAAGGCTTCCCAGTCAGTGAGCAAGAGGTCCTTTCTCATGCTTCAGTGTTGCTGGGATCACATTCCTGTGACAGTGGTGCAGTTGATGGAGGAATCAGGAAATCTAGTGTCCCACCTGCAACTCTTATTTAGGAGTCTGCAATATATTTAAATGACTACCCTTTAGTTATTACTTGCATGAGGCAAGAGTAACCACTTCGGGACACAAAACATGGAGTAAAAAATTTTAAAGGTGATAAATTGCCAGAAGTTGTCATACATTTGAAAACACAAGAACATGATTCCTTAGAAATTAAGAGAAATGAGAAGCAAGGAGACATATCTGAAACTTGGGACTTGTAACAGATACAAACCAGAATTTTCAAAAAGTCTACCCTCTTTCCCTGTCTTTAACATTTTAGACTGATAAGTGATATGAAAAATCAGTCATTTTATGCAATACACAGCCTCTTACAGGAGACTGCAAAAATTCTTCCAAATGTAGCATTTCCTCTGTTACCTGGCATTGTTGCTTTCTGTTCAGTGGAAGGTGAGTTTTAAACATTACATTCTCAGGGAAGTGAGAAGCCCAGGAGCCTTCCCCAAATACCAGATAGACCTTGTATGCCTCTGGAAGATAATAAGCAGTCTAGAAAATTCAGTAGAAGGAATAATGCCATGTTATTTATTACTGAAATAGTTTTCCATCAAAGTTTCAAGTGCAGTTTTTCCCCAGATTGACATTATTTCCCTCATATGAAATTTTTGGCTCTTTATTCAGAAATACATTGTTTCAACTAAGAGCCAAGTTCTTCGTGTTGATACATTCACAGAAATTAGTAGAGCGTGATGCAGGCAAAATCTTCCACACGAATGCTTTTGGCCTTACTGATCTAGAGCATTTCTGCTTTATACCATTAAGTGCCTTTATGCTTTTTTTTTTTTTTAACCACAAGTTTGATCTCTTTCCTTAGAGTAAAATTTGACTATTACAATTGTTTTCTGTAATTTTAAACTATACCACTTCAGTTAATGTTTATAAACTGTCTTGAGAATTTTAATTGAACAAAGCCATGCAAATGCAACATGTTAATTTTTTTCTTTTGTCTTTTTTTAATTAGGGATTTTGGCTATGCCACTTCTGCAATGAATGTAAGAGTGTTAATTAAAAAAAAAAAAGTTACCAGCCAATCTGCAGAGTTCTCACATAAGCTGAAAAGAGAAAATACAAGAAAACACATGATACAAAGAGGAGCTTTCAGCATGACAGCCAAAAAAAGGGGAATGTATGCTTTCAGAGTAAGTTGAGGTTTTTTTAAATGGCATTATTTAAGTTAGTAATTTTTGCTGCTTGTAAACTCTTGGCTATTGATGTTTATATATGCCCTGCAAATCTTGAACTCTGAAGATTTCTTTTACTGATGAAGATCTTTGAACTTACATGTCAGCTTCATATGTTGTATTAATTTGATCAGTTTCAGGCCAGAACTTTGCTGCTTCTTTCATGGAAAGAGTGCATGCAAAAATAAATGTCCATTAGCTTTGTAGCTTGGAGAAATTGTCCTCTGCTGCGCTGCTTCTTACAGTAGCAGGTCTGGAAAGCAGAAGCAGGACTTTCTGGTAGTTTTATTTCCAAGTCTAACAGACAAGAATGATGAATGCTGAGAAGTGCAAAAGGGAGTGAGATGCAACTTGAGGAAATAAGAACAAATACAAAGGAAAAAAATTTGATAGAACAACTTTGTACTGGAGATTTAATGGTCAGAAATAGTTCTTGAGGAAGGGCATATGCAGCTGTGAGTCTGATAACAGTTTCATGCTATTTGGGACTAGTAGAAATTATCAGAAATGAGAAAGTATCAGAGAAATTGCCAGATAAGCAAATGAGGCTGACATTATGTAGAGCAGGAATGGCATAAGACTGTTTAGTGTAGAAACTGTCCACAAAGGGCTTTAGATTAGGATAAATATCTTGTGTCTGACTTGGGAGCCAGTGCAGTGATCCCAGGAAGTGGCACAATGGCTGACTCAATGACACAGGAAAATTATTTTCTTACAGCAGCTTGAATGAATAGAAGCAGAACAGTTTTCACCACCAGAAAAAAGGAAGTTACTGTGTGAGAGATGTGAAGTGTTAAGTGCCATATCAAGAATTTTAGTAACACAAGTAAAAAAACAAAACACTTCATAAATACATGGTCTTCATGCTTTTATATGGGGTCCTGATGTTAATAAAATCATTGACTTATATAGAGAAAAGATAAATTTACTTCCTTCATTAATGTGGAAGTGCCTGTGAAAATGAACTCAATCTTGTAGGAGCATCCAAGGGTATAAAGGGATGGTTTCATTTTAAAAAAAATTAAAAAAAAAAAAAAAGTGCAAAGTGGGTCTTAAACATGAGGTCTAACTTTTTTCTTATCCCAAGAGAAGGTTTTGAAATGACATTTGGAGTATGCAATTTGTGTTTAGTCAGATCTTTTTTAGTATGAATCTTGCACAGCTTGGGCAGCCCTCTGAAGTTGTGCTGAAACGTGTTGGGGCTTTTGCCATGCAGCACTTTGATACAAGTTTGTACTGTATGCTTCATTTAACTGAGACACTTATCCAGCAAACTTGCTTAATTGGGACATCTCCTGGGGTACTGGTGTAAGACCAGTACTACTTAATACACACAACTGCTGCTTAACAGGGCCCTATTAGAACAGTGGCTACTGTTTAGTGCCCCTGGTCATCTGGTGCTACTTATGTCATCTCTCTGACACAGTTTCATGGAACTTGTCTATAAAAAGAAAACGCTCCCTGCAATTAATTCCATGAGGGTAAAATACTGGGTGCAGTAGTGGAAATAGACTGATGCTAGTGGTCACTGGTTGTTACAGTGGAGAAGATCTGATAACTTCCATTATAGTCTTAAAGGATGCTTGAGAGAATGTTTTTCTTAAAAAATTTTAAAAACCCTATATAGTCAGTAGTGTTGAGTTACAGTAATTTCTGTGTTTTTAAGGTTCATATTGTCATTTGGTTAGCTAATTGCCTATTTTCCAAAGTGTGAACATATTTTCACACATCAACCAAGACAGTGTTAACAAAGAAACTATAGATAGCAATAGAGATTAATTATCTATCCCATGAGTCTCCACACCTTATTCTTACCAGATAAAGAGAGCCTGTCTGTCTGTACACAGGTGTGATTTATTTTTTTTTAAACAATAGCCTTGGTCAAATGGGTTCAAAGGCTTATTTTCAAATGGCACTTCTTTGAAATGTTTGTCCACTGTTGATGTTTTTGATCTTGATTCATGAAATATAACTTCCAGTAAAGGGTTGTGATTCTTTGCTAAGCTTCCCCATGTGAAATACATTCATTCATAGGTGTGAGATGTGGGGGAGCTTTAAATGAGAATATTTAGAATTAAAGAAACATTTCCTTCTTTTCTGGAGGGAATGTACTCTTACAGAAGTCACGGCAAAGTTGTTGAGGGCCTTATTTGAAATTGCCATCTGAGATTTTCTCTGACTTGAGAGATCTTCCAGAAGAGGGAAAAACATGAAGGAGGAGTTTTAGTGTCTTTCGGTTATACAAGTTTCAGCATTTTGTATTTATTTCCCCACAGAACTAAACACATCCATGTATCTGTTTAAGGAGAGGAGGTCTTTACAGCATAATCTGTTACTGTAGGAAGAAACATTAGGAATACTGAACTATTTCTGCTGTGTCTTGTGAGCCTCTAATTCTGCCTGTTCTGGATATTAGTGGATGCTAGTATGTTGCAGACCTCTGAACCTGCAGCCTGTCAAGCCTCACAGAAGTGGCATGAGACTTCTGCAGTGTTTTCACAGTGAAGGCAGTGGCACTGCATTGCCTTGGCCTCTCTCTTGCTCTCAAAGAACAACTGACACATTGCTGTGTGGCAAGTTCTGTGGTGGCAGTGCCTGTCTCGAGTCCTGTGGACTGTTTCTTACCATTACACCAAGAATGAAACCTTTCCCTTCATGGGATTGGCCTTTCCACTCAAGTTTCAGGGCTGTTGGTACCATCTAATCAAGGTGACTACCAAAACTTGCTGTCTCTAGCGAGATGTCACTGAAGTTGTTTATAGGGAGCTGGCCATCTGCTCAAGTAGAAGAATTACATTTAAAAATAATTATTTTTGCCAATCACTACTAGATCTGATTGGCAAAGTGAAAAACAGTTCCATTCCTTTTCTTAAGTCTGCATACAAGAGCACACTCTTTCACTGATTTTTGTTTCCTAAGAATTCCTCTTTTGTATCAACAGATCCAGATGTATCACAAAGTTATAAACTCTATAGCAGGTGTAGATCACTTGACTGTCATTAAGATTTTTAAATCTTATTAGTTCAGTAGTGAAAAATGAAGGGAAGGTCTACCATCAAAGCAAAGCAGACTGTAACCTTTCATTGTGTTATAAATGCAAAGGCAGATTTGGGTTAAATAAAAACAATTTATTATAAAACAATTTCTATAAAAAAATAAACAATGAGGGAAAACCACAATAAAACAAACAGCGCAGCGCTGGGTGGACAGGGGTCTATACCCAAAGGTATAGGTGTTCCCAAATCCACGCAGGAGGGTAAACTGTCCGGGGTTTTTATAGGGATTTTTAGCCTTGAGGCCAAATTCCAGGCAGGCACCATTCATCAACAATCCTTGATTGTCGTATGAATTGATTTCCTGGCATTGGAGAATAGAGTCGAATGGACGTCCGGACCGAGTCTCCTCATATGTAAAGAAATTCTGAGTGGCTCTTGTGGTTCAGGCCATCCGGATGGGATGGCTGGATCCGGGTTGGAGCCGATGGATATTTCGGCTGGATTTTTCCTTTTGTTTACTTGATGGCTTCCCCCAACGGTAGCCCGCAAGGCGAGGTGTTCGGGTCTGGTGATGAATATCTCGTCGGTGCCTCTCCGTTTTGGCTTGATGTTTCGTGTCCTGCCTATTCTTCCCCGTTGATGGTCACCGAGCCTGTCCTTGTCAGTTTGAGGAGTTTTTTTTTTTTTTTTTCCTGTCAGCTTGATGGGCCGCGTCCTGTCTATTCTTTTGTTGATGGGCGCCGGCTAGGATCGTTATCCTTTGAGTGGGAATTCGTGGCTAGATCTGGGAAGGGCTTGTGTGTCATACTGTACTTTATATTTTATATCATTATTGTTATATACATTTATTTAGATTTTTACGAATTTTTACAAGTTCATTTCTCACAGTCCCCCGCCTAATAATTCATTACATTAAAAATTCGTGTTATTTCATCCAATTCTGCAGGGGAGGACTATAATTTTTTTACTCACATTCATCTTCTTCTCAGTCTGTTAACGAATTCTCACTATATGCTTGTGCCAGGTTATATTTATTTTCAAAAATTCTTTAAGGCTTTAATCACATTTTCGTTTTCTTTTTTCTCCTCTAATTTCATTAGTTTAGAGAGAGGAGTAGGTCTCCCTTGCGCTTTCTCAGGATCAATTGGAAGTGTGGCAATCTGCATTCCTTGCACAACAGAGTGAATTAGTCTGATGAAGCAAGGAATTAAGCAGGGAAGGGAAATGATTCCGGCAACTGAACAAGTGATGAAAAATACTAGCTTCTTCTACCAAGCTCCTTGCCCGAATATCTGGTCTCACCAGGAGGCTTGTAGGATTGAATTCCATTTTTGGACTGGCACATGAGCTACCTTTTTAATTTCAGCAGCCAATCCTTTTATTGTTTCTCCGTAATCGTCTATTTCCATACAACACTCGGATTCGTTGTATCTGCCACACACTCCTCCCTCCTCGGCTAGCAAATAATCGAGAGCTAGTCTGTTTTGGTACACAAAAGCTCTCATTTGAGAATGTTGTTTGGCTAGGAGTTCTAGGGCTTCTGAAGTGTGGTTGGAAACTATCTCTACCACCGCTTGCAACTTGATAAGTCTGTTGAGGAGATAAATGGGGGTTCTGTAACCCCAGCTGCCATCATTTGCCTAAGTAGCGGCCCGTAATATTGAATGATCCTTTTGGCAGGTCATTCTTCCTCGTTTCACTTCTGGTTGCCTCCCGCTATTGGTAGTTTCTGTTTTAATTCCCTCCTTTGTCTGTTTAATGTCTCAAAGAGAGGGGCTCAATGATTTACTCTCTGTTTTAGGTAGAGTAAAGAAAAAGGACCGAATTATTCCAAGTGTGCAGGATCCTTTCCATTTTCTGGGTAGCTCGCTGTATGCCGTTTTCCACATATCCAATATATACTATTAGGAGCTTCCCAACCCTTGTTCAACTTTGCCGGATCATCTCAATATTCCTTCAATCTTATTAGCTCATGGAAGGGATTGGCCCCAGAGTTTTTGTACCAGTAAAGTTCAATTATTTCCATCTATTCACAGTTATTCCCCCGGGAGCGACTCCAATAGCCCGCGGGTGGTTCAGGTTGCCAGGTTTTTGTTTTGCTTTCCGAATTCACCGTGAGTGTGCTTACACACGGGGTATAGCCTACTAAATCAGTGAATTCTTTTCTCTCTGGTCTTTGTTTTGTTTTTGATATTTTAGAGCCTTCTCATTTTTAGAAGTTACTCTGGGGTTAGTTCCTCTCCCTTCCAAGGCTATCTTTCAGCTGATTTTAAACCGCCACAGATCTAACAGTTAGATAGACTTAATTCTGTGGCTATTTCTTGCATTAGATCTATGAAAAGATTCTGGTTGGGGTTTGGCAACCCCCAATTGCTGTATTGTTTCTCTAATTGCTCATAATGTTCACTAAGAGAGTTAAGCCTCTCCTGTTCTAGTTTCTTTTTCTGAGCTTCTGTTTCTTGCCTCTTTAACTCTAGGGTTAGTTGTTTTATATTTTGTTTTCAGGGTCCACCCCTTCCTCATCCCTGGAGAAGCAGAATACTTGGTTGAATTGCAAACATACCCGGTCATCACTACTTTTTAACAAATCAAGGATTATCGGTTCATTATTAAAAAAAAGCTTTTTTTTCATGTTTTAAATTTCTACTTTCCCAATATACTTTCCCTCCCATGGTACACATTTTCAAATTCGCTTTATTGTAACATAAAGGGTTAACCGCATAATATGCCAAAAAGGTGGATTGTCTTTTCCCCCCCTATCTAGACCGATTTTGTTACATTGACTGCAGCAGATTGGAATTGGGGGAATCATTTCCACTTCTCTCTTATACCTGAAATGGGAATTTTCAGTCTTTCTTTTCATAGGAGTTTTAGACTGCCCGTTCTTAAGCCTTGCCCCTGAGTGGTAACACTGGACCTTCCCCTTTAATTCACAAAGATTATACTGAGTGCTGTTAGACAAACAACGTTCCGGAGGACAGTAGTTAACTATTCGTCTGGTATCTGTGGCAGTCTGACACTGCTCACACTTCCCCAGGAGACGCTCCCCCGGAGGTACTTTCGGGAATCATTCTCTCGGCTAAGCACACGGCTAGACTCAGGACAGTCAGGATTTCTCCACCGTGTGTATCCCTCTGCCTTGCCCTTCGCCCGTATAGAAATATACGGCGGGGATTACCATCTTCTCGGCAGCAAGGATATTCTTCAGGGGCCCTTGTAGTCCTAAAGGCGTACCTTCTCTTGAAAGCAGCCCACCGTGACGACTTAATTGTGTCTGTCCTGCTCGGTACCTTGACTGTCTTTTGGCACTCAATTTTTAAAGTTTTTGCTTTGGAGTCTAGTTTACCTCTAATCCCCTTTTGAAAAAGCAGGTACCACTCAGGAGAGTCAAGTTCTAAAAACCCCGCCCGGGTGACAAGTATTAAGAAACGGCTAGTCAGCTCCTGTTCTTTAGTCAGACAATTGGTACACAGTCTCTTAGGTTTGTACTTTCTCCAACAGTGGGTTACTCAAATTTGTTTACAACAAGCACATTTAAAATGTATAAATGGAAAACAATCACAGTTTGCGTTGATGTAACTTATCTGGTCTGCAGCTCTACGATTTTTAGAACAATCATGTACTAATTTTTCTGAATAGAAACTGAGCAGGATTTTTTGTGCAGTGGTTTTCAATTCTAAACCGGGTGAGCTGATTAAGATGGCTTCATATTTTAGAAGCCTGGAATCAGTCAGCCACTTCTCTGCTTTTTGCTGCAATATGTTTTTCACATCGTGGGGAGTGTAAACTACTAGGGGAGGAAAAGTTATTTTCCTTGCTTCTCTTATTAACAGAGCCACTGTTACAATTGCTGGTAAACACGTAGGCTAACCCCGACTGATTGGATCTAAGATCTTTGAAGCCTATAGGCTTCCCTTTGTCTGCCCATTCCTGAGTCAGGACTCCCTGTGTTGTTTGTTTACTCACATTCACGAACAACTGGAATTCTTTATTCGTATCTGGTAGAGTTAGTACTGGGGCAGTCATAAGAACAGTTTTTAATTTCCGGAAATTAGACTCATTCTGTTCAGTCTACTTCAGCTTGTCAGTATTTAATCTTTCATACAAAAACTTCACTTTTTCACTGAAACCCTCAATTCACTGCCTGCAATATCTTAAGAGCCCTAGAATTTGTCTAATTTGCCTTTTTGTTTTTGGTGCAGGCAATGCAAGGATGTCTGCTACCCTCTCCGGGTCTAATTTTTTCCTTGAGATATCCAATGTCTGAGGTATTTTATTTTTTTATTTCAGGCTCTGTGAATTGCAGCTTGGATTTTGATACTTTCAAACTTTTCTTTCTTAGAAAGTTTAACAAGGCAATTGTGCTTTTCTTCACACTCTCTTCAGTCGGTCCAGCTATTAGCAAGTCATCTACATACTGTGAAAGCTTTGTCCTGTCTTCAAGAGCAAATTGGGTTAACATTTGTTCTAAAGCTTGTCCGAAAAGGTTCGGAGACTCTACAAACCCCTGGGGGAGGACCGTCCACCTTAGCTGTTGCTTACGGTTTGTATCTGGGTCCTCCCACTGAAATGCAAAATAATCTCTACTCTTTTCATCCAGAGGGCAAGTCTAAAAAGCATCTTTCAAATTAATCACACTATACCACACATCTTTTGGTGTGAGTCTATTTAGTAAAGTATAGGGGTTGGCCACCACCGGGAATCTAGTCTGGGTCCTAGCGTTTACCGCTCGTCGGTCTTGGACTAATCGGACGCTATCATCCGTCTTTTTTTTTTTTTTTTTTTTTTTTTTTTTTTTTTTTTTTCAGCCAGGATGGGGGTGTTGTGTTGAGACATGCAAGGCTCTAAAGTACCCTCGTTTAGGAGGTCATCAATTATTTGTTTCAACTCTCTTCTCTCTTTGAATGCTATACTTCAGGGTTTATTTTCTCTTCATTTTTAGGAGTCAACTTAAATATTTTCACCACTAATTCAGAATTTTTAATCAAGATATTAATTCTTAAAGCAACAATCATGTCCCTTCCCAGTAAATTGTAATCTGCTTCTTCTACTAATAGCAAATTCTCTAAGCAAATTTTATTTTCAGATTCTATTTCCACATCTTTTATTACAGGCACTTTCAAAGGGGTCTCCCTTTGCACCGATTACAAAAACTTTTTCTCTGCTAGCCACACATCCGTTATGGCAATTTCTGCAGGGTACTTTTCTCTGCCCCAGTATCTACAAGAAAACTTACTTCTTGTCGTTTAGGGGCCCACTTTTAATTTTATCAAGGGCTTCTTGGATGTTCTGGTCTCTAAATTAAAGAGCCCCTGACACCCCTAGTCTTCCTGAAAAATTTTCTCATCTTTTAATTTTTGTTTACATTTTCGCTGAATGTGTCCTACCTTTTTACAGTAGTAGCATTCAGGGGGTTCTTTCCATGGGGCCGGGGCTGCCCGGTGAGAATCTCGACCTTTCCCGGGTATTGATTTAAACTTACCCTGCATCTGTTCTTGTTTCTGGACTTCTTTTTACCGCTGCTCCTAAAATTCTAGCTTGCGATTTCTGCTTCTCATCTTCTCTTCTCATGTACACTTTTTGAGCTTCCCTTAGGAGCTCTTGAAGACTTTTATCTTGCCACCCCTCAATCTTTTCTAATTTCCTCCTAATATCTTCCCAAGATTTAGCAACAAATTGTGTTTTTAACAGAACCTCCCCCACAGGAGAGTTCGGGTCAGTCTCAGAGTAAATCTGTAAACTTCGCCGTAATCTCTCGATCTATTCAGTGGGTGGTTCCTTTTTTTCCTTGACACTCTTTGAAAACTTTGCTAATGTTCTGGCCCCTAGGGACCGCTTCTCTTATACCTTGTACAATCATGCTCTTTAAATCCATTATGTTCTGTCTGCCTTCCTCTGTCTGTGCATTCCAGCTCGGGCTTGCGCTAGGCCATTTCTGGTTACCTGGCATCCCCTGTGGATTGCGTCTGTCCCAGTCTCTGATCCCGGCTTGTTTAATCATTTCTCTTTCCTCCGGATTAACCAGTGATCTCAGGATTGCCATAAGATCGTCAAAGGTATAAATGCTACTCCCTAAAAATTCATCTAACCTCTCAGCCACTCCGAGAGGGTCATCTAACAACCGCCCCATCTCTTTTTTAAATGCTCTTACATCTCTAGAGTTAAGGGGGACATTCACAAAACCGATCACTCCCGGGGCCGTCGGTACTTCCCTAAGAGGGAACAACCGGTGCCCCTCTTCACTCTCTCCCCATTCATTATCTATCATTCTTGCTTTTAAACGGGTTCTACTTGCGGGAGGGGAATTGGTGATTGTGGGTTGCCTCCCTGTTATTAATGGTGGGAATTCTGCCGTCACCCGGTTGAAGGGAGGAGTCCCCTCCGTTGTATGGGAGGGTCCCGGTTGTGGCGGCTGGACCGGCAGGGATGGATAGGGTGTTCCCCAGCCTTGCGCAGAAAAAACCTCCGAGGAGGTTGCTGTGGTTACGGTGTTTACAGGCGGGGAAAGGGGAAGGGCTGCCGGCATCGCTGCTGGCCCCGACTCTCCCGCTTGAGCCACACGTATCTCAGTGGGTTGGTCTCGGGGGGCCCAAGGGTGCTGTGGGCATTACTTGATCTGCAGAGGAAGGTCCCGCTGGTCCTCGATACGGGGGTGGTAAGTGATCGAGGGGTTCCCAGGACTCAGTTTTCGACTCACGTTTTTCTTTTTGCTTTATTGGGAATAGCCCTACTCTGACATTTACCCAGAGCTTAGCGTATTCCCTCTCCTCAGGATCTGAGGGGACTTTGTTCTCCACATAGGAGAACAACTTGTTACACGTCCATTTTTCAAATGTGCCTAACACTGGCCAAGTGAGGTGACTTCTCAACTCCTGTCCTCCCCAAACCTCCATACAATAATGTATTAATTTCTCCTTTGATTTCCCCTTCCTCTGGGGACAATCTTCCCAGTGTTTTAGCATCCACCCCAAGGGACTTTCCAGTGGGATGTCTGGTGATTCCTCCCCCTGATCGGAGGAATCTTTTTCTTGTGCTTCTTCCTTGAAGCTTACTCTTTTTCTGCCTATACTTCGCAAATATATTCTTACCTTTCTTCGTCTTCTCCGTGAGTCGATATCAGTTTCTGCGTTGTGTACTTAGGAATCAAAATTTGCCGATACTCACCTTTCAGCGAGCTGAGCTGAGGTCTCTTGTAATCGGAACTTTTGATTCTTCCCTGGACCTCTCCCTGGGTCCGTTACTAAGAGGTGTTTACCAGCCTCGAGCTCGACAAGACGTCCCTTCCCCTCTTAGTACCTTGCGATCAGTTCCCGAGACACCCTTTGGTCTCAGGTTTTACGAGTGTGTGTCGAGGGAAAAAAAAAAACTTTCACTCTGTATCGCTTCCTTCGCGGCCGGCCAATTCCCTCGCGGGAGGATGGAAACGCGACCTTGAAGTCCACACTCGCTTCGTGATCAGATCACGTCTCACACACTCGCCCGATCGCCCGCTCAACCAGCAGTACTTACAGCTATTTTCCTGCGTGGGTGTCCCTTGTGCGCACTAGACGTTTTACGAGCAAAGTAAGCCGCGGCTCCCGAAGGCTCCGTGCCTTCCGAGCTCTCCGATCCGGATTTATCCTTTTTATTGTGGTTTTTACCTCCGCCTAAATTTGGTTCGGATATCGGAACGAACTACGGGGGTTCTTCACTCACCAGGCCGCCAAAATCAGCGGGGGTACCCGTCCTGGGCAGCGAGATTCCCCGCAGTTTCTCCGATCCGAGTCACGGCACCAATCTGTTATAAATGCAAAGGCAGATTTGGGTTAAATAAAAACAATTTATTATAAAACAGTTTTTATAAAAAAAAAAAACAAAGAGGGAAACCCACAATAAACCAAACAGCGCAGCGCAGGGTGGCCAGGGGTCTATACCCAAAGGTATAGGTGTTCCTAAAACCACGCAGGAGGGTAAACTGTCCGGGGTTTTTATAGGGATTTTTAGCCTTGAGGCCAAATTCCAGCAGGCACCATTCATCAACAATCCTTGATTGTCGTATGAATTGATTTCCTGGCATTGGAGAATAGAGTCGAATGGACGTCCGGACCGAGTCTCCTCATATGTAAAGAAATTCTGAGTGGCTCTTGTGGTTCAGGCCATCCGGATGGGATGGCTGGATCCGGGTTGGAGCCGATGGATATTTCGGCTGGATTTTTCCTTTTGTTTACTTGATGGCTTCCCCCAACGGTAGCCCGCAAGGCGAGGTGTTCGGGTCCGGTGATGAATATCTCGTCGGAGCCTCTCCGTTTTGGCTTGATGTTTCGTGTCCTGCCTATTCTTCCCCGTTGATGGTCACCGAGCCTGTCCTTGTCAGTTTGAGGAGTTTTTTTTTTTTTTTCCTGTCAGCTTGATGGGCCGCGTCCTGTCTATTCTTTTGTTGATGGGCGCCGGCTAGGATCGTTATCCTTTGAGTGGGAATTCGTGGCTAGATCTGGGAAGGGCTTGTGTGTCATACTGTACTTTATATTTTATATCATTATTGTTATATACATTTATTTAGATTTTTACGAATTTTTACAAGTTCATTTCTCACAATTGTTTGATTGAACTTGCTTACAAGAACAGTTACTTTTCAGGTATATTCACAACAGCTACAGGGTTACTCTCACTTGTATTGCAAGTTTTGTTTAGAAACTTATTTGAGTCATTACTGGAGCTTAGGATTTTCATTTTCCCTTCTTGCAGCTCTGCATCCAGTCACAGCTTTTATTTCTGCTCATGGTGTTCTTTGAAAAACTACTTAGCCATTCTCTTGTTTTACCCTTTCCCATTTTTGTGCCACACAGAGAAGGACTAATCCTGGATGATAAATGTTGAAAAAGAAATGGTCCAGTGTTCAATGTGGCTTCTAGGCCGCAGTAACCACTGTGTGGTGCAGTCCTCTAGCTATGTGAGCTGGCACAAGAGCCCTCTTGCTGTCTTTCCATTAGTACTACTCTGGATATTTCCTAGTCACTCCTTGGTGTGGTTTTAATTTGTTTGGGTTGTTTTTTTTTTTGTGCCACAGCAGAGAACATCTCTATGGAGGCAAGCTCTGAAATTCTAAGGTACTTTCCAATCCATTCTTCAATGCAGAGGTTACAGCTCCACCCTTGGTGTCAGGAGTTGTATTACAAGTACAGAAAGAGTAAGCCTTTAATAACTGAAATGCACTACATAGTCAGTCCTGTTTGAGTGTTAGTCTTGTTTGTACATACTCATTTTGTTTAGTAAATCCCTGCTTAGATATACAAATCCTCTTAACTGCTGGTTGAGCCATTTAAGAATCATTGTCTGTTTCTTTAGTTCTGGAAATGTTTGCTTCTTGTAGGGCACATCACCCTGTAATGTAGGATCATCATTCTGCCTCGAAGTTCAACTGCGGTAGTTGCTTCATTCATCTCTGAACCACAAAGAACCTTAGAGATAGGAAAGTAAGGGCACCCAAAGAGCTTAAGCAGTTCCCCTGGAACTGTGATGGAATGCTAGTGGTAGAGCACAGATCAAAGACCAAGCTCCTCAATTTATAGTCCATTCAGATTACTTGGGATTGTAACACTACTCATGATTCAGGAAATTATGCCTAAGTACAATCCATACTTCTACATTTGGATGGGCATCACTGGAAATTGTAAGATCTGAGTCATCGGGACATAAGAAAATAGTGATGAAACAAAAGCTACTTATTAATGTATGTAGAAAGGGCTGCTGAAATGAAAGAGAAAAGAATGTCATTGCTGAATGTGATCCTTATGCGATCTCAAAAAATCTGTCAGTAGATGGCTTCTTTTTGAATGCACCAAGCTCTCAGTATTTAACTTAGATTAAATCCTCACACCTATCCAACCAGATTTACAGTAGTATAGTGTTACATAATTATCTATGACCTTATATTTGCATACCTATTTAGTTTATATTGTTGAGAAGTCATTGGTTGGTTGTCTTTTTCTCCATGAAATAAGAAATACAATCTGAGATACATGGATTTTTTCCTTAACATGTACAATTAAATATCTATAATTTGTTTCTAATTCAAGCTTGTCACTTAAAGTCTGATAAACAGAATGTGAGTAGAGGAAGATGCTTTCCTATCATGACAGATATGGTCAGAACATGTTTTTTGTAAAAAAAACTTTTTTAAAAAAACTTTTCTCTCTCCTTTAGTTTATAGGTGCATAGTAGTGATCCAATAATGATGATGCTGAGCACTTCTCTATATTCACCACTCTGGAAAATTCAATATGACTTAAGGTTTAACACTACTCTGCTAAGGAACCTCAACTGACCAGCACTGATTCTCAGATTATAGTTACTGAGATATAGATGTTGTCAAGAGGAAGAACTGGCAGTCATAAAACTCTATAACCTGAAATTCAGTAAGGGGGGAAAAAAGTCTTACATGCTTCTTTGTGTTCATCCATTGCTTTGAAAATCAACTTCTTAGTTCCTAGTATCTGATCCGTGTTGTACAGTTAAGCATTTGCCTGTTTGTGAGTAGGGGAGACTTGTTGGTGAAACAGTGAAATTATAATGTCCCATACTTTTAAGCTGAGAGATAAATTCTCATTGTACCTGCAGACAAATGTTATTTCTACCCTCATCTCCCTTTCTCATCTCCTTTTTTGTGTTGATGAGTGTGGTTTTTCAGCTGCTGTACTTTAATCTACTGACATTCATTTCAGTGTTAAGTGAGCACTGAATGCAGGAGAGATCTGATTTGAAAACTCAACTCAGAGCACATATTTCCCTGCAATCTGATTCTGGTGTGTACCTAATTCCCTGCCTGAGATGTTTGCATCCCTAAGTAATGCAGGCTTTGGGTGACTCCAGTTTTGATGGGTGGTTGGTGGGGGTGCAGCAAGGGTTGGTCGCTGAAATGTGTCAAACCATAGTGCTGTCTAAAGAATCATAAGGTATGTTTTGGACTGATTAATGTGACTTGTTATAATACACAGAATCCAGGTGAAAACTTGAGGGATTTGTCCCATTGATTCCAACTGGATTTAGGAGGTTGTAAGAGCCTGAAAACTTCTACATTCAAGTTCTTTGCTGCAAAACATTTGATTAACCATGTCCTTTGCTTCACCAGTGTTCAGCCTTTACTCACAGCTGAAATGTAGGTCCTCAGATAATGTAATGTAATTGAAGCTTCATATAGAAATGGATACTCAATAGAAACCCTTGGCAAAATTAGTAAAACAAATATTTTAAGATCTAGGAAGTGCTAGACAGTTCTGAAACTTTAGTGACAGTGGTAACAATATTAATTTATGTCAAACTGAAACTGGGAGTTGAATACAGATACTACAATTAACTATTTCATGGTCCTCTTTTCTCTCCAGTTAAATAGGTAGTTAAGGTGTATCCTATATTTCTCAACTTTTCCTAATAAGATGCAATGTTGGATTATGGATTTACTATTTTGATTATTTACTCAGCATTAGTCTGATCATTGTACATTATTAATATCAGTATGAGGGATTTGAGAGTGTTTTTCAGGCATTGTTAGCATATCTGTTCCAAAAATCTTGCAGTATAAGCATTTGAAATGTTTGAGCAAGTGGAATTGAATAAGGGCAAAGAGAGCAAGAAGACATTACAAATGTCATATTTAGTATGAAGGCATCTACTGCATATCTGCATATCATTGCTAATGTATGTGAAATATAGTAAAAATTTCATATATACAGATATTTAATTCTCTTTCTGACTTATGCATCAGCCATGACTGAATGAGGATGTGTCAAAAGAAAGTGTAACTTTAATATTTAGCTTCCTGTCATGTTTTTACATACCTGGGACTAAGTGTTAATCAACTCAGAAAAGCAGGGATTTTTGGCCAGGTATTTTCAAATTCATTCTTTCTTGGAGTTTTTTTGTGGCTTTTTTTCTCCCCTACTTTTTATAACACCTTTTATTTCATTTCGGTGACTAATTCACATTTTTGAGAAAAGAATATTCAATGCTCTGAACTTTCAGTAAGGTTCATAACATCTCTGAGATTTCCCAGAACTTCTACAACAAAATTATGGGAGAGCAAATCTGGTATTTCTGGTAAGTTAAAAGGATGGAGATAAATGGAAAACAATCCTTTAAAAAATGACCAGTTACATAAATAAACATAGAGAAATAGAAAGGCAGAGAAAAAAAAATGAAACACTCATACTCTCAGTATTTCTGTGCTTTATTTTGAATGGGTGTTCGGAAATATAAGTGAATCCCTGCAGCAGATAAACCAACTTTTTTTTTTCATGACACAAACACGCAAATCTCGTATTGTAATTTGTATTCAGTTAAGTACCAAAAAGTTGATTGCAGTGTATGATGAATCAATTTCCATGCTGGGATAAGCTGTAGAAAGGGAAGCTGAAGTTTGAATTTCATGATTTTCTGATGCAGAGCAGCAGATTAGGAGTAACAGCAAGGTTTTAACCCCTGAGTTCGAAAGAAACACTGCATTTGGAATATCACAGTAACTCTTTTTCACTTGGCTACGTATATGCTGTGCTGGCATCTACAAAAATAAAAGTTCTATTTGTTCTGAGGGTCCTTTCTTGCTGCTTATAAAAGAAAGTTTTAAGATGTGAAAATTTGCATAGCTTGGTATTGATTTTCTCAGGGAGAAAATCCTAACAAAATGAAAACAGCAAAGTTAGATGGAGCAATCAGAACACCCTTGGAAAATTACAATTTTTTTCGTATGTTTTTATTGGGTTCTTAACAAATGCTTCTTCCACCTTCTTGTTATAATTCTTGATTTTTCATTTGAGAAATACATACTGTAAGTACAGTACCTTAATCTAGCATCTTTTCTTCCCTCAATATATCATGCATAGAAAAATATTTTTTATTCTTTTGCTCTGTATTACAATATGACAGCTTGGCCTTTTGCAATGCATAAGGATCACTTTTGGTCAATTTTTGCAGGAGAAGAAGAAGCAGTATGTAGAAAATTTCATCATCTCTGACAAATGCTATTCTTGCTAGGGTTCCAATTTCAAACCCATTGGTATGCCATGGTTATACTGTCATTCAGTGTCTTTCAGTTCATTAAATAGTTCAGTTTTCATCACAATTAATCTCCAAATTTGTTGTATTAATTGTCTTTCTTGCCATTCTTTGTTGTCCATGAAAGTTTTGATTTACTTTTTTACTTTATTTTATTTTTATTTTACTTATTTTACTTTTATTTTACTTTTTTATATAGAAAGGTGTCTTAGTTTAGGCAAATTAGGAAGGAAAACTCCAAATGGGGATTTCCCCAGGGAAATGCCCCTCCCCACTAACTGGTCCGGGAAAAGAAAAAATTCCTTAGAGAGAAGTGGAAAAAGCTGTTTATTTAACAGAAATTGAGTAATATTAAATAATAAAACCTCTTGCTGTTCGATGAGATGGCAAATCTAGGAAGAAAAAAAGTCCTTTTCATGTGGTGTAGCTCGGCTCGCTCAGGTTCTTATCAGTCCCTCCGGCGCTGGAAAGTGCCGAGGCCCAGGCCCCGGTGGGCCACAGGCGTGAGCTCCCGGGGTTTGGCTGGGTGTTCAGTCCAGAGCAGGCTTGCACAGATCCAAGAAAATTGGGAAAAAAACAAACAAAGGTCCAGGGAACTCCTCTGCCTCAGCTAGCTAGAACTAACTAGAAGCCAGAGAGAAGCTCTGTCCCGCTGTCTGTCCGTGCTGCAGACACCACAGTCCAGGAGCGGGATGTGTGGGAGTGATGTTTTTCCTTAACACAAACTGCGCGCTTCTTCTTCCCCCTCTCTTGCTCTCAAAGCCAGTCTTAAAGGTGCAGAACTTAATATATAACATAAACCAGACGATTGGGGATACCAGTATCATAAAGTCACCCCAGGACAAAAGGTTTGGTTGGTGAGTGATTGATCTTGTACCACCATTTACAGATGTACAATATTAATGAGATGTGTGGCTGAACTGCAGTTTCTGCCGATGCAGTTTTTACAGTCACTTCATATTCACTGCTTAGCTATTCACACATGAATTGGCAAGAAAAAGGAATCCAGAACCTGGAATGTCATTAAAAATACTGTATATGCATTGATGCTACCTTTGAGAAATATTGGATATTAATATTAATGGTGCATAAGTATCTTTGTTATTCAGTTCTCATATTGTTTGAATTGACTCACAATTTTGTTAGCCAAAAAGTTAGGGAAAAATTTGAATTGAATATTTTTAAGCTCTGTATGGTTTACACAAGCAGGAATACATGTTAATTAAAAAAAAAATATTAAATCAGTTTGCTATACCTTCAGACTTCTAGAACAGCATGATGTTTAAGAATGTCTCACATTGATTTCAGTTCTTTATTTCATTGTGGAGCACAGAGCTACTTATATGTGAGAGACATAGAATACAATCCTAACCAGGAGAGCCAGCACTAGTGCAAAGCCCCTCTAGGAAGGTGGAACCAGCTGTGGTGGCAGTTTAAGCTCTATTCATGTTCTAATCATATCTTCAACAAAGATCTAAATTTGAAAGATTGTTCCAAAGAAAATATTATGATACCTAGTTTTGTGTAATTAAAATAGATTTTGAACTCTTTAGCATTAAACTGAAATGACTCTGCAGGTGATGGTTAGGACATCCATCTATTGAATGGAATTTGCATTGAATTCTGTCTTACCCAGTCCATGTTCTGAGCTAGCACTTGGCTAGAGCATGACTACTGCACCAACATAATTCTTTTGAAATTGGGGCAATATACAGAGTCCATTTGATTGACTTTCTATTCATCAGGCATGTTTTGCCTTGAACATAAATAATTCAAAATGTCCACTACAGAATAATTTTTCCCCCATAATTTCCTTCCAATGATGCAGCAAAGACCCCACAGTGTGCCACTATCTGCACATTGTGATAACCTGCACAAGCAGGTTAGGGAGCTGCAACCTTACAACCAAGGAGTTCTGGTTCCTTGGCGGGGTGACACTCATTCTCCAGGGCCAAGGCCATAGAAAGCACCTTTGGGAGAGCTCCTGCTGTGGTGAACCAGCACTAGGAGGGTGGGAAGCAGCTGCAGGCAGAGCTGCTGGCCAGCCTGCCTGCTGGAGGGATGGGGCCAGGGCAGCACAGAGCCAGAGTGGGGAAAAGCAGCAGAATCTCTGTGGTGCGGTTCTTGCCAGGTTAGGGAATGTGTAACAGAGCAGCTGTTGGATATGCTGTGACAGCTACCACGACCACCATGGCTTTGCTGGCTGACAGCATGTCTCCCAAAGGGGGGTAAAGCATGGGCTACTCTAATCAGATGTTCATTCGGAGAAAAATGAACTTCCTGTCATTCAAGTCCTTGCGGGTACTGCAAAGAGAACAAAAGAATACAGTCATTAAAAAAAAAAAAGTCACTGGCTACTGACCTGCCTGTCAATAAGCATTAAAGAAATGTGATGCTACTGCTGAGATACTACCAAATTTGTTTTAAAGAGCAATGCTAATGTCAAATACGAAGTCAGAATTGGTGTTGATCTGTAACAATCGTGTTGGAAATCAGAAGATACTTTTGGTTTTATTGTAAAGGAAAAATCCTCCACAACAAATACTTGCATTAGCAAGAGAGAAAATCTGCAGCTGAATTAGGGAGAGAATAGAGGAGGGAAAAGGTGACTTTTCATTCCACTCAGTTTGGATATCCTCACTGTTCACAACAGCAATTAGGCTTTTGAAATTGGCAAAAAACCCTGGGAAAGGATGAGCATAATGTCAGAATAGGTTGTTTCTTTTAAACAAGTGCATTCATTCTGAAGCAGGGAGGAGCTGGAGTCTGCAGTGAAGGGAGAGCAGCAAGCACTAGCATACTTAAGACTCTTGGGAGCTGGAGGCTTTGCTAACATAAAGGAACCATTTTTTAGGAAGGATCTGCAAGACCTTCAGAAGAAGAAGACATGCACATACCAGTTCTGTTTCAGCATAACTGAATTCATAACCTGTTTCAGAAAAGAAAGGGAGCTTTGAGGTCTCACTTCAGGTTTTACTGTGTTTGATGTACATCAGTAATACCCTCCTGGCTTTTCACACACTTCTAGTCAGAAGACTACTGTAATTCTGTAAGTACTGTGCTGTTCTGGCTAGGTGATTTTGCCATAACCTCTTCTCAACACCTTTTCAATCAGTTTCTCTCTCCTCTGTCATTTACTTCAGACCACTTCTGACTTCTGCAGTATAAAAAAAAAAAATCTAGTAGTGTAAATAAGTCTGAATTATGCTTGTTTACAACAAGTGGATTTTCACTTCTGTCCATTCCGTCATCATGTTTGAGGCTTCTACATTTTTCTTGAATATTGGTGGTAAGTTGGAAGGACATACAGAAATTAGGGCCTTTGGGAGAAATTTTTCCTGCTTTTCATTTGAAAGCAGGTCACTGCTCTTATTGATTTCTGGACTACCAGATATTGTATGTGTCAATGTCAAGTTTTAGGTCTCCTCTTATGTTGGCAGTGGTGATGAAGAATTCAGTATTTGGGTTTTACGGGGACACACCTAGGTCATTTTACCATTAAAATTACCAGAGGGCCAGAAATACGCTCTTGTTTTCAACTAACAAATCTCCAGATTGTTCAAATACATTTAGAAAGGTGATTCATATAATTTCTCTGTGTGCTGGTGGGAATTTTTCTTTTGTATTTCCAGCAAAAACTTAACAAAGGACTTTTTTCATTATCTTACTGTTTCATAAGAGCTAGGCTCATTCCTGGAATGTTATATGGGTGTTATCCATTTTACAGGAAAAAAAAATGAGATTGAGAGAGAGTGAGTTGATGTAATTGAGTAATTGATGATGAATGATGACAAAAGTGTCAATAGGCAATATGTAAAACTATTAAGATGTATAGGAATTAAACGGTTTAAGATTTGTATAATCTGTCTGAAATACAGAAAACTTCAAAGAATATTGCTAAATGTTTTGCTAGAAATTTATAATTTCCTCTCCAGCTCTTATTGTAAATGTTAAAAGTAATTTTGATCCACATTTAAAAGGAAATTTGTTGTATTTTTCATATTAAATGTTAAAATGTTTGCTATTTTAATATTACCTGGAAAATTTCTTGATAAAGCTTATAAAAATAAATTCTATTTTGGCTGGGAAAACTGTCTTTTCCCTTTCAAGCAGCACTGAATATTTTGCAACATCCAGAAGTACAGACCAACAGCAATCTCTTTGAGGAGAAATTCTTAGAAGATTCAGATCCCTTGTATGTGCTCAAACCTAGAATGCAGAAATATGAACAACAAAATAAATCTGGTGTGTTTATTGATGACAACTGTTGTTTTTTATTTCCCTTCCTCACTTTCCCTGTCTGGAGGCTGCAGAAGAAACCACATGACTAGACAGGTGCCTTTCAAATAGGTTCTTAAATTAACCTGCTGTTGTTGAAAACAGGTACTAAGAAAACTAAGAACACTTTAAAACTAAGGACACTTTAAGCAACACCAAGTGTTTCCAAATGTGCACATGTATTTGGTGGGATAGACATGTACTATTTCTTCTAAGCATAAACTAGTACATTGCAAAAGTGAAAAGTAAACTTGTATTTATAAATTAAAAAGAAATCCTTTTAAGCAGTCTAGGAAATGGTCGTTCAGCTGTCAGTGTTGAATGAAGTTTGCACATGAGGTGGAGTGTGTTGAACTTTAGTCTGAGGTTCATGCAGAAGAGAAAATGCTTCAACAGTTCTATTCAGGTATGGAGATCGAAATGGACACATTCTTTTTGACTTTCTGAGCTCGGCTTTGACTTGGGTTGTTTTGTGCTATAGAAGCAAACTTGTGCCTTATCAGTTTGCCCAGAGTTCACTTTCTCCAACAGAAATAGAATAAAGTTACCATTCAGGTACTCTGTAAGCCATCTTTATGTGGTTGTGTTGATTCATTCATTATGTTAAGGCACCTTTCTGGACTGCTTGGGAAGGAGCTCTGACAGCATCGTTGCTTTAGAAAGTCCAACAGCAGGGAACTCTGCCTACCTTTAGCAGCTGTCTTTACATTCTTTCATTCCCTCGTAAGCAGACTTCATGTGGCTCCTGCCTGTGACCAACTATACCCAGTGGTCTGCTCTTCACAGTCACAGGCTTTGAAAAGTGTCCCTACACACTCACTGTGTGCAGCTGTACTCAGGAAAATGGCTTAAGGGCAGATATAATTATTTTAGAGTTTTCTGAAAATCAGAATTTGAACATTCTGGGCACTTTTTAACATTGTTGGCTTGTTTTACTATATTACCTTTTAACAATATCTGGCTTTTTTAGTGTCGTCTTTCTGATCTAACTGTTCTGTATTTGTCAAGGGATTGTCCTTCAGCACGAAATAAAACTGGTCCTTTGACTATGGGTTCTCTAATCTTAATATTGTGTATGTAGAAGACAAGAGAGAAATAGAGATGGCATGTATAGCAAGGAACAAAGAGCACTGAATAACTTAAAAAGTCACCAGGATATCATACAGCTCTAAAGATAACAAGACTACCTGTCTTGTTGAAGAAATTACATGAACCCCATATCCCAGCAGTAATTACAGTAGCCAGACAGCTCTGTTTTTTTGTGTGGAAGCACAAATTCTTCTACCAACTTAATTGAGCAATGCAATGTACTTGGACTTCTATTCAACTGGAGGGGAGAGCAAGGACAATTACTATCCTGATCCAGGAACTAGGTCATTCAAATGCTTCCATACACTGTTAAATGTATTCTGGAAGTGTTCCTGTTTATTGCTGAGGTGTCCTAATTTATGGAAGCAATGATATGTTTAATGTGCTTTGTAAAAAATACCTGTGGGCTCCAAAATCTAGTCTCCCTAAATCTGTAAAATTTACCAGCAGTTAATCAAAACACTAGAACATGTCTTTGCCATGGTATTGATGAAGGTGCCAAAACTAGGTATTAAGTGATGTATTGCTTGACTATGGTATGTTGTCAGTGCTTTTAAGACCTTTCCTTTGCATGTCAGCACATCAGTGTGCTCTGCCACAGTGACCAGGCAACCACTTCATTTTTCCTGACAATATGTCCCCTCTCCCCCTGTAGCTTCATAGATGCTCTCAACCCAGCAGGAGTATTTGTTCTAACTGCTATGTCAGTCCACCAAACAAATATGCAATATGAAGCTACAGAATAGAGAGAAGGGATTTTAGGACTTTCTGCTCCCCTGAGAGGGGGCTAGTAACACAGGATGCTTTGGGAAAACATTCCAGGAGACTGGCCTAGAGGAATAAGGGACTCTCAAACTAAGTACTTCCGTAAAGGTTCTGGTTTTTGCTTTCAAGCCTATTAATGTAAATACAAACATGTTAGGTGGTGTTGGTAAGCAGAGCGAACATTTCATGTACTCTAGCGAGTTTGTGGCTGCCTGTCACCGTAAATGCATGGATAATGTTTTCTCATTTAACCCTTTTTTGGTGATAGTTTCAGTTTGGCTCATTATTGCTCACAAAAGGACTTACAGTAATGGAAACCTTTACAGTTATGAGAGATGTTATGTAATCTCATTAGTCATTTTGTGTTTGCAATGTATGCTATAACTTTTTTAATAATTTGAATTCTTTATAGGTACATTACCAAAAGTTTCATATCAAATTTTAATTATAAATCATTACAAAACCCCCTAAGTTTCTTGAAGTTGGCTGAAAAAGCTTATGGAAAAAGCTTTTGGCAAGAGGATACCTTAGGACATATTTTGTGTGCTAGTCCAGGGGTAGCATGTTTTTTGTAAAAAAGATATTTAAAGTCATTAGGCAAATTGAAAGGCAATTTATTTTGAGTAGCAGCAGAGAAAAAAAATTCATATCTAATAAAAGGTGGTTCAATTTTACTAAGTTTACTAAGTTAATTGTATGAAATATTTTGAGACTGTGTTGCCTCGAGATGAAAATGGAGGCTGAGAGATTTTTCTTTGATGCAGGAGGAGAGAGGCAGAAACAGAGGAAGGAAAGACTAGTGAAGACTTTGGCAGAAAATATTTGGCATCATAAAATCGGTAATACATGAACCTTCTTGTCTGAAAAAGCACACAGTATTTTCATATACTTACCATTTCAAATGTCTGTATTTGAATGTGTGTGCGTTTTTTATGTTTCTTTTATGTCTGGTATTATTTTTTGACATTAAATATTTGTGTTGTATGTGCTAACTGAACTTTGGAAAGTATATCTCAAATACAGTGACAATGGTGGTTCTTTGAGCCTTGATGAGATTATTTAAGTTCTCTGCCCTTTGGATAAAATAATTTCATCTCTCATTTTTTTGGAATATTTGTCTGTTTTCCTAAAACACTAAATAGCCTGTGTCAAATTCTGGTCTTCAGGGCAGCAATAGTGCCCTGCTTTGGCAGCACTGATCAGCTGTGCAATAGGGAGCAGAATTAATTCATTGCCCTGTGTTTGTGTGCCGTTGTCTGTTGCTATTTCTTTGTATTCTCCATTATTTGTTTGGCAGCACATTAAGAAGAAGTCTTATTTAGTGGCTCATTTAAAAGAATAATGTCCTTGAGTTTGTTCAGGAAATAACTACTGCTTCAAATTTGAAGATCCTAACTGCCTACCCCAAGATGAGTCCCCCAACAGTTGGTTGCCTTACACACTAATGCCCAGTAGAACAATCTGTGCTACAGATAGTTGCCACATCAGAAATAATTCAAAACTGCAAGAAAGAGAAAAATAAAAAATAACTGAAGCTCCAGACAAATTGTCAGGCTGGGTTGTGTAAATAAAATGGCCAGCTAATTGTATTCCCTGGTGAATCCAGTCCAAATGGACCAGACAGGTTGAGTGCATAATAGAACACATGCACCACAGTTTGAAAATCTCTGGGAATACTGAGCTGTCTTGTGCCACCCCTGATGGAGCTGAAATTGTAGTGAACAGAATGCTGGAACCATGTTGTATTATCAGAGGACGTGGAACCACTTATTTGAACTAAACACTTAGTGCTGTCATGCTGGTGTGACAGAAAATGGCACTAAAGCACAGCTGAGTAGCTATTTTTGTCTGGATAAATACTCCAGTTTGTCAAGCTCTGTCTCCTGGTCTGCTAAAGCAAAAAGGTAGAGTTCAAAATTAGACGTTAACAGCTTCATGTTATGTTAGCTTAGGAAGAAGAATCATCTCATTCCTTTTTTTTCTGTGTGCAATTCCAAATGTTGAGTAAATTAAAGTAGTGGGTCCCAGGTGATTCAAAGAGGATGCTTAAGCCGATGTTTCATTTTGTATTTCCGCAAAAGTAAATTTTGTGTAAATTTGCCTCTTTCTTTATTTCAGTTCATCAAGTTTTGGCATTGTTGATGGTAGATCTCCAGTTTAAAAAGCACTCCTTTTAAGAGATGGGCTTCACTTAATAAGTATGCTTGTAACTCCCACTTTTACAATTATCCTTACTGTGCTGGAGCACTTCAGATATTTGCTTTTGTGTCCTAAAACTAACAGCAAAAGATAACAAAGAAATAGAGATTATAGATATAAAATTTAGAGTCTTATGACTGAGCAACCAGTCTTGGGGTATAAGTGGGAGCTTAGAGTTTCTATTACTGAACTAAGTCTAAATTTAATACCTGGTTAATAATTGGGGGGGGGGGGTAGGATTTTTTCATTAAATTTAGCTAAAGTTGGGGTTCAGGTAGATCGGGGAAAATTGTAAATTTAGGGCCCATGATTTCTCTGAAGCATTTTCTGCAAGTCTGGACCATTATCTCAAGACACGTTCATGGCACCTTGCAGCTGGAGAATGCTCTGTGGCAAGCCAAACAGGAGCAGTGTGAAGCTGGTGTCTCCTATAGGGGTGGAAAGCTAATAAACATCAGAGAGAGGGTAAAGAAGTATTTCAGGCATTTCCCAAGGCACTCTGGGGCAGAGCTGTCAGGATACAAAACTTCAGAGGAGGTCTTAGTATGTGGGCTACACACATGGAAGGACTGTGCAGCTATGCAGCAAATCTGGCTTTCTGTCAGGATTGCTTGAGTGGAAATTTTTTATTTGATCAATACTCAGAGCTGTAATTTTATATTGAGTTAGTACAAAGAACTTAGAGAGAGGGCTCAATAATACTGTCTTGAGTATAACTAATGGGTGTTCTTGCTAGGCTTGTGAATGAATACTGCTGATGTTGCCTTGAAGTCAGGAGTGCTATGCCCTGAGAGAGAGCAATGGGGAAAGGTGAAAATAATGTTCTGCCTCCGTGGTCCCCTGAAGGCAAACTTTCACTACCCTTTTCCTGCAGATTAAGAGA
Source organism: Pseudopodoces humilis (assembly GCF_049639895.1). Lineage (NCBI taxonomy): Eukaryota > Metazoa > Chordata > Aves > Passeriformes > Paridae > Pseudopodoces > Pseudopodoces humilis. The sequence continues at coordinate 112,372,987 of NC_142200.1, forward strand.
AATTGTTTGGTCAGTGAGTGTTTAGAGGACAAGAGAGGAACAGAGGAAGCCCGTTCTTCAAGGAATGAAGAGGAGCAATGAATGACTTCTAAGTTCACCAGGGCATCACACAGCTTTTGAGATAACTAAGAGGGCTGCTCCCAGTCAGTGAATAATAGTTCTCTCTTCCTCTTTGTTTTCTGTCAGATGCTTTCCGTCTGAATTTTTCTTTCCTGAAATTAATCCATATCACGTAAATAGTGGTATCCAAGATAGCAAAGTTAAGAGTTGAATATTGCTTTAAAAATGCAACTTACTCAAAACCATTTACCCTTACAATTTTAATAATTTTTATAATACATTCTAAACTCTTCATAATACTCATATTGATTCACAAGTGTTGTTTCTGAATTTTCAGGTCAAAGCGTGTTAAGAAGGAGACTGTAGTCTAAAAAGCTTTGTTTTGGCGTGAGGCATACATTTATACAGCCAGATAGTGCACGAATATCTGAGGGGAAATTCTGGGGCTAAAAAAAAGCAAGACAAGTGAAAATGAGCAGCATGGAGCAGTTTTTGACGAGCAAGATAACAGATTCAGTATCAGCTACTTTTCCAAACAAAATGTTTTGGGTGGGGTTTTTTTGTTGTTTTGGTTTGTTTTGGGGTTTTTGGTTTTTTTTTCTGTGTAGTTCTGTAGGTCAGCCAGGGACTTTAGTCTTTTTGAGCTATAGTCTTCTCTGCTCAGGAAGTCAGCCACAGTAGTCAGAATGATTCTTTCAAAGTATGTATATAAATACATGAAAGTAGTGGAATAAGTGTATGGTCTGTAATAGATTCATTTCCCTGGTAAATCAAGACACCTTGACAACACCAGTATAATCAGTAGTGAAGCTGCAAGAAGGCTTAACTCTTGTGAATACCTGATTTTACTCCTATCTCAAATCTGTAATTTTTCACTTTTCTACCTTGTATTTAAGAACAATATTCTTTCTTTAGTCTTTAACATACATCCAATTTAATAAGAAAGTTATTTATATTACAATCATAGCAGAAGGTTCATTGTGCTGTGTGCGCTGATCTGGCCACAGGGTGAATATACCTTTAGCTATGAGATATAGGAAGCCATACTGTTTGAAATTCTTCATGGTTTGAATCTGCTTTGAGTTTGTTTTTTTTGGGTTTGTTTGTTTGTTTGTTTTAAAAGCAGCAAAACAATCCAATCAAATCAAAACAAACAAATCAATCTGTTTTCTGGGGAAAGAAAACAAAAAAACCTAAGCAAACAGAAACACCAATACACAAACAAACAAAACCAAACTAAAAATAACTGCAAAACCAATAACAACAACAAACCCCACCCAACGCAAACAAACAGAAAAAAAAAACCTCCCCCAGAATCCTACTGGAAAAATTGGTTTTTTTCACTATGTATTTGTTTGCTTGACTACTGCTTTCCTAAGAAATTCTGTTGCTTTAACATTTTCAAGCAGCTCTTCACAATTTTCAGAGATTTTTCTGTGGACAAATCTGTTCAAGTTTGATGGCCTTTTAGTTGGTGTATGCCTACTAAAATCAAATATGTCTTACCATTTTACTTTTTCTATTTTCAAGATTCAGTAAAATTCTGAAATAAACCATAGTCTTTCTGGTGGTAGGATATATCCCCCCCACAACTGTGAACACAGCTCCCTTTGGTGCATGTTGGAAAAAAAATGCAATTATTTGAGCAAATTAGAGTACAAGACCCTGTTCAATTTAATTTTGATTTATTCTTATGATCAGGTCAAAAGGGAGTGGTCTGAGACTATAGCCTGTGCAAACCTAAAGAAGCAGATAGAAAAACCCTGGTTTCATTATAATTATTTTGTCCTGCCCTGTAGTTTTAAAATCTACTAAATAATATTCTTTTTCATTAATTCTGGTAAAGCAGGCACTTACTTATTTTTAAGGGGAACCAACTGATAATATTTTGAGACAATTAACCAGTAAATATTTAAGTCCTTGTTTTCCCCTTTGAACAGGAATAGACTCCTGTGCTACTGAGCTGCATGTTGTAGCTGGTAACACTGGCAAAAACTGTGTCAGAATTGCTGTACATTCCTCAGGACAAATTCAAAGCAAGTGTAAACTTCATTATGTATTGTGCTCTGTACACAGTTTTACATAGCTTTTCCACAGGCTAGACAGACATTTCCAAATGAATTTCTTGAGATGATTCACCCTTGAAGTACATGATGCCAACCTAGAAAATTGACAGGAAGCAATTATTCAGATTCTTCTAAATTTTTAATTTTTAAAGCACATTGTTATGTATTTCTCTACTAGGTAGGGTAAAGCATCTTCCTGGCAATACTGGAATGCCCTGAGGATCCCCAAAAGCTTTTTAAAGAATATTTTATTTACTGTGAGGAGGACTTGAGATAACCCTTTTAGGTGCCTGCAAGATTTGTAAAGTCTGGTGAGAACAGATTGGCCATGGATGCCTTCAGCTCAGACTCAACGAAAGGTTTGCTGTGTATGGTTTCAGGCTACTGGCAATACTTGGGATATTAAAAGTGCCATTGCAGCATTAGTGGTGATGATATGGGAGCTCATATGCATGGCTGAGGCCAAGTCCTGTAGAGACTGATCCACCCAAAACTCAGAACTGGGTTTCTGTCTTTCTTTCCTGCTGCTCTGTGGTTCCCCAGAGTCTTGCTTTACTTACTAAATCTAAAGAAAAAGAGATGCTGGACAAAGCACAAAGAATTTGGCTTTGACTTTTGGAACTCGTGGCAAAGCACTTCTTATTTATTTGCAAACAAATGTAAATTTGCTTTCATTTTCAATCAAGGAACAAATTTTCTTAACAGTGCTCAACCCTTGGTAGCAGGTAGATCTCTTTATGGCAGAAGATCTGAGCTGGCACAAGAAAGGAGATTTTATCTGTGAATGCATGTCATTGAAATTAAAACGTTTTTAAGTTTAAAAGGAATGAGCTCTGGAACAACCTCTTTAAAATAGCAATGGAGAGAACAAATGGGGTTGATTTAATGAGGACATTTCATTGGTTCATGAACAGGTTTAGAGGGCCCAGCTGCCTTTAGCAGCAGGAATCTGATATCAGTCATGAGTAACATAGAAAGACACTTCTAAGGTCTGTGTGTTACCAGTCATTACAGTTCTGATTCTACCTTATCTGTTTTTGTCCAAATCTTCTGCTTTGGGATACCATTTTAACTGAGCATTTGTGATCTGTATATAAATGCATTTTCACAAAGGAACAAGTTCTGCACAGTAGGATCAGAGCAATTCTATGGTCCTCAGGTCTATCAGTACAGAGCAGATTTCTCTCTCTACTGAGTATGAAAGCCCATAATCAAGGGAGTAGGCTGCTCTGTAAGAGTATTTGGCCATGAAACAAAAGATAGCCATTCTGTATAAAAGGCATTCAGAATCGTCTGATGCTTCTCCTTCTGGTATTTGAAGATTCTATAGAAAATAGGGGGTTTAAGTAACATGTCTCTTTTGTGAATGAGTAACGAAGTCAAAAGTTGAATGTGCCTAATTAAAGTATTTTTTCATTTAGTTTAGTCACAGGATGATAGAAAAGATTTTTGGAAGGAACCTACGGAGGTCCCCTACTCCAGCCTCTTGCTCAAAGTGGGATGCATTTGACCAGTGTTTGACACTTTCCTGCGTGGCATCCTTGTCACTAAACTGGAAAGACAAAGATTTGATGGATGGACCTTGCAGTGGATAAGGAACAAGTGGAATGGTCATATTTGAAGTGGTGTGGTCAATGGCTTGAAGTGGAGCCCAGTGATGAGTGGTGTTCTTCAGGGGTCTATACTGGGACACTGTTAGCACTGTCTAACATTTTTTGGCAACATTGGCAGTGGCATTGAGCACACTCTCAGCAAGTTTGCTGACAATACCAAGCTTGGTGCACCTTGTTTGGTGCAGTCAACACATTGGAGGGAAGGAATGCCATCCAGAGGGACTTTAACAGGCTTGAGAGGTGGGCCCATGCTAACCTCATGAAGTTCAACAAGGCCAGGTGCAAGGGCCTGCGCCTGAGTCAGGGCAATCCTGAGCGCAAGTACAGGCTGACCAAAGAATAGCTTGAGAGTGTAGGTACAAGTCTAAATTGAGAAAACTGACTCTCAGGCTTTTCATTTCTGTTTGATTTCTTTAAAGCATAGGGAGGAGTAATTTCCTGTATGAAATATTCACTTAAAATACCTACTGCCAGACAAAGTTAATTACCACTAACAGATAGGTAAATTTCCTACAAAAAAAAAAGGAAAAAAAATACTTCATATTCAAGATAATTGATCTATTCAGCATCCTACTAAATGAAATTTAATTGTACAATGTAACTGAAAAGATTTTGAAAAGATTTGTTGCATCCAATTATGCTTATTCTAGCAGGATGCAGTTAAAATTACTTTATTCATTCTATACTCTTCTCAGTATGTTGGGTTGGGATTAAGGAGAGAAGGAAATAAGAATCCATTCTATAAATCTCTTCACCTTCCTTTAGCCTGAGAAAGAGTCAGTTTCTAATTGTCCCACGGATATTTTCTGTGCCAAACTTCATGCATGTGAAGCAGCACAGGTGCTTGCACATTTATAGATTTTGCAAAGTCTATGATCCTTGTTTGCCTTTTCTGTGCATATTGAGGCCATAGCTGGTTTCAGCTAGAGGATCAATTAAAAATGTCAGCTTGTAACTTAAAATATAAAAGAAAGCATACAAAAGATGAAATCAAAAAAGGAAGTAAACTTCCCTTTCAAAGAAAAAGTCCTTTATCTGATAAAATATAGTATGTCTGAGTATCTTAAGCATACTAACAGAAACAGATGTAATTTTTTAACAATGCAAGCCACAAACTAAATTTGATAGCTCTGTTGTGAGCATGGATTGCATAATGTATTTGCATTGTCTGAGACAGTTTTGTAAATGAGCATGGACCACAGGAAAATACCTGAGCAGGTACAGAGATAATATACTGAGAGATTTAATCACCTCAGATTTACAGGTTTTAGCATCAGCAAACTGATGAATTGTCCCCCATTTTTCTAGTGTGAACCTACACATCTTGGTACACAGAATGTTGGTAGATTGACTGGGTTCATGATATGCAAAATGTGGAAGAGTGATCCTGTTTAGATAACAAATGTCTGAACGTTCTGTCCAAAATTCAGACCTTATTTACTAAGGTTCAATCACATACAGTGATTATTCTGAAATGATACATACTGTTTTATTTTCACTAGACTTCTGTCTAGAACTAAAAAGAATGAGTGACAAAAATGGTGGTTGCTCTGATGTAAGCAGCAGAACAAATGGCAACCATCTTACTGGAATGACTCATTCCATTCCGTTTTGCAGATTCAAAAAGATTTTGTAGTGTGAGTAAAATTCATGGAAGTAGAATTATTTAGCTGAACTGGGTACCCATCAAAATCAGTTTAACTTGGATAATTCTAAAATTATTAAAAGTTAGACATATAAACAAAAATTAAAAGATGAAGACTTTGCAGGTATGTTGCTTCTTTTATAGTAAATATTAGATAATCTTATCTGTGGAAAATACTGTTGGCTTGGGTGAACTTATTTTAGGCTCAATATAAAATCAAGATGGTCAACACAAGACACGAATTAATCATCTGACATAATTAAGTACATAAGTACATAATGACTTATTGGTAGCAGTCAAAATAAATTTTATGTATTTATTCAAAGTGATATGAATAATAGAAATACTTATGTAATTCACAGATTTAAAAAAAAAAAATAGCTAATGGTTTCACAGCTGTGGATTTCCAATAGTAGAATATCTTCTGTACATCTTGTTGATGGAATTGCTTGGAAGTACTTTTAGAAGAGTGCTTTTTAAAAATTCAAATATGCATTTGTTCTGGGTAAATGTTCATTCATTTAGATAGCTAGTCTAGCAAGAACTTCATACCAAGAAGGAAAAAAGACAGAAAAATGCAATCAAAATGTAGGAAGTCAGAAACATATTCAAGGTACAAATATTTTTTTGGTTAATTTTTTTAAAGTTTGAAAAAAGAATAAAATCCATTCACTTTATTAATAAAGGGACCCTTTTTTTGTTTTTCTTGGCTCTTCTGAGCCATTCACATGTGAGTTTCAGAATCACTACAAATTCAGATTTCTGTATTTCTACCACTGTTGTGTATACTGAAATACCTCCTAGAGTTTAAGGAATTGTCAGGACTGACGATATGTATTGGGTGTTTTTTTCAGTTTGAAAGCGATTCAGCAAGGAAATTTACCTCCCTGATTATTTGAATAAAGGCTGACACCAGACTTAGCTATGATATGAGTAGTTCTAGGCTTAATCTACATTAGTTCATATTCAAGCTCCATTTTAGTTCCAATATATTATTTCACTGCTTATTTTTCAAAGATTCATACACTTGCCAATTAATATAATAAATATATTCTATCTTATTCACACACTTGTGTATTAACACTATCAATATATTCCTTTTCAGCAGATGATAACAAACATATCATTCCTTTTCAAATTACTATCTGTGAAAGGTTTCTTTAATTATAACTTTTAAATAAGCTCTTGGTAATAACAATGACCAGCTAAATGAAACATTCCTGTTCTTTAGCTTCAAAATTGTCTCTCAGCTGGCTTGCATGTACTGTATGAGTCAGATTTTTAAAAAAAAAAGAAATATAGAAGTGCAGGTTCTTTGACTCGGGCTATACAGCATATGATTGAAGTAAAGAACATCATCTGCTTTGTTCACCAGGGAGTTTTATTATTATTATTTCTCTCTGGTCTTCTACTTTTCTGCTCCTCAAATAAGGCTAATTACAAAGGAAAAAAAGTTGAAACTGGTAGAGAGAGATCCTTTAAAGCCATTCCTTTTGCAGAATGGAACAAAAGAAAGTACTAAGGGCATGGATAGGCCTTGAAAAAAAAGAAAAGAGAAAAACCATCTAATGAGGATGCTGAGATAAGTGCTTGTGAAGAAAACTGGCAAAAAAGGGCTTTTAGTCTAAAATCCATAAATAAGTGGGCATTAGATGGGTACTAGAACATTTTTAACAAGAGAGGCCACCAAACTGTATCATCCTATGCAAGAGCTACTACCCTAAAACTCTTCTTAACAAGAAAAGGGTTTTTTTCTTTGAAATATTAATTTGAAAAAGATATACTTGAAAATTAAGGAGTATTATTCACATCTGTGAATCCATTATAGGGGAAGACACCATCAAAGCTGCTTTAGATATAATTATGAATGCTGTAGATTTTCTAAAGGTCAAAGATCCTAAACGGTATGAAGAATTGTTCACAGCATATCATAGTTCAGACAGGGTTTGACCTCCAGTCTTTCTTTGGGTCTTCTAGTGTGTGCTGAAGAAGCATGCACAGCATCAACTACAGAAGAGTTTAAGAATCAAATCATTTGCCCATCCTCCAAACCTGTTTCTTAATACTCCCGGGTAATTGGGCACTCAGACGTGCTTGATATCCATAGATGTTCGGGTCAGGTGTTGGAGGCTCGGTCTAATTACCAGAGAATGACTGCCAGCTAAGCATTGTCCATTTCAGCTCTCAGTGCTGCTCTTGTAACACATAAAGGAGAAAAACAAATCTGAAAGGGAGAGAAGATAAAAGGACAGGGAAAAATAAACTATAGGACCTGATCCAAAGACTGTAGAAGTTAATGGAAAGTCCCATTAGCTTCAGTGAGGTTTATATTAATCTCATTTTTTAACAAGACTGGTAGTTCTTTATCCAATCATGCATTAGATCTCCTTTCACTCATGTGTACCAGAAAGTTTGCATTTAGTACCAGTGATCTGATCTTGAACATGTTCTGACAAGCTAATGAAATCAGTTGGAAAATTATTTGATTTAACTTTGGGTTTTTTAGAAGTTTCTCTTAATATGAAACTTTAAGGGCTTTGAAAAAAGGTTTCAGTACAACAGCAGTAGTCTCCAGAATAATGTAATGATAATAACAACAACAGCAACAACAATTTGTAAATCCCATGGCTAAAAATCTGTTGTTTACACTTTGGAGCATTTTGATTGTGAATTTAAAAATTTATTTTAAACAGATTTATTAACTGTTTCTTAAACCTGTGGTACACGATACTGCTCCTTTCTTGCTCACTTTTAGTCACACTTCTGGCACATGTTCTGTGCCACAGATGGACCAAGTAAATACACATGTATCTAGTGATCAGGTGTTTGAACTTGATTGCCAGCTAGCAGCTTTTGGTGTGAGAGAGGATTCACCCACAGGTGTCCTACGCTCAGGAGAGTAAATTTTTGGCACTAACTTTTCACAGCAGGTTACCTGTGTAGCTGGTAGCCATTGGCCATTTTATGTCACTTGCTGCAGACTTTCCTAGATTCTGTGTGACTGATGAATAAATATACCAAGATACTTCCAAATGGTTTGGTAGATGTCCTGCAATTATCAAATTTTATTTACTATGGTTCACAATTTGACTTGTTGAGTAGTGAAGCTGAACTAATATGTTGGGTGGTTTTCTTTGTATCAATGATTTTCTTTTTTAGTCAGGGATTTTCCTGAACCATTAGTCATAAAACTGATGTTTTACAAGCTGTTGGTAGTCTAGATATTATGATAATATCTTCTTCATGCAGATTAATAAACCAGATACAGCTGCAGACAAGATGGTGGGCGTTTTTTTTGCGCTTGATTCAAGCTAGAGAGATAATAGTGTTGTTTTCTTGTCAGGCAGTATTTTATTTTGCTTTACTGCACACTCAGTGTCAGTGAAGCATCAGACATAATTCCATAATTAAGTTCTATTGATACTTGCTTTAAAAGCAAAATTATAATCCTTCTGTTTCACACATTAAAGACAGAGTTCAGTCTCTGAATAATGCTGTAACTCTTCAGAAGACACTTGAATTTTCTTTATCACATTTTAAGAAAATAATTACTGATTGCAGCAGAGAAAATTTATATAAATACTTTCTTATTGAAATTTTTCACAGTTTTTTCATGTCTTTGAGTTCAATTAGCTAAATAACCACAATTCCCACAAACTGCAAACTTCATAGACTATATAAAATAGTGTCTTTGATACACTGAGTATCTTGAAACAAGTATCTGGCTAGATATAATAATATATACATTGATGGAAGGTGGTGCCAGTGAATAGTGTATTTGCATGCTTCTCACACTGAGAAATTTCAAGCTTGTGATAGAGCCCTCCCTTCACCCCTGTATTTAAATGTCAGCTGTTTTTAGACAAACCAGACAGAAGATAAATAATTAGAGAGTTAATATTTTATTAGAGGAAGGGGAAAATTCTCTTTTTATTAATCTTTCATATAAACAAGCTGGACAATAAATTGTCATCCTTACCTAGGTCAAAACCAGAGCAAGTTTAGCTAGTTCAATGCAGAAAAATATCTTGTTTTGTTTCATGAAGATGTCAAGGAAGAGGCTTTCTAACTGGAAATGAGCTTCTAACAACATAATAGAACATGTCAGATACATGTCTGCAGAGAAAAAATTGATCACAGAAAATGAATACTTTTCCAAAATATTTCACTTCTGTAAAAATATGTGAAAAATGTGCAGCATATATGATATTAAAACATACAACGAAGTTGTTGTTTAAATCAGAATGCAAATTTCTTCAACTTGATCACAAGGAAAAATGATGATATGGGCCATTCCTTTAAGAGTTGGACTCTATGATCGTTCTGGGTCTCTTCCAACTCAGGCTGTTCTGTGATTCTGTGATTCTGATATGAGGTTGAATGAATGAGTGACAAAAGTGGCCTTGCTGGAAGCTTGGTTTAATTCTTAGCTGTAGCCTGCGTGGTTAATGGAACACAGTTGTGGAAACAAGCAGAAGTTCTCCGAGAGTAACAGCCTAGACTGTGGTTAGTACTGCACTTTGTGCTTTCCTGGTAACTCAGATAGCAAGTTTACATATTTGAATTCAGAACCCTTAAGTGCCCACTGTTGGCTAACATTCAATCTCTTCTTTAGAACAAAACAACTGGTTCCCAGCAAGAAAGCTTCAACTGGAAATGCAGAACATATGGAAGAGCTGCCCACACCTTTGTGGTTCTCTTAAGACTTGAAAAGGTGGGTCAGTAAATCCATCATAGGCATTCTGAAGGCTATCATGCAAGTCTCAGGAGTCTGCCTAGATCTAGACAAGTACAGAAGTGTCCTGGCTGGAGCTGTACTTAGGCCTATCAAGATGAGAGTAGAGCAAAGAAATTCTGTTTCTTGTAACTTCAGGGGTGTTGGCTTCAAGGCAGAGGAGCCACTTACATCTCAGACTTTATCAGCTCAAAAATACTTATGCAGTTTGCTTGTGCAGGGACTTCAGTCCTGACTGACCCAGTAAGATTCTCACAGAGCGTGCTGGGAGATGATAAGATGTGTGAAATGCACAAGAATCACTTCAAGTTTAATCCTGAAAAGGCCTCTCATTGCAGAGTGCAAAAGCAAATGAGCCAACAAGCCTCTCACAGTGAGTTGAATGCAATGGGCATCAGTAATGAGTGAATGTGGGATGACAGTGGGGACACAAATGGCTTTAGCCATCTGTCTTTGGGACCTTAAATCTGGCAGCCAAGAGCAGATAGACACACCCATAAAATGCTTCAAAAAGATGTAAGATTATTAGCCACCTCTCTTTTGGTGGTGCAACAGATTTACAATGGTACGCTGGAACAGATTCATTGTGTCCAGGCATAAAGAAAATCTAAATATATAGTGTGTTGCAATCATAAAGTTGCATTTAAAGATGAATCTGCTGCATTCTAGTTTTTCTTACTGGAAGGATCTAAATTGCATAGTCTATATAATGTTATTAGCACCTATCTAGTAAGACACTTGCAGGTTTATTGCGCAATCTAAAGTAAGCAGAATTTTTACATTCTAAGTTTCACATTTTAGTTGCTGTTAAAGGACTGCAATAAATACTGCTTTACTTGCATTAAGACTGATGGCTAAAACAGCAATAGGAAAAAAGAGGGAACAAGGCTAAGACTGAGTGGCAAAATGAAAGAAAGAGGAAGACTTTCCACCTGTACTGCAAGGCTTCAGTCATCACTGCAGTTGAATCTCTGCATCTCAAAGAAGTTGATTGTGATGAGGTATTCAGACCTAGGGGTGCTTTACTTTTTTTAACTGACTGTGCAGCTAAATCTGCAAACATCATTTGTGGAGGCAAACTGTATCTGTGTACACAAGCTGTTGTACCAGAGGTATGGATAACTACACAGCTCTTGTAGTAACTGAAACCAGGAACCAGGGGTACAGAAACTGTTTCTTGAATGGTATTTGGCTTGAAGACTCCCGGAGTCACAGTTCTTAGGTACAGCACTTCATACTGAAAATATATCTTCCAAGTATAATAGTACTGTATTTGTTTACAGATATTCAAAATATAGAATATATATAGTATAGAATATATAGGGTAGATTTTTTGTTTATTCACAAGCTTACAAGCACTATAGGGCCAAAAGCATATGTACATTTATATACTATGAAAGTGCACTTGCAGTCAGTGAATCACTGCTTATGCAGGCTAACATATCTAGCTGAGCTTCTATGCTTATGTATATTCAACCAAAGGTTTCCGAATATCATGATGTAAGAGATTTTCACTGACCATCCAAATATGCCTACTTTGAAAATAGAATTTGCATCAACATTAGCCAGTATGATAGGACAGAAAGTGAAATGCCCTGTTCAGGAGGTCTGAAGAACTTCCCCTTTTGAAATTTACCATGTATTAATTATGTATGACATTTCAAGGAGTGAGAGTTGTTTGTAGCCTATGGCAATGAGTTACTGAAATGAGACAGAAGAAAATGTGTCAGCATATCAAATTACGCAGATATTGGTAGTCTAGATGTTATTTGGTAGTTTGGAAAGCTATGTTTGGTGTTGTGAAATTAAGGTACTGTGCACTGGGTTTGAATGGCAGTACCACATTTCTCTTAAAATGACAATACTGAAGTAATTGGGTGAAAAGAAATGTAATTCCTATCTTGTGGCAATGCTGCAAAGAGAAACAATAAATAAAATATATTCCTATAACATTCTGAAGGTAATAAAAATGATGATAGAAATACTAAAATACATTTCAACTCCCTCCCTTCCCCCCCAAAAAAACTTAGCAACCTCCTTCTCATTCAACAAAATAAGGGAAAAGTTTATTGAGGATTATATGATGTGTGTAAATATTTTGTTTTTCCATGTTTTTTGGGAGGATATCTTTGTCTAATAGTAATTTTAGCTAAAATCACTACTAGACAAAGATACTTCTACTAAAAATTCCAAAGGAGCTCCTCCTTCACATAGGAGAAGGATCCCCAGCATTCTGGAAATCAGTTTTGGTTTCTATAAAATTTAATACTGCTCTATTTTACAGTATGTTGGATGTTACATACTGTATTAGCTTTATCTTTACAGTATGTTTGTTTGTTATTTTTATATATTTTGATCCCATGGAAAGAGAAACTGTCTTTCTCACAGCTGAAGACAAGCTGTTGAAATGGCTGCCAGCAGAATTCTGGCGTTAAAAGAAAAACAACAAAACCAACCAAAAACGAACCAAAAAATATCTTGCAAACTGGAAGTAGTTGAACCAGTCACAAATCTTTTGACATTCCTCCTGTCCTACCCACTTGGGTGCCTGTCTTCTCAAACGTGAGGTTCATGAGTATTAACCAGCCAATTTACCAACAGTATCTGAAGAAGATTTTTGTATAGAATCTCTGATTTTTTAAGGACATAAAAAGGAGACATCCTTTTTTATATTGTTGCAATCTCCATTGTCCATTGTAGGGGAATCTGGATGGGAGTTTCTTGAAGCCTCAGGACCCACTGCTGCAGAGTGCAAGATGATCCATCCTTAGCCTGGGTAAACATTCTCATCTGTGGTGGTACACATCGTTAAGGATTGCAGCCCATCTCAAGGTTAAATCAGTTATTATCTAATCAGTCAAATCTGTCATTATCTAATGGACTCAACATTCCAGTTTATCAAAATGTAAAAGCAATGGCATTATTTTAGCAAGCAAAAATTTAAGGTGGGAATAGGAGTTCCTACAGTATGTGCAAACATTGACTAGAACATCTGTGTGCCTTAGTGTTTTCTTTTCACTGCTGCCCCTGTTTGGAGTTTTCTGGTTTGTGTTGCCCATATTCAGTACTGCAACAGCTTTATGTCCACTATTCTTATAGGAGACTTCAGAATTCATCAGAAAACACTAATAAATGTCATTCTTGTTGACCTAGTTTTTAGATTTTGTAGCATATTCTAGCTCATGGTTCTCTTTCTTTTTTAATATAAATTAATTTTAAGTAATTTTAAGCATTTTAACAGTTTCCAAAGCACTTTTGTTTTGCAGGAGTGTGCTGTACTGGAGTATTACTCATGGTTCAATACTCAGAATACAGGCTGTATGCAAGCTATGAGTGCTTTTAATTTCAATGACAGGTAGTACTTCACACTCAACAGAGGTTTTTCTCTTACATTTTGTTATGTTAATGCTCTTCCAGTCAATTATATATGTACTGAAGTATTCTCTTCTCCTTAGGTTTTACCCTTTTATCCCTGTGCCTTCCATCAGTGTATTAAACTGACTAACGTCTGTTGTGTTTGCTCTTGGACTCCAAAGTGTCCAAGCAGTGTGTTCAGTAAAGTACTTTTATTTTGAGACGGTTATATTAGGAAGCTCAGGAGTATCTACTCTAGCTTGAATAGGCAGACATGAGGTTTGTGATGGTCTGTAGTTCCCTAAGAAGTGGTGAAATGAAGAAGTATTTAATAATCTGCATCCTCTGTGCAAATAAAATTATCCTGATAGTTGAAATCGCCTCTGAGCCAAGCAGAAAACTCTTGTCAATTGTCATCTTCATGCGTGGGTATTAGGTCATCTTTCATACCAATAATCTTTGTGAGAGCAAGCGAATGCCCTCACTTTTGATATTCAGTGGCAAACCAGAACAAGAAGTGGAGAATAGGTTTAATGCACCTGGTGTATGGTAGCTGGGAAGAAATGCTGCAGTATTTTGTATTGTTGATGTCCACACATGGTTACCATGTGTGGACATCAAACCACATAGTTTATGGTATTGCTAGAGCAGTTTAACAACTACATGGTTAGTACTATTTTGGGGAGCAGGTCATGATGGTTCAGCAGGATGGAGAAGTCACCTACCCAGGTGAAGATAATGTTCAAAGGACTGGTAGACAAAAAAACTATCATTAGCTCGCCAAACTACATACCTAGCCTGTCAGTTGTACAATGCAAGTCATGAATTATGTGGTTGTACAGAGAGTGGTTTCTCTGTGATAGAAATGTTTATAAAGTGCTCATTCTTTAATGCTGTTGGTTCTTGAAAACAACAGCAAAAATCTCTCTTCTATGTTTTTCTGTTCTAAAAGAAAATTTGAACACAATATGAGAGGAAAAGTGACACTTTGGGCATTTATACTGCATTCATCCCTATCATATGGAACTATTACTGTATTCTCTATTACATGTAAAAAATAAAAAAAAATAAAGAAAAAAAAATAAAGCCTGGTTTTGATAAAAGTTAGCAAAATGTTAGCAAAATGTCTGTGAGGATTGTTTCTTAACAATGAAAAAAGAAAAATGGTTCTTGCTTACTTAAACTCCCTAGTCTTTTTTGTCTACAAGGACATGCATTTCTTCACTCTTGTTACCATGTCATCTTCCTCCTCAGTCCCTGTTAATGTCTTCTTCTGGTCTTATCCTGCTGTGACTGAGCATTACAAAATTTTTCACGCCTCCATGCGCAAGTCTATCAACCAATTAGTTTTCAGAGCACATGATACATATAGATGGCATGGCAGTGGGTTCAGACCTAGGTCAACATACTCCCAGCTTTTAATCAATATGAAAAAGGTATAGGTCTACATTATCAGTGGTATCGATTTAGAGAGAGGATTGTTCATTTTTGCTTCTTTTTCAAACTTACTTCCAGCTGTGATCATCACCACTGTTATTCCGATTTTTGTCTCAACAGTCACCACAGAATTTCTCACTGTGACAAACACTAATTTTAAACAGGCACCTGAAATGTATCAAAGTATGAGTCTCATAGTGACTCTTGATGGAGGTTTGTTGCACATCTTGCATATCCATCTTTTAGACCATTCCAGTAAGATATCCAGTTTTTGCATCTAATTACCTTCTGTTTTCCTTTGAAAAAGTTTGGAAGACTTGTTGGTGAGGACTTTTGAGGAAAGTCTGCCTCAAAAATGCTTGTAAGCTAATGTAGAACATAATGTGTAACATATTTTAATTGAAGCAAAAGTCAGATTTTCAAAGTCTGAATTGAAATAATCAGGGATCAATTATTATCAGTTTTGTGTAATGGAGATTGAAACAAATATGAGTAAAATGGTTGGACATCCTCTAACTGGACTGAATCTTGGCATTTTGATGGAGGTAATGTATCACTTCATAAATACACTGAGGGTTTAGAATCAAGTCTATCTCAGCAGAAAAAAGGGAAATGCTTTTCAGAAATATATGTTTTCTGCAACTTTAGGAGACAGGGAAAAGCTTTTCTGCTGGTTGCTCTTTTATTTTATAGTAAAGAGGAACTTTATACCTCCACAGTCTCTTTAATTTTATTGAGTATGCTAGAGCATAAATCTATGTCTGTGATCTACCTCTTTCATGTATTAACTTGATTGTTCTTTCTTGTAGAATTTCCGTTTTGTCATTATAACTAAAATGAGAAATATGCCTAGTTGTTTAAAACAAATACACCTTTATGTTGTTGTAAAGTTTAGATAATAGAAAATTAGATGGTACTTACTGTAGTAAAAGCAACATAAAACTAGAAGCATTATGGAAATAAAGAAGGGTGTTCACAATTAGAAGGTACTGCCAATTTGTTCTATTTATTTTCATTTTCTCCATTCTTTTTCTGTTATGAGATTACAAGATCACCTGTAATCAATAGGATTGAGATTATTTATATTAATTTTGATTTAAAAAAATCCAGTAACTGGGATATACTGATATCAAAGCCACCTAGGGAAGATAAAAATACTATGTTTATTATATTTTTGCTCTATTTTTACCTATACAATAATTAAGCTCTAATGATGATAATGTCCCACTATCACTTATTTCAGTGGCAACAGAAGTTAGATTGGCCCTTCACTGCATACCATGAGTCAAAAGAGTAGGTCTGCAAATTTTCACATTCCAAAATCACATGAAATCAACAGATTTCCATCTTTTCTAGACAAATAGTCTCTGCTGCTTCTACTCTCTTTGACGGAGTTGGAGCTATTATAATTCCACATAATACCCTGAGTAACTGTATTGTAATACAGCACACATTTTAAAATAGTTCTGATACTATCAAAAAAGATAATATTTTTTATATCTTTTTCTACAGGAATGTTGATTATCAGTGACTATGGTAAAACAAGATTGGTAAAATATATATTCTTTTGCAAGTTTAAAAAAAGGCTACCCAAGATAAAATTCTCAATCTATACTTGGGCATTCAAAAACTTATTTTATATCTTAGAAGTAATAATTTCTCTAGGCAAGGTAAATGGGAAACCAGCAGTGCTAATTATGAATCTTCCTGACTGAGTCGTTCAGTATCAAATGCAGGTGTTTAGCTTCAGACAGCAAGCAAAACTGAAAAAAAAAAAAAGACGTCTTGTTTCTTTGTTTAGCACCAACTGTATTCTGCTTTGCCTAATCCCCAAATCCACTGAGCTGGATAGTTGTTACCAGTCATCTCCAGTCTGTATGAACATAGCTAATTTCTTATTTTTGACTAAAACAAGTGAATTTTGCCCAAAGATGTACAAAAAGCCCCTATGGAATTGTGACCTAGATGGGCTATCATTGTGGGAAAGGTGGTCTAGAGACAGGTCACTAAAGCCTTTTTTCTTTTTAGTTCATTTGAACTATTGAACTTGTGAAAATATTCAGCTTTCTGTGTGTTGGGGTTTTTTTTTTTGAGATGGGTTTTGGTGCCTGAGCTTTGAAACACGTATGATCAGACCCAGCTTATCTGTGAGGCTGCTGGGTTTTCTAACTTGCAGTGCTGGAAAACACACCGATCTTGGGAAATCAAGCTAATGTCTCTCAGCTGTGCAGAAGAAGTGTGAACAGCTCTGTCAAATGAGCTACCCCCATCTCCTTTTTTTCAGGCAGCATCTTATACTGGAGCAGTCACTTCACATTTGCCATTTGAGCAGTTGTGATATAACTGCTGTTTTATTGCCTATAGGAGAGTTTCTGTGAGGAATCAGAAGCTGGTCTTTCAGCTTCCCTGGCCAGGAAAGGTTTTGGTCACAGGACTCCATTGCTGGTGAATGCATAAGGAGTCCTGACAGGATTACGAGAGAATATGAACACACAGCTCTGGCCTAAAGGTTGCTAATTGACCAAATGGTAATACGAGGGGAAGTATTTTCCAGCCTTGAACCTCTGCCCCCAGATAAGTATATTAAATGCCGTCAGTTAACCCCTTGAGTGCAATGACCCAGTGCTGCCAGGGACACTCCTGGTGTGATAGGCCCTTACGTGTCCTAATCAGTGGTGATGTATCAAGTAGAGTCATAGGTCCAGATGAGTTCCTTTGTTGGATGGAAAGATGTCTCTAGTCTTGCAAAAGTTTAAACATAAAATTTAAAGTGCACAGTTACAGTGGCTTAAAAACACGTGAAAATTGTGTAGCAAAAGAACAGTCGGGAATGAAAATAGAACAATATAAAGTGAAAAACATAATCAAAGTAATTTTTCTTCAGAACTGAGTTTGGTTTTTAAAATTTGTTTTATTGGATTTTTCCTGTTTTCTCTAGATAGTTTTTGAAGAGTGAATGTGCTTAGTTGTCTTCAGTTTAGGTCCTTCCTGCACTTATTCTCAGGTCATGAGCTGAAAAATATCAAAGCTATTATGTCAAGTGAATTTATGACCAGTAAGTTACTCTTCATAAAAGAAAGCAGTTCTATAAGATATGTTCTATATCCAGTTCTGTAAGATATGTTTTCTTTCCTTTTTTTTTCTGTGGCATTATTCACTGAATTTCCAGGCGGAATATTTCTGTTGTTAAGATGGTGTCTTCTAAATCAGTGTTTTTCTGTAGTAAAAACAGTTAAGTTGTGTATCAATGTATGTGTACAGAAAGCAACAGTTTAAATTTCACTTCTGTTGTCTTCAAAGACGTTTAAAGTTAAATTGTCCATTAAGGGAGGTTATTACTGCCCTTCTAGTTTAGAAAATACTGGGATCTTCTTTGTGCTTACATTATGCAGGACTTCACCTCTTGACTGATTTCACTGAAATTAGTGGGGTTACTTGTGTAGTATGGTACCAGTCAGAAGATATATCAATGGCAGACTCAGCCATGTGGAAGTTGTAGTTATTTCACAAAGGTTTTATATTTACTGGCATAGAGGTATTTATCTATGTTTTTCAATGTGATGACTAATTCTTTCATTTACTGTGGATATCTTGCAAATTATGTATATTTGGCCACCAGAAATCATCTCCCATTGCCTTGAGGCACCTCACATTGTTGCATTAATGGATGAAAAATTACATTTGCCATTTCATAATTTGTGTCTTTTTTTTTTTTCATGGTTTAGCATCAAGTCTGATAAACTTAGAAATCAGTAACTCTTAAGCTATGTTGTTAACTCTTGGATGTTAAATGTGTTACACAGGCTTAATCAAAAGTAACACTTCCTGTTGGAACTATTAAAAGAGCCAAGTGCTGATTTTTCAGGCCAGAGAACAGAGCTAGAAGGCAAAAGTCCTCCTGAGATATGATGATGAGACATTGTACATTTGAGTGTTGCTTTTGATCATGAGCTGGTACATTAATGGATATGGCATTGCCTTTTAAAGAAGGACACTGCAAACTGTAAGGAGGAGAGGGAGATACTCATGCTGTGCATTACACAGCAGTGCACAGCAGCAGTTCTATAGCATGGGAGGCTTTTTAACCTTTCATTTTAAAAATCCGTCTTTCAAAGGCAGCAGTCATTCCTTTATTGATCATGTGGTGCTACATTAACTAAGGTTAGAAGAGGCTGTTCGTCTAGCTGACTCTGCACCCACGGTGTTTCCAGCATCCACTCTGACTACAATCTGAGATGATGCTTCCTACAAACACTAGTTGCCAACCTGGCAGGTGATGTTCTAGGAGAGGTTTCTCTCATATACTTGGGCTCAAACTAAAAGGCAGCATGAACTTGAATGTTTCTTATGTGTGGATATTGGACAAGTTTGGACATGAGTGTTTGGGGGAGCTATACTGCCCAGTTTTCTGCCTGTGATCTCTTCTGGTGTGTTACAACTTTATACACATGCTCATAAGAAGTTTTATCCTGCCTGTAACAGCTGAGGTGGCTGGGAATCCCCAGTTGAGTTTTCACCAGGTGCAGGTCAATTGCCACATTATATAGATGTGTGCCCATCCCTTACAAAATGCCATGCTGGTACCACATAAAAACTGGGTATCCCACCTCAAGAGAATAATTATGCTTGTGTTTCACTGTCTGTTTTGCTTACAATACCCTGCTTAACAAGTGCAGGTCCATGAGATCCATGGTTCCCTGCCGTAAACCTGTTTGCAGTGGTTGGATTTGAGACATGCTAATAATGCAAATGAATGTTATCACAATACTAGTATCCATGTGTAATGTTCCTTGAAGTGCAACCTCTTAAAAAGGTGTGTTTTGTGTCTGGAGTGCTAATAATATTCATGTTAATCCTGTCTTTAATGTACTTTTTCTGATTAGGGAGGAATCATCACTTCAAATGTAATTGATGCAACTGGTAGGGTGGGCATTTTCCAGGAGGAAAAAAATTGTTCTCCTTTTGGAATGTCAAGCTTTAGATAGAACCAATTCTAGATTTGTCTTCCATAACCTGAGCTCCAGAACCACACAAGAGCTGCCTTCCCCAGTATACAAGTACTACCAAGATCCTCTTCATGAGGCATCAGAGCCGGCCAGTCAGAAGTCATACTTTTTATATTTGTATTAATTTGGTTTGGTTTCTGAATTATAATAAATTTAATTAGATTGTAGTCACTTGACCCTCAGGGGCTCAATTCTAATTTGTTCCTGCTGCCTGATAACTGGTTAACTAGGTCTAGACATGAACCATTCCTGGCAGGGTTCTCTACACATTAGCTTAAGTAGCCATCATTTTTTGTATCCATCACCTTTGCCTTCATTCAATCACACCTCTAAGGTTTCCCCAATTATAAAAGAGGTAGAAATTCCCCATATAAAATTGCCCTTTGCTATGTATGCCATCTTTATCCCATCACGTAGTACATATCATTCTGGACTCTGTTGTTTCTCCTGGGGGTAGTGTGGCTTGTGCCATTCCATGGGCCTGCAGCATTTATGTGCATATACTTGCACTAACTGCAGAGCTCTTTTGCCATCACTAGTTTGCAATTCATTAACAGAAAGTCCCATCAAGCAGTGGGTAGACAACATATAAATTCAGCAAGTTGCATGAAACAAGACATCTGTGTGGTGTGGTAGACCATGATCTGCAAGACAAAGACTGCAGTGTAAATTCAACTAAGATTAGATCCCAGAGAATCCACAAAGATGATGTTATTTAGTAAGACCTATCACAAAAGAAGCTTTAATTACTGAATATATGCAAAGAAAAACCAGGAGACATCAGTTCTACTTTTCCTGGAATTACCCTTTTTTCTTTTTTTATAAATAATATGTCTTACTATTCCAAATAAAACTGTGTGGATGATCAGTAAAGAGTACTATCCCCAGCTTTACTGAAGATTTCATTACTTAGAAAGTAGCTTAAAAGATGACTTAAAATGTGAAGGAGTATTTTGTCTACTTTTTGATCCTTGCTTGTTAAAAATATTGTTCTAGAAGGAAATACTTGACTACTGGGTCCAGTCCCTCCTAACAGTGGAGATCCCACTGTGTAATCCTTTTAAGTAACTGGCCAAGTTCCACATGCAGAATAGCAGTCTTTCTTGCCATGCATCTTGCTTGCTCTAAACTGGGCACACTTGATGCATTACCAAGTCTAGTTGATACAATGAAATAAACACCATTTAGTAAGGTGTAAAACTGGTTCATGTTTGCTGCTAATGCCTATTTAACCCAAACAATTAAGAGGAATGTTTGCTGTTACAGTTCTCTCCACATTTCATCTCTTCATTTCAGGACTGAAGCTTAGTCATGGGAAATGATTAGAAAAACTGAAGTTACAGGAATAGTTTCAAGGCATAAAACAAACACTCAAAAATATAAAAACTGTATGTATAATGTGGCAAAAAGAAGAGAAGAAGTTACAGTGGAGATTGCAAGAATAAGGGGAAAGAAAATGTTTCCCAGTCAGTTGAGACATAATATGATAGAACTATCACAGTTTATTTTTTTTCCTGTCCAGAAATCCCTACACCCACAGAAAAAATCCAGACTTTAAAAATTGTTTCTTACTTCCATAATATTTTATGCTTTTGTGTCACACAAGATGAGTTTAATTCTTCTGATATATTTTATTGCTTCCTCTACCAAATGTAATTAGTGAGCATGAAGTGCTTTGCTCTTTTTTTCCTCATTGAGTGAACAGTTGAAAAAAAAGCGTTCCTGTTTCTCCTAGAACAGTCTGATTTCATTGCCTTAATTAGTGTTACTCCTAATTTATGAGTGTTAATGTATTTATTTTCTGATAGTTTATAATAGAAATTAACACAGTAACTGCCATTCACTGTATTTAATATGTCTGATTATGAAGTAAGAAAATAACTTTGCTATCCGACCACTTAAATCATTGGGAAACCTTTCTTCCTGTTCTCTCTTTTTTTCTTTTCAGTTGTCTCTCCTCACTAATTTTAAATCTGCTAGACTCAGATTTCATCACATATCTCATCTGGCTGTTCCCTGTTTCTCTTGTTAATTTGACCAATTTTTTCCCGACTTTCCAGGTTTCTGTAAACACATTTCCAAGCATA